>NC_139479.1:43125416-43838399 GCF_008360975.1 Lichenostomus cassidix | reverse complement strand
CAGCGGCTACTTCTGAAGTCATAACCAGAAGTGCTTTAAATGCCACAGGAAAGTTCTTTCAGTGGGGAGAAGGGCTGTTTTGAGCTACACAGGAGATGAATTTGGGCTTCTGGAAGTCGACTCAGGCGAGAGAACGAGATGAGGTCTCTTCAGCTTTATTTGGGGTTACATAGGGGATAGGAGAGTTTGGAGAGACATCTGAAGAGCCCAGAACAAAGGCTCTACAACAGGTTATAAGGGTACATAACTAGGCGGGTTTACAAGTTTTTAGGACAAATAGAAAAGTGAATACAAGTAATTTACAGTCTAAATTTACCAATGTCTAACTCTGAGATATGCATGCGTCGAGTGGTTGGAGAGAGATAACGGGCCTATACTATCTGTAATACTTTTCTGGGAGGTTGCTGGGATAATCCATCTCTTCTTCACTTTCTTCTGGCACTTCTCCCATGTCATCCCAATCCTCCACATTCTCAAGGGCACTGAGTTCTATCTCAGCTGCTTGGGCCGTAACATCTCCCCGTTTGTTTTCAAATAAAAAGGATAAAACTGCTTTTACAATGATAGATTTGCATATACACAAACAGCAAAGAACAAACGTGACAATGAGAACAACTGACACCAAGGTTTTCACGAGGGAGGTAAGCCATCCGGACAGGCCCCATCCTTGGAACAGCTTCCCCCACCAAGTCTCTGTTTCCTGTTTCAGATTTTTGATTTGTGATTGGATGTTGTGAATCTTTTCAGAAATGCTTTCCCCATGTAGGGAAAAGTTAAAACAGCACATTCCTGCAAATTCTTCACAGCCGTGGCCATGGAGGAGCAGAAGATAATCTATCGCAGCTCTGTTTTGGAGAGTGGCATGTTTTAAAGTTTCTTCATCTGCAAGGAGTTCGCTTAGGGCTTCAGAGGTTGCTTTTGCATTTTTCCCTATCCAACATTCTATACGATCAATTTCTCCAAGGTTGTGGTAAATGGCTGTCCACGGTAGAAAGATAGTTGCAGCTAATTTTTTGCTTTTGGGCCAGGTTGTGATTTCACTATTACATTTTTCCAAGTCCAATTGTGCTGCTCCTTGATCTCTTTTTTGACGTTCGAATTGGGCAGATTTCCCAGTTAAAGATGTTGGTTGTTGACTGGGAAAGACTGAATTTTTGGAGGAAGAAAGCCAATCTATTAACTGTTGTTTGTCTGGTGTAAATGTCGCTAATCTACCGAGTGTACATGGGCCTCCTCGTGGATGAGCAGGGATTCCTGCCCAGGCATGGTTGCCGCAAATCAAAAAGAGGCCTTTTGGCAATTGTTTGTGTTGTTCGGGTCCCACTGATCCATGAATTGCTGTGGTCACACACCAATCTCCCGGGGAATATTTTTTGTCTACAGGGATGAGTGAATATTTTATTTTTTCTGGAGCAATGAATGAGATACATTGATCTGCACGGGCTGATCCATGCAGTTCAAGTTCTTGTGGTTCTGCTTTCAAAGGTGGCAACTCTGTGACAAAATTGTCCCAGGCAGCTGCCGAATCCCAGTGGTTATTTACTAATTTGTCTATAAAAGGAAATTCTCTCAGTTTCAGTGGGATTCCCAACAAACAGGACTGGATAGGATCTTCTGCTCTGTCCATGCCTAGACACAAACCTTTTTGTCCCAGAGACTCGGCGAGAGATCGCCAAACGTTAGCTTTTGGTTGGGGTACTATGAATGTTTCAGTTGCAACCATAGAATCCAGGATGATGATGATCTGCAGGAGTCTCTTCATCGTGAAACCTACAAAACAAACATGATTAAACAAAAATAACATTTATAAACTTAAATAGGTCTTCCCAATACTGAAGAATTTTTGGTTTCGGGAAGTCAAAATTCGCTAAGGAATATATGTATGATTCAAGAGGTATTTTAACTAAAGGGGGATCTTTGAGTCTGATTTTTTTCTGTTGTTTCCAGTTGAGGATTGAAAGTCGTTCCCAACTGGGTTTGAATTTTTGTTTTGGTTTCGCGAAATTCACTCGAGGGGGATGGTGTTTGAAATCTTCAGCTGTGTACGGCTTGACGCATTTTGCTGGAACCCACCTGGGCCCGGTAGGCGTGGATACGCACGCGTAACCACGTCCCCAGGTTACCAGGGGAAATGGTCCTTCAATGTTTAAAGTTTCTAAATTCCGAACTAACACAGGTGGTTGTATTTTCAATTTTCCTCTCTTGTCGTTCATGAAGTGCCTAAATATAGGCGGCATGGGCTCCTCGGCTGAGGCATTTAAAAAGTTGATAACATAGAGCGCCTTGGCTAACCGGAGGTGAGGTGTGGTGACTTCTGTTGTGGTCCCCAGCTGTCTGTAAAGTGTTGTTTTGAGGGTCTGATGGGCCCTCTCGACAATTGCTTGGCCTGTTGGCGAGTGAGGGATGCCGGTGACATGGCTGATCCCCCATTCTTCGAGGAATTTATTGAATCGTTTGGATGAGTATGCAGGGCCATTGTCAGTTTTGATTTGCCCCGGAATGCCTAGTGTGGCGAATGCTTGGGTGAGATGCCTGATGCAGTCTGTTGTTTTCTCCCCAGAGTGGGCTGATGCAAACATTGCTCCTGAAAATGTGTCCATTGACACATGGACGTATTTCAGTCGTCCAAATTCGGGAACATGTGTGACGTCGGTTTGCCACACCTGACAACTCTCAGTTCCTCGAGGGTTAACACCCATAGGGTAAGTGGGCAGATCGTCGGTGGCACAGTTAGGGCATGCCCTAGTTATTGCTCTTGCTTGTTCTCGAGAGATTCCGCATAGCCTGGCCAAGGCGTGAGCATTTTGATGGAAAAATTGATGGCTCAACTTTGCCTGGCTGAAGTGGTCTGGCGTATTCGGTTTCAGGGCAGAAGCTGCCAATTGATCAGCCCTACTGTTTCCATCGGCGATGGGTCCTGGCAGGTCGGAGTGTGACCTTACATGCATCACAAAATAGGGATGCTCCCGGTGGGACAAGGCTGTCACAAGCCTCAGGAGTAAAGAAAAGATTTTCGGATTGTCAATTTGTTTTAGGACCGAATTTTCTGCTCCCAATGTCACTCCTGCCACATAGGCAGAGTCTGTGACAACATTGACAGGTTCTTTAAATTTTTCAAACAATCTCACCACTGCAGCAAGCTCGGCAACTTGTGGGGACCCCTCGATTACTTGCACATCGGACTCCCACTGTCCTGTGGTGGGGTTCCTCCAAGTCATAACAGACTTTTTGGAAGTGCCTGAGCCATCTGTAAATACAGTCAAGGCGTTGGGAATTGGTTTTTGTGACAGTTTTGGTTTTTCAAACCAATTAAATGCTGTACTTAGAAGTTTGTGTTTTTGATGGCTTGATGTTATTTGGCCAGAGAACCCTTCGAGAGCCATTTGCAGAGGTTCATTGAATTGCATTTCAAAATCCAATTGTTCAGCTTTGTAAGGCACACGTATGAAAACAAAGTCTTGACCTGCTAAGGCACGGAGCCTTAACCTACCCTTTTTGATCACTTTGGATACAAATTCATCTCGGGTAGTTAACGTCTTCGCCAACTGGTGGGGGAGGAAGATCCACTCGATGATAAGCAGTGGATCAGGTCGGTCTACACTCCACTGGTAAATTAACCCGTGGATGTATCGGCCTTCCCCCAGGACCACAAGCTCAAAAGGTAGGTCTGGGTCATATCGGTGGGCTTGCCTTTCCGATATGGCCTTTTCCACCTTTCCCAGTGCAGCCACAGCTTCTGGTGTTAATTCTCTTGGGGAGTCTAGCTCCCCCCCTCCGATTAAACAGTTGAAAAGGGGGGCCATTTCCTCGGTTGTGATACCCAGGAGAGGCCTTACCCAATTCACGGAGCCACACAGTTGATGTAAATCACGCAATGTGCGTGGGAGGTTTCCAAATTTCAAACATTGAGGACGGATAGTACGATCATGAATGGTACAACCCAGGTATTTCACTGGTGTTGTTTTTTGGATTTTGTCTGGTCTTATATCAAAACCTGCTTTTGTGAAAACATGTGAAACAACTGTGAGTACTTTTTCAACTTCTGGGCTTGTTGGAGCACACACCAGAATGTCATCCATGTAATGTAGAATGCGGACTTCAGGAAACTGTCGTCTCACAGGGGCGAGAACTCGTGCAATATATTGCTGACAAATTGCAGGTGAGTTTTTCATCCCCTGAGGGAGAACAGTCCACTGAAACCTTTGGAGTGGTTCTGAGTTGTTCAGAGAAGGCACTGAAAATGCAAATTTGGCTTGATCTGCCGGGTGGAGTGGAATGCTAAAGAAAGCATCTTTCAGATCAAGGACAGCCAATTTCCAGTCTGAGGGTAAAAGGGCCGGAGATGGTAATCCGGGTTGGAGAGATCCCATGTCCTCCATGGCCTTGTTAATTTCTCGAAGGTCATGGAGAAGTCTCCATTCGTCTTTACCAGGTTTTCTGATAACACAGATTGGAGAGTTCCACGGGCTTGTTGAAGGAACAATTCGTCCTTTTGCAAGTTGCTCTGCCACTAGGGTTTTGAGGGCTTTCAATTTTTCAAGGGGCAGGGGCCATGGATCAATCCACACAGGTTCTTCTTTCAGCCAATTAAGACGTGGGACAGCGCCCTCCACCATGGCCCCGGTGGAAAAAACCTGCTCTTTAGGAGATGGAATGATAATTTTTGCTCCCCATTGGCAGAGCAAATCTCTCCCCCACAGACTGTATGAGAGGTCCGCCACAAAGGGACGGACAGTGCCTTTTGCTCCTTCTACATTTACACAAACAACTGTTTGGGCACTTCGACGTGCCTGTGCATTTCCTCCCACTCCCATAATGGGTGTAGTGGAATCAGTGAGAGGCCATTGGGAAGGCCAATCTCGGCGTGCAATGATGGTAATGTCTGCTCCAGAGTCCACCAGTCCAGTTAGAGTAATTGTCTTTTCATTTAATGTTAAGGATGCTGTCAGCAAAGGACGAGATTTTGCTAGGTTTTCGGACCAGAATACAGATGTTGTGTGTCCTTGGTCAGGGTCTGTTGGCAGCAAATGCTGGAACGTGTCATCATCGGTGTCTGCATCTGATGTCCAGTTCAGTTCTCTGGTCTCACTATTTTTTTCTGCACGCGGTGAGTGTTCGCGTTCATAATTTAGTTTTTTGATGACTCATTTGCGGCTGGATTAAAACGAATGGAGGGTTTTCTGGCGATTTGAGGTGTAGATTGTTGTGACGCAGGGCGCGAGGTGTTTGGGGTTCCAGGGTGGGATTCCGCAGGTGTTCTCGGAGGAAAAGGAGAAGAACGTGAGAGGGAAATATTGGGACAGTTTCTTGCCAAATGGCCAGGCTGGCCACAATTGTGGCAGGTATACTGTAATTGTGGATTGGAATGGGATCAAGGTCGGGAAGTATAGGCTTTAGGGAATTGTGGTACTCGGAGAGGGGGTTCTAAAGACGGACGGGAACAGGCTTCGATCAGTAATGATAAGGTAATTTCTGTGCTTGGGGGTAAAGACGAGATGATTTGCTTGCATCTGGGATTTGCATTCACTGAGGCTGTTTGAATTATGACTTCTTCTTGCTGTTCAGGATTTTTAAATTGTTTTTCAATGGCTGCTGACAGCCTGTCAATAAAATCAGTAAATAATTCAGTTTGGCCTTGTTTGATATACATGAAAGGTACTAAGGTTTCTGGTTTTGAAGGAACAGCCTTTAAGGCATTAAGTGCTGCTGTTATTAAATCTAATTGAATTGTTTTTGTAATGATTTTCACCTGTTCAATCGGATTATTAAATCCTTCTTCTGATCCAATGAGAATTGACATTGTTAGGTGCTGCAAATTGGGGTTTGTTTTATAATTTGTTAAAAGAGATTGGACCCTCTGTTTAAAATGTGATTCCCAGAGTATCATTTGTGCTGGTGTTAATAGAACTGCTATAATGCTTCGAATGTCTACTGGACAACGGGTTTCTGATTGGAGTATTGAATCTAAATATGAATTAAAATAGGTTGAATTTTGGCCAAAATTTTTTGCGGCTTTTAAAACTTTTTCTCTCACTGAATGTGGAATTGGGAACCAGGTAACAGCTTGTGTGTTGCCTCTGTGGATGCTCATCGGGGGTGGTGAGGGACTGGGGGAACTGTGATTAGAATTAGGAGAGAGTTGGGATTGAGAGGGGTGCTGGGGTGAAGGAGGTGGATGCTTTTTCCGCCGTTTGGCGGGCGCAGCTAGTAGGGTCTGACCACCGGATGTTGACATGCTGAAGTTCCTGTCAAGATGGCTGCGCCCATGAGAAATTTCTCCGGAGGTGTTCTCTCGGGGTTCGGACCGCCTTTCTGGTGTCATGGAGGAGGTGGTGGACAGGGCTGGGAGAGGGAGTGAAGGGGGTGGATCTAGGGAGAGGGAGGAGGGAGTGAGATCATGGTAGGAGTGGGTTCTGTTCCCGCGGCAAAAGCCGCGGGAGGCTTTTGCGGGTAAACATGGAGGAGTAGATAGGAGGAAGTGATGACGCGATTGGGCGGAAGGAGAGGGGGAAGGGGAATGCTGGGAAGAAGATGCTCGCGACGAATGCTGGGAAGGGGAACGTCGGGCATGCCCACGGACACTGGCATGGTTGCGGCCATAATTCCTTTGTCTGGATTCCGCGCGGTCTGGGGTGGATTTTTCAGCGTTTTTTGGCGCGGACCTGGTTTTATTTTTCCGAGATCGGGGAAAGCGCGGACTAGGGGTAAGAGGGGTTGAGGGAGGAGTAGAAACAGAGCTGCAGTCTCTGTCTGGGGTTCGGGGAGAGAGAGAAACCCGCGGGTCCCAGCACAGGCAGCTCCTGGGCGTACTTTTACGGTTTACCTGGGGATTTCTCGCTCCTTTTAGGATAGAGGGGTAAGGAGAAGGGTGTTGGGATAATAAAGGGGAAATGGGGAAAGGAAGTTTTTCAGCAGCAGTTACTAAACTGTGAGTTTTGGAGACCAGGGGGTACAGTCGGAGGGCTAGTTTTTCATGTATACGGCATTGAAAGGAGATTTTTTCGGACAGTTCGTCCCAGAAATCCCCTGAAAGGATGTCTTGTGGGTCTTCGGGGGGACAATATTTTAAAATAAAACGTATTAAAGATGTTAAATGGCTTTTCTTAAAGAAAACTTCGTTCTGAACTAAAAGTGTGGTTAATTTGGACTCAATCTCGCCTCTCAGATTCACGACTTTAGAAAAAGAGCAGCCCATGCTGTCCAAGCGGGGGGGTGGTCTTTTTCTAAGCCGAAAAACAAAAAACAAAAACCAAAACAGTTCCTCTGACCCTCCCCCTACAGCGAGACTCGTTCTCTGCCCTGCAGGGGCACTGGGTGGGGATACCCTCTCCCCACTCCCACAATGTCATGGGGGACTTACACCACGCGTGGGTCCTGTTCCGTGAGGAGGTCAGGGGCAAAATAAAGTCGGTGTCGCGAGGTCGCGTTCCAGGCGTCCACGCTCGCTCTGGTCGGGCGTAGGCTCCCACAAAAGCTGGAAAGTTTTGGTGTTGCTCTCAGGTGGAAATTCACGCGTGGCTGGAATGTGGCTGCGGGTGTTTTGGGCTCTCCCTCCTCCGCTCGGTGGCGGCGCGGCGCGGCGGCGCTCGGCGGCAGGCTGCAGCCGCGGCTTTTTGGAGGGGTTTGAAATCCGGTTTTTTGCTGTTTCTCCCGGTTTCTTCTTTTCACGCGGTTTCAGCGTCTTCTCCCACGATGTTCCTCACACGATGATCTCTGTGGTTTTCCTCACACGGGGCACCATCTGCGGCGGCTACTTCTGAAGTCATAACCAGAAGTGCTTTAAATGCCACAGGAAAGTTCTTTCAGTGGGGAGAAGGGCTGTTTTGAGCTACACAAGAGATGAATTTGGGCTTCTGGAAGTCGACTCAGGCGAGAGAACGAGATGAGGTCTCTTCAGCTTTATTTGGGGTTACATAGGGGATAGGAGAGTTTGGAGAGACATCTGAAGAGCCCAGAACAAAGGCTCTACAACAGGTTATAAGGACACATAACTAGGCGGGTTTACAAGTTTTCAGAACAAATAGAAAAGTGAATACAAGTAATTTACAGTCTAAATTTACCAATGTCTAACTCTGAGATATGCATGCGTCGAGTGGTTGGAGAGAGATAACGGGCCTATACTATCTGTAATACTTTTCTGGGAGGTTGCTGGGATAATCCATCTCTTCTTCACTTTCTTCTGGCACTTCTCCCATTTCATCCCAATCCTCCACATTCTCAAGGGCACTGAGTTCTATCTCAGCTGCTTGGGCCGTTTTTCTGGCACTTCTCCCATTTCATCCCAATCCTCCACATTCTCAAGGGCACTGAGTTCTATCTCAGCTGCTTGGGCCGTAACAAAAAGTAAAAAGAAAGGTAAGAGGGTATTGAAGGGAGGTTTGCTAAAAAGGGAAGATGCAAGAAAATGCTCAGATTTTTCATAAGTCTCAATAAAAGCCAAAAGCAGCCTTTTAGCAGCCTTTCAGTAACTGAAGGGCGACTACAGGAAGACTTGAGAGACACTATTTAGCAGGACATGTAATGACAAAACAAGGGGCAAGTTTTAAACTGAAAGAGGATAAATTTAAGCTGGATGACAGGAAGAACTTCTTTACTAAAGAAATTCTTTGCTTTCATGTGAACATAAAAGTGTTTGAGGCCAGGATGGATGAGGTTATAAACAACAGGTCTAGTCAAAGTTGTCCCTGCCCACCACAGGGGATTGGAACTAGATGATCGTAAAAATCCCTTCCAATCAAATTCATTTTAAGATTCTATGATTCTATGATTTTTGAAGGAAACATTAGAGAAATCAGAAATGAAGGCCCAGGAGATTCCACCTGATCTGTGTGGGAAGATGATAGGAGGTGAATGGATAACAGTATGGAAGTCAGGGAAAAATATAGTTGCTACTCCCTGGATAGAATGTGGTCAGAATAGCTGACCTCCCATGCACAGTGCACTCTAAGATGGGCTAAACAGAGGGTGGAGTGGCCAGGCTCTGCAGAAATCCTTGCAGAGAAGGGAACTCAGTGGTGCCTTTTATCTGATAAGCTGCACAGCCAAGGGTGGTACAGGGAGATGTCCTGCTTTTGAATCAGCAACCATGGCAAAATTCCTCTCCTTGGAGTCCCCATCCCAAGTTTATCTCAGATACTATCCTGAGATACCCACCCCAAAAGTACACCACCACTCACTGAGGAAAATATATGACTAAAGTCACACAAGTTCCACCTAAACATAAATAAATAGTATAAATGGGATTTAAGAAGGGCAGAAGAAAGGGGAAGACTCCTTCATGACTGCTGGGACCTATCAATGGGCTGAACCTTTCTTCTGCCCCTGTAGGAATGCCTGTTGGGTAATTACTGTACTCTATCTGTTTTGAATTATTATCTCGAGGTAGCTTTTATTGGGGATTAGAGTTTATTAGTATATTGCTTGGAATATTTTTTTGCAGTCAGATACTATCACCAGTAATTCTCGAACCTTAACCTGTCACCAATTTATTTAAAAAGTGTTATACTGGAAACTGCTACTGTGAGTCCTTTGAGGGCACTGGCAGTTGCTGGCAGTGGATAAAGGTGTAGAGACCCAAGAGACCCAAGATTCTGCAGACTGGTCAGGCACAAGAGTCTCACCTTTCCTGAAGTGCTGACAGATTAATCAAATATTAAGGGTTGGAGAAAATCTCCCCTTTTCACACGAGAGTGACTCTATTCACATATAATTTATGTAACACTGATTTATTCTGAGATTGTTTTTGTCTACACCTTTAGTGTTTCATGAGCTTGTATAAGCAGTCTCTATATACATCACCATACAACTTCTAAAAAAAATCTAGTGTTTTTATAGTTGGACAGTTGCCATTCTGCTGATATCTGCAACAGTTAATATTGATATAAAACTATTTTAAAAACCCAATTTGCTTGTTTCCTTACAATGAAAAGTCATTATAATAGATAAGATAATGACTTATTCTAGCTAACAGTGATAATCGCAGAAAATCTGCTTAGATTAAAGGGGTGTTAATAATAAGCAGCTATCAGGTTTCAAATGCTTAATTCTCACAAAGCTTTTTATTTTTGAAACATTGAGCAAGTATCCCCTTTGCTTTCACACAGATTTAATTCAGAAAAGTTTGGAAGTACCAGAGTGCCTGCTGCAAGGAAGTTGCTCATCAACTGTCTTTCATTATTGTGCTGATATATTCTAAGATCATAGGGTGCTATGGAAAGAGATGGAGAAGTAGATTCTTGCTGACTATTTGGCCTGAATATTAAGATCCTGTGCCTTCTATTTTGAAAGACTGATACCATTTTTGCTTTTTTTTTCCTGTTTATTTGTCTTTCTGTTCTAGGAACATCTCTCCTCCTAGGGACACAGGATTAAATTGAGCTATCTTGTCTGAAAGCAGTAGAGACAGTAACCAATTTGAGTTTTGACATTTAGAGATTGATGGAAGAGAAAATAACATAGGTAAAAAATTTAGGCAGTGATGAAATAGTATGTCTGAAGCCAATTACTCAGAAGACAGCCTTTTGCACTAGCAAAGGGGAAAGCTTTAGTTTAAGCCACAGAAAACAAATGTGCTTTATAGATGATAATAACATCTCATGTAGAAAAAACACTTTCATTTCTAGAATATTGAGCTATATGGCATCATCTTTTTGTCTTAAAATAAATGAATAAGGCTGTTATTAAAAGGAATTGAGATGACAGGCAGTGGGAGAGGAAGCAGAAGGGAATCACTTTGCTGCTAAAAATAGTATTTTGGCAAGAACTCTCTTTTAATACTAAATTAATAAAATATTACCTTGTGGCTAGCACAGGTCTTTCTTGTGAAAACATTCCGCTGTGTTTTATAAACAAAGATACAGTTTGGATGTTGTTGTTACAGTGTCTCGAGATTTGGACAGTTCAGGCCTGGCCAATCAGGCCTAGGGGGAGGTTTCTGGCTGACCAATCTGGGTGGCCTCAGAAAAGTCTATATATATGTTGGATTCAAATAATAAAGCGCTTTTTTCTATGCTACGCTGAGAATCCGGGTTTTCCTTCCCTGCTCGCGGCTCAACAGTGACATTACCTATTTTTTAGGTAATATTTCTAATGTAACATTTTCAATTTTCATAAAGCATCATTATAATTCTGAGTTTACTTCTGTCTCTTGCAAAGAACAATGTTCTTTAGTTGAAAGCTTTTATTGGTTGTCTGAATTTCTTCCCTGAGTGACCTATTTGGGAATAGCTGCATTAATTTGAATTAGGTGCTTACTAAGGCAGACTGTAAAAACTGGTGTTTTCTTTTTAAGAAAACAAATGGTTTATAATAAAAAATGGTTTATAATTAAAAAAAACAAATCCAAAACCAAAACTAAACAACAGCTATTAGAAAGGAAAGGTAATGCATTTTTTAAATTATTAAATGTCATTTAGATACTAGATAAGCCATATTTACATTTTGATGAGAGAGAGCTGAAAACAAAGAATACTTGTGTGAAACCTCAGCCTGGAAATTCAGCATTGTATGGTGGGAAGGGAATAGTACGGTGGGAAAGGAAATCCTTCAATTATAAGGATTATAAGGATATAATCCTTCAGTTATAGCAGATGAATGTTGGAAAAGATTGCCAAAGGCAGGTGTAAATCAGCCTCAGTGATAGATTCAAAGCCAGTTTACACCACTGTGTGAGACCTGGCTTAGAAATAATAAAATATTTCCCCCTCTAATGCAGAGGCATTGGTTAAATGACCCAGCAGAGACCTGTCACAACCAAAATACTCTTTTAAGAAAAATCCATTACACTGAGAACTGTAATACATTTTTTTTACTACCCAAGGAAAATACAAATCTGTGTTTCCACTGGGTATTTTGGACATGAGCCAGCAGTGTCTGCTTGCAGCCATAAACCCAATTGTATCTTGGGCTACATAAAAAGAAGCATAATCCAGCAGGTTGAGGGAGGTGATTCTCTGTGTCTGCTCTGCCCCTGTGAGACTGTTGTAGGCAGAATGGGAGCTTCACACAAATTTCATTTAAAAAGCCCTCCCATTGAGACACAAGACACAGAAAGGACCCCCTTGCTTTCTAAACTGCATCTCAGAGAGGAATCTAGATGTGGCTGGATCCAATCCTAACCCCAGATTTAATGATTTACATAATGGTTTATGTCTAAAGGATTATGTAACTGTAATTGAAACTTTGTAGAACTTTTTTTCTGCAGGATTAAGGATGACAAAGCAAATACATTTTTATAAATAAACTAAAAGATTTAGTTAAGTAATTTAATGATTATAATGATGATAATGATTAGACAAAAATAACATAATCAGAATTACTTGCTACAAAGCATGGATAGCTATAGCTGCTTGCAGAGTGCACTATTTTTGCAGCAATGTTGAAGCAATTATATTAAAGCAATTATATTGAGGCAATGGTATTAAAGCTAGCAAAACAATTATTAAGCTGAGATTGGTGTTACTCACCCATACCAATGAAAAATCTGTTGCTTAACATCAAGGATTAACCTTGAAGAGTGCTCCAATTCAAGGGAAGGATCTTCACACACTTTAGGGAGATATGCTAGAAGTCCTCACTGTACAAAAGTGGGACTGGTCTTTTGCTGTGTAAAGTGATTGATTGCCAGTCATATACATTTTTTAGCTTATATGTTGTCAGATTTACTCAGCAAAAGAGAATAAGCACTGAAAATGTTACCATCTTTTTGGTTTCTTCTGCTCAACACTTCTGACTCTCCCTTCTGTATCAGATCCCACATGTCCTTGCTTCTCCCAGCCTCATTCAGGGAACATGTGTCTTCCATGTCCTCATGGTCAGTCTTATTGGTCAGTCAAGCTGGTCTCAGCATTCTTCAAGTCTGAAAACAGCAGACCTTCCTGCCCAGCTTGCAGTGAGAGGGTGGAGCACAGCACCACGTGGGCACGACTAAATTGTTATTCTATACCACTAACTTCATCCCTGGGGATTGTGATTTCAGAAATGTGACATACCCCCAAGAAGAGAGCCATTTTGCCTTACTCTCTCCAGTGGAAACGCTGTTGACATCATCCGTGGCTACTCCATCCTTTAATGCCATCCTTCCCCCACAGGTCCCTTCAAGCTCCAGCTCCAAGGTGAGGCGCTGAGAAAAAATATCAAAACTCGGAGCCTATGGGGAGCCTATATCCCTGTTTAGGCAGAGCATCCTGCCACAGAGACCCTATCTGGAGTGCTATGCCCAACTCTGAGGTTCCCAGTAAGAGAAAGATCTGGAACTGTTAGAGAAGGCCCGGAGGATGGTTACTGGTCCATCAGTAGACTGATCATCAGAGGACTGAAACAGTTCTCCTAGGAGAAAAGGATGAGAAAATTGAGGGGGTTTAGTCTGGAGAAGAGAAGGGTCCAGACAGAACTTACAGTGGCCTTTTGATAGTTCAAGGAGGCTTATAAGAAAGATGGAAAGGACCTTTTGCCAAGGCCTGAAGTGACAAGGCAAGGGTTAACAATTTTAAATGAAAAGCAGGTAAGTTTACACTGGGCATGAAGAGGAATTCTTTTTTTAATGAGGATGGTAAGGCACTAGAAGAGGATTCCCAGAGAAGTTGTGGGTACCCCCTCAGTGGATGCATTCAGAGTCAGTTTGAATGGGGCTTTGAGCAACCTGATAAAGTTGAAGATGACCCTGCCCATGGCAGAGGGTTTAGACTGGAGGATGTGACCTGCACAGAAGCAGAAGTCCCTGTTGGAATGTTTTGTCATTATTAGTTGCTTAAAGGAAGATGACTATTACACCTTACTTATATTGCATGAAGTAATGTATTTCTACCATGAATTTCCACCACAGATTTCCAAAAGCATAAAGACATGATGTCAAAAAAATCCATAATTTAATCTCACCTCCTGTGTATAATAAACCATAGAATTTCATTCTGTTACTTCAGGCCAGAAGTCATACAGTGGAGGCTCTCAAGGCTGTACAACTTGATCTCAAAATGCAGAGGTACTGAATAATGTACTGAATTACAGTACATCTGGAGCCTTGCATGTAATTATTTCCTTGTTCTAGGAGGTGTGGTTTTCACACAGCTGATCAGCTGTTGAAGCCCTTTCCCAGCAGTTTTGTGTAGCAGCACCATTGGCTGTAGTCTTTCTTTGCACCGTTAATGACCGCTTCTCGTTGTCCCTTATTTTTTATTTCCATTTGTCTATCCTGACTCTTGTTATGCCCTTTTTGCTGTACTGAAAATATTAAGAGTTATGTTTACAAAATCTGATTAGATCACTTTTTTGTCTCTCAATAATTTTCTTAAAACTGTGCAGTGGGTTTTGTATTTTTTATACTTTTACCTTTTCAACACGAGCCCTTTAGATCTCTGGAATATTTGTCAGTTAGAGTCCCATGAAGTAATAAACTCACCCTCGTTCTACTTCCTTGAACTCTATGATTCCAGCATATTTTTTTTATTCACTGTATAGGCATGAAGTCTGTTTATTCTAGAAAGCCAGCATTTTTTTTAATGTCACCATTTGGCCAGAGGAGCAGGGATCAGAAACAAGTCCTGTTATGAACCACTCTTATCAAGTCTCAGCCATTAGAAGTAAAAGCTTTTCTTTATTTTTGACACATTCTTTCTTGTTTAAATCAAGCCTTACACTGGTGAAAGATATGGAGTAAATTGGATATTGTAGTCCCAGCTCTCCAACTGACTACTGGTATAATCTGATATATAGAAATCTCTTACAGCCTTGAAAATATTTATCTCAGAAGAAATCTCAACACAACCTAGAGGCTAAGTATTTAGTTTCTCCTTATATATCACTTCGTGCACTGCCCTGGCATTGGTACCAGACTGTCAGTCCAGTACTCTGTGACCAGGTTCATTTATGCTTTCCACATGGGCGATTTTAGTGTTTTAATATAAAATTTACTTATTTCAGGATAATTGACATCACAAAGGATTTTGATTTAGCATAATGCAGTGTACTGATATCACACCACAAGCACAATACTGCAGTGTACAGTTGGATCACAATGCAAACACGATTCCTATTGCAGGTCTTTGTATGTTCACTGCCACAATGCTGGGCCCACTGCTCCATGCCTTCTTCCACTGTAGGAGCTTATTAATCAGTCACACAGATGCATCCCATTTTCAACAACCAGAGTTTGCTCTATAGAGAAATTGCCCTGTCATAATAAGCTCATTATGATAATGCTTTATCAAAGGGAGCAGGAGACAAGGATGAATCAGAGATACAAACTTGATAACTGAAGCCCTTTACCATTAGGTCACCTTTCTTGTGTGACTTGACACGAGACAGATTCCTTGGCCTACAGATTTACTTTGAATAACCAATGTATATGACTCAGGAGCCAGAGTACAGGAAACCTGCCCTTTGGGATTGCAAAATGGTTTTAAAACACATTTTCTTTTTTTTTTTTTTTTACAGTTGTTTCAAGTTAATGAGGCCTCCAGCATAAATTTAAGCAGCCCATGGAGCTGCTCTAGATAATGTCTACTTAATACAGCTGCCTCTGAAGGTCTTTGAGACCCAGAGTTGAAGACTTAGTTACTCCTCTTACCCTTAGCAACAGATAAGAGCTGTGGAATTATGAAATGTACCATAAGAGTGGGGATTTTTAGGTGTTTTGCTCGTTTTAAAACTGCAGCCAAAATGGCACTGGGTTCAAAACGGTTTAGTCTGAGTCTAAAATCTGAGCCCCATTCACTGGGGCAGAGGGGATCAGAAATTTTTTAAAAAAATTGAAAATGATCTTGAAGGAGTTAATGTCCTCTATACAAGATCTGGCTTACTGGGGGGAAATTGCTTTGCTTCCAAAATAGTGCCTCAAAGGACAATTGAGAACCTCTTGGAAAACCTTAAAAGTGTTAAGTCATCCATTCTTTCAACAAAAGAAAATCTGCATTGGTTAAGGCTGTCCAAACCTTTTCCTGTCAATAGGGAATAAGTCATGGAACACTTTAAATTACCTTGACATGTCTATGTTCAGAAAATGTGTAGATCAAGCATTACTAGAGAGAATGTGCCAGAGGTCATTAAAAAATCACTTGTAAAGTTATTGGTATTTTTGAACAAAGCAAAGAACACTTTGTACCTATTTCTTAACAATTCATCTCTGATAAAGCTGAGAGACATGCAATGAAAAGTTCAAATACAGTAAAACCAACAAGAATAGAAGCATATATCTATACTTTATTCTAACCTTTTATATTCTTCATCTATATTTTCATCAAGGGTGTGATGTTTTCACATTCAAATAAAGAAAGCTGAAATTATTTTTCTTCAGGTTTAGAAATAACCTCTGCTGTTGCTGCAGAAATACTGTTAACAAAGGGGGAAGCAAAACACCCCCTATCACTGATATTTTGATACATATCTCTGGGCAGGTACCAAAAATGTTAATCTTCACAGATAGCGGGCTTTTTGAAAGAAATTAATTTATTATTGAGCTTCTTTCAAAGTACAGGAAAACTCAAATTCATGTATACTGATTGCTAGGAAAGTGTCCTAGCCAGCATGCTGTGATATCAGATAGAGTTTACCAGTTTTGCTACTCTATTCTCAAATGAGAATGACTTGAACTCTGTGGGCTGAGGTTTTGGGGGAGGTTTTAGGGGTTTTTTTGCTTAGTTGGTTGTTTATAATTTTTTTTTCAACAGCTATATTTGGAAGATATTTTCTTGAGGCAGTTGACCTTGGAAAGGCTGCTTAAGAAATTTGCAGTGTTGAAGATTCAGACCAGATTAACATATGAAGATGAAGTATTCTTTACATTCTTGACGGAACCTAAAAGAAATCTTTGACTGAGAAACTCCTAAGGTGAATATATTGTTAGCTCTGGGTTTGACAGAGAAATTTGGTTTCTGAGTGGACACAACTTTCCATCTACCGTTGTGACCTAAAGTAGCTTTTAATGTATCTATGATTATGTAATTTCAAAGATTAAATACACTTCAAAAAAACATGTGAGCACTTCAGAAGCCTTTGAGGACTACCGAGAGAAAGACTAAGGCTAAAACTTTCCAAAAATTGCTATCATATAAGAAAGATTCTGGCATTAATAAGAGTGAGACAAAGAAGTTTCACAATGTCTTTCTGAGCCTTTTGGACACAACAGATAGGTCAGATTTTGGAAAGCTATGGCCACTGTGTCAATAGAATTGACAGTTCAATATAAAAGTGTTACCTACAACTATAGGTAATGGTAGCCTAGAATAACAATACATAATAATGGTATATTGTTATCTAGTCTCACATTATCCCAAGAAGACTGAACTACAGAGTACAGAAGGCTTATAGCTGCCATGAGGAGTCTAGTACTGTCATGGCAAAGTTCTTTTGGTCTAAATGCCTGGATCTTTAAAGGTACAAAAATGTTGCCCCTGAGATAAAGCATCAAACACTGGCAAAAGGAAGAATTTTGCATTTACCCATGCCTTCATTATTTAGTTTTGCTCAGTGTAGGTGTCCATACAGATTAGATGTTGAGAAATGTCAATGTCTCCTTCAATGAGTGATAATTTATTTGCTAATCGTGCATTGTGACATATACTCATAAAGGAGTGTGGGTAACTTGTTGGTATTGTTGCTTTAACTCTTCCAAAGTATATATCTCTTATTCAGATTTGGGTGGTAGACACTTTTTGGACTCAGGGATGGAAGAATTTCAAGTCAGGAACTCAGATGGTTTATGTAGTAGAAGAGAGGATTTGACAATTATAAGTAGTTTCTTCAAAATAAGCAAACAAACAACAGCCAAAAAAATACACAACCAAACCCCAATCCACAAAACAAACCCACAATGTATTAAATGAGAGAAGAAGCCTAAGATACTGCATAAAAATACCTGGGAATAGCTTTGGCCTGAGGAAACCATGGCTACAGTTTTTAGTGTGTTTGGGATTTTGTTTGAATTCCCAGACAAGAGCTCTGTTCTCCTGTTTATGTACATAAACTAATCCTGTGTCGCAAAAAAAACCAAAACAGAGTAGTGTCATCTTTTGACCAGTATGCTACTAGAAAAACAGATGCCCAAATTCTGCTTTTGCAAGCAGGTGCCAGAATAGACTTAAGGAATTTAACAATTTAACAATTTAAATTAGATTTAGACTGCATCAAAAGCAATGTGACCAGCAGGTGGAGGGAAGAGATTCGTCCTCTCTGCTCTTGTGAGACCCCATGTGGAAGACTTCATCCAGCTCTGGGGTCTTCAATATATGAAGGGAATAGAACTGTTGGAGACCGTCCAGAGGACGGCCACCAAGATTATCAGGGGGCTGGAGCAGTTTCCCTGTGAGAAAAGGCTGAGAAAGTTGGGATTTTTCAGCCTGGGGAAGAGAAGGCTCCAAGAAGATTTTATTGTACCCTTTCAGTACCCAATGAGGGCCTTCAAGACAGTTGGAGAAGGACTTTTTTTCAAGGACTTGAAGTGACAGGACAAGGAGCAATGACTTCAAGCTGAAAGAGGGTTTAGATTAGATATGAGGGAGAAATGCTTTACTGTGAGAGTGGTGAGGCACTGGAACAGGTTGCACAGAAAAGCTGTGGATGTCCTCCCCAGGAAGCATTGATTAGGGCTTTGATCAACATGGTCTAGTGGAAGGTGCCTCTGCTGATAGCAGTGGATTGGATCTAGATGATCATTAAGGTCCATTCCAATGCAAACCATTCTACAATTCTATAAACATTGCAAAAGAGGTACATTTGAAGTACATAGATGCTTCATTAGTCATGTAAATACTTATATTC
This sequence comes from Lichenostomus cassidix, assembly GCF_008360975.1. Taxonomy (NCBI): domain Eukaryota; kingdom Metazoa; phylum Chordata; class Aves; order Passeriformes; family Meliphagidae; genus Lichenostomus; species Lichenostomus cassidix. The sequence continues at coordinate 43,819,649 of NC_139479.1, read as the reverse complement.
ACATGAAATTTTGGAGAAAGTATTTTCGCTTCTTTCTGTAATTTATTAAAAGCTTTTCACCTTTGCATTAATTAAACCTTAAGTGAGCACGAGGAAATGTCAGAATAATTCTAGGTGGGGTTGGTGGCACTTACACGGAAAGAAACCCATCTTCCACCCCTTGTTCCATTTTGTTTAACAGCTTAAAACTTTGAAGGGCTACACTGATGGTAAAGAGGATGGGGCCTTCAAAAATGGTCTCACTCTCTTTCAACTAATTTAATATTTAGGAGCATTCTGGGAATGTCTGAAGAGTAATTTCATTAGAATTCTAAATGCTTTTAAAAGTCCTTTCTCCTTTTTTTCTTAAATACAATTTTATAGTTCCCCAGTTGTTATAGTACTGTCTTCAGGTTTCCTGTGGCCTTCAAAGATCCTTTATTCATGCACAAAATAATTTTTAAGTTGTAGTCAACCACTACCAGAATAGCAATAGCTTACTGAAAGATTGTCAAAAATTGCATACTCATTAATCAAAATATTTGCAGTTATGAGCATCAATAAACCTGGTCTAATATGGCAATGAATAAATCACTTGAAATCTACATTGAAATAAATTTTTAAATCTGATTACTTCAAATGAAAAGCAAAAAAAATAGCCGAAGAAACCTTTCCACTTATTAGTAAATAATAGTGATACACAGTCCCCTCCTTTTATAACTTTGTGTACAACACCTCATGTCACATCTCTTGAATATAACAGCACAGTATTTGAATTAGCACTTTATACATCTTTTTAGATTATATTCATGAAGTAGATATCAAGGGCAAACCTCTTGATATAGAATGTATCAATTATATTGAGAAAACGTTAAGAAAATAGCCACTGTTAAAATTCAGAAGTCCATATGATTTAAAAATAATTTTATTTTATAAAAAGTACTTTTAAAGAAGAAACATAGCTTGAGATAAAACTTGTGCAAAGATATAGGTACTACTTCCTAATAAATAACAGAATACTGGACAACAAGGGAGAGATTAAAGGATTTAAGTTTTTTCAGAAGATATTTAGAAAGAAGGAATTATAACTGTTCCCTGTTATATAAGCATGTCTTTTATTTTGTTTCACATAAACAAAATATTTAGATCCTATTCTCTGCAACAATAACATAACATAACATAACTATATTAATGAGGGAAAGCTTCAGCTCTGTAATTTTACCAGAGTTTCTTGGCAAGTACTTTCAAGGTAGTCTTGAGAAGTAAATGAAAGTGATCTAAGGATTCTGTCCCATTCTGTCACATTTCAAAAGAAAGAAAAAAAAAAGGATGAAAGAAAGAGAGAAAAGAAAGACGAGTTTCAGTTCACTACGGTGGTGAGACTGAACTAAAGGAAATTGTGAAGAGTAAAATATGAATACATTTAGTACTGAGGTTACGCAACAAGAATTTCTTCAAGCAATCATTGAATCACAGAACCACATAGGTTGGAAACAGTGTCTAGAGGCCACCTAGCACAATCTTCAGTTCAAAGAAAATTCAGTTTGAGTATGTTGTTTTTTGCAGTTAAGATTTAAATATCTCCAAGGGTGGAGATCCTACAAACTCTCTCAAAAATGTCCTTGTGTTTGCTCCCTCTCATAATGGAAAACCTTTTCTTAAATTGAGACATAGCAACATGTGTTTGTTACTTCTTGCCAGAAGTCTCAAGTTTCTAGTCTCCTCCTTTGTGGGCACCTCCATTCACTGTTGCCTCCTGAGGTAGCTTCCAGTTGCCTCTTGCCTTGCAGAAAGGTCTGGGGCTGTTGTCTCTGTCTGGTCTTTGAAGACCTTACGAATCTCCTGCTTTTCCTCCCTGATGCTGCACAGCTCACACCTCCTGCTGCAGCTCTTCCAGCAGGTGACTCAGCAGCTCAACCAGAGCACGTTTCACACAGCGAGGCCACTGGTTAGGTCCTGAAGGGAGCGGCCAGACACTTCTAGGGCAATTCCAGAGCAGCAGACACTGCCAGAGACGAGGATGGCAGCACAATATGAAAGGAGTTGTATCTAGGTGTGGGTCTCTGCTGTGGAAGGAATATCTACTCCAGTTGGTGTTGGAAATGGTGGTACGTCCATCACTGCACAGTTTTGAGTAAAGATTCAGGGTCTCTTTGTGCTGTTACTGCACTATGATAACTGCTGTAGCTGTGTTAACCACCTTTGTTTCTTCCATTTAATGACATATTATCAGGACTTCATGTTATCAACCTTTAAATTGATTCAGATTTAGTTAGTTAATAAACTGCATTTTACAAGAGTCTCCTGTTAAATAACACCAATAAAAAAATCCTGGAAATTTATTAAAATACTGCCAAGTACATCAATAAACATGAATATGGCCGTGTTCTTTTTCAATTTTCAAAAGCTGATCTATAATAGAGTAGTGGATATAAATGAGTTTTTAAAGTGTACTGGATATATCTTAACAACAGCATACACGATCATGGCATCACTTCTTGTACTCCTGTTCTGCATTATCTCTAAAAATATTTACATCAATTTAGAAGAACAGCTGCTGGATTTAATTTTCCATTATTATGTAGCTTTCAAAAAAAGTATAGTTTATGTTTCCTTAGTCTAACTTGTGGATAAAATAATTGATATTAATAACAATAAATACCAAATAAAGCTATTTGTTACATTTATTGTATCATCACACTGAGATAACTCACAGTGATAAGCAACATATAGATTTCCTGGAATTTCCTATGACTAATATATGCAGAGCTGAACACTGTCTCTTAATGTAGCTTCCTCTGCTCTGCTTTATACCAATTAATGTATTTAATATTTAAATTAAATTTAAATATTAAACAAATACATACACATATTCTGATACTCAACAATCAGGTGAAATCTGGAAAAGCTTTAAAAACTGTCAGTATAATTTATATTTTAATGCTTAAAGAATATTCTATCATGTTACTTATGACATCTCTCTGCAATGCTGAAAACACAATAGCCTTTTTTTCTCTTTGCTTAAGCAAGAATTTCTAGTGCCTTTCTAATTTATCTATTCAGTGACATTGAAGTGTTTATGTTTTGTTCTTCACTCTCTTTCTAATAAGTCTCTGTACTCTGAATGGGTTTTTACAACAATAGAGTGGTAGGCTTACAATTCCAGATGATTATCCAGTCTTGTGTTATGTCTCTCAAAGTTGAAATTAAAGCCTTATATTATAAATATATAAGAGGATCATAGATGAGGTTTTCTGTTCAGTTTTTCCATGTATACTTATGCATTTCTCAACAGCAGAATACATATTTGAATCTGACTTCAAAGACGGCCCTAATTTGAGCAGAGAGTTGGACTAGGTGACCTCCAGAGGTCCATTCCAACACCAGGTGTTCTGAGCCTACGATTTTATTGCCCAGTGGGTCATGTTTGAATTCAGCTTATCTAGCTGCAAACACAGATGAGCATCTATGTCTGGTATCAGTATCTATCTTTCCAGCCAGTGGAGAGATTCAGGATGTTTCTGCTTCCTCAGCCTAAGTATTTAGTGCCATCTGAGACACCCTAGGTTATCTGAAGCATCCACACTGTGCTGAAAGATATGATTTAAGGCCTGTGACAGATTTGCTTTAGTTGGAAAACAGACGCAAATACCTCTAAACACAGCACAGCCAGGAAGTATAATTGTATGTTGAGGGAAATTAATATCAGGTGTACAAACACCAACTTCCTATAAGAATCTGCATTAAGGTGAAATGAGTCAATCCTAGAGACATACTTTATCTCCAGAAAGTACAAAAGGGGTGTTGACAACTAGCTTAGATCAGAGCTGACTGTACTTCAGAACTACTTCAGTTGTGGTAAGACCAATACACTTAGGTTTTAATGAGAATATTCTATAGCACTTCACAGTCAGAATTGACTCTTATATTTTGCATCTCTGCCCAAATTTCACTACAGTGAAAAGTACAGCTCCCAAGACAGACAGTCTTGGAGATTTTATGTTAGCTTTCTTTTGCTAGGAAAATTGACCAGTTATTTCTATTCTGTGATATTTTGAGACAAGAATCATCATTATTCTATGAAAACTAGCTGTTAGCTGACAGTGACTACCTTCTTTAAACACTTTTGATAGTGTTTTTTTTTTGAGGACAAAAGAAAATCCAACTGTGTAATAAGATTAGCTCATTCTGACCCATCTGCTCCCTGATTTCTCCAAGAATCTTTAATAGTCTTTGTAGAGGGAAGTTAGTCCTTAAGAATCTTTATCAATCTTCCCCAATAACATAACTTTGTCTATGTCTCTACTTATTTTATGATGTATTATTTCTACAGATTCACACAATTCAAAGTTCAGACCCACTGGTCTGGAGTGGCCCAGGTTATCTTCATAAACTTCTAAAAAATACTATCCCTTGCCTATCCGTAATTCATCTGGTACTGAAGTTGTTTTAACAAATGCAGTCTTCCATCAATAGCAACTCAGATATAATCTCCCACCAAATGCTTTTGAAATTAATTTTGTCTGTTCAGCTGAATCTATTTTCATATTTTCTTAATTTACTTTCCTTTTCAAATTAAAGGAAATTTAGCTTTAAATGCTTTTAATTTTTGTGCATCATCTTTCTATCATTTACAAATATGTTTAATAACACAATGATAATGAGTAAAAAAAAAAAGGCATAATATTATTTATATTCTTAACCATGTTTTGTACATTCAAGATCTGCTTCTGGTCTCACTCTGTTCCAGAAATCAATGATTCTGTAGATAATACAAAGAGAATTTTTTCAATATCCCTTCTGGTCTTTTCTCAGACCAGTGAGGTTTACTAGCAAAATTCCATTAGTATGAAAGCCCTTTAGCCTAGGGGCAGACTAATGGGCAGGTGTGTTTAGTCTTTGTCACTCAGTCACCAAGAGCAAGGACCTGGCTCACAAACACTGCAGTCCCTTTCAACATGTGCACATGCTTTCCTGATAGGACTTGTACTTAAATGGACCTGAAAAAAACACTTTAAGCAAATAAAGGAAGGAGAGAGCATCTGTTCCCTTGACCTGGACACAGATCTTTTCCATGCAAAAGGTTTCTGGAAGAAAGGAGTGAAATCTTTCTTCTTTACTTAAGGAACCTCTCACAGTTACCATGACTTTTCAAAGACAATTAAGAACAATGTGTTCTTACAATGACATTGAGCAACTTGCTTACCACTTGTGGGTATATCCCATCAAGTCCTACAGCAACGTGTTTCTGCAGAGTCCATGAGGTTTTTCCTTTGTTATCCTGCTCTGTATGTTATTGGCCCTTTTTGAATTATGCTCCCCGCCTTATCAGAAGTCTGTTGGTGTGTATCCCTGCCTTTCTTCCCTCAGACCTTCCTAGATTGGCTCCTCAGCGCTAACTCCCTCCCCTTTTCCCTTCCCTTATAAACAAACCCCTGCCAGCCTTTTTTGGGTGTCACTGTTTTTGGGCTCCCAGCCCTCTCGCCCTTCCCCCGTGCTCCTCCCCTCCTTCACCTCCCCCCCTTCACCTCCCCTTCAACCCCCCTGAAGACCCGAATAAACCTCCCTGGAAGAACAGAAACAGTGTCCAGTATGTTCTTTCGTCTCACACTGGTTCCTGCAGAGTTTCTGTCACCTGATTTCCACGCTGGTCCGTGCGCTCCCCGGACCCGGATCTGGTGCGGCCTGCCTGCTCAGCCCGTGCGCTCAGAAGAGCTGTTTGCCTTTCTGTTGGGGCGTTGGGGCCATGGCTGATTTTTAGGGGACAACGCCTCAAAGTCCCATCAATTTGGGTGCATCCAATAGTTTTAAATGTTCTTTCCTCAGATTCTATGTCATCCTTTACTGAGTGTAAATCTTTGCTTTAGACTTTTCCGTGTGTTTTAGGGGCCTGAGATTCCTGAGGGCCAGTCTTACTATAAAAATCAAGATAAAGAAAGCATTCTGTACTTTTCCATGCCTTTCTAGTCTTTTTCATGTGTTTTTGTCACTAGACCCTCTGCTTCATTCACAGAGGGCCCATACTGAGTTCCTTATTGCTTATCTTGCTCTTATTAATAATTAATAATATGCTGATTTTTTTGGTACCGTTGATGGAAACTGTTCCCTTTTAAAGTACCAAGAGGTTTTTTCAGAGCTAGGAGATGAACAAAACATTTTTGGTTTTTTTCTGCTTCATTAGATTTCATTCAGTCTTCACATTAGATCTGTTCGTTTTTTATGAAATGTGATTTTTCTCACAAATATCTGATGTAGATTTAAAATGAGAAAAGCATACATGGCTGATGATAGAAAATTAGGGTGATTTCTTTAAATATGGAAAAGAAACTAACAGTTTATGCTCAAGGCATCTGTGTGTATGTATTTGTATTCATATCAACAAAAATATTGTCACATCATGCAGACAGTTGCAGAATGTGACAATGTAATGCACTCCCTATCAGGAAATATAATACATAGAAGAGAAGGGGGAGAAAAAAGAAAGAATAGAGGATAGAGGGGGGTTTTGTTTGTTTTATCTCATTTCTAGCCCTACTCTGTTTCTAGTACAATTTCCTGAAAATGTTTATGAAATTCATTGCACTACTTATAGCCTAAACTTAGAACATTACCTTTATCTCATTTATTGTGAACTACTAACAAAATGAGCTTTTCCATGTAAATAATTATAGTTTATGAAAAAGACTTCTAACAACTTTTAAGTGCAATGAATGGATGATTAAGTTTCCTTTTTCATAAGAAAACTAATATTGTCATAGCACAGGTTACTTTCAAATCCTATTCCCAAAAGAAAAGTACAAACTGCTTGACTTTAATAAAGGAGATTAGAACTTTAGATGTATTGCATTTTTTTGTTTTGTTTTCCTTTTGGAAAGTTTTCAAGCAATGTTGAATTACTAGGGTGTCTAAGGATAGAGTTCAAATAGCATAACTTCAGGCATGTCTAAAGGAGCTGTCTGGATTTCTAAAATACTATCATAGTAAATTGGGAGATGCAGGTCACTTTAAGAAACAATTTGGATGGCTATATGTACAAATCTAATTTAGAATGAGATGAGTCATGCCCTAGAAGAGCTCATTTCTTTTTTTCTACAAAAGTATTCTGAAATACCTTATTTAGAATTATAGAATATCCTGTGTTGTGAGGAACCCAAGGTTCACTGAGTTCAGCTCCTGACTCCAGACAGGGCAAACTAAAAGCTAAATCATGTAGCTAAGAGCATTCCCCAGAGGTTTCTTGAGCAGTGATAGGCTTGGAGCCATGACTGCTTTCCTGGAGAGCTTGTTCCACTGCTTGATCAATGAACTCTTCCCTAATATTTAATCTGAGCTGTTAGTGATGCAGCTGTAAGGCATTCCCTTGTGTCCTATCACCAGACACCAGAGAGAAGAGGTCATCGCCTCCTTCTTTGCTCCCTCCCATGAGGAAATTGTAGACAGCCATGAGATCACCCCTCAGCCTCCTCAAAGCTGAACAAACCTACTATGTTCAGCCACTTGTCATAAGTCAGGCCCTCTAAACCTTTCACCATCTTTGCTGTCATCCTCTGGACACATTCTAATATTTTTATATCCTTCTTGCATTCAGAAAGCCAAAATTGCACACAGTACTTGAGGTAAGAATACACCAATGCTCAGTACAGCTGGACAATCCTTTCCATACTGTGTCTAATGACCCCCAGGATACAGTTGGCTCATATGGCCTCCAGGGCATATTGTTGATTCATACTGAGCTGTTACTCAAACAAACCCTCCAGATCCCTTTCTGCAAGTCTGCACTCCAGGCTCTTGTCCCCAGTCTATGCGTTTATCTAGGATTACATTATCAGGTGCAGAATCCAGTATTTGTTCTTTTAAATTTCATATGATTGGTTATAGTCCAATGTTGTGGTCTATCACAATGTGTCTGTAAGGCCTTTCTACCCTTCACTGAACCAACAGCTTCTACAATCTTAGTAGTGTCAGCAAATCTAATTTTTTGTGCGCGCCACTCCTGTGTCCAGGTCATTGATAAAAAGTTTCTTTTTATCAAAGAACTGGCCCTAAAACTGAGCCCTGAGGAACATCACTAGTGACTGCCTGCCAAACAGGTTTTACCCCTTTTCTGTTTCACTGTCTTAGTATCTGTATCAAAAAGTTGTCCTCAACATGCTTCAGGAATTTTCTGGACCTTTTTGTGTCTGAGGTATGATAGTCTCAGTTAAGATCTAGGAAGCTGAAGTCATCCCTAAAGCCAAGAGCAATTGATGTAGATACTTCTCTTAACGCCTTATATAGGAATACATTTATATCATCATACTGGATGGGTGATCTACAGTAGACTCCTACAAAATCTACTTTTTTAGCTTTTCCCCTAATCTAAACCAAGAGTGTCTCAACTATGCTGTGTCTAACTGCAAGCACGCTGCAATGCAATACCTCCTCTACCTGAAGCACTGCCCCTTCTCCTCGCTTGTCCTGGTTATGTATCCCCGAGACATACATCCAGTGGAAAAACTCTCATAAAACTTGAATGAATATTAATTTTCACTGGAACTTGAAATACTAAAACATGTGAGTGATTTTCAGAAATTTGGTCCTTCAACTAATCTATCCTAGGTCAATATCAACCCATAGAAAAATTTGGTATCCAGAAAAGAATTTATTATTTCTTTACCTGTAAACAAAAGATAAATAAATGTTACATAAATGGCAACAAAAGGGCCCAAGCCCTTCAGAAATCAGATGAGATTCCACTGTGTATTTTCAATCATTATAAATTACATCAGGGCAATTATACATAAAACAGTTTACTATTAAGGTTTATTTTCACTACCTAATATGCAGACCATAGGCCAACTGACATATCATATGACCCATCATAATCAGGCAGTCCTAAATATATGGGTCTTGAAGGTGCTTTCAGGAGACCAGATTTGTTGAGGGAGGATAGTCCATCATTTGTTAAGGGAGGATAAGAACATGTGGGTTTTGTTTGTATAACCCACTCTTGTTTGTATAACCTCCCTCCCTCCAGAGAGGGACACCTCAAAAACTTGTATGTAGAAAACACTTTCTTTTTTCCCCTTGCTCCATAAAGTCTCCATTATCCAAATCACTGAAGAAAACAATTGCTTCACCAATTTCCCTTTAACATTTTCTGAATTATTTACATCTTTCTAGATCTTCCCTTAATAAGCATGCTTTCTGTTTTCTTCAGCTTCTAATTTTGTGCCTTTTTTCCAGACCTCTAATATCCTCCTTAAGAGTTGGTGCATGAAAGTCAACAGATTAAGGTATCTTCCTTCCTGAACATTTTCTTGATTAGGGAAATTGGGGAGGAAAGGAAACGAAGAGACTGCTTTACAAATTCAAGAATCTTTTTTTACATTCTTATGAAACTCTCCATATTTTACTCCATTTGTAGTCTCACCAACATCAGATACTAGAAAACCACTTTTGTTTCACTATTTCTATTTGCTATTACTATTTTTGACTGACATACAACAATCTTATTAGTCTGCCTCAAAATTAGATTTATCTTTTCTCTTCAAAAATAGTTTTGAGTCCATTATAACCTCCACATTTTTCTCTACAACTGTGCTCAGCCATTTTCTCCTCATTCTGTAGCTATATATTGGATTTCTCCTCTCAAGTTCTTTTTTGAATGTAATCCTATTGATCTGGGGGTAGTTGTCCAAAACTTTGATAAACTTCTGACATCATCATTTTAAATAGTAATTTTAACCTCACCAGTCTGTGTATTAATGCAATTTTCAGATCTCCAGGTGGCTTCCTTTGTTCCCCTGCCCTGTATGCTATTGGTTCATTTTGAAATATGCATTCTGCTGTACCTGAAACCTATTGGTGTGTTCCCCCTGCCAATTTTCCCTTCCTCCTCCTGGGACTGGCTCTGGGGGAGACAGTCCCTCCCCTTTCTCTTCCCTTATGAGCCAGCATCTGCGTCAGAGAGGGGTCTTCATCTCTGCGCTGGCAGCCCCTGACACCTCCCCTGCCGTCCTCTCCCCTTCTCCTCCCCTGTAACCCTTTTCCCCTTACCCCAGATAAACCTCCCTGGCAGAACAGAGATGGATTCCAGTTCGTTTCTTTGTCTTACTTTGTTTCCTGCTGAATCTCTGTGGCTACGGGACTCATGTCATGCCGAGCAGACCCCAGGGGCCACCTGCTCCGAATCCAGTGGAGATACGCTGACCAGGGACCCCGTTCCAGAGGGGAGCTGGCTTGTGCCACCCTCCCAGAGCCTGCCACATCAAGTCTGGGTGTCATGCACAGTTTTCCTAAGTGCAGTTTCTATCAGTCAGCTAAGCAAATAATTAAAAAATGGTATAGTGCTAATCTCGTAATCAATATTTAGAGGACTTCAATTGAAAGGTATTACCAATTAGGTAGTAAACTATATTTAATTTCCTACATTGGTAATATTTTCCTGTAATAATTACACAGAGGTAAGGTGTTTTCTGTGTTAGTAGATTCATCATAGGGAAGTTGAGTAGAAAAAAGGGCTAAAGGAAAGCACTGTTAAGATTTTTGTGATGTAATTTTCTATCCATAAAAACTCGTGGCCTGCTGGAGGTCAAATTTAGAGAAAGCTATCAACTGGAAGGCAGAGAAGGAAGAGAGTGTTGCCTGTTTTACTTAAATTTAATATAGACTATAAAGTACTGAAATATGTTAGAGAATGTTATTCAGAGTTGTCTTTATTGTTAGACACAAACAAAAATAAACACTTTTGTGTTTGAAAGTAGCATGCACAAGTCCTACTTACGTGAATCTTGCACACAGAAATTGTGTCTTGCCCAGGATTCATGATTATAATGTGTTGGTTTTCCTGAATTTTCCAAAATTTTTATCTCTACCTGGAATAAGTGTTTTAAGCCTTGTCTAGGAAAGCCTCATATAGTCATTGTCATAGTAGGTGCTCTAATAGATACAATAATTTATATTTTTTCCTATCTAAAAAAAATTAATTATCTGTATCAGTGATCTGATCATTGGTGAAATTCTATGTGCAGAAGGAAATACTGAATTTTATATTTAGGAATAATTTTTTTTTTTTTTCCCCCAAAAAAGAAGGAGGAAAAGTTTTGACTTTCATTTGTTTCTCTCTGCTGTTCAAGAGCTGGTATCCAGAAATATTAGTAAATACATTTATCTGCCATAATGTACACATATTTCTGAACGTTTATGTACTCTTAACAGTTGCATGTTCAGCCATGACAATACACCGAGCCTTAAATGACGAGGATAAAAGTTAGGATGCAGATGCAAAGCACTAAGTGGGGTTAAATAAACAAAGAGCTCCTTTTCTGAGAAAGGAAAGCTTTCCTCAACACTAGACAGAGTATGACATCTCTATACTTAGGCTTTCCAAATAGAAGGAAAGAAGTTTTGTACAAGTGAGTGATTAGATTACCGATAGATTGAAATATGGCTAAAATAACTTTATGCTATATGGTACTGCCAAGGCACAATCTAACTAACTGTCATTAGTGCTCTCAAGGAGAAGCTTGCTATATATACATATCTTTCTTTTCTCATATGACAGCAACATCTTAAAAGGACAATGGGACAAATTTTTAAGGCATTTAGATAGTTATTTCCTGTCTTTCATTGAATGCTATGACTAAAAATCTTTTAGAAAACCTTGCTATGAAGTACGCTAATAATCCTGTAAAATACAAAGTATATATTTTTCGTGAAGATTTTTTAAGAATCACTAAATAATGCCTGATACGCTAATTAAGGAAATGTGGCAAATTGTATAAATCCTGAAAATGGGAAAGGATTTGAAAAGGAAGAAAATGAGCCCTAGTACGTCTCTGGGGTCATCTGTCAATTCATTTATTTTCACTTCTCCTGGATCATGCTGAAATTTGTTAATGTACTTTTAGCTTAAACATCATCTACTCATCAAAATAATATATTAAGAAGCATGAAATTACTCTTTTCTGTTCTTTGCTCTTCAGTGCCAGCCGCAAGCTCAGCTCACAACAGAAGCAGGAAAAATACAGAGATCAAGAGAGTACTGCTAAAGCCAAAGCCATGTATGGTCAGAACTATTCATTGTAATGTTGTTTAAAGTTCAGTTAGAACAGCTTTGTGTTTTCATGGATGTGCTTAACACACTTGTCCCTTTAATAACATTACACTGTTAAGAGTATGTGGGGAGGATCTTAGCTGAAAGAGGCTACTGCCTGTCTTAAACAAGGGTTAAAACACTTGTTAGCAGTTTCATTGACAAAAGAACTACACAGCAATGAAAACCCCCATAGAATATGTTGCATAGCAATGGACGTTTTTCTTGACACCAGTACACTTTTGCAGCATTCTTCCTCTCCGCTCTACTATCAGTTAAAAACAAGGTCTAGCAGCAGAAAGAATATTTCACCCTGCAGGAAGAACAATAAAGACAGCCTGCTCCTGCTGTGCCTGTACTTTAGGTTACCTTGTTGTTGTTACATGACAGTACAAAATGTTACCAAGCTCAGCTCAAAAGAAAATAGTCCAGTTCTTTACAAGCAGTACAACACAAGAAATCCACCATGTTATTATAATTAAAATACGTCCAATATTCCTCATTCTGAAGTCACACTGAAGGCTCTATTTATGCCAAGTAAAACTCACCAAAAAATCATATTTTATTATTATTAATTAATCATATTAATCAAATTGGTTTAATACACAGAGTCAAGGCATTTTCTGCTTCTCATACCACCCCAGCAGGGAGTAGGCTGGGAGTGCACAAAAAGCTGGGAAGGGACACAGCCAGGACAGCTGACCCCACCTAACTAAAGGGCCATTCCATAACATACAGCATCATGACCAGTAAAAAAAGCTGGCTGAAGAAGGAGGAAGAGGGGCACAGTCACAGGGATGGTGTTTTGTCTTCCCAAGTCACTGCTACATGGGATGGAACCTGGCTTTCCTTTCACCTGCCTGCCCAAGGGAAGTGGTGAATGAATTCCTTGTTTTGTTTTGCTTGCATCTGCAGCTTTTGCTTTACCTTTTAAACTGTCTTTACCATAGCCCATAAGTTTTCTTACTTTTACCATTCTAGGTCTCTCCCTCATCCCATCAGAGGAAAATGAGCAAGAAGATGCATGGTGGTTAGTTACCAGGTGGGCTTAAAACACAGCAACAACTCTGTAAAACATATATAAAATGAAATTATTTAGAAATATCTCACAGCATATGATTAATATAAAAATTTATTATAGAGTTCAGTCTTGTAATGTCTTGTTAATGATCTATTAATTCATTTTGGTTAATGAATGGACTGACAATATGTGGCTCTGCTTATAAAGCAGCATACTAAATTTCAAAAGGCTTTTAGTGAAATAATGTTTTTTGCCTGGAACAGGTTTTTTTTTAGAAAGAATAATCAAACACTGTTCCCAATCTAGGACCATTAGTTAAGTAACCAAGTGTGTAAGCGTAAGTTCTCCATTGAAGTTTTCTTGCCAGTTTTTTATGTTCTAGCCTTCTAGAAGTCATGTATTTTTTTACCTTAAGATTTACCTTAAACTAGGAAATAAAGGGGTAAATTTACTGTGTATATTTCTGTATTTGTAACTCCAAATACCATTTTAAGGTATGTCTGTATTTACTGGAAGCTAATAAAGTAAAGACGGACAGAGTTTGTAAACTGACGTGTGCATTAGTGTCATAGTATGCAATTTTCATACAAACGTGATGGTATATTTCCTATATATTGCTGTCATAGGCAAGAAAAAACCTCTAGAAGTTTGAGTTTTACCTATCATAATTTTTTGATATCCAACACAAATGGCTGATCACTTTTTAAGGTATTGATGGGAAAAAAAGAACACAAACACACCAAAAAAAACCAACAAACCCATCACACTTCAACACACTTTTACACACACATGCGTACATACACACACACCCACACACCCCTCAGCATGTACGTGAATATTGTCTTTTCTCCCCTCTTTCAATTTTACATATTTCCACCATGCCTTATACTCAGTCTGTCCAATTTATCCAGACAGGTCTTGAGTGGCTTAGGAGGTTGAGGTGGTATCCCTTCCTTTAATGATGTCTGCTGCTCCAGTGCTTTGTGCTCCTGCCAGGCCTGGGTCACCCAGGGCCACAGCCCCTCACCGTTGTCTTTTACCCAGCCAGGGCTTACCCAGCATGGGCTGGGTCTCTCAGAGGCGTCCCTGCACTGGCACAAGTCTCCCAGAGAACCCAGTGCCTTTAGGGAAGTCATGGAGTGCCTTCCTAAGGTAATGCTTCTTCAGCCTCTAGTAGCTGCTAGTGTCTTTGTTAGATAGCTTTTGGTAGAGACCCTTATTGCTTCTCTGAGTGGATAAAGTTTGGTGTAGGATAATTAAATTTTAATTAATATTTTCTACTGTGGTTTTCCTTTGTCTTGAGGCAGCCTGGACCCCATTTGAACAGACACACTGCAGCTCAGGGTGTTTCCCCCACATGGCACAGTTGCAGCCTACTCCTTCTTGCACAAATACCTGCTACAGACGCCACTCTTTGCCCCAGTGAAACACATATTTAAGACTATATGATGAAGGTTAAAGAAGTAACAGAACATCTATGAATTTAAATTGTGAACATACAAGGGCTGAGAATCCTTTGAAACTGTTATTCTTGACACAAATAGTTTTTTCTTTTAAAAAAACAGTTTTAGCTTTTTGTTTCCACTTAGGACATTACTTCAGATATTGTTGTCTCGTTTGTAAAATTGATTTTATGTTGAAGTGTTCACCAAAGAGAAGAACTTTGTGTTTCTTTTTTCTTCTGTCTATCCTTTTCTCTCAAGGTTTCGTACTAAATAAACAAAATGTAAAATGGAATGAACAACAACAAAAAAAACAAGAAATACAAAATATATCAGCCATTTAATCTTCTTTTTTAATTTGCTCCCATGGTTTCTGAAACTTTCTATCTATGGGATATTTTTTTTTATAACCAGACAGTCCCTATCAGTTTTTAATCAAGTTTCATGATTTATATCCTTGGCACTCAAGTCAAAAGTGCACTTTGTATTTTTTCTGGATTCATTCCTGAGGTTAAGGCTTGCAGCAATTTTATTTGTTTTCTTTGCTTTCATTTCAACATTTTAGCTAATTACTTTCCTTTGAAGTTGATTTAACCTTGATTGTTGAGAACTCCATTTCAGAGATTTTGTTTGGTTGATTAACTCCTCTTAATTCTATGGAAAGGTACAGGGGTTTGGGTAAAATAGCAAAAAAATAAGACATTTCATATGATTAATAAATGTTTTTACAGGAAAAGTGAGGCTATTGAAATATGCTTTCTAGTAAAGTAAAATCACAAAAAGTTAACATTTTCTTAATTTCATGGTTGATCTTGAAATTGCACAAGAACATAAATAATAAAAAAAATTAACTAATCTTAACAGTGTTCATTTCTGTCATGATTTGGGAAAGTGATAAAACTGTTCAATTACCTCACTCAGCATAATTACATAGTCCTGAAAATATAATACACATCATTTACACCTTGATGGGTCACACTCAGAAGTTATGTGCACTGATTTTCACAGAAGACCTTAAAGTGTCTAAGCTCTAAAACCAACACAATTTATCTTATCCAAAGTTTTAGCCTGAGAAATTTTTTCCTCTCTATTCTTGTTATTCACACTGTTTTCAGAAAACAGCAATTCTAACACTGTTTTTATTGTCTCATGCTAATTTAATTAAAAAAAATCACTATAAATTTTGATCTCATCTTTACAGAAAAGGAAGGATAATGAATACAGTCAAAATTGTTATACACACATGTTGTTCCTACCACTTTCCCTTATGTTAGGATTACCCTTTCACTGCCTTTGTCCCAAGGCCTTGCAAATTCTCTAAAAATCCTATGGCCTGTTACTAGCAAAACCAATACTGTATTACAGACCTGTGTGATTATAAATCAATCATACAAGGCTTTAGATGTAAATATAATAAGCAAACTTTGCCTTATCCTTTTATTGCCTGAGGAAATAATTTCTACTGAAAAGTATGGATGACAGAAGCAGAATGACTTTTATAGATCACCAGTGCCTGGAACCCAGGCTGAGAGAGAGACTATATTAAGATTTTAGAGGGAAGGTGGTGAAAGAATTCTTGCTATTGAAAGCAGGAATGTCCCTTTTGTGGTGACGACTGCTAAACAAAACAGAGTAAAACAAAACAAAATAAAACAAAATTAAAGCCTTCAATACTTGAAAAGAGGACAGGAGATGTTGCAAGCTGTCATCCATGACTGTGTAGTATTTTGTTTCTTGTAATCAAAACAAGAAGAATACACTGAAATACACTGCAGATTCTGGAAAGAATAGCTTGTTGTCTCTTTCAGAGACATGTTTAAATCTGACTTGCCTTTGTCTAATTTGCATTACAGAATTGAAAGCCTTTCATACTACAGTGCGTCTCCTCAGTTCAATAGAATAATGCATTAAATTGTTGCAGCTCTCTCCATTTAATATCAGAGCATGATAGTGCACATAGTGCATTTCTCATAGCTCTGCTGCTAAGTACTGAAGAGTCTTGAGAATAATGTCAGTACAACTTTTAATATCTGGTTTGAATTTAAGAACAGAGTTGAGTCAGATGGCTTTAGATTAAGTTCACTTTTATGCAGAGGACTAGCACTACTAAAGGCTTCTCTCAGGTTGCCATTATTCAGGTGGGAGGAGGAACTACGTAAATTTATACATTGTACATTTTTAGTAACATAACAATAATTCCAAGAAAGGAAAGACTCACTCAAGAGGAAAAGTGTTAATTTCAGTTTCCTCCTCATTAGTTAAAAAAAGTAGCTCCAAATTTCCCTGAGAATTTCCTAATTCATCAGGGTACAGATTTGTCCAGATAAAAGAGAGAGAATCTTTTCCAGGGTTTTTTGATGTTTGTTTGTTTGTTGGTTTTTTTGGTTTGTTTAGGGGGTTTTTTTGTTTTGGTTGTTTTTCTGATCAGTGACACAGCTTTAAGAATGTGAAGTCAGAGGAAGACATGAAAGATGCATATGTGCACACATGAGGTAATATTTGGTAGGGCCACTCATCTGAGAATAAGGAGTTTTGGTGTCTTCCTACTAGTATTCTTGTGCAATATATAAACTTCTCAATGCTAATCAGTTTCACTTTCTGACATTTAGAACAAAATACATAACACTCTTAGAGCATATAAGAAGTAGGAAATACAATACAGACAGACACTGGTTCTGTGTGAGAGGCAGAACATTTGCTGAAGTCAACAGCCTCAGCTTTTTCTGGAAGAGGAATCAAGAGTCAAAGGAGAAGGAGGGGAGCATACAATAATGAAATACAACCAGGGGCTGAAATTTGGGTCTGTAATGAGTTCCATCGCAAGACATGGAACAAAATAGATAAAATACACCAAGAAATGCCATTCTTCCAATAGAATCAAAATATAATAAATCAGAATTCCTACCAGAAAATACAGAGATATGTTACAAAAAAATTGATAGCAAGTGAAAGATACCATACTTTCCCCAAGTTTAGAGGTAAAACTTGTTCTGGGTCTGGCTAGAATGGAACAATTTTTTTTAATAGCAACTCACCTGATACCACATTTTACACTTGTGGCTAAAACAGCCTTAGTAACACATTTTATCTGTTGCTGTGCTTGCACAGCATCAAGACCACTTCTGTTTCTCACTCTGCTACCCCCCACCAAGGCAGCTAGAGGTAGGCAAGGGTTTGGGAGCAGACACAGCCAGACACTGACTTCAATTACCGAAGGAATATTCCATACTATGTAACATCATACTCTTTATACACAATAAAAGCAGGGAGTAAGCTTTCCAAAGTACCCAGCAAGTCTGGGGGGGACCAGCTGTTCTTCTGCTGGTTGGAGGTGGTGAGTGCTTGCCTCTTCATCACTTGGTTGGTTTTTTGGTGATTTTTTCTGTCTTTCCTCTTTCTTTTAAAGTGTCTTTACCTCAACCCTAGAGTTTTTCTTACTTTTGCTCTTACAGTTTCCTCCTGCTTTCCTCAGGGGCCAAGGGGTGAGCCAGCAGCTGGTGGGTGCTAATTGTTAATTGGGACCAACTCACAACAAAAGTAAAAACAAGCTGGGATAAAAAGATCATATCCAAGAGATATCTGTTAGAAAGGATGCTAGTCTTGTGTGCTTCAGCTGAGATGAGAAAGAATTTTAATAAAATTACCAATTTGAAGGAAGCTGTTGGCACAATGAAAAATAGATCATACAGGACTGTAAAATGATAAAAAATAAATTATGCGAAATAAAGAGTGATTGTAACAAAAAAAGAAAAAAGAAAAAACACAGAGAGAGGAATAGTAGGTGTGGAACTGGAAGAAAGAAATGGGAGATGAATTCACACAAAATCTTGTTTTATTACAATCTTTCACTATAAAGAGTTCTTTCCACTTTCATGCTGATTTAAAATTCATGTAACCACTAAATCCCACTGAATTATAAAAAATTCACTGAAGTAACACAAAATCAGATTAATGCTTTTTAAATATTTAATTTAACATATTAGTAGAAAAATATTTTTGCTCTTCCTATACTACAGTGTATATGTAGACATGTATAATACACATAAAATATATACATGCTGCATGTACGCACTATGTAATAATCTATATGCACATTCTGCATCTGTATGTAGTATGTATAAATGTAGATAAAAGATATATAGCATATACATCTCTGTGTGTCTAGATATCACATAAATATGGCACATAGAAAGAAAAATCATATGTAGACAACAATCTATTCTGCTTTTGTTTTTAGTTGTTTTTTTTTCATTGTTGTTGTATCAGGACTCTCTTAGTCCTGAGTAAATACTTGGCAAATATCATTCATCCACAGCATATATAAAAGCAGAGAGACTGCATCTGTGTAGAGGAGGAGAATAAACTCTCCTTAAAACAGACAAAAGGAAAAGGAAAAGGGGAAAGAATAATAAATTCTGTTTTCCTTTTCCTTTTGTTAGTTTTATGAAAATGAAAAAGAGGGATGGGAAGGGAAGGGGAAGGGAAAGGGAAAGGGAATTTTTATTTATTCTTACTGGTCTTTGTTCTCATAACTTTCATTAGGTGTCAATAATGTTTTCAGTGATGTTGTATCACAGTGTCACCTATAAAGTGTTGGTGATAGAGCTAAGTTAGGTTAAAACAAGGACAGCCACAAACAAGTTATCAAGGAGAAATAAAACAGGAGATTTACAAACTGTTTATACTGGGTTTTGAACTCTGGACTGGAGAATGACTTCCAGTCTGAAACCCTTGCTGCAGTTGTTGCTAGAATGCTAGCTCTAGGGAGCTCCTCCACTGACTTTTTGCTGAGCTACACCAGATCTTACATGACAGAGAAAGAGCAGATAGCCAGTGTAATTCTCTGAGGCAACTTCCAGTGATCTCTGAAAATACACTCACAACTGTCTGATTCCTCATCTTAGGAGAGCCTTGAAACCCAGATCACTCAAGCAGCATTAATGTCACCAATCTTTCTAAGAGCAAGACTCTGCTCTTGACATTCCAGGCAATTTTTAGGCTCTGTTATTTTCAAACCAAGTAAATAAGTAATTCAATAGTTGTTTAACATAATTACCAGAGTTATTAATAATAACTTCTAATTATTATTAGACCTATCTATTCCATTTTATTATATCTAATCACTACATTATGTTTGACACAGTAATTTTCCTGGTGGGGAGAATAGACTAGACAAGTAAATAGTATTGTTTTTGCTGGTTTAGAATACTTTCCGAACAAACAACTGCACTATCCTCCCATTTCTCTCTCCCAAGATGGAAGGAATTCCTTACAACTGATATCAAAGAATCTGAACACAGGTTTATCTTTTTCAACTACTTCGTATTTGGTTCTAGATGCAACTAGTTTTTCATCCAAGTTGGCAGCTGCAGCCCTGAGAGGCTGCAATAGAGCTCTGAGGATATATTTCAAGACCATAAGCTTGAATATCCTCAGTTCAGACTTATTTAATACTGAGAAATATCTGTATTACACAGGGGCCTTTAAATTGTGGAGGAATATTTGAATGAGGTTTTTCTGGTACAGTCTTAAGTAAATGATTATTCAAATAATCTCATATCAACTATTTTGCATCTTTCTCTTAATAACATAATACCATAAAAAATAAATAAGGTAAACACTACAGTGTGTCTCTCATGTGTACTCCTGCTGATTGGGAATTCTTACATCTGATATTGATTTTTGGTGGGGTTTTCTTTGTTTGGGTTGGTTTGGCTTTTTTTTTGTGTTTATTGTTATTGTTTTATTTTATGTTTTTTTGGAAGATTGCTTCAAAATATGTGGTCTTTACTTTCTGGTCTTAAGCATGTAACTGATCAGCCAATACAAAATTTTTCTGCCACTTAATCTACTGCTTCAAAATGAGGAACTTTTCCAAAAATATCTGTAATATATTTTAAGGATTATAAGGATCACTGGGATTCTGCCACTTGGAGAATTAGGGAGTTATTACATCCCCTGCATCAAAGAAGCTGCTAGAGTTTTCCAAGTGTATATGGGACTTCAACTACAGAAAATTAATTTTCTTTGTACTTACTCTCTTTCCATCCATGTCTCTATTACAGCACAATTCCTTTTGCAAAATAGTAATGATCTCTTTTTCCATAGAAGTTAACACATTTTTCTATTTACTTATCTATATTTGGGAAGGAGGGGGGAGGGCTAGTAACTGTTAAAGAAACATAACATTTGGAAATTCTAGATTAAATGTCTGTGAGATTTCCAAAGCATTTCATAGAGTCACAGAATGGGTAAGATTGGGAGGAATCACAGTCAGTCATCTGGTCCATCCTCTCAGTGTCACATATATTTAAATCATGAGGATAGTCTCTGTCTCTTTCCTTCACACATGCACATTGGACCAACCCCACACTGACATATCCAGGCATTATTCCAATATTACTATCATCAGTGTATGCTGGAAGGAAATACTCTATTTTCTAAAATTATTTAATTAAATCAGTCAATCATAGTTCTGATAATAATTGGCTGGGGTAAAGATTATGACTAATTTTTTTAAATAGATGATTGACAGCTACTGAAATTGCTCCTCTATATAAAAGTAGAAAACAGGAAGGGCTGTTTTGTTCCTGAAATTTGATAATATCACAGATAAAATTTTGCCCAATTTCTGTAGTGGCAGAAATTTTGTCTAGCTTCAGAAGTCCTTTGGATCTGTCTTCCACAGCTGCCTTCCACAAGCTGAAAATGAACAGAATATTGAAATCAACACTAAGGTCTAATTACATTAACTCAAACATGAATGCTGTTTGATTTTTAATACAGATCTGACAGAAATTCTATTGCTGCTCCCAGTTGTCTTGCTTTATTTCCATCATATTAGAAAAATATAGGCATATTGATGTTTTCCTTCACTGTCTCATTGTGTATTTTCTAACAACTCATTAAGTAATTAACCTTTTCAAAACACTCAGTCTTATCCTATCTCTGTTCACATCGACTTTTGGGAATTAGGCCATAAAAGAACTTTTAAAAATTCCACCAAAATGGAATTTGCCTCTGGGTAATTATTTCTGAAAAACAACTTTGTAATTATTGCCAAATTCAGTCACAAGCTTTGTGCTTGAACAAAGTTATTCATTAAAATTCCTTGTACTTTTTGAGTGGTTTTAGTACTTGTTTTTCTTTTTCCCTTAACATAAACATTAGAAAAAATATCCTATCTTTTTATACCACATCTTGAATCTCTTTGAAGACTAAATTGTTACTGCTCTGAAGATTTTTTTATCCACAATATGCTTTTTTCAGTTTTCCCTTTAATGCTTATTCTTTGGAAAGCTTAATTCCATGTGTAAAGTCTTCTGTAAATCTATTTATCATCTTAATCAATGTCACCAAATTATTGCATTAATTTTAATATCTTGCCAGTTCAAAACTTATAATTTTCATTTCATTGTAATGGACCATAGACAAAATGTACTTTACAATTTTTCTAAATCACCTTTGGAGACACTTTTTCAGCCTAAAATAGGAATATATTCCACTACCAGATGAAGTGGTTTCCTTCTGATTTTGTCAATCTACAAGTGAATGACCTATTTAAATACATTGTCTTGTATTTCTTGCAATAGAAATTCAAAAGATGCCAGAAGTATGTAAAACCTTCCCAGTTACAGCAGCATCAGTGAAGCCAACCACAGTGAGACCTACTGCTCTAAATTGCTTGCCATTTTTCAAAGATTTTATTGAGTGTCTGCATTTTAAAGAGGAAGCTTAGTTCTGGTTCACACGTTTCCACCTTTGCATGGTTACCATCATTTTGTTCCAACTCATAATCTGTACACATATTTGTATCTCTTCATCAACATTATTTCTCCTTATAAACTGCAAATCTTGTAGAATAAAAATACTTGTTTTCATATATTACTGATACTAAATCCTACTAACAATTCTCATAGCCATCATTATGTAATTTTTCTCTTATGAAGGAAAAAATCTTTTGTACAGGAAGAGCTACTGATTCTATTCTCAATTGACTTTTCACATCTGTATCCCCTTCCATTCCCTGCTCTGTGTAAATAATCCTGGAGATAGGGAGAGACCATTGGAGATAAAAGCTATAAACTCACGTCTTTCAGAAAGTAGAAAAGGAGGACCCTGGATGCTATAAGCAAGGAAAAGCTATGCAAAGGACATGGAGCATGTCCTCTTGGAATATTCTTTCAAGTGTGGGAGGAATGAGAAGTTCATTGCTCATCATTGAGCAATCAATATGAATTTACTAAGATCAAATTATTATTATTCAGCTGACCAAGCTGAATGCCTGTGAAGGCAAACTGAGTGTCTCTGTGAATGAGAGCAGTAAATGCAAAATATATACCTTGAGTTTACCAAAGATTATGAAATGGACTGCAGTGTCAGGAAGCTAAGGAAATATAGTCTGTAAGCGCAAACTCTGAAGGCAGATAAATTGACTGAAGTAAAAGGCAGAAATTATTGGCAAATCTCCAGGCCTAAAGGTTATTTTTCTAAAAATTTTAAAAAATAAATAGTTTCTTCATTCATTTTGCATGTTTTACTGAAGTGACACGACTAAACCAGCACATAACTCCTTCAGACAGTAGATTCTATGACTCTACTCATAGAGCTCATATTTTTAAGGCCAGAGGTTCTAAAGGGTAGGAAAGATCTAAATAACATCAGTAACCAGTCCTGTTATATTTCAGAAGCAGAAAGAAACCTTCCTGAGCAGGTGCAGATTTTGAATATTTTGGTTTAGCTTTACAAAAACTGCTCCTTAAATCCATCAGAGTCCTAAAGCTAATGACTATTTGCCAGTTGAGAGTTTTGCAGGTAGACCTTGAATGGAAAATTGTGGAAGAAGGATAACATTTATAAAGGCTTTATGTATTTCAGTTTTGCATGTTAAAATTTCCTCACGCCTTTTCAAACTCTTGAAAAATAACATCAGGCAAGATGATTCAGCTATTCAACAGCCATACCTAATGCATACCACCATCTGGGACTAGAATTTGTTTAACTGAGTTCACGCTTTTGGAAATCCAAGTTCTTTTATATAACCAGGGGTTCTTTCTAAAATTTCTCAGTATGGTAAGGTACAGAAAACCCTCAAAAGAGAACTTTTGATGTTGTTGTTTTCTGTCCTTCACTCAAGCTGTACTAACGCCTAAATCAGGGCATTACATTTGTATGGGAAATGAAAGGATAAAATTTATATCTGACATTTGGATCATCTAGTTTCTTATTTTACTTCCTTATGGTGATGAGGAAGAATTCTTTTCTAGAGAAACAATACTTTTGTAAATGATGACAAAAGCTGGTGACCCAGCTTCAATTCTAATAGATTTGACTGTAAATAAGTCTGTCAGAATTTATACAGATCAGATCATAATTAAAACTAATTTGAGTTTGCTTGAGAATTTTTGTGAGGTTTTGTTTTGTTTTAATTTTTAATGTAATACTTTTGAAATACATAAGATTTTACATAGTAAAAGCGGAGTGAATTCTGACAGTCTACCTTTGGAGCTTTTCATGATTGAAGGCACAATACAGCAAGAAACTGTCAAGCTATTTTTCCAATAAGCTATTTGATAAATAAGCTATTTTTATGATAACAGATTATCTGTGAACCAGTACAGATTTATACAAATGTATTATTTAGCTGTGAATGGTTCCCATGGAAAAATGAAATAAACTGCAGTCTCTGCATAATGCAGAAGTTCTTAAACTTCTGTGGTTATTCCCTATTGCCATTTTTCATGTCAGTACAGGAGAGCTCACCTAGGTATCACATAATTTTTTTTTTTTTGTGATTGCCTAACTGAAGCTCTTAAATTGGAAAATAAGCAAATGGATGAGTAACGAATGTGAAAATAAGGTATCTGTTCACATGAAAAATGAATATTTTTAATGAAAATATGAATTCCTTAAATACTTGTCCGAACAGGGTATTTAGATACGACTATCCATAAAATGAGCAATAAAATGTACAAAAATGTCCAAGCAGAAATTGAATGAATGTCTCTAAAGATGAGTTCTCTATTATTTACACAGCTATAATCCCTAATGCTTAGAATACATCCAACAAGTTAATAGTGATTTTTTTTTTGCATTTAATTTTGAACAGTAGATGGGAGAGGACAGTCTCTCTCTTTTATGAACTAGTATACAGTGGAAATACTCATTCCACAATGCTAAATAAGGCAGTTGTTTCAAAAGTATCTGCTAGGGTTTTTTTTGAAAAAAACCTGCTTTGTGAGACCGCTATGAAGGAACCACTAAACCAAGCTGTTATGTTTTTATATAGTTGCCTGTTACAGCTTTTATGAGCCCAAACTCCTCTTTACGGGTATAATAAAAGGTGACTAGCATTCATGTGTGTGTCTGATTTGTTCAGTGCAGGCAGTGTAATGAGGTCTACAGGAGTTGTCTTTGTACAGCTGAGTGGCTGCAGTCTTTTTACTCATGAGTGGCTATGTTCCTTTTACTCATAATTTTTTCTCATTATAACTTCGAATAAACAAAAAAATACATGGAAATAGTGAGTATAGGAATTTTGCCATTATATTACTTTTAAGCAACATAAAACCACTAACCTCCAAATTACTGAGGACTAGAACAGTTTGTCTAGAGACGTAAAGTATGTCTCAGTGGAGATATTCAAGAGCCATCTGGACACAATCCCGTGTGCTGTGCTCCGGGATGACCCTGCTGGAGCAGGGAGGTTGGACCAGATGATGCCCTGTGGTCCCTTCCAGCCTGGCCCATTCTGTGACTCTGTCATATGTGTGTACACTTCTGCATGTCCACACACATGTACACTCACATTTACAAGTATGCAGAAGCAGACTTCTCATAGATGAGAAGCAGACAAAAACTGGGACTGGGGAGAGACTTGTCAAATCATGCCAGGTCCTGTAAATCAACACAGCCATCTGAAGCTAAACTCTATGTGTCTTCCCAGTTGTGATAGTGTGGATATGCATCAGCAGTGCAGCATAAGGGGAGACAATGTGTAGAAGAAGTGGGGTGACAGAAAAATTCCGATATTTAAAGGTACTTTTGGGCACAGTGAATGAGTACAATATTAATGGATCTCAATTCATTTTTTAATTTCCTTTGGGCAAGCAGGGGGTGAAACCATTGGGTAGACCAAATAATGGTCTCATACTATGAGAATTTCAGCTTAATTTGTATTAGGAACTGGTAGCTCTGGAGTTCAGTGAGGAAAGATTGCAAATTTTTCCCTATTTATGCTAAGCAAGAGATAAATAATTCCATCCACACAAACTCAAATATGTAATTTCCAAATGAAACTAACAAGTATGTAAATAAAACCTTGTCAGTTGGAACAACAGAAGGATACCATTCATGTCTTTTTAAAAACTTTGCTAAATATTTATTGCTTCTCTGGGGCAATAGTTCTGTTTTCAGCATCAAGGACATTAGGCTGTTAACCTTTCAACCCTGACCACACTGTACATCTGAGGAACAATGGGACACATAATTGCCCTCTACAAGAAATCATGAGTCCTGCTTAAAAAGAGACATTTGGCCATCCCCATGATGTCTCATAATCCATCCCGTAATCCAGTGTGTAGACACTATAATTGCACATGTGGTTCTGTATTATGTCATTCCTTACTATTGATATATTAATATGACAACAATATTTAATAACATCATTACAACTAATTTGTTCTTTTCCCATTACCTTAAGTGGTTCCATATTTTACTTTTGATCCTACTCCTCATTGATGAGTCGATGTTTATTTTTGACTCTATTATTTTTCTTAACTAGTAGTAGTTAGGATTTAAATACAGAGGTAATGACACAAAAAGAGAAAGTTTAATGGTGGGAAACATTAATATTTTAAAAATATATGAAGGAAACAGAGTTGATAGAAGAGAGACAAAAAAAATGAAATATATTAAATCATTTGAAAAAGAAATTATAAAGAGAAAACATGCACATCAGTTAATGGATTGTAATGAGTAAACTGGAAGAAAATTGCCAACTTTCAGTAAGAAAAACATGTCAGAAACTGAATCTAAATACCTCTTAAAACCACATAAAATCACTTTTTAAACTCCTTAATTTCAACTCTGAAATACATACCCTAAAGCTCTTGTATTTTATATTCAATATACTAAACTCTGTTTTCAAGAATTATTAGAAAGCATCTTCAGCAATGCTTCCACTGAATTCTGCATCAAACAAAATTTTATAGAAATAGGTATTTCATCTATTCTATACTGTCGGGGGGGGGGGGGGTTGCATTATTATAATATGCTTATTTAAATGCATTTAAAAATAGCACATTTAAAGATGCTATCTTCCTGAAATACTGTGGTGACTTAAGGGTGACCAGAGGCTATGCCTGCAGACAGTTGCTCACTCACTTCCCTAGCTAGAGTGAAGAATCCCCTGAGGGAGCATGAGCTGAAAACTCACAGGTAAAGACAGTTTAATAAGTGAGGCAAAATTTCACACACAAGTAAATTAAATAAATAATTAATTCACTAATTCTTATCAGCAGGCAGATGTCCAGCCACCACCTGGAAGGCAGAGCATCAGCTTGTGTAACAGGCGCAAATGGCATAATTGTGAACACAACCCCATCCTCCTGAGATTTTATAGCTGAGTATGATGCCATATGTTGCTGCACATCCCTCTGGTCAGTTGGGGTCGTGCTGTGTTTTCCCTCAGCATCTTGTGCACCCTCAGCCTACTCACTGCAGGAGAGAGTGAGAAACAGAAAGTCCTCAATGCTGTGTAAGGACTTTTCAACAATTTTTAAAACATTGGTGTATTGTCAACTTTATTTTTGTGACAAATGCAAAGCACAATAGCACACTGGTGCTATGAAGAAAGTTGATTAACCTAGTACAACTACTGTAGCTTAAGGACAAAATTCCAAGGACACACTGTATGGCATGTTTGAGAAATATTAACACCTATCTGCTATACAAGTACATTCAAAACATGTAGATTCAGGGCTTTAAAGGGATAGATGAGCTGGGAACTACAAGATGAGGATTCTCATTTTATAGGCATGCCTGAGGAAAATAAACAGCATTTATTTAATTTTTTCTGGTTGTTATGGATACAAGAAACAGTAACGACTCTTTCCCTAACTTGCAATTGGACAAAAATCAAAAGGGTCAATGAAACAGGCAGTGACAAAAGACAGTGATAATAACAAACATAAAAGCAGACTGAATCTTAAAATCAGTGGCCTTGTCTGGAGACATGCATGATTCAGAGCCTTAAATTCTAATTACTTCACAGACTTCTGACCAACATGAGTTTGTAGGACATATTTCCTTTCAATTCTACTCAGTACATCTTGTAGGTCTTCTTCATTCTGCTTTGATGTCTATACAAATACCCTTCTTCACAACTGTTCAAAGAAAGAGCAGGTATTTGTTGTAAGCCAGGGACATTAACTAGATATTTCACTAAAATAATCAAGAAATTTATTTCAGATCAGGAATTTGTAATTTCTCTATAGAAGAACACGTCCTTGAAACCACCCTAATATTGGGAATTTAAGTTAAGACCTTGAGTTTGGAGTAGGGAGACTTTAACAGTGGGCCAATAGAAACTTCCTGGAGTTCAAGGATCAGAAATGCACCTGAGATGGAATAAAAGCACATACCAGCAGGGGGATCTAGGAAGGCACCTGGCTAAAAAGCAGTTTTGATGGAAAGAAGGGAAACACAGTGAACACTAGGCTGAATATGAGCCAACAGTGTGCTTTTATCTCAAATAAAATAAATCTCACCCCTCTATGATATATATGGGGATATGTATGAGGGGAAGTATAATCAGAAGAAGGAAGAAAAATTTTATTCCTCTCTGCTCAACCCTGGTGAGGTTGCACCTGGAACACTGTATCCAGTTTAGGGTCCCTCTGATCAACAAGAATGTGGACAAATTGGAGAAGACTACCAAGATGGTCTGCAGCCTAGAGGACCTAATTAAAAACACAAATTGAGAGAGCTGGTCTTCTTCAATCTTGCATACAGGAGCCTAAGGCATGATCTAGAGCTGGTCTAAAACTACCTGAAGGGCAATTACCATGACAGATATTTGGGTTTTATTCTATTAAAATATAAATTATTGATATACTTAATATGCTAAGTGACAGTAAAATTATTTTAATGTATGACAACTGTATACAGTAATTCAGTATTTCAGTGATGCCATGATGATTTTTTGCCTTTTTCTTTTTATATATCTTTTATATATTCTCTGTATTCTTGAAAATTTTTTAACCTGATATTGTAGCTTAGTTCTGGTATTCTGCTAGGCAGGAAGAGCAAACATCCTAAAGACCTCTCAGCTGGAGGCTGAAAGCCTCAATGCTATATTGGCTCTCTATAGAAACCAAAGTTTCAGTCAAGGTTGAAACCTCTCTTGAGACATATTTTGTAAACAGGGTTCAAGCCTCGTTGGGTGGGAGAGACTTTAGAATAGGGGTGAAATTACTTCATTTATTAAACTTCTTATTGGGGAATCCTTGTCAGATATGCTAATTTGCAAGGCCTATAAAAATTGTACATGCATTACACAGTGTGTGCATTTCAGTGTTTTCCACCTTGACAAGTTGTGCACCATAGGATCCTATTAAATATCAAGATAAAACCCTTTTATCCCTTTAACTGTGTCTGGCTCATAATTCTAGAACCAAAGAAAAAGGTATCATCAGTATTTCAATCTGTTTGCATTACAGCTGAGGACAGTTACATTTACAAAAATCTTGAGAAGAATTGTTAAGAACAGGTTTTTTTTTCAAGAAGCAAAATCGTGTTTTGCTCCTATTTATGGACATTTATCAATCCCTGAACAAGAATTATATGACAAAAAATTCATGAATTATAGAGCTTTCAGGTATTTATGGCTTTGCTAACCATTTAGAAGAAATTCTTTCATTTAATAGTTGATTTCTTAAAAATTTGAATTTAACTAAGTATTGAGGCTTTCCCTTAGGCAGTTGCTCCTTCCTTAAAAAATTGCCTTGGACAGGTAATTATCCTTATATTCAGCTTAATTGTTATTTTTTATAAATGTCAAGATATTATTTTGCATTATAATCTCAATTTCCATTATACACTGGACAATATGTAGTTGCATGAAGTATTGTTGTTCTCCCTTCACATGTTTTTACCTCCACCTCCTCCTCCTCCAACTACAAAGAAGTGCTTGCCTACCTTGTTTTGAGTTTTTCTTAAATACGCTTTCACAGAGGCATGACTAATTAGCACCTCTAATTGGCCCAAACTTGGCCAGCAGCATGTCCATCACTCTCAGAGCCATCAGAGAGTGGCTCTGCTGGACTTGATGTAAAAACTTCCAGAACTTGCACTCAGGACACACAGGAGCCATCTTTGTGCCACACCCCACCCCTCAGACACCTCCCCAGGCCCACCACAACAGCTCCTGAGGGGTCCAAATTTTTCCTAGATGTTAAAAATACTTTACTGATGGCTTGGGCCAATCAAAACCACCACATTACCTTGGGAATCCTGAAGGTTTGTTCTCTTCCTCTTTCTTTCCCTTGCTCTATAACTATAGAGAGAGCTTAGGTTAACTCAAGTTTGGGACGATACTGACTAAAGTATTTCATTCAGTGCAAACAAAATAAACAACATCTGGGATTTAATAAAAATGTTCAGTAAATGAAAACTACATTTTGCACAAGGCAGCAATATTTAACAATCTGATTTTGTTCCAAATTATAATGTAAATTAAAACATGAAATATAAATTACCTCTCCTTACAGATAGACAACCTTTCAAAAGTCTGAATTAACTCAAGGTAGAGAAGCTTCCTTTGATGCTTTTATACACTATATATGCATTCTGAATAAAATAGCACAGATTCATCTTTAATAGGAAGGAAGGGAGGGAGGAACTGAGCAAGAGAGAGGGAAGGAGGAGGCTGGTAGGAAGGCATATAGGCTGGTATGTTTGTGCACTGTATGGTAATAGAGTTATAGTAAAAAATTATTACCTACAAAATAAATCTATAACAGGTGTTTCTAATTTGTTAATGTGTTGGATTTTTCTCCTTTGTAGTTTCCTGGCTTTTATTTTGCAATATCCTTCTTTGCTATTAATTGCAATAAATTATATTAATTTATCCAAGTTGAATCTATTTTGCTTGTGACGGAAATTGGTGAGTGATCCCTTATCTTGACCAACAGGCTTTTTAATTGGGTTTTCTCCCTCTCTCATAATGATAAGGGGAAGTGAAAAAGTGCCTTGATGGGCACATGGCATCATGGCATCAAAGTCAAAGTCAACCCACTACACCCTTCTACTTCATTTTCTTTGCCTGCTACTATTCTGCAAGGCTTCTCATTACTGTCCAGATGACTAATCTCTTTACATCTTACTTAAACAAATTCATAACGCAGAGATAACTGCAACAGTACAGTAAAGTACTGTTACTGTGTAACTTCCTTGATTCTATGAAAGGGAATTAATTTTCCTTCTAATCAAAAGTACAATGAAATATCTTGCTTTTATGAAAGCAAAAGTAGACAACTGCAGAAAATTTTGGCTACAAGAATCATAAAAAGAAGTGTTTGGTTGGAAGGTAATGACAGCATGTTTCAAATTACTTGAAACCTATCAAGATATTTGTGGTGCATAACATGGGGTACTTAACCAATCTAAGGAACTAATCTAAGTCTAATTAAATTTTAGGCTTCTTTTTTATCACTTCATATATCTGGAGAGAGGGAAGGGAAAGATTCATGCAAAGGGTGACGGAGAGCAGAATAATTTCCTTCCACATTAATTTATACAGTTCATAAGCTTTAATATCTGACATGACTAAAATAAGGTACTTCCTATTTTAAATTCATTGGTCTGCCTATACACGGTTAAACACAACATTTTTCCTCATCTGAATAACTGTAATGCCCAATTCATTGTGTTAGTCCTACACTTTCAGGATTCACACTCTTCAACAGCAGAAATTAATTCCATAAATATCTGATACAATTAAAATCCTGTCGAAATTATATTTTCTTTACATGTACGTGTGAGTGTGTGTGACTGATCAAAAAATCCCTAGCATGGAAGAAGGCACAGAGGAAATTAGCACAAGCACTTGTGAAGCTCAGGGTAGAATGGGGAGGAGCACAGCAGTTGTTAAGAAAGAACAAAGGAGACTAGAATGTGGCCAGAAGACGTTTAATAAATGCATCAGCTGTCTCTTTATCAGTTGGATAAAACAGCTGTTTGTGTAAACACCCTTTGTTATGTGAATCATCAGAAGCTGTGAATGTCTTCCTGACTGACACGGACTAATATGGGATAAATGTATACACGTCTCAGCCAAACCTAAAGTAAAAAAACAAACAAACAAACAAACAAAAAAGTGGCTAATGAAATGTATTTTGAAAATAGCAATAGGCTTGAATCTCCGTATTCCTTCCCAATGATGGGGCCTACCCAGTGACATGGTAGAGAGCATGTAGAGACTGGTGACAGGAATTGTGTGGCTAGCACAGGTCTTTCCCATGAGAAATCCTTTTTTGTTTTATAAATAAAGATAAAGTTTGGATGTTATTAAAAACAGTGTCCCAAGATCTGGACAGTTCAGGCCTGGCCAATCAGGCCTAGGGGGAGGTTTCTGACTGACCAATCTGGGTGACCTTTGAAAACTCTATATATGATGAAATCAAAACAATAAAGGTCTTTCCTTCTTGCCACTGAGAACTGGCTTCTTTACTCTGCTAGTGGCTCAACAGCGACAGAATTGTATTTGTGTTGTGCTCTAACTGCG
The DNA here is from genome assembly GCF_008360975.1 of Lichenostomus cassidix. Taxonomy (NCBI): domain Eukaryota; kingdom Metazoa; phylum Chordata; class Aves; order Passeriformes; family Meliphagidae; genus Lichenostomus; species Lichenostomus cassidix. The sequence continues at coordinate 43,787,346 of NC_139479.1, read as the reverse complement.
TACTGCAATTGCCATTTAGTCTTTATTTTCTGGTTTCACTACATTGATGTATCACTCTACTAAAAGAAGTGAAACATCAGGTATTTTCAAATAAGTAAATTTGGTTTTGTTCCCTGTATGAAATATCTAAAAGAACCTGGTCAGATAATATTGGACTCTGACAACGTATTCACATTCTGTCTGGGAAAGGCAAAATTCGTGTAACTAAAGCAAGTATATTATTTAGAGAAATATGTTTTTTGCAAGGGCTTTTTCTTAAAGTTTCAAATTATCTGTTGCAGTTATCTATCTTGTTTTAACATTCCCTTTTCACTAAGACCCTTAAGCATTTTTTTCATATGAAAGATATTTAGGCCCTACTCCTAATGTAAAACTGTAAAACTTAATTTTTTATTAATTGTATTTGTATTTGAATGTAAGGATATAGTTATGGTTTTTCCTTTCCTGTTATGTTCTTGACATTATATTATACTTTTTGCAAGCTAAGGAGAAAGCCACCTCAACTTTACCATTTATAGCATCTGCTTCCCTTTAAACTGTATCATGGTCCTGGAGTTAGCTTATATCTTTAGAAGAAATCAAGCATAAATAGCATTGTGGTACAAACTGGATTTCCCCATCCCTTTTCCTCCCTTATATGGTTATCTTTTGCCTATTGTCCTGCCTTCCCCAACCCTGGTCCTGGCCACTCCCTCGGGTGTTCCCTACTGGTTCCATGTACTGCCCCTGTGCCCAAAGATCACTGGGCCAGTGTGCTGTCCCCGCCCCTCTCTCTTTCCCTAGAAAACTCCAGACTCTCTGCCATGACACTGTCTATGCATGTGTCTTTGCACATGTCTTTGCACATGAGGCCATGCCACCCAGAGGCAGAGATGCCTCATGGGTGAAGACCTCATGAGCAAACACACCACATGCACAGACACATGTGCACAGACCTCACATGCATAGACAATGACATGGCAGAGAGTGAGGGGTTTTCTAGAGAGACAGGGGGTGGGGACAGCGCATTGACCCAGGGATCTCTGGGCACAGGGGCAGTACATGGGAGGAGTTGGGGTACAGGAATCAGTAGGGAAAACCCGAGGGAGTGGCCAGGACCAGGGGCTGGGAAAACAGGACAATGTGAGAAGGGCAGGCATATAAGGAAGAAAAGGGGTGGGGAAACTGCAGTTTGTATCACAACAAAATAGAGCTTAATTTTTCATCTCTGCAAATACTTATCTACATGTTAAATATTTACTCTGAGGATAAATATATTTTTTGCTTTGGATTAGTGGAAAAACTTGTACTTAATATTTCATAGCTTCATTTTAGCAAATTTCTTAAAAACATGAAATTTAAGACAAATAACAAAAAATTCTGGTAAAGGCTTCCTCTGGAACTAATCTTTCCTGAGTATAGTTTTATGGCTTAGATGTGTTGAGATTTATATTTAAGGACATCTTACATAAGTACATAAAAACCTAATTTTTTTCATTTTTCTAATGAAGAAGATGACGTATATTTTACTATTTTATGTCAGTTGAAATGGGCTATTTTTAAGAGGATTGATTTCCTGTTACTGCTGCTTATTCTCTTGCAGATATTTTTGGTTATTTGACCTAATCCTTTGTCACTATGTTTCATCCCACATGCAATGAAGGATGGAGATTCTCCTGAGGCCTCCTTTTGTTTCTCATGTATTTATAGAAGTGTTTTTTAATGTCTTTTGCCACAGTAATTGACATAAGCCTTAGAACAGATTACTAGAAAGTGAATTTTGAAGTTATCATCTATGCTATTAACTCACACTTGTAGATGCTCTACAGTCTTAAATAAAAGCTATTAATCTAGTGATTTCTGTGTACAAATCATGATATATGGTTACTGAAGTCTATCAATGTTACAATAAAACAATTAGCTGTAACAGCCTGTCAGGCAATGTCATGGAAATAGAGTGGTAATATAAATTGAAAATTGGTAACAAGGACAAAGAGGAAGCACCTCATTCTCCTGCCTCAGCATGAATGTCCTTCTGGACTAATTCTGAAGAGCATAAAGGCATGCACTTGTGAAGAATCGATAAACAGAAATAGATCAAATCAAACAAGTTAAGAAACAAACTGATTGCAAGCCTAGGGAGAAACAAAATGACAGAAAAGCTTTACCCAGGAGAAGCTGACATGGGTGTATCCATTTGTTCTGTAAGAAAATAAAACTGGGAGAGTTAAAAGTTCAAGGAGTAGCCCAGTGGTGAGATCAATATCAATTACAGGGGGAGATGGCTTGGCTGAGAGACTCACATCCCATGCTAACACACCAAAGCAGCAAAGAAAGGATCTGTTAAATATAAATCAATAACTGAATTTTAATTTGTTACTTTTTAGTGGCTTTTTACAACTGAAAAATGCCTATGGGCTCATGACCCATTTTCAGTCCATCCAGAGCTGTCCATTCCAGCATCTCTGCAGCAGCACTGATCTCCAGGTCCACCCCAGCTCTGCCTTGCCCAGCCACAGGAGGATCTGACTGGATCAGGTTCACATCCACTGGCTGACATCCCAGCAGGGCCCCATCCCATCCCCACGGCTCTGCTGTTCTGTCTGACCCTGCTTTCATTCACAGAGTCTGACACTGAGTCCCCATCCTGGAGCAGCCTTGGCTTGGCCCCATCCCCACTTCAGTGGGCCACAAGAGAGAATCTCGTGTTCTTCTCATAGTGGAAACATTAGAAACCAAACAAACAAACAAAAAGAACCCCAACAAAACAAACAAACAAACAAACAAACAAACCACCACCAAGAAACACACAAAAAAAAGAAAAACACATGGAAAAATCAAAGATGTAGACATTATTATAATATGTGAAATAATTTACACTACCACTCCTACTTCCCATATATCTACCACTTTATAATATTGCAGTGAAGTAAGAGCATATAGTATTTTGATTTTCTAAGTGGAAGACAGCAAGGCGGGCAGAACTTCATATGATCAGATGATCAATTTCAATTGGGTATTTTATAAGCTTTTTACTGCTCTGATGTGTAAAGATTAAATTCCAGACTTTGCAATGAATCTTAAAGCAAACCTTTTCTTTTGTCAGTAGTGCTCTAACAACAATAATGAAAACTCACAGTTATTTTCCTCTTTCTCAGATTATTAAAATATACAAGAGAGGATATTAATATAATCTCTCAATAAATGCTTGCATAATTCAGATTAAGTGTTCAATAATTAGTGTAAATTTATATTAAAAGTCATTTAATATATAATAAAGTTATTCAATAAGTTATAAGTGTGTAATCAAGTTTCTAGAAAACACCAACTGTTTTAAATCAGTTATTGTCAGTAGAATAGTTGTAGATTTCAGAAGATTAATAAAAGGAGCAGGAGCAGAACTATTTGTTCTTGAGACTGTGGAAGCTCTGACTGTTGTTATAGAGGACAGAAATCTGCTGTCTTCTCTGCCACTAATCACTTAGAGAGAAATATGGAGCAATGCAGTCTTGTGTGTGTGTTGGTCTTTGTGCTTGTTTGGGTTTTTCCCTCTTTTACTTCTTCCTTATGCCTAGGAATAATATATAACTACTACTACATAAACCTTAATGGTTTACAAATTCTTATTAATTATGTGATAATGTGCATGTTCAATTCACAAGACGTGTTGATATAGGTATCATCATAGTGTTAATTTGGCAAAGAGCCAAGCAGCTCCAGAGATTTGTTCTAAAGGACTTAAAAGCCATTAATGGTACTGATTACCTCCAAGAAGCACCTCATCACTAACACCAGCATTTTGCACTTTGACCCTGAGATAGTATTAGTTTTCGTTTTTCTTCAAGGTTTTGAGTCTCCAAAACAGAAAAAGAAAAAAATTACAATTTGTCTTCCCTGTTCTATAGAAGGGGTTATCTATTAAAAAAGTAGGCACTTAAGCACAGTAAATGACCTAGAGGCATTGCAAGATTAGTATTGCATACTGGCAATAGATTGATATGAGAAACAGTAGCAGAAATTTTGAAACTGTTAATCTATAGGGTATGTAACATTTTGATTTTATTTTTTCAAAAGGGGTAAATGGATTCTGTTTACACTTTGACTTCCTCTTGAGCCAGTAGTTTGGCTTTATCCTGTTCTGTCCATAGATATTTATTTGCACTTGCAAGAGTTTAAACTGGCTTTAAGGATTAAACCACTTTTTAAAATCATTAAAAAAAAAACAAACTAAAAAAAACAAAACAAAAACCACAAAATGAAGCAAAATAACCCTGTCTGTCTTTTTCTTTTCTACCTTTGTGTTAAACATTTTGCTGCCATTTGCCGACAAATTTCTTTTGATATGATTAACAACTTGATTAAGCTGTGTTTTTTTCTCAGCTTTTTCAGTCATAACCTCAAAGATGAGAACAGTTTCCCCCAGCTAAAAACAGACACCCAGAAAAAAACAACCAGACTTAGGGCGCAGTATTTCTAATATAAAGAAAAATTGATCTAACATCCTTATCTTCTTAGAGCCAAGAACAAAACATGTTTCACAAAAATATATCATTCATATTTCTTGGAATTCAACATTTTCACTGTTGCAAGGATAATGAATTAGTGATTTTGTGCTTCCAGATGGAGGAATTCCAAGACTGATAGTGAAAAGCCACAGCCAAGAAGAGGAAATGTGGAGAGGAGGAAAGGAATGCTGGCTGCATTTACCTGAGATGTGACAAAATCATGTTTTCTCAGAGTCTTTGCAAAAAAAAAAAAAAAAAAAAAAAAAACCAAAAAAAACTTCACCAGCAAGGAAGCAGAGAATACTGTTTTTCCTTTGGGAAGTGAAGCATACTATAGAAAACATGAAGACAGCTGCTCTTACATATTAAAGAATAAGTGCTTTATTTGCTATGATAATTTATTTGATTATTTTCAAAACAAAATTAAACTAATTAAGAACAACATTAAAACCAGAACTCCACAGAGTTCTTTTTATTTGAAAAAAAAGACCCAAAAAACAATTCCTGACTTAACAATGCCTGACTTATTCCTACAAAACAGAAAATTGGTTAGTTCCATTGGACAAATTATATTTGTAATTACGATTTTTTAACATGTGATAATATCCTGTTTCATCTTCTGTGAAAACAAGCTGTGTAGTGGTAGAAGATACAACAGGAAGATAATGTGGTTATATTAAGAAAATTATTCCATTTCTGAATATTTTCGTAGTCTGGTAATGTTTTATCTGGTGCTTGGCCCCAGGCAGCTATAGCACTCTTGGCACAGCAATATTTTTAACTAACAGCAATAATATCTTTAAAGAAGGAATAGTAGAGCCACAGCTTTCTTTCATATAAAAAAAATCTGTGTATTTATATCTGCATTATACATAACATATGACAGCTCTAGTGCAACTAGGTATAACTGAGTTTTCCCAGACTTCTTCCAAACTTAAAAGAAGACAACTCCTTTTTTTTTCACAAGTCTTTGAATATTTACATTCCATCATATGTCTCATAATGATTCTTTTCTAGAAAGCTTCATTTCACAGTACTCAGCAGCTCATACAGCTTTAAGAATATTTTTCCTTTTCTACCACAGAACATTATTATAATGATTTTCTGGAGTAATATTTATAGACTGGAGATACTGATAGGAGGGACAACTTGCTAGGTGAATTCAGGAACTGAGAGCAAAAGTGTGAAATTAGCTCTTCTCAGTGGTCTCATCACCCACATGCAAGAAGCAGGAAGGGGAAAGCAAGTTGATTTGCTTATAGTTAAGAGCACTGAGGAACAAGGAAAACTAGTTTGGCATAGACAGTGCTGGTCCTGTCCCTTTCACAGGGAATCGTCAGGAGAAAATGGAAGTATAGATTCTAAAGCTTTGAAATTTTTTATTTAATACAACCAAACACAACCAAACAATACAGAACCAAAATGTCAATGTCCTGTCTAAAATTCATTTTGCCCTTTATATCTAGTGAATATGTCTAAGTAAAATTCAGAGAAATTGAGAAAAAGATTTAAAGCACATAAGATTATTTTATTTATTTAGGGAGAAAATGGTTAAATAACACAAGTACACATCCCAAATGAGTTATGATTTGCACTTGAAAAAATATATTTACAAAATATATTGCAAATTCAAGACCACCCTGATTTTTGTCCTCTTTTAGTAGATTTCTTCATATCAAGCTTTAAAATACTTATTTACATACCAGACAAAGTATTTTTGAAATGGAGATTGTATCCATTTGGAAATCTGCCAGGAGACCGATTCTGAAGCTCTATTTAAAAAAAAAAAAAAAAAAAAAAAGGCCAGGAAAAATCTTGTTGAATATCTGAAAGAACCATCAAATTCACCTACATTTTCTCTGTGTGGAGAAGATACTAATTAACTGGGCACAAAATCCTGACCATTGATGTTCCCACACAAATGACACCATTCAAGTGTGGTCATGAACTTGAGAGTGAAAAGAAGGTCTTAAATTGCAGTCTGAAAATGCAACCAAACTATGATTGCTCTGTTACCCATACCTCTATTTATAGGTATGAGGTAATCATGTAAACTATACACCAGTTTGTAAAAGCATTGTGGAAGCTGCATGTGAGTAGTGGATGGAATACATTCAGTTAAGCAAAGCTTATATGAATGCTGATCACAGAATCGTACAATAGTATCAGTTTGAAAGGACCTCTTTAGGTCATTAGGGCAACTTCCTGTTCTAAGCTGACACAGACTTTGAGATTTCTCAGGGCCCTAAACAGTTGAGTTTTGAATATCCACAAGGATGGATACTCCACAGCCTCTCTAGGAAACCCTCAGGAGCACTTGACTATCCACATGCAGAAGAACTGTTTCCTTATACAGTCAAATTCTCCCGTGATCCAACTTGGGTCATTTGCCTCTTGTGCTTCAACTGTGCATACCTGAAAGAGGCTGGATCTTTTTTTCCCTATATGTGCCTCAAACAGTAAATTGTTGTAGACAGCAAAAAAAGGTCTCCCTGGAGCCTTGCTTTCTGTAGGCTGAACAAACTCAGTTCTCTCATACTCTCCTCTTATTTCATGTGATCCAGTCCTCTGACCAATGGCCCTTCACCATATTCTTTCTAATATGCCTATGTCTTCCCAAACTGAGAAGACCAAAACTGGAGACAGCACTCTAGTCGCATTCACTCTAGATGCTGGGAATCATCACCTCCCCTTACCTGCTACGCTCTCCTCTTATAACAGAGAATGTTGTTGGCCTTCTTCACTATAATGGCACATTGATGGCTCGCTTCCAACTTTATGTCAGCCCAGACTCCAAGTGCTGTTCTGCAAAGCTTGTTTCTAGCCACTCTAGAACCAGACAGTACTGTTGCTTGGAAGTTATTGTGGGGGTTATTCTGACCTTGGTTTAGGTGTTTGCCTTTATCATTGTAGAACATCACAACACTCCTCAAACCATTTCTACAACCTGTCCAGATCCTTCTGAATAGCAGTTCTATCCCTCCAGCTTATTGTGTGCATTTTGAAGCTCAGTATAACTGAAAACTGGTCGAGGATCAATTCTGTCCCACAATCCCAGTCTTTAACAAAGTCATTAAACAACACCAGTGCGGGGATTGATCCCTGAGGGATGTTGCTAGCAAGCAGCCCATAATTCAGCAGTTCAAATGAAGTTGTGTAAATAATTGACCATGAATATATCCCTACCAACGGAACACAAAGTTTTGCTTATGAAGAAGTCTAAATGTATGGAGCACAGCATGATTCTCTGACTCAGTACTAAGATGGATTTAATTTGCATTTTTTTATGTGCTGCATGTGCTTGGTTGTTCTGCAATTTAGCATTTAAAACCACTTTATAGAACAATTTCAGAGATAAAAAAGAGGTTGAAAAAACACCAAATAAACAAAAGAAACTCCAGACTGGGTCAGAGTAACTGACAGCACTAGGTACACGTCTTACCATTCTGGATCATATAAAAATATGAAGCAGACAAGGATTACAAATTAGTCAAGAGTTTGAGGAGAATCATTATCATTTTACTGTCATTGTCATATTAACCTGTGCCATAAACTAAGCATGGTGGAAATAAACAAAGTCGTACATCTTTAATGGTATAAAGGTCATCCTGAATCCTCTGATGAGCATTTTCCACATAGCCTCCATAAGGGAAAACAGTAGATATTTTTCATTGTCATTGCTAGTTTCATGACTTAAACTTCAGAAAAGTAGCAAGAAGCTAAGAGTCCAGTTGGCTTAGATCTCTTCTCTCTAAATGTCTGACTTCATCTTTTGAAGGTAATGACATAAAAGCACAATGTGACTTATTTCATTACCTTACTGCTTCAGTGACACAAATTGCAAAGTCTCAGGATTTAAAGCTATATACAATCATGCTAAGTGGCTAAGAAGAATTTAGGTCATTTTAACTGCTAGAAAGTGGAACAATGTTGTGCATTTGAAAACAAATCCCAGTGACAACTTTTAAAGGGACCGTTACTTAAATATAAAAATAATTGAAATGAAAACACTAAATAAAAATTCTTAAGTTGCAATTAAGGCATGGATGCAAAAATTAATTGATTTAGCCATTTGTCAAATTTCTACCTTAGTATAGATAAATTTGTAGAATTAAAATCCTTATCCTAAACTTCAGCCACTTGTAAGAGGCAAGCATGGCAGCAGCTTTTCTGTCAAAACTCTATTTCAATCAAAATAAAGTTACTGGCAACTCCAAAGGGCAATTAAAAAACCCACCCCATAAATTATAAAGGTTTGGCAAGTATCAAATAGTCTCAGTGAGATAGTGCATGTGGGTTTTTTCCCACTGTTTTTAAAGATGTTTGATGTTGATTCCATCTAAAAACAATGGTGGTATGGCAAGTTCATTCCTGGATAAGAAAAAGAAATAATTAATTTTGAGACACACCTGAGACTTTAACATAGGGATATTTTTGTGTCTTGAAATGAGATTCTGCTATTTTTTCCCCCTGTAGTAGATAGTGTTATATGCCAAGTGAAGACACTGGGAAAACATTTCTTACATGAGGATGGTAAATGTGATATGCCTAAAAGTCATTGCATTGCATACCAACATAATTTAAGTGCCAAGTTGCATTACACAAAGACTATGTCATGCTGTAAATCACATATTTTACTGTCATTTATCCAATCATGCAGAAAAAGAACTCCATGTACTAGAATATAGGTAACCACAATATAAAGGTTGTAGACAGGGAGAGCATATTTTTGAGCAGCCCCAGATTTTCAGGACCCACATACTGTCATCCCAAATCTTGTTCTTCTGAATGTCATCGTCACCTTGATTGCCTTTTCAGGTATTTCCTTTTTCAGCAAACAGTGTTTTTTCTGCTATTAGTCAGATAGGTTGCATTCTTCACTCCAGACATTCCAGTCCTGTGAAGAAAATAATCTAGATTTGGCTTTTTTTAAACTTTCCTAAGTATTGTAGAAGTCGGAGGGCTCAAGGTCAAAAATAACTTTTGAACCTGCAACTGTATTTGAAGTACATATAATTTGCTAATGCGCATACTGCTCTATATAAAGTATGTCTAAGAGGAGCATATCATAGACATCTACAGTGATCTTCTCTGGAGAGGTCAGGGAAAACAAGGGAACAGACAGAAGGTAGGTGTGTACCTTCTACTCAGTTTCCATATCCTGACATGAAAGGTGGAAAGCTACGAAGCTAAAACAAAAGCAGGCCTTTTCAAGCCAGCATTAAACTGGGTGCAGATTATTTCTGAGAATCTATGATTTCTAGAATCTCGCCAAGTTCCAAAAGCTGCAAGGATGCCTGGGAAAAATTAAATTACTTTAGGTGTTTTGATGAATTCTGAGGATTGAAGCAGTTTATTGATTTATTAATGACATGCACCTATCTATCCATTAGCTATATATTCAGAATCTATATCCTTTATGTAACAGAAAAATCAAAATTATAGCAAAATTAGAAAAGGCTAATGAACACCTGCAAATATATAAAAAGCCTCATAGGGCTAATCCTAGTATATACACCTACACATAGACACTACACCCCTGGATGTAGGGGTTGCCATTGCCCCTTCCCCATTTTTGCATATCACTGCCACTTCTGGTGCACCTGATTGTGAGGAAGTGTTTTGAGAGGTGTCCCTGTCCTCTGAGGTGGGGGTCATGTGTGCTGTCCCCACTCTGCCAGCCTGCTGCTGGATTCTTGCTACTCCCAGGGCCCCATGGCAGGCTGCCCTGTATGATCTGGACAGGGGTCAGGGTGCCCTGGTGACACTGTTGGGAGGGACAGACTCACTGTGGTAGCTGCTGCTTCTTCTTCACTGTCTCCCCCTATGTCACAAATGGCCCTGCTTCCCTCATATTTCTTTTAAGACTGATCTCTTCTGAAGTGTCTGTCATTACCTGGTGGCTGTTTAATCCTGTTGATGGTCATATTCTTCTCAAACCCCTTCAGACAGTTTTTGATGCCCTGTGCACGCCCCTTGGTTACACTCATTCTTGGCACATGCTAAGTAGACCATTCAGCAGTGGTGGGGCATGTGGGTGCCTCCACATCTTCCCTTCCCTTTCACGAGAATATTTCCTCTCACAGTCAGGGGAGGTTTGATGGGGGCCAGAAGAACTTAGGTAGCAGTTACACTTACTTTGAGAAAGCTTACAAACAAAACAAAAGTAAAACTGCTTTACCAGAAAAGGAGTTCCCTCACCTGGTGACACATCTCCTTAACCACAGCACACCATCTGCAAAAGAACAACTTGTCTGTCCCAGCCTCTCAGAGAGACATCAGGCACTCTTGGCAAGCTGTGACCTGAAGGGCTCCATGTGCCATCAGCAGGTCAGTCTGGCCAAAGGCCTCTGCCGTGGCTGGTCAGTGACTGCAGCAGCTGCATTGGAATGAGCTCCACAGTGCATCAGCACCATGACTGGGGAGGCTTATACACTTATTGTACACGAATAAGAGTGGGGCTGAAAGGTTCTTCTTGAGCTCTTTTACACCAGAGACTGAGTCTGTTTATTTGCCTCTAAGGGTACTCTTGGATGGTCAAAGAGGAGCCCTTCCAGCTCACCCCGCCTGGGCAAACTGCCCTGCAAACTGCCCTGCCACTCCCTCACTGCCGGGCCACACTCCCCTGACATGCCCTGCTGATGTGCCATGACTTCAGGTGTGTTTATATTGTCGGTCTGGTCATTCTGTGTTTCACCCACTGGTCTCTAAGTCCTCTGCACTAGGCTTATGCTAGTTTCTTCCTGTACGTTTATTTTTAGTAAACCAGAAAGATTCCTTCAGGAGAAAGTCAGAAAGCAGCTATGAAAATTGTTTGCTCCCTACAAACACTATGAACAGTGAAAGAGCTGGTTTAATTACCCTCCCCATATTCCAACAGTATAAGGCATCAGAGGACATTTCCCTTCTTTCCTAAAACACCCCGTGAACACAACTCATGCATTGTATCTGTGAATATGTCTGTATGCATTCTGAAAAATTATATTCCTGCAGGCTGCAGAGAATCCTACTTGTTATTCAGCTAGCTGGTTAGTTTGTTGACCTGCTGTTAACATCTATAAAAATGTGATAATGATTGAAAGGCCCAGAGACATGACTAGGTCTCTGAAAACAGAAGTGTGCTTGGATCACAGTCAGAGCCCAGTGGCAAAAAAAATGTTTATTTAACTTTGAAAAGTCCCTAGCAGGCACATATGAAGGCTCACATTAAAATGTGTTTTTCTGATGCATATCAGCATACTTTCACACACTTATCTGAGCTGTGCTAGCTTCTAGGAGTTTGGGCACCTGAGTCAACATGGGGACCCTTACTTTGGCATATATCCTAAATTTGCATAAATTTTGCTGTAAAAATCTATGGATAAATCCCACTCACTTTGTCTAGTGTTTTTATCATTCAGAAAAAGTCTTTTGGAGAGGGAGGAAGTACTGGCCTTTATTTTTTTATGTGCTTTCCATTAATAAATATTTATATTTTTGTTTTAAATTGTAGAGTTCCTCATCTATATAGGTATTTATGGAACCCTTTGCACACTTTTCCTTTGCCTGGGGACAAGTGTTGGTCATCTTTTAAGGATAGATGTATGAGGACTAAAGGGCTCAAGGCTGAAGAAGCAGAAGTCTCAAGAAGGTGCAGAAAAACAGATTCAAGAAAATTGTAATTTATTTCAAGTTAAATTAGTTCCGAGGGTTAAAACAACCTTCCACTGTACATATTGACACTCTAGTGAACTAATTAGAATCATAAAATTATTGAGGTTGAAAGGAACCTCTGGAGATCATTTAGCCAAACTGCTCTGGTCAGAAAAGATTTTCTAAGGCAGGTTGTTCATGTTGCCGGACATGTGCCATGTGCAGGAAGGTTTTGACTGGCTCCAAGGATGTAAATTCCACCCAATCTCAGACTAATCTGTTCCGAGGTTTGAATAACCCTGTCGCTGTTGAGCCGCTAGCAGAGAAAAGACCCGAGTTCTCAGTGTGGCAAGAAAGAGGAAATTTATTATTTTGATTTCAATATATATAGACTTTTCAGAGGTCGCCCAGATTGGTCAGCCAGAAACCTCCCCCTAGGTCTGATTGGCCAGGCCTGAACTGTCCAAATCTCGAGACACTGTTTAAAAAACATCCAAACTTTGTTTATAAAACACAACGGAATGTTCTCACGAGAAAGACCTGTGCTAGCCACATAACCCCATTATGATTTTTTTCTTTTACATTTAATCTGAATTTCATGTAGACAAATTTATGACTATTTCCCCTTGTCCTTTCATTGAATACCTCTGGGAAGAGTTTGAATTTGTCTGCTTTAATCCAACCCATCAGTCATTTATACACATTTATTTAGCCCACACCCCCCTGCCAATATTTCTTCAAGTCACCCATAAGAACCAGGTCCTTTGAACATGATGCTTCTGTCAGTTGCACAAAGAAAACCACATCTGCCTTTTCTTCTTTGGGCTGGGTGTGGCTGGGATGGAATTAATTTTCTTCATAGCAGCCTGTTAAGGTGCAATGCTTTGGCTATGTGACTAGAATGGTGTTGATAACACATTGTGGTTTGGCTGCTGCTGAGAAGCACTTACACAGCATCAGGCCCTTCTCTGCTTCCCATGATTCCCCAGAGAGCTGGGGGTGTAAATGAAGAGGTGAGGGAACATAACCAGGACAACTGACCTAAATGATCAAAGGGATACTCCATGCTATTTAGAGCCATCATCAGCTATAAAAACCCAAAGGGAGGAGTGTTTCGGATATGTAGCCATTGCTTAGGGACTGGCTGGGCATTGGTCTTCTGTGGGAAGGCATGAGTGATTGCATCCGCACCACTTCTTTTGTTTGCATTTCTGCTTTCTTTTCTCTTCCTCTTTTCTTAATTTTTTAATCTATTTTTAGCTTGTCCACAAGTTTTTGAGTCTTTTGCTCTTCCTATTATTTCTCCCCATACTGTTGGTAGCAAAGGAAGTTAGTGAATGGCTGGGTACAGCTTAGCTGTCAGTCAGGCCAAACCATTACGTTCTTGAATTAATTGGTGAAGGAAAATACACTCACAAAGGTTAATGGAACTGCAGAAACACAGCCAAATATCTAATTTATATGTATGTGGAGAAGAGATTGAGAGTACTTGTTTTACTGTGCGTGGGTATGGAAGGGATTCATTTCTGTTAGAAGAATTTGGAAAGGGCTTAGTTAGCTATTCTGTTTCGATTATCTGAGGGAAAAGTGTAAAAAGGGAATTTAAAAACATCTAGATGTGTTTCTTGTCATTCTCTGACCATGAGGACTCAGATATTTTGTGTCATGCTCTGTTGTTTGCTTGCCTTGAACTAAATGACTGCTAACAATGTTATGCACTTAGCTCCCTCTCTGGAGCTGTTAATCACAATCCTGGCAGGCTAAGACTTGATGTATAGAACCTGAATAATCCTCCCTTGCTGAAATTAATTTGGATAGAATAGCAAGTTAGCCTCATCAAACAAACTGTTCCCGTTAACAGCAGAACTGATGCAACAAGGAAACTGATGCCACCATCTAGATTTGGAGTTCAGCCTGTTCAACAAGCTGGCTGAAATTAGCACTCAACTTTAACCTTGCAAACATTTATGGTCTATTTGAAAATAAAGTGTGATACTCATCCAGTTAAGTGTATATGTTGAGTCACATCAGATTGTTCAGGGTACATACAGATGACACTCTTACTCTGGGGATTCTAGATGCTGATACCTTGAAGATTCTGACAGAATTTTCTCCCACCTTGCTCAAAGTGCTACCCTAGTCCCATGTAAGAGAGCAAACTGGAATTTAGTTCATAATAACATCATTTACAGAATCACAGAATAGCTGGAAGGCACCTCTGGAGACCATCTAGTTCAACCCTAGGACAGGTTACACAGGAATGCATTCACGTGGGTTTTGAATATCTCCAGAGAGGGAGACTCCATGACCCCCCATTGGCAGCCTGTTCCAGTACTCTGCCACCCTCAATGTGAAGAAGTTCTTCCTCACTTTGTGGTGGAATTTTTTGTGTTTTAGTTTATGGCAATAAACTTAGTTGCTTCTTCGCAGTTACTTCTTCTCAGTTATTTCTCTCCCAACAATTTTGCAAAGTATTACTTGATAAATGACTGAGTTTCTTTCAAGCAATGAAACAATAAACCCATAGAAGATGTTACATTCAGACCCAAAAAAATAAATGTCCTCCCAGAAGTAAGGAATTATTTTGGGAGAAGGCGTTACAATCTTCCAGATCCAATAGGCCTCTAGGGGGCTTCCCAGCACCAAATGATTTCTTACTGCCCAGTAGGAGTTCAGAATTGCCACAGGACTGCCACAGATACTCTCACATGGTAAGCTCTCTGATCTTCATACAGAGAATTTCAGATATGGCCTGTCATATGCAAAAATCTCTAGAGGAACACAGAGCACAAAAGAGTTTTAAGACTTATGTTTTCCTGGCCTGGAATCTCTTTTCTGTGGAAAGCATGCAATCCAGGGCCCTGAAGTAAATGTCTGCAACACAAGGCACATATTTAAAAAACGTTCTATAAAACAGAATTTACATTTCACAAGTATCTTCCAGTACAGACTCATTATGGCCTCCTAACAGTGGACTGGTCAAATACTACAGCAAGGTTCTGATACCATGGACACAAATCAATTGCTTAAACACATGTGCCTAGGGCCACTCTAAAGCATTCTAGACATCCCCATGTCACTGCCAGATGTGACACAAGATTTATGAGGCACCTCTACTGGAGATAGAGTCCAGGCATGCATCTAAAATTACTCATCTTCAAATGACACTAGAGACCTATATTTTGGCAACTGCAATGAGCTCCATCACTTTACTCTCGTCCAAGGAGTTTTATCAACCTGTGATTCGTAGACCCATCTGATGCAACACAGCTATATGACCATGGCTAATTTTAATAAGAAAATGAATTATTAATATGTGGGAGCATAGGTGACCTAAAGACTTTCAGGATGATTAAAAACAAAGGCAGAAGTATAGCTGTTCTGATAGTCATAGCTGCTCCAGTATTCAAGATAAAAATCACTGCCACAGAAATGTATAAAACCCTAAGGAGCAAAAAAATAAATTAGAACAGAAAAGGATTACAGAGCCCTGGGAGAGGAGGTAAGTGACTCCAGAACACAGGTAGTTTTTTTTAACAAGCTTCCCTGTTAAAGAGAAGTGGTTTGAAAGAGCTAGTCAAATTTGAACAATCAACCAATGGCTACAAGATTGGTGCCACGGTTAGGGGTTCAGTTGCTTAGATGATGAGACTTGTTTTGAGAAACTTGCTCCACTGAGGGTTCATGGAGATCAGCTTCATCAAAAGAGCATGGGGAATAAACAAGAGGAGCGTAGGCATGCACTAGAATGTCTAGGTCTAGAATCTTATTGTCATCATGGAGATGTGGTGAGATGTCTTCTATGACTGGAAAGTTTGAACGGAAGGATACAGGTTCTTTAGGAAGGGCAGGCAGGGGAGTTGAGGAGGTGATGTTGCCCTCCATGTAAATGAGCAGCTGGAGAACATGGAGCTCCACCTGAAGGTGTATGAGGAACTGGCAGAGAGTTTATGGGCCAGAAATAAAGGGAAGGCAGTCACAGGTGACATTATAGTGGCTATCTGCTACAGACAGGCTACAGATGGCCTGTCCAGGGGGACCAAGTGTATGAGGCCTGCTATGGACAGATAGGTGCAACCTCATGTTCATGAACTCTGGTCCTCATGAAGTAACTCATCCACCCTGGTATCTGTTGGAAGGACAACACAGTGGATCATAAGCAATCCAGGAGTTTCCTGAAGTGTGCTGATGAGAACTTCCTATTCCAAGTGATAGAGGTGCCAGCAAGGAGAGATGCTACGCTGGACCTTGTTCTCACCAAAAAGAAGGGGCTGGTGGGGAATGTGAGGCTCAAGGGAAACCTGAGCTGCAGTGATCAATGCCTTTCTTGCTTGCCCAGCAGTTTTATTAACTGAACTGTTATTTCATTTCCTGTGTTTTATCATGTTTCCTATATATTTATTGTGTTAAAACCAAAGTTTGTTACTTCAACAATTCACTTGTGGTTTAGAGATATTCTAAGGGCTTATACCTATGCTATATCTGTGATTTGGTTACTCTTGATTATATCGAAAATAATGCCAAACAATATTTGCACACTCAAAGCAAAATTCTACCAAGGCCCCATTTTGTTTAAGAGCTCTATACCCACTATGGTATTTGGTGACATCATGCTAAAGGCTCACATCTCAGCTCAGGACTCCTTTCTTTGACTACAGGCCTGAGAAATCTTTGTTTTTCTCAAATTTATTTTTCCAGAATGAAAAATTATTAGCACAGTGGCTACTGGGAGCTAAAGAGGCCTGTGAGAGCCAGACTTATACCAAATGACAGATCACAGGCTGCTTCACAGGACATAAGCAGTGCATGTTCGCCCACCTGATCGAGGAATAAATGCTCCCATAGTCTTGATATAGATTACAGTGTTAATTGTAGCTACTCTTAAAAATAAATTATTGTGTAGCTTTTATCACAAATTTCAGAGCTATCTAACGTGTGAAAAGTCATTTATTATCACCATTTTAAAAGTAGTTCTTACAAATTTTTATCTCCGTATGATCTATCAGAAGACCAGCCTTTACTATAGCTTCTTATACTCTTCACATGGAAAAAAGAAGGTAGGAATTTTCCTAATTTTCAGATGGAAAGGGACATCATTTGATTAATGTTATGGAGAATTAAAACTAGATTCAAGAACCACAAGCAGATCTGCAAGTTTATTTGCTCAAAAAAAGGGCCACACATTTTTAATAGTACTGAAGACACTTGGGCGTAATCTATCTGTGATGGAAAGTCAGTGTGCATGACCTAATAAGGACTTTGTCAGAAAATACAGAAGTAGCTCGTGACTATCAGCTGCTCAGATTAAAATTTGACAGTGTAGACACAGGTGTAGCAGGCATGGGTCTTTGTAAAATAATAAGATGTAGTAAATCACTGGTACCTCGGCGTGGCCCATTTGTAGCACCTAAAATTCTGATTTGCTCAGTTTCTAAACAGAAGTGGTAAATATGCCTGGGAGAACATGATCTTAAGTCTTAGGTATTTTTCATTTTCCTGTAGTTTTATCAAAATTTTCCACATAATGTTTTCAAAGGGGACTACTTTCCCCTGATGTCACACATTACGCAGACAGTCTAGTTTTGCCCTTTGCCTTCAACTTTGTGTAGTTTCTTTTCAGAGATTTTTGGCAATACATCCTGAATTTGTCCAGGGAATAACAGTCTCGGATAGTCTAGCACATCCAATTAGGTTTTATATTCCCTTTTCAAGTGTAACTCTTCAGCTGGATGACTTGTCCATGGTTAACATGAAATCCAGCCATGCAATTAAATGTTTCATTTTAAGATTGGTGTGACTTAAGTACTTCTGAGCTGTTACATAAGCTTAAGTCTGTGAGCACCTAATAATTTGTAATACAGTATGTGAGAAGCAAACATTGTGCAAAAAAAAAGCAAGATAATAATACTTCTATTAGAAGCCAGTTATATCCAAAAGCATTCTGGCTAACCAAGTATGCTAAAGATTCCAGATTAGGTACCACCTTAATTGTGCTTGCTGGGTTACAGAACTCTATTCATGATGTTCAAAAGTCAGGAATGTGCTTCATTTCTGTGGGAACTGACAACTGGTCTGGAAGCCTTACAGGCATCGACTTTGACACAATCAGTTTGTATCCATGAGAATTTTAGCATCAAGAGAAGCAAGAAACCAAAACAACAAGAAGGAGGATGCACAGCTGCTCGAGGGAGGCTGTTTTTCTTCAAGAATGTGTGCTAGTTGTAGGTAACCAATAATTTGTAATGTAGTAATTTAGAAGCCAATGAACACTTGCCACGAATGCCAAGAAATTGTATAAAAGAGGCCTTGTGGTATAAAGACGCTTTTTGCCTGGAGTTGTTGGTGTGGTTTGTGTGAGTTGTATCTGTCTCAACAGTGACACATTTCCTTATAACAGTTTCAATTATCCACTTCAGTTTAGCTTTGGTTTTTAAGGAATGGGTATTGTTCCTTTGTTTTTGTCTTCTTTTGTTTTTAATTCTTCAAATATTTTAAATTACATGATTTTGCTGAACAAGTAGAAAAAATCCAGGATTTAATTCAGGCATTTGATGTGAAGAGAGGAGTTCACATCTCAGAGCCTACAGCTCCAGTAATTTGTAATGGTGTAGAAAATGTCTCAGCATCCATTTCATGCTAATCATGTAACTTAGTGAGAGATGAGAGGTGTTCACAGTAATATTGGATCCTGAGTTTAAAGATTTAAAAATAAGATCTTTAGCTGGGACATTTTTGGCAATAAATGAATGTTTGAAATATTCTGCCAAAGAAAATGTTTTTCTATGTTTATTTCTAAAATGAAATGCCATGTATTTAAGTGTTCAAATATGTAATTCTGTGGATTACCTTTTAATACATTATATAATTTTTTTCTATATATTGCACATAATTATATTAATCTGTGGCAGTATTGCAATTTTCATATACTGCTTTCAGATGTCTTGATGATTTTGCAGGCAGATATGGAATTTAAATTGCTCTCTGGCATTATTAAAGTATAAGCTGTTTCATATTTTCATTTAACATTGAATTGGTAACTTTTTTTTGCCTCTAATAAAAACATTGTCTCTTGCCTCTAAATGTCATGTTTTCTAGTTTATTTTAAGTGAAGTATGTTGGAAAGCATATATGAACCTTTACAAGGCCATAAATCTTTATAAACTACTCTAAATACGACATCTTCTGAAGCACAATCCTTATGAGATGGAACTTGTTGATCTCATGCTGAATACTGCCGAGCTTGCTCCTACAAACCAGATGGAATTTTGACCTTGTACATTGTGTTCTCTCTTATTCACCATGTCCTTTCACGATTGGAAACAATTGTGAATTGTTCTGTGCTTTTTCTAAGAAGGAACCGTTGTCATAATTAAAAAAGACATGACTCTGCAGATTCTAAAGGTCACTACCTTTTAAAAAGGTACACAGTGACTATAGGCAGAGTTCTATTACTTTGCACCATCCATCTATGTGGCAAGTAAGAAGAGGTATTGCCACACACAAGCTTCTCAGTGTTGGGAAAAGACATTTCTTTCAAGAGGAGCAGGAAAAATTCTTGAATATCATCTGCCTTCTAAGGCATGAAGAGGGAATTTCACATGTCAGAACATCATAAACTTCCTCTGCAAAGTGGGGGAAATTGCCAACATTTTTTTTCATCCAATAACATGTTTTGTCACTGGGTTCCCATGGTAACTTCTCTGACATATAGGATTTATTTATTTATTTATTCACTTGCTTATTTATTTTGGCAAAGCAAATGTTCTTTCCTTACCTTCCAGAATGTTTCTTAAAATATAAAACTCAAACCAAAATAAGATGCAAATTTACCAAATACTGGAAAAATACTTTAAATTTGAAGGCAGTAAAAAAAAACTTACTTAACTCAGCTGTGATACTTAACTGACATACTGAGTTTCTGCTGACTTCTGAAGGACTGCAAATGACTATAGGACATAATATGCATCCTGCACTTGCAATTCTTAGAATAAATAAGCTCAATAAATGAGAATTTTTTGTGCGACTCATTATGTAGTACCCAAATAATTAACGTTATTTCACAAATTTGTCCATTGATTTGGAAAATGTACAGCTAAGAGCTCTATGCATATTTTTATCAAAATCTTGGAATATCAAAATGCCAAAGAGAAAAAGAGAAAAATATGGTTTTCATTAGTTTTGGCAGTTACTTTAAGCATAAGTATTCCAATTATGGAATGATGGCAAAAAAAAAAATAGCTTTATCATTTGATAGTTTTCTTTTTTGGGATGTTTTGCTGGTGTAATTGCTGGTAATAACACAAGTTGGAAACATTTTCCATAAAAGCAAAAGAGTTTAATTTCAACTTATATAATGACTCACATAAGAGCTCCATTAACAGACACTTTAACACTGTGAATCATTAATCTCTTTGACAAATTACAACACAACTCTATTAGATTTCCTGTTACAGACTTTAACAGATGTCTAATTAGAAACTGAAAGTGAATTCAGATTAACCGGTGCTTGGCGTATGTATGGCATCAAATCATTAGTTATTGAGATAAACATTTCCTCAGGGGTAAGACAAAATATTAACATTTTTCTCCGTTTGCAAAAAATGAAGAAAGAACATTTAAATATTACATATACACAACCTTAGTTACTAAGGAATATTTTATAGATATAAGATAAATATTCTATAACATTCTTGTAAAAATGTAGAGAAATTTCTAACAGTGTAACTGATTTAATTCATTATTTCTGGGCAAGGAAAACTTAACATAGCCATGAGTAGTACACATACCCTTTTTTTCTTTATCAGACATAGCATATTTTTGAGCTTGATCTTGTCACATGAAAGGCAAGAGCAGGTTTATCAGTGGATACAGAAATCGTGCCTAGGATTTGGCACCTTTGCTACTTGAATATTTAATTGCTTAAAGAGAATAATAAAATAAATTATTTAAGAAAAAAGAAAAAAGTGCCAGTTCTTAGGGACAGACTCAAAAAATAATCATGAATTCAAGTCCCATAGCAACATTAGCTCATAACCATTTTGCACTGAGTTTCAGAAAATAACTTCTCCAAAACACTGGCCTTTGTTGCATAAAGTTTTAGTCCAAGATAAGTTGCCTTAGGCCACATCTACTTTAAACTGTAGTTTGGAATGGAAATGCATTTTTTGAAGAAATTTTCATGATCATCCCATGCCAATCATTGTGATTTTTGGATGCAGTTTTAATGAGGATTAATGATGGTGAACTATTATTTTCCACTTTCTTTTCTATTCTCCCCCCCACCCAAAAAAGCCCAACACTTCCTATATAGAAAACTTAATCAGAATTTTGTTCCAGGTGCTCATCAAATGCTCTCCAATACCTATGTAGAAGTGCTTGATCTACCATATCCCTTCAAACAGCATGCCTGATATTCTGTCCAAAGCATCAACCAAATCTATTCTAAAGGAAAAGCAAGCAAGCAACCAACATTGTAGATACAGAGGCCTCATAAAATGGTTTTGATTTACTCATAAATTGCTACTGAAGAACAGGAACTTTTATGAAAAATATGTTGCTACTGTAGGTATAAACTTAATCTTATCTGCAGGATATTCATAATCTCAGCATTTGCTTTTGCTCAAGGTGAGTAATTCAGTATGCTCATCCTCATTCAACCCACTTTTGAACATATTATTGATCCACTACATCACTTGGGTAGAAGTATGGGTTAGATGTGCAGACATACTTCTAAATATTTCAGCATAACAATATTTAAGTACCTGGCTACTACTGCAGAATCCAAAAGTCTTGCAATCACATCCTGTGTGTAACGTGGCAATATGCTCTTGCAGCCCAGGAACACAATTGTGTCATGCACTAGATAAAAAGAAGTACAGCCACCAGATTTCACTCTCATGAGACCCTGCTTGGAGTACCACATCCAACTTTAGGGGCTTATAAGAAAGATGTGGACATCTTGTAGTGGGTCCACAGGGACATGAATATAGTCAGGTGATGGGAGCACCTTTCATAATGAAGAAAGGTGCAGACAGCTGGTATTGTTTAACCAGGACAAGGCTCTGGAGACACTTTCATGAAGGCTTCCAATACTTCAAAGGAAGTTTATAAGAAAGAGCAAAAATTTTACCAAGGTGTGCTATGACAGGACAAGGGGCATTAGCTTTTAACTGAAAGAGGGTAGATTTAAATTGGACTTGAGCAAGAAATTCTTTACTGTGAAGGTGGTGAGGCACTGGCACAGGTTGCCCAGAGACGTTGTGGATGCCCAAATCCCTGGAAGTGCTCAAGGCCAGGTTAGATGGGGCTGTGAGTAATCTGGTCTAGTGGAAGGTTTCCCTGACCATGGCAGGAGTGGTTGGAACTAGATGATCTTTAAGGTCCCTTCCAATCCAAAACATTCGATGGTTCCATGAAATGGTTAAACACTCAGGAAAGGAACTCTCAGTAATCAAAACCATGAATAGCAATGTCCTAATCTGATCAGCAAAACACTCCAAAACAAGAAATACTTATACTAAAAACCTATTATCAAGAATTTATGCATCTTAATCTTAAATATTATGAGATACTTTTGGCCAGAATTTACACCACATAATTGTTTTGCTGTTTTACCTCGTTCTGTTAAAAAGCACACCACCCACTCAAAAAAATAAAAAATACAATCAACACAAACAAAAAAACCCCAACCCATAATAGAAGCCAAACAAATTTTTATTTTATTTAAAATTTGTTTAAGATGTTGTATATTATCCTTTTCTATCAGAGAGGTCAAAGCTGTGTTCTCTCAGGTTTTTGGCAGGTTATTTTTTTTTTTTTTGTGGACATATTCTTATGCATCTCCTAGTCACTGTATAACAGACCTAAGGATTAAATGTTTAAGAAAATAAGCAATGAAGAAGATTTGCTAAGACCTTTCTGATCTGGTGGCTAGGACAATTCTTGGATGGAATGAGATTACATTTTCATCTATGCCTCTATACTGGTTTTATGTTTTACCCATTGATTAATTTAAAACAGCTTCATAGATGCTAGATCTGTAGACACACTGCCATTTTTTCTATAGCTATGGGTGAAAACTGCATTAGAAACTGAAACTGCTGAAAAGTACTTTTAGTAGTCTATTGACTAATGATGCCATAAAACTTCCAGTGAATCTATATCTAGACTCTCTAGTCAAGTGAAAAGTTACAGCCAAGCATTTCAAAGCTTAGCATTTACCCAATCCCTAATGGGGTTTAATTACCTTAAAGTTAATGAAGTTGTATAACACCCATTACTTTGCTTAGGTCAAACCTTTCCTCCTGACAATAATGATGTCACTGTGTATAAATTCAGAGAATCCTGCCTACCTGGCAGTCTTGCAGGAATAAAACCCAGCACCAAACCTCCCCTCACTGAAGAACAGGGTCAGAAGTATAATCTATTTCCCACTTAGTTATTCCTAATAATATTTATCTTATAATATTAATATTAATATTAATATTTCAACAAAAATTGATGCTATTTATATTTTTATTTAATGTTAGTTTAAGGACCCTGAATTAAATACCTTTTCTTCATCTCTATTTTGTTTCTTCTTGTTCCTCATGAGAGGCCATTAATGTTCACAAGCCTCTCTCAGAATTGTGTTTATATCAGAATACATCTCAACCTGTTCAAAGCCCAAAGATGTTCTGTTATTGTACTATAATTTTGGTAATCCTTTTCTAATATTATTTTTCTATTTACATACATTACCAATTTTTTTATGCTATCCCTCTCAATTAATTTGAATGTACTTGCTCTCTGTCAGTGATTTCCCACCTTTTCCTTCTGCTTTCATGTTGTTCAGAACAAGAATATTTCTGTGATGCTGCCTTGGTTGGAAATGACAGCCATTTATAGCAGATATTTAAATTACATAATGAATTAACTATTACTTTCCTTTTTTGTGGAAGAGGACCATATTGATAAGTTGGAGAAAGAGATAACCACATTATCTATAGTTACTTCCCCATTTGTATGAGTTATTTTTTTGTATTATAGAATCATCTAGATTCTAACACCTAAGCTTGAATATTATTAATAACATGCCAGTGGCCTTTGTAATCCTTGGGCATATAATCATACTGACTACTTAGAAGACATCATAGTTTCTGACGGAGATAGGCATTTTCAAAGGATTTCAAGCTCAGCCAAATGTTCCTTACACAGGAACAGGGACACACAGACTATCTGCTTTTGAAATGCTTTCCTTGAATGCTTACCTTTGATCAACTTTCATTTCTTCTTTTTATTAAGGAATCTTCCAGAAGCCAAAACAGACTTAAAAGTGAAGAGGAAGTGATTGCAACTAAGACTGTCAAAGAGTCCACTGATTCAACACACTCCTTAAGCAGCTTATTATTGTCAGAACTCTTGGGAAGTCACGTGTAATGTTAAATGTTGTTATAGGTAAGAAACCTCCCTGAGATACTTGGTCATGGAGAAACTTCTACCACCTTTTTCTGGGCTAAATCTTTCCTGGACACAGATGGCTACAGCAGGGAGTAAAAATGTAACATATTTATTTGTATTATCCTGAGCTAATATAGATAATAGAGCACTTCTGTTTGTTCTCAGTTACCCACATATATATATATTTTTTAATAGATTTTTGTGTTAGCATGAATATCATAACAACCATAACCTATTTCCCATGACTGTCACTTGTTATACTGTTTACCATTAATAATGATACAATGTTGACTGCCTGTCCAGAAACATCCAACAATGCTGACAGCTTTGTCTGAGAATCAGCCAAATGTCACGAATATTCATGAGTGATTCCCATCAAAAGCCTTTTCTAAATCCTCAGGACTTTGCAGCAGTAAAAAACTGAAATTCTGGAACTGTTGAGCCCTCACTGATTAAGGCTTTAATCAAAGGATATAGAGAAGGAAAGGATCAGAAAAAGGCATGGAGAAGTAAAAGATTTTTTCCTACACAAAAATGAGCTGTCATAGAAAAGCTGACATGGCCAAAACTTCTTTTACTTTTTTTTTAGCCTTGACCCATCTGCCATATGTACAATGCCACCTATTTAAGTATAAAAATAAGACACTTAAAACAAGCAGCAGGGTTGCCCTAAGCTCCCTATAAAGTTAGTAGAGAGAAAATACGTTAAATATCTGACTTTTGTGGAGATTTTCTCTGCACTGACTATATAGAAAGCTATGTTTCCATAAAGTTCCAACAGATACTTTTCTTACTTCCTTAAGTTAAGGTGGGATATATACTGATATTAGTATGTGTTCACATATCAGGCACATATGTGTGATTCTATTTAAATTATGCAGCAAGTAAACACAGATATATATGCACATATCCATATTAATGTCTTCTGTTTATTTATCTCTATAATATTAATCTTAGCTATCTGAAAGTACAGCAAAGGAAGTATCTTGCAGGAATTATCATATAAAACACCATTTCCTGCCACCTTATTCATCCTGCTCTTCACTTTCAAAAGCAATTGTATCAATGTTAATGCTGTAATATTAAAATATATTCAAAATTAGTGATTCATTTTTTTAAATAATGAAATAATAAAGTGATTGCATCATGAATGATTTCTTCCGAAAAGCTAAGAGGTAAAACATGTGACTCTGCAGGACTCAGAGATATCTGAAATGTTTGAATAATTTTTATATTAACCAAAAAGAAAAAAATAAAAATGCCTTAATAAATATTATTGAAGATCTCTCTATATGAGCCATATTGTATATTGAAGTAAAAATACCTGTCATCCAAGGTCAAACCATAAGGTAGGATAAAGCAGAAAGATTTTAGTTTGAAATGTCTGTAGCCGTTGATAGGCAGACTGCCATCTTATGAAAATGAAAGTTCCCAGAAGGGAAAAAAAAAAGAATATAACAAGTAATGAATATTCTTTATATCTTCTTGTGAAGCTTTATAAGAAGATTTCATTATGAATAGTAATGGGTCCAACAAACACAGAGCTGTCAGAGAACAGAGTGGTAGCTACACTAGACACTTATGTAGGCTCAACACCCAATCTTAGGCAGTAATCATCACACTTCTCGTGAAAATGGGGCTCAGTACTTACCCTCTTTTGGGTACAAACAATAGGTTTAATTTCTACTATGAACACATAATCAATCCTCTCTGGTTTAAGTTATTGATCATTTGAGGCAGCTTGAGCTGCAGTGATCATACACCAATCATGAAGAATATGGGTCAGGTGAAGAGCAAGGTAATGAGCCTGAATTTTAGGATGCAAAATTCCAGCTTTTCCAGGAGTTAGTCAATTGGACCCCCTGGGAAACTGCCCTTAGGGCAAGGGAGCAAAAGAGAAGGAAATGTGGAGCATTGCTGCAGCATTTATTCTGTGCCTAAAGGGATTTCTTTGTTTTTCACTATTGCTTTAGGATTTTTTTTAAACAACTGTAACC
Source organism: Lichenostomus cassidix (assembly GCF_008360975.1). Taxonomy (NCBI): domain Eukaryota; kingdom Metazoa; phylum Chordata; class Aves; order Passeriformes; family Meliphagidae; genus Lichenostomus; species Lichenostomus cassidix. The sequence continues at coordinate 43,760,795 of NC_139479.1, read as the reverse complement.
ATTTTTTCCTTTCATGAAGCATTTATTCAATCACTCCATTAAACAATATTCCTCTGAATTCTGAAAATAATTTTTAAACTAATATTCGCCTTTACACATTAGTCTCTAATAATATCTTTATTCTCTTAAAATAAAAACAATTCTTGCAAGTGAGGGATAAAAAAATATTTTTCACTCTTAAAAAAAAGTTACCAATAGAGTTCGACTAAGAACATCTGAGTTAGTTTATCAGTTTTTCTCTGTCCTAACTCTCCAAATGCATTATAAACATGGGTTTTCTGTTAGGATAGTGTTTATTCAACTTGTCTTCGGGCAATTGTTTTTGCAAGATATATTAGCAACATTCAGAAACACTCTTATAGTAAAGGAAACCTGGATTTTCAGCAAGATAAATTTGTAATGTTTTGCAAAATCTACATCATGACAGTCATTTACACTTATGAATAGTATAGATGGAGTAAATATGTAAACAGAGTTTCTAGTGGGTGTGGCTGTATAAGCACTATTTCATACCTATTTTAATCACCTTGTAGGTTATCTCCATTTTTAATGTTAAAAAAAATCTTGCTTTGCACTGTAACAGGTAAATTGATTTTTTTTGTATTTTACTTTTTCTGTTTCTTTTTTTTTTAATCAGAACAAATAAACCCAGCAGACTTCTCCCCTTCAGGACCGGCAAAATACGTAAGAGAAACTTAAAATTTTGTGTTATAGCATCATTTTATTATCTTCACCAAGAGTAGTCTGATGCCAAGAGATATATATACAGACACAGTAAAACACAGAACTTACTATGTCTGTAAATAGAATCTGCAGACCTCTAGTTTTCACTTGCTTGTTAGCTCATACTTTTTTTGAAATAGAAAGCATGCAATTGTAGTCACACCTTGAATAAATGTGATGGCACCCAATAATGTTCAGGTGTTCAAAAGAAAAAAATAATGGAATCTCATGGATAAGATTCTGCCTGGCCTCCACAGGCTGATATGTTAACATGCTAATAGTCCCACTGATTTTATTTGTTGTAACTGTAATCCAGAAAGAACTATAATTTATTAAGCCTGGTAGGACTGGTTTCTGTAATCATTTTTGCTAGAAGGTGTTCAGAGCCAAAAACCCCCCCAACATTTGCAGGAATCAGAGCTGTTGAAATCAGTCTTTCATAAGTAGGTCCTCTATCCTACTTGTTTTCTCAGTTTGATTCTGATTTTAATCTTAAAAATTCATAGAAACTGATATTTGGGGGCCCTCAACTATATGTAGCAAAATAATTAATTGTCTTACAATACACTATAATTTACTGTACTGTTGGAATCTGAACAGATATAAATTATATGGAATATAAAGGTTACTTACTTGATCTGTTATAATTTAGAAATAAATTTATTTCCACTAGTCTAAGCTAAATTATAGAAAAGAAGAACTGGGTCTGGGTCACTTTATAGTAATTTAATTAGAACTATTGATTTGAGGAAAATCATGGCATATTTTCCAAGCAAATGTTTTCTGGAACTGTCAGTTTTTCTGACATTCAACAGAAGTACTCAGCATTTTTGTTTAAAAAACTGTTCTGTCACTCATTAAGAAATGCCAGTTATTACAAAAACAGTTGTGAGAATTATGTTACTAATGACTCAATGAAGTGTTATTGACAACTGCTCTGAGAGAAAAAGTCTTTTCCCTCTCAGTCTTCAGGAAAACAGCTGCTGTACAAGAACAAATGATGGGTTACCAACAGCAGGGAAAGGGGAAGCTTTGACTGAACAAATTTGCTATTCAATCAGGCACTTAAGCTTGGGACAGAGGGTTTCAGAGATTTTTGTCATTAAATGGTTTTGCTGTGCAAAAAAAGAAACTTTCTTAAAGTTATGTTTGCAGCTAAGAGGATCATCCGTTCCTTGTGGATAAGTACATCCATGCCATATATAACTCCCTAGAGTAACACTCTCCTGCAGATATCTAAGTAAAAAAGTGTCTGTTAGCTGCATGCTCATTAATAATGGAAGGTGTTAGCAATGCTATTCTGGTTTAGTACTGTCAGGTGTTCTTAAAAACACAGATCATGCACTTTCAGTAGTTATTCTCTTGTACTCAGTTCTTCTGCTTTGATAATAAATGCTGCTGGGGCATCTCTGTGATACTTTCTAAATACTGTCTGGCATACGCTGCTGATTTTTTATGTTTGCATTATGTTTTCTTTCTTGCATACTTGGCATTGTCATCAAAGATCACTTAACTGCTCAGATAAAATAGAAACAGTGGGATTTTCTTAAAAGAGACTCTGGGGTTCATGGCAATAAATCCATAGTCCCAGCTTTCTGAAGAGCTTCTTCAGAAGTCTCTGAAGGTTAACAAAATGCCTCAGAAAGGAAAAGAAAATTGAACTTCCTCATGTGGTAAACAACAGCTCTTCAGAGAAGTCCATCAGTTCAGCAGTTTCTTTCTTCTGCTAGCATAAAAAGGTTGTGTATTAGTCTTTATCTTGTTACATTAACTGCTGAAGTTATTTGCCAGCTTAAAGTACACCTTATTTTTTTCAGTAATGTTAACAAAAACTACAATTAAATTAAATGCATTTTGTTAAACATAAAGTTTTCATTGAAACATGTTATATCACTGCTGTTTTCTAAGATTGGTTGTTCATCACCTCCATACATGAAGAAGACCACTGAAGATATTCCTGAGGAGGTATAGAGTCTTTCTAGTTATATCGAATCACTATTAAGTAGAGCAAGTTAGTTGCTCCCTCACAGTTGTACAGCTTCAATTATCACATGCACTGTTCCCAACAAATTCATTTTATAGATGATTGTGCCATAAAAGGAATACCTAAAAACCCCATAAAAACTCTAAGATCTTCATCCTCAAATGTTACCATACATTTTAAGTTAGTTTTGCTGAACAAAATTAATTTTAAACATAACCATAAGCACTTTTTAAAAGTTAGCTTAAGGAAACTTTTTAAACATGATTTCCAGCAAAATACGTATTTAAAGTTTGATTCATAACTTTAAAATGACCTGCACTTGGTGCTGATTATGAATGAAAAGCACAGTGTCAATATATGGCCTTATGTGCACTGCCTTGTGTCAAACATAAACCTGGAGCTTTTATGTGTTACTATATATATATATGTATATATATATACACATATATGTATATAAATACTTTCTTGATAATGGTAAGAGTCAAGAAATAAGCCCCCCTCTACCAGGAACAATGACAAAACTATATTCCATAAAGCTGAAGACATTCCAACAACCACTTGTATATCTTTTTATATCAGATTTTGATATTACAAAATAATATTATTTTGAGAAGCAGTTTGCTTTACAATATTCTGGTAATGAGACATGAAGGTATTACAAACCATCAAAAAAAATCTAAAGCATGTCCTTGTATAAATTACCGGCCTTTTTCATTTTCATCATAACAGGCAAGACACATGAAAAGCATTGTCTTTAAAAAACTCCTAACTCTAAGGGCTTGCATTTAGAACTGCAAATAAAATGCTGACTTAAATGTGATTTTCCTGCTTCTTCTTGTGTTTCCATTAAAATATGATTAACGTGAAACTAAAGTAAGTTACTAATACTGATTTAATTATATTTTCATGTGAATTTTAAATGAAATGCAGCACAAGTGTAGCACAAATACAATATTACTTATAACTTCCTGCAGTAGTTTATTTGGATTGTAATTTCAATTTAGTTTTAATTTCAACTTAATTGAATAATGCAGTTGCACTGAATAATGAGTACAGTAATTGAACTGATGGATCCAGAGTTTATTTGTCTAGTTGAAATTATAAGAAACTTTGGAGAGAAAAAATGAAAGAGAAATCAGTTTGGTTTTAATCTTTCAAACCTGATATTAGGAATTTTATTAAATGTTTTCTTTATTTTCTGTATGAGAGATATGAGCTCCCTGATTATATGCATTGGAAGCAACTACATTTTAATTGTACATTTGATTTTAGATCCATCATCTGAATTCTCCCAGAACCCTGTTTCACAGATAAGCTACATATAGCTGCAACAAGTACTCGATTCTCTGCAAATACATACAAATATATACAAATTGTGGAAGAGCAGCCCCATGGAAACTGAGCTGGGTGTTTGCTGACTCTATGTCAAGAGGGTTCCCCAGCAGCCAAAAGGGCCAGCTGTGCCCTGGGGTGCATCAGACACAGAATCTCCAGCCAGTCAGGAAAGGTGATTGTCCAGCCCGGCACTGCACTGGCATGGCCTCACCTCACAGAATCACAGAATGGGGAAGGTTGAAAGGGACCACAGTGGTTCACCTGGTCCAACCTCACTGCTCAGGCAGGGTCATCCTAGAGCACATGGCACAAGACTGTATCCAGACAGTTCTTGAATATCTCCAGTGAGGGAGACTCCACAGCCTCTCTGGGCAACCTGTTCCAGTGTATGGTCACTCACACAGTAAAGAAGTTCCTCCTCATGTTCAGGCTGAAGTTCCCATACGTCAGTTTCTGTCCATTGCCTCTTGTCCTGTTGCTCGGCACCACTGAGGAGAGCCTGGCTCCATCTTGACACCCTTCCTTCAGATACAAATAGACATAGATGAGGTCCCCTCTCGGACATCTCCTCTCAAGGCTGAACAGGCCCAGCTCCCTCACCCTTTCCTCACAAGAGAGTTGCTCATTCTGTTGATCATCTTTGCTGGACCTCTTCTAGGATCTCCGTGTTTCTCTGGTACTGAGGATCCCAGAACTGGACACAGTACTCCAGATGTGGCCTCCCTAGGGCTGAATAGAGGGGCAGGATCACCTCCTTTGAACTGCTGGCAATGATCTTCCTAATTCACCCTAGGATTATGTTGGCCTCCTTGGCCCCAAGGGCCCACTGCGGGCTCATGGACAACTTGTTGTCCCCCAAGATCCTCAGGTGCCTCTCCACAGAGCCCCTTTCCAGCAGACTTTCCACAGGTGCTTTTCCCAACCTGTGCTGATGCATGGGGTTATTCCTCCCCAAATACAGGACCCTTAATTTCCCCTCATTGAATTTCAGAGTACTTAAGTACTGTGTGCAGTTTTGGACACCTCAGTTTAAGAAAAATATAAAGCTTTTGGAGTGTGTCCAAAGGAAGGCAGTCAAAACAGTGAAAGGCCTCAGGAGCAAGACTTATGAAGTGTGGCTGAGGTCATTTGGTTCAGCCTGAAGAAGAGAATTCAGAGGGTGATCTCATAGCAGTCTACATCTTCCTCAAGGGGGAAAGTGGAGAGAGAGATGCTGATCTCTCGCTGGTGTCCAATTTATTTCACAGCAGGGGCAAAACATGCTTCTGTGATTTGGAGAACAGATCATGTAAGGAAAGGAAGGAGACAGGATGGACCAACACAGTTGCAGAACAATGATTCATCAGCAAACTCATGTTAATACATTTATGGTTCCAAGCTGCTATACCTAAAACTGCAGAGCAACATTCATTTTTTGGTGTTTAAAACAATGTTATGATTTTGAAGGACTAACCTAACTGATTGGAACAATATTACATGGACTTCTTTTTCCTATTCCAGACACAAACTCATTAGTGATTAATTGTAGCAGCCAATAGTGCCTTGGCATTTTTATCTGAATTTCTTGAAAATAAGAGATTTACAGGATGGTTTTCAAGTTCAGTGAGATCTATACTCTTTTTTTTTTTTCAAAAAAGCTATTCTGTGACAACCCCAGGGGGCAGACACATCACATGAAAAACATTTATGAAATTGCTCATTGATTTCTTTTACAGAGGTAAAATGTTCTGCACTCACTTCCTTGCAGTCTTCAATTCAAAGCATTATGCAGAAGTTGGGAATAAGAGGACTTATTTTCTCTTCTCACCCTTTGCTGGGCTTCACAGGGCAAGGTCTTTTAGAGAGCACAGCTAAACCTTTCTCCTTTTGCTTACTCTGAATGCTCAGGCCCTGCTGTCTATCCTCCAAGCTCATCTGTAATACATTTAACATCCCAGTGGAGGCTGGCTAAATACCAAAAAGTGGGCAGTTTTCTCCAAAATATTCTTCAAAAAATTCCTTATTCTCCAAAATATACATGGAAACCTTTGTTTGCTGCCCCTGAGAAAAGTGGAAGGGACTAAGATTTCTCTGAACTCAGATTTCATCACTAGCATAACCTGCAGTCTCTCGTGAATTGAAAGAACACAGGAATTAATTTGCATGACTATAACTACAGTTTCCAGTAAGTATCTTGCTATTACCTGCCCACTTTAGCTCTTTCTTTTTTTTGTTATGGAAGGATTAGCGCTGTTCTCCAAGATTTTTCCAACAGGCTTCAAATTCCTTTGGGTCTACCACCTATACCCTCCCTTTGCAGCTGTTTTCACTTCTCTTCATCCTGGAGGACACTGCAAGTCAGATGTTTCATCATGTGAAAGAAATGTCATCCACCCTATTATATTCAGACCCTAAAATTATGTGAAACTATTTGGTTAATTCCTCAGAAAAGACTGCAACAAATCCTCTGAAACAAAACTCACTCTGCTTCAATATGTCTTCTAGACCCAATGGAAGTTCCCATTATCTTGTTGCCATTTGTCACAGCCAAAGACACACCAAACTTTGCTTTACCCGTGAAACATGATGAGCTAGAATATTAACTTCTTTTTGTTATTAACCCTTTACATTTTTTTGTTGACTTCCCAAGATATTTGGAATAAACCCCAGAGCAACTGTCACATGCTAAAGCAGTTTAGATCTGATGGGTAACATGATCTAAACTATCTATAGGATGAAAAATTCTGTAGCCTCACAAATTAACAGTTGCTTTTTTCTCATCCCCATTCTGACTTCTTCAAATACATGCTTTCCCAGTTTCCTTATCCTGTGACACTCATTCATGATTTTCTTTACAATTTGAAAATTCTCTTTATGATTTTCCTTTTAATGACTGCAGCTTTAAGATAATGCTCAGTCTCACTGCATCTGCCCTTCAAAATTTCTCACCCTAAAGCGGGAGGATACACCAGATACATGTCATCAGATATCATGATGGTTTGGAAATTTGTGTTGCTACGATGACCTCACAATTCACAACTGGGCATTTTCCTTATTGTTCCTCTGCTTTTCTATGAGTTAACCATGCCCTAATCTTTTTCTGTGTAGCCTTCTAAAAACAAAGGAGCACAAGGAATTCATTTGCACAAACTCTACTTGTCTGAAAAGAAAATATAGGAAACCTTTTCTGTTTCTATCTCATGTTGTTTCAGTTTACTGTATTTCATCATTTCCAAAATGTTTTATGACTCCCATTTTCTTCAAGACAAGGATTGTTAATTCTGTATTTTATGTAATTCATCTTTGCTTTCTATATCGCATTGTTGAGGAAAGCTATAAACATGATGTTTCTATTCAGGGACTTACAGCATGTCAATTTCTTCTGTGTCATGATTCACATATTTTTGTTCCTTTAGACTTTTAATTAACACTTTAATTATGTTTTTCATATAATCAATACTGGTTCAATAGCTGCTGACTGAAAAGCAGCATTTGTTTGTGTCCTCTGGCTTAGAGTAAAATTACAGTAAAATCTGTTATGATTTGATTATAAGAGATGCCTCTGCCCCAATCAAGGTGCAAACGAGACCATATGCCTAAGCCAATAGTATGATTTTTATTTAACACTACATGTGACCTAGAGAGATAGAAGCAGGACGGCAGACAGAGGCCAAGCATAAGGGAAGAAGGTGCTTTAAGATTTGGATTTCTCACCATCCTACTCAATTTCTGATAGTTAGATTATTTTTTCCAAATGGAGTCTGTTTTCCTGTGGTAGTACTTGCTGAGTGATCTCTACCCATCTTTATCTCAAGCCTTCCATCAGATTTTCTCTCCCCTACCCAGTAGAGGGGAGAAGTGATAGTGTGGCTTGGTGGGTGCTTGGTGTCCAGCCAAGGTCAACCCACCAAAAACGGAAACATTTTCTACTGCAGAGATTTCTCCAGATTATCTCTTCTGTCCCTGACACATTTTCAACTCGTCCCTGGTCAAATATTCAGCAAGGAAAAGTGCATTGCTATGCCTCATAGTTATCTATTTGAACTGTTTGTCCTTTCTTCCTATAATGATTCTTTGATGACTTTGAATAGTATTATTTCAGTTTTATCTCCTTGTGCCATTTTTCTTTATGTGTTTAAGTGTCCACGATGCTGCAAACAGCTTTGCTGCTCCTAACATGAATACTGAAGAGTGTCCCATAAAAGCTGGTAGATCATATCTTTTCTGCAGCACAGAGCTGACCTGGAATTTTATGCTGATATTTTTTAGCACGACTAGATAGGAGTTTATGTTGCTTTCCAAGCACTGAAGACCTCAGGGCTTAGGATATGTTTTGATCATGTCTTTTCTGTCTTCTCTGGTCTGTAATTTCCATAGCTATGAATGTCTGCTGAAATGAAAGAAAATATTATATAGTGTCTGAAGTCAATTGCATCTTCTTTCTATAAATTCATGCAGCAGAATATAGATATGCTGAAGAAGTAAAAATGTGCTGTAATTAGAAGTCTTCTTTACCACCTCTGTAATGCAGAGCAGAGTTCAGAGTAAGTAGACCTTATCCTCATCAAAACTTATGGTAATTAAATGAAGAAGCAATTCAGTTTTTCCTCTTGAAATGTGACAGTATTTTGCTTTTGGATTATTGTTCTGTTGACCTAATTTACTTGGGACCACAAGTCTAAAATTTGCAGGGTCCAGCAGTCAGAAATAAATCATCTAGTAATTTCAGGTATTTGGAGGGAATGAACAATTCAAAGCCCTCAGTAGTGGAATAAATATCCAGGGGATACAATGGATAAAAACCATCTACAATAAAATGTAATCAAATAATTTAAAAGCTCTCCTCCATCTGCATATTCTCTCTTGATTTTTGAAGTTCTGTCCTTAAGTATTCAAGAAAACTTGCTTCTGATTTCCAGAAGATTGATAAACATAGGCTGCTATCCAGGGATAGAATATGTGCTATTCCTGTTTTTCTTAAGCAATTAAGTGGAAACTCATATAAATTTATGTTGGATACTAAAGGAGCCACTTAAAGTTGTGTCAGATGCAGGTCATCATTTCAAGGATTTCACAGTTAGTTCACAATCTCTCTCTGACATGAATACTGGAAGTAAAAATCTGTTTGAATCAGATGATAATATGAACACATTATGGTATAACTGATGCAATTGCCTTGTGTGCTCTTGGAATAAAATATACTTAAGAGGGAAGAAATGAAAGTGTTGCCATAAGCAGTAGGGAAAGTAGAAATTGTTGAAAAGCCAAATAATTACAGCATCTTCTTGCTTGTATCAAAATGTTTCAGCATCAGTTATTATGATATTGATGACATTAATGTGTGATATATTGGTATTGTTACTGCATATGCAAGGCTAGTATAAAATTATGTTTAGCCTATGACCTTGAACTTCTCTTTATGGTATTTACATAGTATTTTCTTTTGTAAATACATTATTTGCAGAGTAAATAATCTGAAATAAGTTTAAAGCACAACATACTTGTAATCTTCAATGTTAATGGCAAATAAGCACCTAATGCAACTTGCAAAATGCAGTTGCCTCTACAGTGTGAAATGAAAAGAATCATTTCGGTAATTGTATGCATATTAAAAAAACCAGTCTGAGACTGTGTAGAGATTTCTGTGTTGAGTTAATACAGAGAAACTAATTTATATATGAATTACTGAAATTAAGTCTCACATTTTACACATTCCTTTATACATCTTTTTCTCTTTTATAACATTCTTACAGGTGTTACATTAGAATCACATTATTCTAAAATACTTTCATAACACATAATCTCAAGTACTTCTTATAACAAAGCCAGATGATAATTTGAGAAAAATAATTTAATATCATCCTTTGAATTTACCTCAGTTATAGGTAAGATAATAGGTTATGGGTTAAGGTTATAGGTATAGGAAATGCCCAATATCTGAGAGCATTAAAATAAATAAGTAGCAAGGTACAAGATATAATTACAAAATGCATGCATTTAATGTAGCTATTCATTTATCTATGTATGTGTTCTGGAGTGTATGTTACGCCAGGACCATAGGCATGACTGTTTTAAACATTTTCACCTCTCTGAAGCAAACGCAGTTTGATATCATCCAATACAGAAAGAGTGATCTTTGAAAAAGAACTAGAGTTAAGATAAGAACAAATTATACCTGCAGGAGAGTGTTTTGCTTCTTTTTTCATCAGTGTGCTGCTGCCCTTCAGTTGTTGCTATAGAAATCCAGAAGACGGGGAGACTATCAGGGCTTTATAGATAGGAAGTTCACTTAAGCCAATCAGAGCTCTGCCCATTTAGACTTATCGTGGTTGCCTCCATGTCATTAATAAAAAGAGACAACAATGGGAGTGCTGTCACACGGAAGTTTAAGAGCCCATCACTTTCCTTCATGTCTACAAGGCAGCCTGCCTACTGTCCAGACACAATAGAACTTCTAATCAAACTTTTAAGTAGATTATATAGCTCACTGAACCTGACTGCACTACGGTATCCTTCTCTTCTTCCTCTGAATCTCTAAATCCCTACTGCTTTCTTAGCAGCCACATAGCATAAACTAGTTATCTCTGAAACTTACCCATTTTATTCAGCTCAAAGACTTGCTTTCCCTCTCTCTTTTTTTCTCTTTCTCTCATGCAATCTCCTATTTTTCTTCCCTTTTTTTCTTTTTGTTACCAGTCAAATTTTCCCTATATGAAGAAATTTCCTAAATAAAATATGAAAATGCAAGTTTCATCTTCATTTAATCCTTTAGATATGGGGGACATATAAACATTTATATTTATATGGAAAAACATATATATATGTTTTTATGTTTATATGGATAAACATAAAAAGAATTTTTCTTCATCTAGCAAAAGAAATGTTGCCTAGAAAGCCATTTTTATTTCAACATAAAAAGTTAGAGGGTATGTGTATATTTGCAGCGATCTTTCCATCATAAATTGTCAATTTCTTAATACAGAAATTCTAGCAGTTAAACAAAAATATTCAGATAAATAGCTGTGAAAAATACATATTCTTTCGACATAATGATAACACAGCATTCTTATTGATTGCAGGCTGGATTATCCCTCACCTGTATTTGTATCTGTAATATATTTATATGTATTTAGATCCCTCAATGTTATTTATATCAGCATAGTCGCCTATAGAGAAACACTTAGATATGAAACTGCGTCACAGAAACCACAAATGTATTCCACCTCTGACTTGTGACATACTTAAAACCTTCAGACCTGGGGCTTAATTCAGTGTCTGTTGATGTAATTGGAAGCACTTGCATCCATTTTAATAAAAACACTACTTTGCTTATGAAACCAAGCATTTTGAGTTTAGGCAAGGGAGAAAACCTGATGCAAAGCCATGGTTCCTGTCTCTGATTTATCAATTGACATTTACAACTTTGTTCTGGCCATTTTGTGCCAATAATAACACAGTTATTGCTTTGATGTTTCCTATCAGCTTCATACTTACATATGAACTTTACCATTCACAATATAATATTATGGTTTCAAAAGTAAACTACATTGTGTTTTTAGAAGAATGGTGTGTGTAGTGTGAAAAATATATATTTTTTCACGAATCATTCTTATTTCTTTAATGAAAAAGAAATTGATAATATCATGTTACTTTCCAGGAGATTTGCAGGTAATGGTCTAGTTATGGACTAGTAAGGATTTTTTTTTCCTTTCTTGACAGATTTTCTCTTTGTTGATGAAATTTCTCTTTTATTTTGACAGGGGGAGCTGTGTCAAGCATCAAAGATTTGCATGGTTATGCTTCTTTCTTTGAAACAGATTCTATTGCACAGTCTGATCTTGAAAAATATTAATGGGCTAGGAACCTGGTTCCAATTGGAGCTAGTAGAAAAACAAGCTTACAGTTATTGTTTTACACAATGCAGGGAAAAATATATGCTTAATATCAATACACATGCTGATCACTGTAAAAAATACACATCAATATATTAAATTAATTTCCATAGGTCTACAGGTCTAATTTATCTTATTTCTTATACTGGATCTGTCAAGTGGGATTATGCCAAGCACTGAAGACTAAACAGGACTAAATAATCTTTAGGGGTAGGAGGGGCAGGTTTGGTGTTTGGAATTTTTAATTTTTTTTTTTTTTAAGCTGATGTATGGTTTGTGTGATCAGTGGGAGAGCAGCAGCAGTATTCTCAAGATTCTGGGGAATTTTTAAATTCTATAAATTCTTCTGACACTATTCAATGGAAGATGTTTAATTTAATGATATAGGAAATAAGGCATCTACTATATATATCTTCCATGGGTTATCATTCCAAAACCAGCTATCACTAAATTTTGCCAAGCTAAATATGTACCCAAGCTATATTCCTATTATAAATAATCTTAGCTAATTATACACCAAAGTACTTCTATGTTCATGCTTTAACCAGTTTATCAGTTGCTGCATAATTTTGTTAGGTATTAGTTATTTTTTGAATCGTGAGAAATGGTGAATAATTACTATCCACTTGCTCCATTAATTCATTATTTTAACTCTCTCTACCCAAGTCTCCCTGACCTAGCTTGTTTTCATAAGTTGGAATGCTTACCTCCCCATTCTCCAAAGTAGGAAATATTTTTGAATAGAAAATCTCTTCTGTTTCTCTTAAAGTCATTTTTAATGATGAAGATACAGGTCAAAAGAACTTCACATAGCATTGAAACTGCTTGCAAACCATACATTAATTAATATATAATAATATAGATATAACTATAATTCCTAATTTATTTGTAATCTATATAATTGTTTCATATATCATCATATCTCTGATGCTGAATACAGAGTTGAAATTTTCAGAGAACTGTCAACAGTAGCTTCAGGATCACTTGCATGAGAAGTAGCAGCTAACTTCCAGTCATACTTTCCCTCAGGCATATTACCTCGCACTTATCCACACTGAATTTCATCTGCTGATCCATCAGCAGATGTTACTCATATAACGTTTTCAAATCCTTCTGCAAGTCTTTACCATCAGCTTCAGATTTGTCCAACTGGAAAAATTACAGGTTTGTTCCCTTCTCCAAATCATTTAAGTTATAAAAAGAACAACTAGCACAGTTTCTTGGGTAAGGCTGTCATATATCTTTTTCGCCCTTTTTGTTCTTGGATCTCAGTTTCTGTGCTGTTGCTTGTATCCAAGTGCATTTTGGCAAGTGTCTTGTTAAGGTAAATCACTCCCACAGCAGCACTAATCCATGTTCCTGGCCAAGTAGGGAGTAAGGAAAATGAGGAAGAAAACTAAGTTTCCATGACCAGTGGGAGAGCAACAGCAGTAGTCATAGGACCATGAAGCATTTTTTAATTTTGTAGAAAGTGGGGGAGTTGGATATGTTATTTACAGGACTTGGAGAGCAAGGGAAATGAAGTCCAGGAATACAGAAACTTCAGGGCAGGGAATATGGATGGGGTGGCACAGTGGTACTATGTTGTTAAGGATGGGGTGCGGAGGGTTGGGGAGCGTAGTGTGGTGGCAAAACTGAGACACTACTTGGAACAGAAAAGAGGGGAAATGCTTGAAAGGTTATAAATTAAGTACTTGGGGAATTAGACGTTAGGTTTTGATGACAAGGAGGGAAGATCAGCCATTCAGTACCTTTCTGACTGTTGTAGGAAGAAAAACATGGAGCTGTGAGATTAACCAGAGCAGCTTTAGAATCAATACCTTGTTGTAAATTTCTTCATACTCTGATTTTTGACAGATAACCCTGTTGGAAACCACCCTGAATTACTAATCATAACCTTTCTTTATTTTATATTTTTCAACTGGTTTTTAATTTATAAAAGGATCTGTGTCTTATTTACACATTGTTCATCACCATACAACTCCAATGACTTCACAAACCCTTATACAGGTAATTTATGAAGATGTCTATGGTAAGTTGACCCTGGCTGGGTGCCAGCTATGCACCAAAGGCTGTCTATCACTTCTTTCCACAACTGGACAGGGGAGAGAAAATATAATAAAGGCTTATGAGCTGAGATAAGGACAGGGACAGATCATTCATTGATTACTATTACAGGCTAAACAGACTTGACTTGGGGGTATCAATTGAATTTATCATCAATCAAAATCAGAGCTGGATAATGAGAAATGAAACAAACTCACTCTCAGTTTCACACACCAAATAAAGTAATTAAAGCAAATTGTGGATGATCATAAGTGGTGTTTCCCAGAGCTCAGTATGTGAGCCAATTCTCTTTAATATCTTTACTGATGATCTGGATGAGGGGTATGAGGGCATCCTTGGAGAGTTTGAAGATGACACAAAATTTGACAGGATCTTCTAGAGGGTAGGAATGCTCTACAGAGGGATCTGGACAGGCTGGATGGCTGGATCAATGGCCAAGGCCCACAGCCCTGGAAATGTTCAGAAGGCTTGTGGATACAGCACACAGATATATGGTTTCCTGGGGAGCATAGTGATGCTGGGTTAGTGATTAAACTCAATGATCTTAGATGCCTTTTCCAGCCCTAATGATTCAATGATTTTATGATTTTGTTTTTTGATACAGTACTACACTGTTAATTTAGTGATTTGGTTTATTAGCAACATTCTCTAGAAAAATAAATTAAAATCTGTTTTATGGACTGAAAAGATTATGTTATATTTTTCTTTTCTTTCCTAATGGACATAGACTGCAAGTAAATTACTGTTCTACCTTCCTTTTTCTTTTTTAGAAAATTACTAGGAGGTTGGAGTTTGGGATCAACAACATAAAACATAGCACCAAGCCTCAGACAACTGAAACATAAGAAAATGCCCATTAAAGCTACGACACTGAAAATTTCAGAAGCTTCAGAAGACTGTTCTGTCAAAAAGGCAGATAGATCTGCAGCACTAGGGAATGAGGATGAAGAGTTGTATTTAATAAAAGAGAGAGACTGAAGGCCTGAGCAAGAAAGATCACTTTTTGAAAAATGATAAGCTTCTGAGTTTTCATGAATCGGCAAGATGGGGTTTTCACATATTTTTACAGTTGTTTGGTCTCGGAGATTAGAAAACTGAAACATGACTTGACCCTGAAAACAATGTTGGCTGGCATTATTAATGAAGTTCCACGATCCTGATGGGGAACAAAATGCCCTGTTATCACTGTGTTTGCTTCTATGTCACTGTGGCTAAAAGCTTCGAGGACCCTGAACCAAAGGACAAAAGATAATTCAAGTCTCCCTGACCAATTTCTCTGATGCTCTTAACTGGCATAATCCCATTGACTTGCTTTACATCAGACAAAAATCAGAATATTCAACTTTTAAAAATGTGTTGTCAAGAGCACCTATTTTCAACCATAGTTGTGAAAAACCATTTCAAATAATATTTAAAGCAATGCAAAGCCTTAGTCTTACAAGCAACTCACCTGAGCTGTATTTTCCCGGTTTTTAAAAAGTTTGGTTTGGATTTGATTGGCTTCAGATCTTCTGATGGTCTTTTGTGGGGAGAAAGAAGGAAACTTAGGATGTACTTAATTTGTTTTCACCAGGACTGCTCAGTATACTGTGGAATATAGATCACTGAGTGGAAAATTTTGCCAGAAATATCTTAGCTTGTACAGAGTAATTTGACATCTGTGGTTTAGCATTTTTATGAGTCATTTATTAAGTGCATTTAAAAATATGCTTTCCTTCTAATCTACCTTATTTGTGTCATTATCTGCTCTCCATAATTCACTCACTAGAAAGGGATCTAAAAAAAACCAAAACAAAACACCAGAGTTCAGCACCCCTCTGTTGATCAAGAAGAGCAATGGATGTTCTGAAACAGTGCTGTCTGATTAGGATTATTGCCTTTGTGATTTACTTCCAACTTTATTTGTGCAAGACACTGCAATAAAAATCTCTGAAATCCATCTAAGTGAGATCCCACTTCTGCTCTGACCTTTCCATCATTACTAGAAATGACAAAATTATTTTCTTTGAAATTAATTAGGATGAAATGCAGAATGATTCCACAGTCAAACAGGGAGCTAAACCAAAGATTTTGCAGCATACGAATCATGTAAACGCTATTCAAGCATGACAAAATAATATCAGTAAACATACTCAATATTTCCTTTAGTTTCTATAGAAGGGCCACCTGTAATTTTATACTTAGTATATAAATTATAAGTGGGTGAATTCAGCTGCTAGATATAAAATACACCTAAGTTGAACCCAAACATTTACTTTGAGGACTTTTTTACCTTTTTCAGTTTTCCTTTTTTAATGCAAGTAGACAATAAAAACATATTACAAAAGGCTTCTGTCTAGCAAAACAGACAAATTTGGCATTTTCTTACCGGAGAAAAGGGTCAATCACAGGGAAGCTATTTACTGTATAACAGCTTGAAATGTATTATTATTATTAGGACTTTATTAATTAGGTGATTGGGACCATAAGACTGCAAAATATTAATTCCACTAACAGTGAATTATTTGCTTTGTATATATGATTTGTTCCTTTTTGTTTATAAGAAGATTTTGATGTAAGAGCAGCAACATAAAAACTGTAAAGTTTGTAAGAATTAGTTTGGCAAAAATGCCTTACAAAAATTAGACTTTTTCACTATCCTTCCTTATGAATTAAGTCTTCTTCACAGTGTTTCGTTCAGCTTAGTTGTAGAAATAGAGAACACTATTCATTTTCCTGGGTAACCAAGTAAGATGAGGAATATCTTAAAAGAAGAAACTTTCTCAGAACCTCATTTTGAGCTGAACATTGACAGATTTATACTTTGTTACTGAAGTCTGATTCTTCAGATGCATGAGCAGTCACACTGAAATCACTCTTAGAAGAGCTGAAGTGCAGGGAGGAAACCAGTGAACCTTCTGTACACAGTGTAGAGCTACCAAGTTTGAAAGAGTGTGCAGAAGTAACAGAGTTTAGGAGAAAGGTTAAGATTGGGCTGTATTTTGCAGGAATTCAGTCTCAGAAGTTGTCTCTAGTGAAGTCAGATAAACTAAAAGGTGATTCTAAAATGTTAACAATTCTTAGGCTAGGTGTGTGGTGATGAGAATAAATTTGTGTGAGTCTTACTGTAGTGTCTTCCTTAGAGTAGCAAAATTTTATCCTGAAGTTTCCAGGAAACCAAAAAAGACTTTTTTGCTAAACTGTTCTGTTTTCTGATGCAAATTGTCTGCTGTACTTGTACTGGAGTAAAATATGGAGGAAAATCACATATATAACAGTAATTTATTTCTTCACAAGCTTGCTTACCTGTTTTCTTTCCTATGTCACAAGGCTCTGACTGGACAGAACATTAGCAGTTCCATTTATTTCAAAGGATAGGACGCTGTGTACATAGATAAAGGTTTTTAAAATGGGTCCAGATTAATGTGTAATGATTCTCTTATCATTATCACACATGACTCAGACTCCATGATTCACTGGAGTAGGAAGCACAAAATCCATAAGCTAAAGTTGCTTTATTTTATCTTCTCAAACCTTAGTGCTCATGATGAGTAGGAAGAGACAGGGGCATGAACATTTTTATTCAATGCCGGCATGGCATCAAAATATGTCCAGCAAGATATTGAGGCTGTCTGTACCTTTCCTTGGCACCCTCTGAAGTGTTAGACCTCACAGAAAAGTTATGGATTCACTGCATTTTACTGCCAAGTATAGGTTTTAACATACTGTCCTGACATATCATGGTATAAGTTGATATAGATACAACGCTGCTCATAAAGTAGCAATTATGTTTCATGTATTTTCTGCTAAAAAAGAAAACAGTATTCAGCCTGCCAAGATTTCTCACTAAAAGTTTAAAAAATTAGAAATACTTGCTACTAATTAGATAATTAGGAAGTAGATTAGAAACCTCTAAAGAGAAATGCACTTAAGCCTACAAGTATGCTCTAATATATCTGTTTGAATTAATTTCTGTGGTATCATTAGCATTATGCATTAACTTCACAGTTTTGATTAAAACGTGTAATCTGAGGTACCATTAAGTCTAACACTTTGCATCTCACTGGATTTTTCATATAACTAATTAGCACAAAGTTCGTGTTCTCACTTTTTCAATATGAACACAGCGTTAAAGAAGCACATCACTGATTAAGTTATTATACGTGGTGGAAAAACACAGAGACAAATTTTTCCATTTTTTAAAGGGTGAATACAATCACAAATTTAGCAAAGCAAAAGATCTGTGATTTAGTACATTACCTTTCGACAGTTGTGTCAATAGGAAAGGATTTTAATAGTTGCACAAAGTAAAAACCCTGCTCTCATACAAGAACTAAAATAAAAGTGTCTTTACATGTCATTTATGAATAATTTAAGTAGTCCAGTAATCAGATACTACTGAATATTACTTATTAAGTATCAGAATACTGATCCGTAAGCAAAAGTAAAGTATCCAGATACTTATAAGGACAATGTCAAATGAGAGGATACTTTTGTGGTTTTAAAGAGGTGAAAACCCCCAAATTTGATGACACAAAACCTGAAAATTAATATGAATAAAACTTTGAACCTAATCTTATATTTTTTCCTCCTTCCTATCTTCTTATGTCACATTTCTTTTAATCTTTAGGATTCCTAACCTTCTGAACCTTAAGAAATCTCTAACCAATTGTCCTCATCATTCTGCCTTCTCCCATCTTGTACTTCATTAGATATTCCGTCTCTCCACATATATATATATATATATATATATATATATATATATATGACTTATCCTATTGATTCCATCTATTTTCTCTTCAAAATTAGTAAATTAAGGTAATTCTTAAGTGAACAGATTCATATCCATAAGGAAATAAACAGAATTTACCTCCATTATTCATCTGTTATAGGCACATTATGGTGAGTTTGAAAATAGCATTTTCACCTTTAAACCCTATGAAATTTGACTTATATAATGAAATTGTTTTCCCCAGCAGTTGTTCACACAGCAACCATGCTCTTTTCTGGAGAAAATAAAGTGTTTCCTGAGAACAAACCTGAGCAGTCAATTACAGTTTATGAATTAAGCACCTAAATGTTTTCTTGACTCTTTTGGTTTGAAATGTGGAAGACAGCTTTTACTTAAACAGTTACTGATTTCAGGAGGAGCTAAGTCTCCTAAATACAAGTTAGATACCCAACAATCATGGTAAAAATGGCCACAAGGGCCATTTTCTAAGACAATAATGTTTCAATTTTATGTTCTTAATTAGGAAAGCTTGAAAAATTAACTAATTCTCCTTTCCCAACAAAAGGAGACATAATAAAATTATAGAAAGCTGGAAGCTAGAAACATCTTGGGATGGGATTAATTTATCTGGGAGGAACAGTTTGAAAGCAGCATTTGGAACTGATCTCCAGAGGGATGGAAAATATACTAATGAGCACTAAATATTCATAAATTTTTGAATATGGCCACTGTAGTCAGTAAGTGTCCATGTATTTTACATATAATTAAGCTCTCATGCAAACATATGCTAGGAAAATACCTCAGATTTAGTGTTTCTCTACTATCCAGGATGTAAAGAAAACAAGATGAGCCTTATAAAAGAAATCAAGATGTTAGAGTTTGAGTAAGAATTTCCCATTGTGTAACACCAGGTCCTATATCTGGGGTGACAACTTCAAACCATGGAGAGATAGGATTTTGCTTTCTTTTTGTTTTACATGTGCACGGTTTGCTTCCCTGCCCTTAGGTACCCATCTATCTCAACAGCTATTGTTTGATTCAGGACTTCCTCATTAATCTGCAAAGAGGTAGGAAAAGATGTGAGAAGGTAACAATCTGAAGGGAATTTCTGTTGGATTGCTTCCATTTTTGTTTTACTTATATTGTATTAAAGCAGTTTCATGTCTTGAAATACTGATATATTTGGGACATTTCTGTTTATTCTTAAAGAGACACTGAAGAGAATGCCCTTTAAGACACATTCTTACTAGTGGTCTAAATTGCATATTAAATGTTATGTATATAAATTTAAATTATAAGTGCATTTCAAATTCTGTTCTTTTTGACATTGACTGAATCTGTTTCAGTTCTTCTTGGCAACTGCCTGGATTATGTTGTTTAAATGTGGTTTTCTTCCTATCCCTGTATCAAAACCTTGTTCATCCTGGCACTCATTTGTGCTTCTTTGTGCTACAGCACCTCTTTCATCATTTCACTTACAAAAAAAGATTAAACTATTCCAGGAAGTGGGAGAGTAATGCAATTGAATGGATATTTAGGAGGCCTGGATGTGCATGAATTGGCCCTCAGTAAATAGTTTGGCCCTACGCCTTCAGTCTTTAAAGCAAATTAAATCCTGAATGGCATTTCTCCAGGAAGCATGCTTGATGCAATCCAAATCCCAAATATTAAACATAGGCTGAATCTCTGAAGCAATTTTTTCCCTCATAAATAATTTTAGGAGGTATAACCATTCCTTTCAATAGGCAACTGAGGTTGCAATGCTCTCTCAGCCCAGAAATCTAAAATGCTGGACTGAAGCTAAACTAAAAATTGATGATACAGAACTGTAAGGAATTAGTTACTATGTTCATCACTGGCTGGTGACTGTATTAGGCTTCTTTAGTTGAAACACAAACAAGCAAAATAAACAAAAAATATGAAACAAAATATGTTTTTTGTAAATTAATTTTTACCTTTAAGTTATCTTAAAATTTATCACAGGACTTCTCAGCACATATGGGTTTAAGTGTTCTAAACAATTTTTTAGAGAAGGAAGAGTCAAGAGTTTTATGCAAAAGACCTGCTGTTAAGAGGCCTGCCCTAAGGTCATTTTGTCATAGAGTTAAAACTGCTTGCTGAGGGGCTCAAAATATTCTATGCCTTTTATGAACTTCAGTGGTAAACAAACCCTCTTTTTATTTGAGTTTTCTCTACTGAATGCATGACCTTTTAAATAAGATGACGTTGGTTGGTCCACACCTTAGCTGGAGCTGTTTTCAGGAAATTTGTGTAATATTTTCACTCTGTAATAATTCGGAGTGTTTATAGAGGTATAACTCAGAGGCAGGAGCTCTGGACCAGAAAAAAATCATAAGTAACTGAGAATATATTAAATATCAGAAAATAATTTGATAGCTAATTTCATTTAGTCTGTACATATGAAAACAGTAGACTAAAGGTTAAATTAACATATAATTTCTTAGACAAGCAAAGTAATATTTCCTAATATCACTGACTAGTTTTTAAGTGTCGCTTATTTTTTTGCCAAGACCAAAAGGCTAAGATTTGGAAATGGAAAAACAAATATATATTTTAAAGTTTATAAGTCCAGCTCCTCAAAAGAAGTAATGGAATTGCTTTGCTTTCTTTTTTTCTTGAAAACATTTTACCTATGGACGCAATTCAGCAAAGCAAGCAGAATTCTCTTACCTCCTAAAATAGCATAGCCTTCCACAAAATGCACAAGCAAAATGATGATTTGTTTTTTCTGCCTTGATAAACGCAGATAAGAGCTTTGGTTAGGCATAGGATGCTCATTAGAAATCTGTTTCTTATCCCTCTGCTGTTGGTGGAATAAGAGTGTAGCTGAGCAATTAAATGGCTCCCCACCCCTGAACTAAGAGTAGAGTGTTGCCAAAGATAAGAGAATCACACACTGAGAGAAATGTGGGCGCTCAGCAATTACACCAAGCCAATATGAAGGTATCTGCCCCCTGAATAAAGGTGTTTATTGTAAGACTGAGTGTAAACTGAGTGTCTGCTCCTCCAGTGGTACCTGGTCATAGGAACCATACAACAAGAACATGGAAAGAAAAACATGACCAATACACAGTAATGGAGATGGTGAAGAGAGCAAACCTGCTCAGTCATACAAATTGGGAAGGATATATAGGTTGGGAAGTTGTTTATTTTTTCAGCTGGGAGGATAAGGAAAAGGAGAGAGACAAACACAGAGAGACACAAACCTTGGCCAATTAGTGTTAACATACAATAATCAGGAACAAACCTGGTCAGTCACTCTAATTGATGGGCTATCAAGAAACAGCTGACAAACCAGGAATTTGCAACAGGTAAGAATGCAAACCTAAGGATCCTACATGTTTTAGGGAGTCTGTGGGACTCTGCCAGCTGATGAGGTGGTGTTCAGGGGAAGGAACAGAAAGAGGAGTAGGCAGAAAGGAGTCTAAAAGGAGTAATTTTTGTGGAAATCTGTGCCAGTCACTACACTTGTCTGGCTGAGCCCTATGCCTGATCACTGCAGCTTGTCCTCATATCTTACTGTGTCTTTTCTTAACTCTGTGTAATATCTTTCTTTTTCCCATATGTGTATTCTTCAAGGACTCCATACCAGTTGCCTGTGAGACCCCTGAATGTGAAATGTGGTGCCAGACACTGGAGTCAGACTGGGGGTAAGGGCCCTCCTGACCTGTGGTGTCAGCTGCTGGAGCCAGTGGCATCTCAGCATCAACAGCTGAAGTGAATGGGGATTTTAACCCCCAGCCACTAGAGTGGAATTCTATGATTCTGGGCATTCTATGATTTTAAGACTGAAACAGACATGTCTGGGGCTGGATTTTTGTTTGTTTTTCTTGTTGCCATTGTTACAGAAAACCAGTGTGAATTTACCCATTGTGCAGGTTCTTAGGCTAGTATTCTGCTTCTTACTCTAATTCCTGAAGAAAAGAACATCTGGGGAGTTACAGACCTAGGTGTCTCATCTCAGTGCTAGTAAAAAATTGATTTAGATTGCAATTAAAGAGAGGTTGGCAGAATATCTCAGTATTACGTAGGTACAAATTCATACATAGGAAATTTATGCCTTTTTAACCTGTTAGAGGTTACTAAAAATTAATAAACAATAGATTTATATCCCCCTAATTGATATAATTTATGTCTTTTTTTTTGTGAAAATCAGGTACATAAAAGTTCATTACAATTAAGGAATAGCTAGAAGATAAAAGACTAAGTCTTGTCACAGATTTTTAAATTGGTTAATCAGTAAGAAAGGAATCTCAATAAAGGACGGTTCCCAGGGCCATAAGGTACAATGTCTGATCAGGCAAGAATCTACTGACTTATATTCAACACATTCTTTAAAGTTAGCAAGTGCTTTTATTCATATTTCACAAGCAAGAAACTGAAATAGAGTGCTATGTCAAACTCAGCTCTTGATAACTATAAAAGGTGTGACAAGTAACACTTTTACAGTCTTCCCTCTCTCTGACAACAGAGGTCAAGCTGAGACAGCGAAAATTTGTGGAAATTGTCCCACCATAAGATTATTTTGATAATGAAAAGGGAAATAGGCATCTTTCCTCTCATACTGCTATGAATCTAAGTAAATAAAGAGATAGATTGTTTTTTTTTCTTTAACCAAGAGTAAGAAAAAAATCTGAAATATTTCAGAAACAGTCTGAAAATTTCATCAAATTTGAGCAACAGTGTAATATTAATATCTGTTTTATTTTATTTGAAAGTATAGTCTGCCATGAGGAAAAAAAAACAAACAAATATTTTTAATTATTAGAAGTCAATAACAAAATGTATATCTGATTTAGATTCAAAGCTCAGGATTTTTTGACAGAGTTAGAATATTACACAACATGAACCATAGAATTTGACCCATACCTACCAACTTAAAAATTTGCTGTATCCAATACACCTTTGGAGTTAACCTACTACATTAATTTTGTGCATATTTTAATTTCTCAGTTTCTTAGTAAATCCCAATTATATTACTGCCACCTAATCTTTATTTGGCAAATAATTATAATTTGTATTAGTGCAAAGCACTACCCTCCAAGCTTACATCTGGCCATAACAGGTCATGCTGGAGCCTTTGCTGATTTGAAATGGTCCTGGAAAGCACTTTGCAGATGAAGAGGAAAAGCTCAGCTGCTAGCACTCTAGTTACACAACCTTCATCAGATCTGATATTTGAAAAATATACCGTACTTGGTTTTTTTATGATGGACTTTGTTATTATCCAGAAATGCTGCCAGCATTTCTGTAGCAGTATATCCAGTGTCAGCTCATGATCTTCCACAAATATTGTTTACAGACTGTACAGGGGATAGTAAATGGCTTCCAAAGGGTTTGACACTCCACAATATTTATCCACCTGTTGATCCCAGGTTTCTTTAACAGTTTATTTCCAAATATTCACCTGTAAATAAAAAATACTTTGATTAGTTCTGTCAAACAGAAATCCATTGCTTCTTCGTGGTTCAGACAAAGAAAGATGCCATAATGCATTTCTGAAACCAGTGTTCTTCTGTGATGGTGTTTTTCTGATTGTGATTTTTATTTCAGCAGGCTGTCCTCTTAAAAAGGCTAGCATAGATAACAAATGCCTTCTTAGTCCCTTGTGCTGAGTTATTTGAATTACATGGATAAAATAGGTCTGAATACTTTGAAAAGAGTTCACACATGTATTTTGTCTTCTAAAAAAATGCTATGATTGCCTTGGACATTTACGGCTTGATTTTACAGCCCGGGAATTTGAGGAGGGTACTACACCTTAAGACATCTGTTACTGATCATAAAGCAAATAAAAATTAATCACAGTATATGAGAAAGGTTATGCTGGAAAATTCCCACTGTGTAAGAATATTGTATGTCTAGAGTCTGGATATTTGATGCAAGATGGGAAGAACAGCTATTCTGTTGTCACTGATCCTGAATTTGCTGTGTTGTTCTTCATATAGTGTATGTTTGTTTCATTCATAAATTGCTTATAGTCCTGGGGTCTTCAGCATAATCCTGTGCCCTTTTTGTTACTGTCTCATACCATTACTTCTCACCCGGCATCCCAGGGCTCCATTTTCAACGCCCTTTCTATCATATCAACCTATTTGCATCTAAACTACATTTTTAAGTCAACAGTGAATATTTCTATCTACATAAATCATCAATACATTACTACTACTATTAATAGAAAAATTTGGGTTATGCCACAAAATTATACAAAGCTGAGCAAAGTGAAACAAATGAGGTAATAAGTACTTGGTCATTAGAAAGTTGTCATTGCAGTTAAACAAGCTAAAAAATGCTCCAGGCAGGCCAAGAGGAGTTCGGATGCAGCCTGACAAGTCTCAGCCCAGCTGGTGCAAAGTCTTTGGCTTGTAATTAGCAATGGCAGTGCTGTGTCTATGCAGCTAAATGGCTCCAAGGCAAGGTGACACCATCTGGTTTGCTTTTTCTCTACTCAAGGGCTACTTGGCTGACTAGTTCCCAACACATAAGACTTGATTCTGAGTCTACTCTTGGTGCCCAGTGGTAATTCACTGGAAGAACACATTGCCATTGTGCTTGAGTGTGATTTTCAACTCAAATTATGCTAAAGAAATTGAGACAGTTGTATAAAGGCCCAAGAGAGACATAATTTCTGTATTTCAAAATTCATCATGCATATTGCTCTGTGCCATGGGGTGTAGCCTTACCTTGGGGAAGAACACTTTGAAGACCTACTTGTGCAAAGCTTAAGTATTGCAGGACAGAAGAGAATGAAGGGGGGCTCATTTTCCTCCCCTCTTGGGGGCAGGCCATGGACTCCCCATTAATGTATTCATGCTTTATTATTAAGAGTTATTTTGGGAAGGGGTGGTTACCTAAGATATCAGTAAGCAAATTTCTGTTCAATCAAAGTTGGTGATACAGGGATGAATGCTCAAGTTTGTTTGACTCTGTAGGTGTATCCATAGGTCTCAATACAAGTCCACGTATCTTCACTTCTACAAAAACTCTGAAGTTTTGAAAGTGTCTGAGACACATCAACACTTCTTTGCTCTTGCCACCTTTTAGCACCTTTGTCAGACAAGCAGTGCCAGACGTTTTATACATTGAGTGTATCAAATGTGATAGTGTTATTAAAATTACCCATACATTCCTATTCAGAGGTCCATAAATAATTTCAATTATTGATTTTAATGGTATACCTGCTCCAATTGCTGCATTGCCATTAATGATTCATTAATGTTCTTGGATTTCCTGCTGATACCAGCTGGATGAATGAAGAATATTTCCTGTAACATTGCAAAATAATCAGGAAGACAGAAAAAAGTGTGTATATTTTTTTCCATTTTAATGAATGTAGTCTTGTTAAATACATTGTATTAGTGGAACTGAAAGGACTCTATCAAATGTGTAATTGTAAGCACATTGTCTTTAATTATTTTTTAATTTTAATAGTGGTAAGACAATCTGCTTTAAATGAATGTCTTTGGTTAGCACTCTGAAAAAAAGGTCATTTGTTTAGAATTACTTGATTAAGAACATTTGGAAGACCACAGAGACTTAGTGATTTAAAAAAATTAATAAAATGAGGGAGAGTCCTGAGATGTATATCATGAAAAATTTGAAAAACAAAAATTTCTTAGCGGTTAAAAACAATAGCACTGTAGGAAATGCTAGGGGAAAAAAAGAAAAAAAAAAAAACAAAACCCAAACAACTATCTAAGGAAACACTAAGAATTGGATTACCTAGTTCTCCGGTCACTCAGATTTAATTACATTTGCCATCTCTCCCACATCTTTTGTACATATGTAATTATGCATTTTCCACCAAGAGCAGGAAAGGCTATCCATGTCTAGATATGCAAGGTAGCTCTCAGACAGAGTGCAATAGGCACTATGAGGCACTAGGAAAGAATACATCCTTTCTCTTTTTAGAATCCCCTGTTTCTAAAAAGGTAGACGAGGTTAAAATTACGCTAGCATATGGAGGTAAAAACAATGTCACGGATCTGTCACATGCTTGGAAGCCAGTGAAAACCTGAAGATTTTAAAGCCAAGAGAGGGGAACTGAGGAATTTGGGAATAGACTTGACAGAATCATTTTAATTGGGATGCCTTAAAACCAACATTTCTGAAGTACAGGCAGAATAGCTGTCTTACATCATACTTCAGCATTAAATCAAGCTACTCACAAATCCCTAATGACACTTGTCATTTTTGTAGTGTGGCCAGTTTTTTATTATCACAAAAATGTCAGTCTACACAGGAAAAGCAATTTCTTTATTGAACAAATCAATGATCAAAACTTTTTAGCCTATTTTATATAGGAATTTTGGATATATTAACAAAATGGTTTGACATATAAGGTTATCAAACAATCTTCCAGAAAATTATTTCAGGAGTTGCTTTTCCTCTTTATTGAACGAAATAGTATGTACAAACTGGCTGCTTTTCTGTACTCAGATACAAATATAATTGTTCATTTCATGAAAAAAATTAAAATACAATTAATTTGTTAAATTTATTTGTTAAATTTCAGAAAACAAAGGCAAATTTTAAATCTAGAATGCATTATTTTCAATAGATTCTACGGTCTGCTTTTTGGTATAATTATTTATCATATACATCATATAGAACACAACACCATCAATCTTTCCCCTAATACTTTAGCACACATACCAAAATTGCATGCCCAAAATAGGAAGGTTAATTTTAGTATACAGGAAATTAATTTACATAAAATCTAGCAGTGCGAGAAGCATACTGTGATGTACTAACAACAGAGATATTATTAATTTACTATTTTGGTAATACATTTTTACGATTTAATTTTTAACAGCTCATTCTCTCATATATTTCTCATGAAACAGTGAGTTTGCCAGGAACACTGCAGTGATGAATTGTCTTATAAAGATACTTTTCCATTAAGCTGGTCATTCATAAAACTAAAAATTCTTATTCAGACATCTCACAGCATTTCTTTTCCTGCTGTAGTTTTTTATTTACAACAATGTAGCTTCTAGTAACTTTTATTCCAGTGCAGTACAGGCAGCCTTACGTGAGGACATTGAAGTTATGAACATTGTGAGGACCTTTCACTGAAAGAGAGGAGAATATCAGGAAGCTGCCTTTAACCATCATTAGACTGAATTAAGTTTGCATTTAGTATTAAGAAAGAAAATGTCCTTTATTCACTAATTCAGCATAAACATTTCTATTAA
This sequence comes from Lichenostomus cassidix, assembly GCF_008360975.1. Taxonomy (NCBI): domain Eukaryota; kingdom Metazoa; phylum Chordata; class Aves; order Passeriformes; family Meliphagidae; genus Lichenostomus; species Lichenostomus cassidix. The sequence continues at coordinate 43,732,886 of NC_139479.1, read as the reverse complement.
CTAATCCTGTCAAACTGTAGCAAATGCCATGCCATACAGCTTCATAACATCATGAATTCTATGCTCAGGATAATACTTCTGATTTGGAAAAAAGCTTTGGCCTCTATCTCTACCATTCACTGAAGCGTTTTGCAATGTTTTAGAGGTACTAAAATGTGCCTGATTTTTTTGGTTGTTGGGGTTTTGAAGAGAGAGTTATTGGTGAATTTTTTTGAGGTGCTGTCCTCCCTCCCTCCCCATGACTTGGTAAGTCCTCTATCATATATATATCCTATATAATTGTTTTTCATGTGACTTAGATCCTGGAAAAATCTAAATATTAGGCAATCTAAACTTGTTTATATACATGCAAAACATTTAGAAGTCATTGCACTTCTCAGTATTTGCACAACTCTCTAAATGGCATTATTTAATATATTGTTGTTCACAATTCGTGTATTGTATTGATTCACAGTTTTTATCTTATGTTCAGTAAAGGTAGTATTCTATGAAAAATTTAGATAATATATGATGTGACAGTATTTATACAAACCCAGTTGGTGCCAGTGCTGCTGTTCCAAGTGTCTGCTGTGTTGCAGGGGGGAAGAAACCGTCCTGCTAAGGATCACAAAAATATGGTCCCACGTGGGGCAGCCCCAAGGGGAACCCAGGCCCCTCCTTTCCTTGAACCAGGGTAAAACACTCCAGGTTCTTTTTTCTGGGTTGCTGAGTCTTAAAGAGACAGTACAATAGATAGCAGATGATGTAGAGAAAATATGGAACATAATACACACATATTTTGGGTCACCCAAGTCGCCTAGGACAAGGGCCAGCCATGTCCTGGGATGCATCATGCACAGCATCACAAGCCGGGAAAGGAAGTGACTATGGTGATCTGCGCTACAGTTGTGTGGCCTCTCTTCAAGTCCTGTGTGCAGTTTTGGGCACCACAGTATAAGAAGGATGTCAAAGTATTAGAGTGTGTCCAGAGGAAAATGATCAAGTTGTTAAAAGGCCTCAAGGGAAAGAATTATGAGCAGAAAATAATGTTACTTGTGTTGCTCATCTTAGGGAAGAGAGGGCTGAGGGCTGACCTCATCACAGACTAGAGTTTCCTGAAAGAGGGCAGCAGAGAGTGAGATGCTGATGTAGCCTCTTTGGTCACTGGTGATAGGACACAAAGAAATAGAATGAAGCTGCCTCAGAGGAAGTTCAGATTTGACATTAAGAAAAGATTCCTCCCTCAGAGGGTGGTCAGTCACTATAACAGGCTTCCCAGGGAAGAGGTTGATCATGGTACCAAGAATATCAGAGCCCAGGGAGCAACCGGACAATGCTTGTAGTCATAAGATTTATTTTCAGGTGGTCCTGTGATTAGCAGGGAGCTAGACTAGAAGATCCTTATAGTCCTTCCAACTTAAATTCTTTTATGATTTTATGAAACTTATCATAAACTAAGGACCATTCTAAACAGACAGTCTTCATACACGCACCTTGCTGTGGAGAGAGTTTAGTAGTTTGTGTGCAGACCAGTGCATGGTAAAAGAGACAAAGATCTGTTCTGGAAAAATTAAATATATTATCAGAGACTCAGCCTTTTATTTAGCTTGTCTATTACAGACATTCTAGCCAAGAAACTTCTATCCATACACTGAGTAGATAACTAATAATTAAAGTCTTCTCAGCCAAAAGTCAGTTGTATAAGGAGGGATCCATGTGCTTAAAGAGAAATGTCTAGTGCAATTTGAAATGCCCTGCCATATCCTGTGTGGTCTTCCACTGTCACTTCAGAAGGATGTGGTTATATCTGTTGTGTGTCTCATCTGTCTCATGTGGATATCTCAGATATTAGAGAGCTTCTAAGAGGGAGTAGACTTAGGCAAATAATTTATAGACAAGCAGTAACTGAAAAACTTTGTAGAATCCAAAGACTCAGGTAGATTCAATTAATTGTTCACAGGTATGAACCTTGCCCCATATGAAATTTCCTGCCTAATCAAAGCTTTTGAAAAGGACTGAACCAAATGCCAGAGCATGTCCAAGAGACCTCTTCACACAGCAGATATATAGAGTTGGACAACCAAATGAAGACTTAATGACCAGAAATCCAGTGACTTAATAAGTATCAAAGTGCTGAATGTGCATGTAGATATCCAAAATTAGGAGAAAGTTGAGTCACACTCATATTCTGAGCCGGCTGTTTGGGTTACCTGTGGAATCAATGGAGACATTCTGGCATTCGGCATTGCACCTCTCTTAGGGATGCACGTCTTTCAGCAAGTGTTTGGAAGTGCTTCTGCTTACCAGCTACAATGTGGAAGAAGAAATCTAGCTAGATTAGAGATCTGAGAGATTAAATCCTACTTCAAGTGCCTAAGGAAGTTTGGACTGTTCAAAATCTAGGGTTTAACTGGGTCCTAAACACAGGACCCAGTTTTATTTGCCATGCCCTGGGACATATGACAGATATTGCACAAGACTTACAGCAGACCCGAATACTTCTGAATGGGCAGGTGGTAATCAAGATACACCAGGTTATCCTAAATTGTATTGGAAGCCCATATTAAGGCATCTGAACTGATTTCCTACCGTCTATTCAAAACCAGATCTCCTCATGAAACTAGGAAGATATGGCAAAGATATAGCTATAGAGTCCTGACCTATTTTAACAAGTTTCACATTATGGCACATCAAAAATACTTTTCCTTTAGCATTTAACTAGCTATTCTGATTGATACTAAGAGCCTATTTGATCATCTTTGAACTTTCAGTTTATGAGTGTTTACTCTCATAATGCATTGGAATATTTATTGTCCGTTCAAAAAATAGTCGTTTTTTCTATCATAGTGTGGAAGAAATTATGTACAAAATCCGATTAATAGTCTTGGCAATTACCCTTTATGTTCTTTACATAAACCAAAATTATTTTCATTGTTTAAGTTGATTTAATGCCATTTATTCATTAGTAAAAGAAAATTATTTTGTGATTAGTTACAAGATTTCTCATTATCCTCTTCCTTGTTCCCTCCCTCCCTCCTTTCTTTCCTGCCTCCCTTCTTCAAAGAGCTGTCCTTAAAAGTTCTAGTGAAATGACATAAGAACAGAGCTGTGACTCCTTTGCCACTTTTCCTTTTTATTTGAAATAAAAGGAAGTGGTCTTTTTTCCTTTTTTCCTCCTTTTTTTTTTTAAGTTAGAGAAAATAATCATTGCAGATTGTCCCTTCATCTAACATGGGGGCATGTATAATACCACAAACAGCTAATAAAGGATGTCAAGGCAACAGGAATAAAAGCAACAGAAAAATCAATTGAGATTGCTTCTGCATCTTCACACAGAACCCACAGGACAGAACATTCTTTTAAAAATAGCTTGGTGAAGTTAACTTTCAGGTTTACTCAAAAAGCCTTAGCAACTCTCTCCATAAAAGTTTTAATGTTATTCCTTTAATAGCACAAAAATAAGTATTATATTATATTGTCTGCACTATGCATTCATTTCACTGTACAAATTCGTGTATATCTGTTTTATCCACACATCCACACATGCAAATAAACAGTGACCATGTAAATGCCCTCATTATAACTATTTTCTGTACTCTACTTTGTAGAGTTCAAAAGTAGCACCTTACTCCTTCCATGCACTATTCTAATAACGTTTCTTTCTAAATACCATTCTGGAATGTTTTGAAATGCATAGAACCTCAAACTATGCATGTATCTATCTATCCAACTATCTAGAAATACATGCAAGATAAGTGGGAATATTATATTACTGCTTTGTGTAACTTGGTGTATTTTTGTGTATCCTATTTACTTCCATATACTTCATTCTATCTTAATCATGAATTGCTGATGTCAAGTGAAGTGCCAAAAGAACAGCTGACACAAGGATTGAACATGGAATAGATTTACAAACTATACTGTTTTATGATTCAGGATATGATATTGCATGAATAGCAACCCACAAATGGTCATTCTTAAGACAATTTAGCCTTTTTAATTAGTCACTCATTTCAGGTTATTGCAGTGATAAGTAGTTTTGTTCAGTTTACCATAGATATTGTGATCACTCTTAATGAATTTGGAAATATAAGCCCACATTTAAATTTTGGCATAGGGCTTTAGCATAGCTAGTGATGCCTCTTAGACTACTAGGATAATGTAACAATTATTAAAATTTCTTAGTGCTTCAGGATTGTCCATCTGTGTTCTGTATTTTTTATTTTTGCTCTCCTCTAAAAGCATCAAAACAACATCATTTGTAGTTTCTATGCTACAGAGTAGACATTTTCTAGAACAGATAATACCTCACATCATTTTTAGCTAATTTTTCTGGTGAAAGTGCTATAGCAGAAAAACTATGGCAAAAATTTGCATAAGTTTTCCTCCTAGAACAAGAAAACAATGTTTCTTCTGAAATGAAATTTTAGAAGGGTTAACTTCCAAAATTTGCTAATAATGACATATACAAGTTCTCTTTTTCAGTCATCAGGCCAAAGAACAGAACTGTGCAGCACAGTGAGACATAAACACTGTGAATAAGCTTTTTTTGGCTGTTTTTCAAACTGACAATTGCCTAAAAACTGGGAACATGTTCTACATTTGACTCATTCATCACACAAGAGTGAATTCTTGTAAAACTGTGCCTAATAGACAAGAATACCACAGCTCACAGTCAGAAGCCTGTTACGAACAAGTAACAGGCTTTTAAAGCGATCTCACGCACTCGTTCGTAACAATTCCTTACAGAACTCACTCTGGTTTTAGATATTTCTGTGGGAGGCCATATTGGGAAAATATAATATTTTTATAATTTGTATCAAAACTACTTCAAAGTTCTCGTTTCTGCAATTCATGCTCTACATTAGATTACATAAAAATGCACACTTCCTAGGCCTGTAAGCATTTTTTGGGAGGCTCAGGATATAACCTCACACAGAGATGAATTCAAATTGATTATTTCTTGCATGCAGGAGGCACACAATTGTATAAATTCTGAATACTTCTTATCAACCAAAAGGAGTCAAAAGCTCTGTAAGTATATAATGTCTGCATATTAGTATATAATGGTCAGATTCACCACACTTTTTCTCGTAAAATTCACCACACTCTTTCTCATAAAGGCAATTTTAGCAATCCAAAATCCACCATTACATCTTAGTGATTTGCATGGAACACCTATATTACCATTAAGATTCTGGGAATTCAGAGTTCCCTTCTGATTTTTTTTTTTGGTGTGTGTGTTTGTACAGAGAACAGTTTATCTGTGACATTCAGACCTTGATTCCTTAGAGATTTTGTCTGTGCTAGTTTCTGGTTTTGTAGACACCAACAGAATAAGAAAGTACATGTGTCAGTGCACAAATGATAAGCTTGAGGGTTTTGCCATTGTTTTACAAGTGTTGTATCACGGTCCGGGAGGGTGGCACAGGCTGGCTGCGCCCCGGACCGGGTCCCTGGTTCTTGTAATCCCACCGGATCCGGGGTGAGCGGCCCCCAAGGTTCTGCGGCATGGTGGCAGTCTTCTAACCGCGTCAATTCAAGCAGGAATATCGTGAGACAAAGGAAGAACTGGACTCCATCTCTGTTCTGGCAGATTGGTTTATCTGGGGTAACGGGAAAAGGCGGTTGCAGGGGAGGAGAAGGGGGGAGGAAAGGCAGGAACGGGAAAAGGGGTGCCAGCCCGGAGATGGAAAGACCACGAGCTGATCTGGACATCGCCTTATAAAGGGAAAGGAAGGGGAGGGACTGTCTCCCCTAGAGCCAGTCCCGGGGAGTCTGAAGGGAAGACAGGCATAGGGAACCCACCAATAGATTTTGGGGTATAGCAGAGCATATTTCAAAATGAACCAATGGTATACAAAGCAGAGGCACAAAGGAGCACATGGAATCCTAAAATCCCATGTTGCTACAGACAAGTGGATAAGAAGTTATGAAATATAAATTAAGAAATTCAGATGACTGCAGCCAAACAACTCTACCTCTGAGGTTCAGTGTGCACAAGTTACTCATGCAAACAAATCTCATTTTGTGAAGAAAGCAAGTTTTGTAAGGAACTAACTGTCAAGATAGGTCAATCAAGGCACAATTAGCTCTAATTAGCAATCCCACAGGCTATTAAATTGTTTAGCTTCTGTTGAGATAGGCACAAAAAGGTACATAATTTTTTCCCACTTATGAAAACATCAAAGAATAGTATTTCCGATCTGAACCATGAAACCAATTATAAATGAGGACAAGCTCAGCAGTGATATCAACAGAATTTAGGAAACCATTTGTATTGTTAATTGCAGAATTTGAGCAAGTTGAGGGAGTACATAATATTCTTTCTCTAAGGCTCAAAAGAAAGGGTCCCAAATAATTGTTTGGCTTTTTAATATAAGATTTCACAAGAACAGAGGACTTGAAAGACAAATCTCAGGATTTCTTACAAGTTCTATAGTTATTTCAATTCTCATCTCTGTGTCTGAGTAAAGAGGTAAAATGGTTATAACGTTTTGCTCTTACTAAAGCACATAAATTAATAACCTTGTTTTCAAAAGGAAAAGAGTCTAGAATAGATCAACATTCAGATCTTGTTCATTTTTTTAAAAAACTAACATACAAGAGAAAATTCAAAGAGGAATGAAAGGGCTAGAGAAATTCATAATTTTCTCATCTCAGTTTTTTGAAACGATATTGTCTATAGAGGGGAAAGCAACCTTCAGTAAAAGCAATGAACATGGATTTTACAAGTTAAAAGCTTACATGACACATTACATGACACAGAATCGAATTTGGGGAGAAAAAAGGTATTAGCTTCTCTACTGAATGAGGAACACGTTGCTGCACTATAACCTGCTTTAAGTGAAGACAATTTCCTGTTCCAATTGGCCTTTTTTAGCTAAGGGCCAAGAATGCAGTTTGGAAAAAAGGAAGCAGCATGCCACACACATTTGTTTTGGTTTATCTGACCTGCTGAATATGTTTAGATGCTCCTGGCAAGAAAGAATTATTTAAGCAATTATTTTAAATATATCCATGAAACCATTTAAATTATACTTAAACAGTAAGCCACATAAATAGTATTCCTCTGGATGCATTTAACGTACTTGAATATGTGCAGAGGAGGACAACAAAGGTGGTGAAAGGGTGGGAAAGAATGTCCTGTGATGAGCATCTGAGAAATCTGGCTTTTTCTAGTTTGGAGAAAAGCACCCTTAAGGGTGGAAGTGGAATTGGAGGTGCTGATGCTGATCTCTTCTCCGTGGAATCCAGCGATAGGAAATCTAGGAATGGCTCAAAGCTTCACCAGGGGAGGTTCAGACCAGATATTAAAAGCAATTCTTTATCAAGAGGATGGCCAAACTCTGCAACAGGCTTCCTAGAGGGGCAGTAGATGCTCCAAACTTGTCTGTGTTTAAGAGGCATTTGGGCAATGCCCTTAATAATATGCTCTAAATTTTGGTAACCTCTGAAGTGTTCAGGCATTGTAGGTTCCTTTCAACTGAAATATTCTATTCTATTCTATTCTATTCTATTCTATTCTATTCTATTCTATAGCAATCCATTCCATTTTAATATTTTTTTCAGGCAAGTTTCCAATTGCCTACTCCATATTCATTATAATAGGTTAGATTCACCAGAAAGTTTACTATCATTTATAATTACTTTAGTCCAAATAAATGCAATGGAAACTGCTAGCAAGTCAATATAGCTGCAATAGAAAACTGTAATTTTAATAAAGTTCATAATTTGACTCTCAATATTCAAATAATATAAAGGCATATGTTTGGTTCTTCATTACACATTGCTCTTGAAGAATGAAAACTATGAACTGCATCTCTAGTTATCATACAAAAGTTATTTATTTGAGTTTTTTAATTATTATTATTTGAGAAATAAACATGCCTAAAAAATTCACCAATATTTAGATCATCCCAATACACACATAAAAAACATTATTGAAAACACCACACTTCATCCTTTTGCATAACAATATCTTGGCTGGTTGGCACTTGCTAACAGAATTGTTAGGCTTCATCCAGCATGATGTATGGCTGATTATTTCTTTTTAATTAAAATAATAAAATCCAAAGGATTCTAATCCCTTATACCCCTGACATAAATGAGTTTACCCATACATTTGCCACACAGTGGATTAACCTGCCTTTCTGAATGTACACTCACCAGAAAAGAGCAATCATATTAATGTATTTCATCCAGCCTCTCTGAAGCTGCACAGGAAAAGATGGGGCTTATAATGAGATCATCAGATTTATAGATATGAGATACAGCAGACCAAGGAGGTGGTGAATTAAAAAAAAAAAACAAACAAAAGAAATCCTGAATCCAGTGTTTCTAAATCAAGTAGCCTGACAGCTGATTACATGGAGGAAACTCTTGGTCAGGAATTTCTGGTTATCACAGCTCAGGCAATATGGTAGACAAAAAGAAACAGCTTAGACAGAACAGTTTAGGCTTTTGAAGATGAATTCCTAATCCATTAATTCTACGCAGAAGCTCACGGGAAGTTAATGAAACTCAAAGGCATCCACTGCTGGCATAAAAGTGCAAATCCTGCTGTTTAGACTGCTGACTGAAGTGTACTGCAATGCTGTTATTTTCATCTATGTGTAGGTTTTGTGTTGGTGAAAACTATAAAGCTCAGACTAGATCTGACCCCGAATAAATTTGTTTTCAAAGTTATCATCAAAACCACTATGTTTAGGTTACTGTCCTCTGAAGTCAGATTTTAGGGGTATGAAGAGTAAGAACAATAAATAAATTTCCCTTCTCTCAAGAAAAGATAGTTCTGGAAAGAATTTACACTGTGTTTTATTTAATACATTGCTGGAATGCTTTGTGTAAAATGCTATGTGTTTCATATAACCAGATTAAATTGCACAGAATCTCTTCCTGCCTTGTATCAAAGCACTACATTTAAAGATGCTGTAAAAAGCGCTTGCTGGACATGATCAACATTTCTGTAATACAAGTAGGGAAATTATCATTATTCTCCTTCTTTCTGAGGGAAATAAAGAAAACATGACTATTCAAATCTATGGTTATTGTCATGGTCAAATGATGTTCAAGCTTCACAAGTGTTGAATCCTTCCTTAACTCTGAGTTATAGAAGTTAGAATTGGTCTAAATAAAATCTGTATAATTACCACAAATAGGGGAATAGATATAATTGATTTTTTTTTTTTTTTTTTTTTTTTTAATTCTTGAGCTGGATGAAAGGCTTGGTCCTGTTTGCAGAAATAAGGAAAAGACAAAGGAAAAGCTCCAGAATTTTCATCCTGAGGTTTTCTCGCTCTGAGGAGGCAGGGGAACCTCAAAACCCCACAAAAGAGGTTTCCTGCGTGTGCTTACCACGCTGCTGTGGGCGAGGTGGAGCCGGGACCTGCGGTACCCGAACCCATGCTAGGGCTGGCTTCTCAAAGGCAGGATAACAGGAGCCTTGGCGAATAAAGGAAATGCAGTCTCTCAGCCTTGGGAATCCAGGGTTTATTGGTAGGGATGACGGGGAGGAGAAGGCAGATGGGACCGGGACGGAATGAGGGAGGCAGGATGCAGCGGGATTCCAAAGAGCCAAGAGCCCCGAACGGAAGCGAACATCGGGTTAAGAGGGATGGAAAGATGGGAGGGGTGTTGAGAGGATAGCCAACCAGGATGCAGGGGATACAGACTGACAAGGGCTTCAGGGAATGGGGGTACAAGGAGGGAAGATACAGAACTTTTAAAAACCAATAATAACACTGCGGGTAAAGAACTTTCTAGCTATTAACTAAACATGGGATAAAGAGGAGGAGAACTTCAGGAGCCAATACCTCTGATTCCTGGCCCATATTCATGAGGCTAGCCTCAAAGCTTGTCGGGGGGACGATTTTATGTCACCCTAACCAAAGGTTTCTTTAAACCCAGGGGGCTTTGCTGGTTAGTTCAGGCCCCAAGTTCACCTGAGTGGATCTCACTGCTACAACATCCTATTTATTTTAAAAACTATTTTTTTTTTAAATTTACCCACCTACTTCATTCTTCAGTAGATACTGTCATGCTGAGGTTATTTCTAGTACTAATGTACTTTGCAATATGCTCTCTTAGTATGGTCAATAAATAATTCAAATCTTGTAATCCAATTAGAAAATATTAATATATACATATATATATTAACATAGATATGTTATATAATTGTAACATAATTAGAACTATTGTCTATTCTCTGAAGTCTAATATAAATAAATTTCAAATATAAATCATTGTTTCATACCATAGAATGAGCTGTTCGGGTAACCTTGATTTATGACTTTCAAAAAGAACTCTCAAAATATAATTTTAAATTATAATAAAAATCAATTCCATCTGAAATTAACAGATTCAGGAGCTTCAGCTGAACTGTTTTATAATTGAGTTGAGAAACTGGTTAATCTAATGAGAAGTTTTTACTCATTGTAGGAGTAAGGAAATGAAGCTTGCTGGGTGGAAACGACAAAACCTGGGGCAGTTCCACGATTTCCATCAAAACTCAGTCTTGAGAGCAAAGTGCAGGAAGAATCTATGTAAGTCATCACAGCAATAAAAAACACTTTCTTATTAGTATTTATTTTGGCATTGTGACCTATAATGTTAGGGTTTTGTGTCTTTCTAAAGAAAGAGTTTAAATTACATGGGATGGCTGAAGTGTTAAATCACAAATAGGGACAAAAAATTGAAACACTGAAACACTTGGGAGCTCCAACATTGCTACTGAGAATATTTACTGCATAATTAATATGAAAATGAGATACTGCAGCTAGCATCACTATTTTTCTTTTTGTTGTCAGTTTATCAAGATTTATCTCAAATGGTAATTGCATGTACTTTATAATTACACTACAGAGTTTACATGGTAATATTGCAATACAAAAGTATTCAGTAAAATTCATTAATGCTATCTTTACAATGAATAAACTATTACTACTCAGTGTTTCCAGATATTTAATTTATTTCATTTCGATTTTTTTTCTTAATTTGTTACTATGATATACCTTTTTTTCTACTACAGGAAAAAATAGTATTCATTAATTCTTCTAAATAGAAAATACTGTTTTTAAGGAATACTACCATGATTTGGTTAGTGAGTTAAACTCCTGAGTTAAAGAAAGTACTCTTCCTTCCACCCGTGATATTTCTTCATTCTTCAGCTGAAGAATACTGATGAATTTATAATCTTTAATTATAGTTTTATGATACACAAATCCATGGATTATAGCCACAGGTAAGAGAATCTCTTTCTCCTGGTAAAACAGTTTGATCTGAACACTTAATGGAATGCAGCTTTTGATCCCCAGAGCAAGAAAATTCTGGTGGTGTTATTAAGAAAACACAAAAATTATTAATTTGTTTAAACAACTCATTTTTATCAGCTAATGTTACTCCAAGGAGAAGGCAAACCAAGAAATACCCCATTTGTCCTTGATTCTATAAACACTTTTGTAATCAACATTCTTTGGACAGATTTAACAAAATATTGTGATGGATATTAGGAAGAAGAGGATAAAATTCAAAGAACAGTTATTCAATATCTGGTTTAGTTATCTAAAATTAGACTGCAGCCAAGGAACAGGTAGATTTATACTGCTGCCCACCCTATCAATGATGTTTTCACTCCCTGTGTTGAAGAAGAAAACAAGATCATCACCGCATCATATTCTCATAGCTTGTTTGAATGTTCAGGTTTTCTCAACTTTTAGTGACTCATCATACCAAATCATTAATGGACAAGCAGCTCCTGAGTTTGCTATCCAAATTTAGCATATTTAGTATATTTAGTGTATTTGGGAGGGGTAGGGGGGTGGGAAGATACGAGGGAGGGTTCCAGGTTTTGAATGTCACTGTTTCAGTCTGCTGTCACTTGGGGACGTGGTTTAGTGGTAAACATGGCAGTGGGAAGCTAAAGGCTGGACTCAATGATCTTAGTGTACTAAGTAAGGTTTTTCCAGCCTTAACAAATCTATGATTTCAACTTTCTGCTCTCAAGCATTTGTCTTCATAGTATTTTTCATATATCAAACCTGGAAGGGTAAAAACTCTTATGACAGAACATACTTTTGGATTATGATTTGTATAGACACAAAAGATCCCATCAAATTTTCTTCTATTAATCTGCTTATACAACATGAGTAAAATTTCTCAAACTGTCTTCCTAATGCTGTGCATAATAAATATTTCTTAAAAATGCAATTACTGTTTAAGGAAATAAATTATTTATTTGAACATCAACTATGCACTTAAAAGTAGTTACAGTAATCTCCTTAGTCAAATGTTTGTCAAAAATAGGAAATTGTTCCATTTTACAAGACTGATGGAAAACTGAACTATAAAAGTCTGTCTACTGCAATATATCATTATTTTAGCATTTAAACTAATCACTAATTACTGAGTAATCTCTGGAAACAAAACACTTAATCATTTTAATGACAATTACATAAAATAGAATTTGCAGAAGAATATTTTAAAGTCTTTCATTTAAATTTAAATAATCTTGCCTTAAGAAGATATTCAGCTTAAAAAAGGCATGGGTTATACTTTCACTAACTGCAGTGTCCAACAATCAAATATTGGCATTAAAATATCACTATCACTACTTAATATACATTAAATATGCATTAAGACATATCTTATTCAGCTTTTTTTACATCTTTGCAGTACTCACACATCAAGATTTGCGGTTGATGACTTATTTTTCCTTAGTTAAGGAAAATAACACTACCATCCACTATTATTTTCCTACTATAGGAGTTTATTCTTCAGCATCAGTTTCTTTATGAACAATTTATTTTCAGTTTGTTTCCCCCACCTTCTCCGAAATGTAAGGTTTTGCAAGTGAATGAACTTACAAGTTTTAACTTTTGCACAGAATGACAAGTCTTCGTTGTCCTTTGAATGTAATTACTGGATGGGTTGGTGATATAAGATAATATATATCCCTTTTACTAACATGAATTGTAGGTAAAAAAACTCCTCCTCAGAGAATTTCTTTCTAAATTGCTTTCAGTTCATTCATTACACAGATCTTTGTTCAGGAGATGTGTATGACAGCTGATTAAAAAAACCCTTTCCAATTTGTTCTTATTTAATTTCAAAAACATTATATTCAGAAAGGGGCAATAATTACTTCAGCTGAACCTGAACAGATTTCAAATCTTAATTATAGATTATGAAACACACCCCTGTCTCTCAGACAAATAAGGAATATGACTATTTTGAGAACCCATTGCCAATCTATTTTTTCCTATTTACTGACAGAGTAGATACTGTAACCACCTTTCTGAATATTTAAGTTATAATTTATCCAATGTTTATAATGTAACGCATGCATGCCATCTGGATGTTTTCATGTCATCCTTGAAGCTGAATCAATATCATTTGCTTAGAACAGTTGCCTCAGCATACAGATCACTTGAAATATGAATGGTAGAAGTGTAGGAAATGACAGCTTTGCATCATGTAGCTCAGCTGCTCCAGACTTCAAGCACATCCTGTCTGATTTTTTTGCTCAGATTATTTTTATTTTTAAGTAGAAATAATTTTTTTTTCAAATTCACTAGGAATATTGTTACATATGTACTCTTTGGAAAGAAAAGAGAAATAAGGTCACGTGCCCTACCAATTTGGGGGTGGGGGAAAGCAAAATTCCTCATTATTGTAATGCAAGTTTGCCTAAGTGAGAAACTCCAATTTTAGCATTAATAATTTACTTGTTTCCCCATTACAGTTCTTTGTAAAATTACTTAAATGCAGAGCATTCCTCTTACATTTTCTGGTAGAATCCACAAATCAGTGCAGTATTCAAGAACTTAAGGTGTTTTACTAGACCTACCACTTAGTAGCAAGTGTAATTTTTTGAAAATATTAATTTAATCTCACTTCTAACTAATAGGACCATAAACTAATCAGCTGGTCTACATCGGTGAATATCATATTACTGGTTTGCCTTTGAAAAGAGCAGAGGATATTTGAAAAATCAATCTTCTGGAGTACTATATTTGTCCATTAATAACAGTATCACATTTTGATGAGGTTACAGACTTTTTGTACTAACTGAAATTGATGATAAGTGAGGCCATTCAAAGGAGATAATTCTTGAGTTTCATTTAAGTAAGTGGTACTCAACTTTTAACAGCTGAGGAGCATGCAGCTGCTTATGCGGGTTTCTCTGTGAATTCTTTCACAGTTTTAAGTTCCTATGCCAAATTAATTCCTTTGTGTTTTTGTTTCCTCTTCACCCATTAATTGATAATACTTTTCTCAGCAGATACCACTTTTTCTGATGTTTAACACCAGAGGCACTGTGCATACTGCAAAAGACTTTTACAGAGATCTTATGTATCACTAGGAGAGTTGCAACAATCCAAGTCTTCATTTTACCTTTTTTTTTTTTTACTGTTTATCTAGCCCTAAAACTCTTATTAACACAAAACTGTTTCCTGAGTTATCTTACGTTTATGAAGCTGAGACGACGCCTGGAATACTGTTTCCAAGTCTGAGCTCCTCAGTACAAGAGAGACATGGACCTACCGGGGAGAGTCGAACAAAGGGCCACAAAGATTAGGAAGAAAAAGAGAGGCTTAGGGAGATCTCATCAGTGGATGTATAAAAATACCTGAAGAGAGGCTGCAAAGAGTATCGTGGAATCATAGCATGGTTTAGGTTGGAAAGCATTTTAAAGGTCATCTAGTCCAACTCCTCTGCAATGAGCAGGGACATCTTCAACTAGATCAGGTTGCTCAGAGCCCCAGTCCACCTGGCCTTCAATGTTTCCAGGAACAGGGTATCTACTCTCTCTCTGGTCAACATGTTCCAGTGACTCACCACCCTCATTATAATGACTCACTGTGGTGTTAAACACACGATTTTTACCATGGTATGGCAAAGACACAGTATTGAAAAAAATCCAGGGTTCTTAAACTGTTAGTTTGTTGTGAGTTTATATACTTGTGAGGCACAACAAATGTGCTTAACTAACCACTATGGACTATGATAGGGGCAGGCATGAGATGTAACCAACCACGAGCCCCATGGTGTGAGCACTTATTGGTTCTAATAATTGTTTTACAATTACATAACTTGTTTTTCACCTTTAGTTTAGCTGAGTCGTTCCCGGAGTGCTTTTCTAGTTAGCCAAAGTAACAGAAGTGAGCAAGGATTTTACAAGGGCAGCAAGGTCCTCACTTTGCAAGGCCTTTCTGCTCCACAACAACTCACCACCCTCTTTCATCCCCATGTCTATGCTAAAGCTGTCCTCATTTAGTTTGAAACCGTTATTCTTTGTCTTATTGCTACAGGTCTGTCTCACTCATTCCTATAAGCCCCCTTTTAAGCATTGAAAGGCCACAGTAAGGTCTTCCCAAAGCCTTGTCTTCTCCAGGAACCAGCTGAGAACAACCCCAACTCAGTCCGTCTTCATAGGAGACATTTTCCATCTCTCTGATAATTTTTGCGTTCCTCCTCTGGACCTCCTCCAATAGGTCCACGTCTTTTGTGTACTGAGGGCTCCAGAGCTGTGAGGTTTCTCGCTCTGGGGAGGTGGCAAGACCCCCAAAACCCCACAAAAAGGGGTCGCCTCTGTGATGTGAACCCCCCTGCAGTACAGGCCAGTCGGAGCCAGGGCACCATGAGCTCATGGGAGCGTGCAGCGTGGCATGAAGCTCGAGCAACAGAAACTCTGCAGGAAACATGGGTGAGACGAAGAAACATACTGGAGACTGTTTCTGTTCTCCCAGGGGGTTTATTTGGGTCTTCGGGGGGGGGCGGTTGCAGGGAAGGAGGAAGGGGGAGGAAAGCAGGGGAAGGGCAAGAGGTCTGAGAGTCCAGAAACAGTAATGCCCGGGTTGATGCTGGCATGTGCTTATAAGGGAAGAGAAGGGGGGAGGGATCAGCTCTGGGGAGCCAGTCTCGGAAGGTCTGAGGGGAAGAAAGGCAGGGGAACACACCAATAGACTTCTGATAAGGCAGGGTGCATATTTCAAAAACAGCCAATAACATACAGAGCAGGAAGACAAAGGAAAAACCTCGTGGAGCTTTGGAGCCACACTGCAACAGAGCTGGACGCAGTACTCTAGGTGGGGTCTCATGAGAGAGGCATAGAGGGTGAGAATCACATCCCTTGACATTTTGGCCATGCTTCTTTTGCTGCAGTTCACAGTATGGTTGGCTTTTTGAGGTGAAAGTACACATTGCTGGCTCATGTCCAGGTTTACATCCACAAGTACCCTCAAGTCTTTTTCTACAGGGCTGCTCCCAACCCCTTTATCCTCTGGACTCTGTTGATACCAGAGCTTGCCCAACGCAGGTGCAGGACTTGGTGTTGTTTAGCCTCATGTGATTCACGTAGGACAACTTCTCAAGCTTATCCAGGACCCCCTGGATGACATTTTTTCCCTCAGGTGTGTCAATGACTAAACTCAGCTTGATGTCATCTGCAAACTTGCTGAGGATACATAGATCACAGTGTCTATGATGTTGATGAAGGCATTAAACCATACTAATCACAAAGATGGAGTTAGTCTCTGATATTTAGTGGCAGGACCAGTGGTAATAGGAATAAACTGAAACAGAGGAGGTTCCTTCTGAACATCAGGAAACACTTTTTCACTGTGAGGGTGACTGAGCACTAGTGCAGGTTGCCCAGAGAGGTTGTGGAGTCTCCATTTTTGGAGATATCCAAAAGGTGTATAGACATGGTCCTGGGCGACTGGCTGTAAGTGGCCCTGCTTCAGGGGTTTGGACCAGATTATCTCCAGAGGTCCTTTCCAACGTCAACCACTATGTGATTGTGTGATTCTGGAACTCATGATAGTCCATTCTTTCTTCTGAAATGCTGTTAATTGTAAATGTTCATGTGTAACATTCCTACTGGTTCTTTCTAAAACTCTTCCATTCATTTTCAGACCTGGCAGAAACTCAGTTTTCCAATACATCTATTATTTGTCAAAGCTATAGGTTTGACAAATCTTCAGAGCATAAGTTTTGCCTTTTGGTGATGCCCAATTCTTCATTCAATCTCTTCTGAGGGCAGTACTGCTTCTGCACTTTATTCCCTACTCTTTTAGCAAGGAAAAGGAGCAGTGTCTTATTTCTGAGGACTGGTCCTTGAATTCTCCTAAAGGCTGGGTGTCTTCAGGCATCATCCCCATGCAGACCTCATGTCATCTGTACAGCAACGGGCAAAGACTTCTCAATAGAAGTCAACACCTCACTGAGCTGGCCTGTACTGTCAGTGGAAGTTTTCACAGAACCAGTTATGTAGGATGAACTGTATTGAGAATAATGGTCTAGAGAGGTGCTTTTGTGTAACAGCTGGATCATAAAACTTTACATAGGAAGTCTGACCATGGAGAAGAATTTAAATAAGGTCTTTGTATATCTATTACCTTAATAACCTTCTTCCACTTTGTTCCACAGATCGTCAGGTACTCAGGAGGATTCTACAGAAACTGACATTTGATTATGTCACATAAATTCTCTTCAAGGCAGACATTTAAACACAGTCTGTTCAAAAAAATTTCTAACAAGTGTTCTGCACAGTAACAATAGTTGCTAGAGCTGTCACGGACTGCTACGGACTGCATCCCGTTTTTTTCTCATTTCCTGCTTCACAGAAGGAATGAGCAGGAGGTCAAAAAAACCACGGATGCAGACAGAAATGTAGCTATTAGCAGCTAGCTCTGTGTTAAAATTGCAGGGTAAGGTATTTGCAATGTAGTGTCAGAGTTATTCCTAGCCCTGTATTTAAGTGTGAATGTGAATATATAGGAAGGAAGTGCTTTCAAATCTGTTAAGGTTTCTATATAACTATTGCCAGTAATATTCTATCAATCAAGAGAGAGTTATACACTGTTCACACACACAATATTATATATAAATATGTAACATATTTTTGTCTATTATATACACAGGAGACAAAACCTAAAAGCTAAGGCTTGTAGGCTTTGTGTAAGAATAAAATAGGTTTAAATGGTCTTCAGGTTTAAAGGGGAAGTCCCTCTATCTCTAACATTTTGGAATCCAGTGAATACTACTTAATTCTCACATTTATTAGTTAATTTACTGCTTGAAGAGAAGATTTTAAAACAATGATGTATTCTGATCCCCTTTCTGTTTTAATATCAATAGAGTAGATTTGAAACTAAAATGTTATTCCAGATAGAATTAACCACAGATAAAGCATTACTTTAATTCTTCTACTTTCTGAAATACAGCAGTAATACATATGTCTTTCCTTCATAATCAATGGAAAGGAAAATTCTGTCACTTCAATTCCTGAGCAATCTTACAAACCTATTAGTGGAAAAGCTTTTTTTTTTTCTCCTTACTGAGTAAAAATGCAGCATTGAGTTCTGAGTTCCTTCTATAAGCCAAGGTAAGATGTAAGCAATCTCATCCTTACTGGGTAGTAGGACTGACCAAAAATGTACAATAGCTTAGTAGGTAGAGAGTAGTAAAGGTGTGCTTACCTGCCCTCTCATAAGGTGGTCTGTAACAGCCAGATCCTTTATTTAAAGCAGTTACTAACATTGCATATATTAGTTGATTCCAACTGAATTGAAGAAATTCAAATACCACAGAACAAAAGTTTCCAGTTGCTGATGCACTTTTGGCTAATATTTCCCTAATAAAGAAATTTATTAAATTAACATTATACATATTATTTCAAAAATATGCCATTCAATCCATATTACAAACTTCATAAAAAAAAAGGCTTGATTATGAAGCTAATTAAACTCTCATTGGATACATAGAGAGGCTATCTTTGACTACAGAACTATATTATACCAATGGCTTATATTGCTGTCTGGTGTACTTGAACATCATGACATCTTTGCCTTTCCTTGCACAGCTTTAGCACTTAAACATCTGAATATGGTATCTTTAAATGTTAAATTTTGAAAATAAGAAAAAATTGTAATAAGTCTGTGATCAAATTACTGCAGAATACAGTTGTTTTACATTAAATCTTTATTAGGATATCTGAGCTTTCTCTTTTTTTTTTTTTTTTTGGGGGGGTAAGATGTATGGAAAAAGGGGAAAGTGAATTTGATAAGACAGAGACCAGTAATTCTAAGAATTAAATACCTTATTGGAGTTAAAGCCTACCCTCATTTTCAGAGGTAGCATTCCAATATAACTCTGTTTTATGCCCTTTTTTATGGATAAATGCACAGAAGAGAGGAGATATATAAAATATGCAGATCCAATATCTCAGTGACATTAACAGAGAGTAGGTCATATAGTTACATTTAAAAAGCTAGCTTATTGTTCTGTCCATTCAGTTTGACTTTTTGCAAACAACAAACTATGCTAGAAGGTATATGTCTTTTTTTTTTACTGATCAACATCAGAAATTTCAATTTATGATGACTTCAACTTAGAAAAATTATTGCTGGCAAACTGGTGGATGTACTCTTTAGACATTAATAAATCTCTGTTGAAAATCATCAGTGGGTTGAGAGTGTTTACAGTGAGTAGTGCAGGTGCAAAGTGGAGCTATGTCTGCTTAGGCTCATGGTATTTTCATGACACTCTTGTTTGAAAAGAGCATGATGGGCCCTTGATGGTTTTTTTACACACGGAGCTTTGGTGTGTTAAACAATTTTTGAGCGGCTTCTGTTTCAAGACATAACCCCACCATAAATTAACATTACTTAATATTTAGCTGCTATTAAAGTGAAATTGCGAATTCAAGCAATTATTTCCAACCCAACAAGGATTTCAATAAAATGTAGTGCATGATCTGAACCACTCTACAACCCTAGGGAATCAGTGACATTTGTACAGGCACAGGAGTCATGGAGATAGACTATAAATACCATCCAATAGCAAAGGTGAGTTTAGCTGAACTTTGTAAATTAGATATTATTGCCTTTGTTAAGTTCAGTAGGTGAAGGGAAGGAAGAACAATAATATTTTTATTAAATTGTACTTACCCTATCCCTTGCACAGAGTAATGTAATTGAATTAATCTTTCTTAACAGAAGCCTGATAGGGCATTATATCTCTTTTAGGAAACATGAATCCCTTCCAAACTTGAGCTTCCCAAAATAACTGTTATTTCTTGTTTGTTTGTTTGATTTCATTGCTCAGAATGTCAATTAATTTAAAATCTATTGTTTTCTTATAGCTTTGATAAATTTTAACATGGCTGGATTCTCTGTGGATCTAGATTTCATCATAACAAATGAACAAGAGCACCATGAGAGAAGCATTCTAAATACAACTGCAAATTCATAAAATTCATAAATATCTGTGTTCAAATACCTTCTCTCTTTTTAAATTAATTTTTAGAAGTGTTACTGCAGGCTCTGGGAGGGTGGCACAGGCTGGCTCCCCTCCCGGACCAGGTCCCCGGTCCGTGTAATCCCACCGGATCTGGAGCGGGCGGCCCCTGGGGTCCCATGGGCTGGCACGAGTCTTCCAACCACAGAAATTCTAGCAGGAAACATGGTGAGGTGAAGAAACAAACTGGACTCCATCTCTGTTCTGCTAGGGAGGTTTATTTGGGGTATGGGGAAAAGGGGTGCAGGGAAGGAGAAGGGGGAAGGGAGACAGGGCAGGTAGCAGATGCTAGCAGCTCAGAGATCAAAGACCTCTCTCTGATGCAGACACAGGCTTATAAGGGGAAGAGAAGGGGTGGGATTTTTCTCCCCTGGAGCCAGACCCAGGAGATGGAGGGGGAGAACTGACAGGGGGAACACACCAACAGGTTTTCAGGTACAGCAGAGTGCATATTTTAAAATGAACCAATGGCATACAGAGCAGGGAAACAATGGAAGCACATGGAATCCTAAAAACCCACATTGCTACATAGAAGCTTCTGAAGATCCAAGAGGTCCAACACATGTGCTGTTTTTCCAGTCTCTGCTTCTTCACAGCTGAATATCTGGGATTCGTTAATCAATAGTAGGTTCTTCTTTCCTGTTTCTTTTAATTTCTGACATTATAATCCAGTATCATTGCACATTTTAGGCTGGATAAATTACAGAACATATATAAATTACTGAACTATATTTGCAATAAACTAAATCACATTACAAAATTATATTTACAATCATGAAATTATGTTTGCAAATTCACCACATCATTAAATTATAATTACAGTATGTACCAAAATGACTATCCATAGCCTGATTCATAATAGATAATATGATTTGAGGATTTGCACTAAAAGTTTCTTATTCTCCTTCTATTAATGTTTTCTTCTAGAAATTGCTTGAAGCACTAGTTTTATATTGTAAATTACGTAACAAGTTACAATATTTAAAAACTAATATCCTATGAAATATCTATTGATTTTTTCTCTATGCTACAATCTGTTCCTCTCCTTGGGCTCCAAGTCTATGTGCTTAGCTCTAATCTCTATAGGCACTGTTGTGGTATAACATTTATTTAGGATTTTTTAATAGACTCGCACTATTGAAATTCTACAGAAAATATAATTTAAAACTCTCTGCTAAGTTCTAGTTAGGCAGCTGCTAATAGAACAGCTGCAATGTAGCCAAAAGATTGAGAAAAAATGGTTCAAAAGCCAAGTTGGAAACTAAGTCTTCATGCAGACTAGTTTATGTAAAAATCTTCTGGGATTTGCATAATGGAAGGAGAGGGCCTCTGAGTTCTTCCATGTGAGCAGCCCAATAGTCTAACTAATGAGGGATTTGTAAAGTGATCTGACATGGAAATTTGCTTTCCTCAAACCACGATTACAGCATTCTTCAGTGAAAAGGAGAGGCATAATTTATAGATCAATGAACAATGTCTTGTGACTCTGGTAGATACTCTCACTACTGAATGCTGCAAATCTAATTTTGCATGACTGCCTCGACCAAAACTGAAAAATGGCTTCATGGAAATAAGAATGCTCATGCACTTTCAGTAGCTGCTAAAACTAAATTGAATAGTAATTTATTTGGAGCCATGTATTTAATTCTCTATTTTGTTTCTCAGACAAGGTTGTTTATACTTCAACTTGCAAGTCAAGGAAAAGGTATCTGTGACACGAATAGGGAGTGGCAGGACAGCTGAAACCCCTTTACTTCATAGCACTTCACTCATCAGTCTGCCTCCTGTTTTCTGTGAAAACTTTGAAAAAACAGGAAGACAACAATCCAGGATATTTGGTTGGTTGGTTGGTGTTTTTTGTTTTTAACTAGGAATAAGATTTTTCTCTCCATTTCTTTCTCATCCCTGGCTTTTGGAGACATGGAGCTTTTTTTTACACAAACTATATTTCATTTGCCTTACACAGATGCCTGCACTTGAGGAATAGTCCTTCCTGTCTAGAAAGGTAGGGGTCTCCTACAAATTAGATCTTGTATATGCAAGTGCCACATAGTTGTTTCAGATAAATTAGAGCCTTTTAAATATTTAATTATTTGAGCTGCACTCACAAAATCAAGGCATGAGTTAGCAGCTGAGTTGTTGCTCAGAGAGCATGAGTACTGCTGCAGCAAGAAAGCTGGATGTGAGGGATAATGGGAAGGCTAAAATGTCTTCCTTCTCCCTTTCTCCTCCATCAATCTCACACATAGCTCTTCATTCTAGAATTTCTAAATTATGTACAATGCTAAGAACAGAAATATTTAATTTTAATGCTAGACATGTCAAAATACTATGAAATACTTCAAACCCAATAAGCTGAATAACAAGGACATGTCTTGGTTTCACAGATGACATTGAAATGCACACCCTTTTCTAAAATCTGAGAGGAAGTGAGCGACAGACACAAGTGACTATGAAGCAATCAGTGTTTGGCATGTACTAATTCTGAAAAGAGAGGATAAAGTGCTCAGATCAGGCATTAGGCCAAAATGTAGGATGTAATTTAAAATATAGAAATTATCTGGCATCCTATCTGTGTGTGAAAATGTCTGATAGACTCTATTAAAACAAAAGGATTTTTGAGAATGCTTATTTATAATTAGATGGAGATTTTATTTCACAGGAGGTCTATTATGTTGCCTGAAGACAGCTGAACGGCTTAATATTTATTATACATGACCATGTAAAATAAAATACATCCAGTAAAAGAAGTACTATCAGAAACAGTGAAATAGTGCATTTAAAAAGTAACTAATTAATTAATTTTAACCATGTTTGCGATGTTTTTGTTTCACTTGCTTGGAATATCTCAGCAAAGGAACTTCACTAGCAATACAGAGCACAAAAATGGACTGCAAATGTTGATGCTGGGTAAATAAAGACTAGTAGGAAGAGTTTGTAGAAATGCATACAAACCCAGTGAATAGGATTTTGAGATCACAATCCAGCTGTTGCCAACTGGTTAGCTGCATTGACAAATCAAGGACAACATCTTCACTACCTAGTATGTGTGGCAGATGGCAAATTTTAATGATACTCAATAAGTTGTTCAGAAGTAATTTCAGGCAATTCCGTAAATTTGATGTGTTTGTGCAGATTAAATGTCTACATGGTAAATTCATTAACTTTTGTGAAAGACTTGATTAACAAAGTATTAGGAATTATTCTCCCAGTTCAGATTTCTGTGTCTTTTGGCATACTTTGTCTAGGTTATATAACTATTGATGGTATTGATCAACTGCTTTTTGACTCTCTGTTGAATTCTTTGCATACTGTAAATCTTCTTGAAAATTAAGAAGATATATGGGTGCTCAGGGAGTGCCAGATTTAGAAGATGTTTTAGTCTTTTACTGTATAATTTTATTGATTTATTTCAATAGGACTTATAAATCCTTTGGGTTACTTTCCTAAAATGGGAAAAAAGAGGGGGGAAAACTCCATAAGTTCTTGTCATAATTAAACTTTACTTTATCCTACATCTTGGCAATTTCACTACAGGATGGACTATCCAAGAAGACAAATGGGGAAGTCTGGTTGTTTGACTTTGGCTGGAGGCTAAGTGCTCACCAAAACTGTCCTATCACTTCTCTGAAGAACTTTACAGAGAAGAGAAAATATAATAAAAAGCTTGTGGGTCAAGATAAGAACAGGGAAAAATCACTCATCTATTACTGTAATGGGCAAAACAGACTCAGTTTTGGAAAAAGGGTTTAATTTATTGCCAATGAAATCAAAGTAGGCTAACGAGAAGTAAACCCAAATCTGCAAATGCCTTCCTCCCTGCTTTGTAGGTTTAATTTTATTACCAATTCCCTACATCTTCCCCCTAGCAACACAGAGAAATGGACAGTGGGGGCTGCAGTCAATTCTTCAGCTGTTGCTTCTGCTGATCCTTTCTGAAAATTTATATAACATAAACCAACTATCTTCCCATCAGAGTCACACATGTCAATAAAATTAATGTGAATCATGCGAACTCCTAAACTCATAAACCTTTGCTATTTAGAGAGTTATAGAACACAGAATTAATGTTGGTATTAAGAAAAGCTGCCTACATTGTATTAATTTTTTTCCAATTTGGATCTTATTCATGATCAATCACAATTGTAATTTTCATATTGTTTTTTTTTTTAAATGTAATTTCTAAATAAGATAATTGTGAAGAAAGATTATGCAATAATGCATAACCTTGACATTATGTTCTTTATTTTTAAACTATTGAAATTAAATTGTTTTAAGGTACTGTATGCATCACTTTAGTCTTATAATTCAGAAAAAAAATCCAAAAAAACCGCAACACAAAGAAACAAGTGCAGAATAATCAGATATAACTGAGAAGTTCCTGAGCTGAATTCAGGGAAAATTGAATTTCTTCAGAAAGCACAGATGAAGATAAGAACCACTGGTCAATACGTACCATGAAAATCTTTAATTTATAAAGAATGTAGTAGACATTACCGTACACATGAAAAGTATAGTCGGTACAGAGATTAGGTAGTTTAAAACATAGCTTTTGGTGGCTTGAAAACAGGCTAATATCTGTGACATTTCAGTTTACCAGGGTATACTTCAATCTACAAGAAGCACTGGTGATGCTGGGTCAATATTTCAGAACTCTATCACTATGAAAGCAGGATGGATGGTTGCCAAATAACATCGAGCATATGTACTGGAGCAGTTGGCACTGATTTTCTGTAACATAAATAATTACCTAAAATACAGAATCATAAGGAATCTCCCAATTATTCTTTAACTAATCTAGAAAAGATATAATCATTTAAATTATATTTTTCCTCAGGCTCAATCTACATTTAATTCTTAATTAAAATTTCTGTTTACCAAGCAGCACTATTGACACAGTAGGATAAGAAAAATATATATTTCCGATAGAGTATTTCAGAGCACTTTATGTACAAATTAAACAGTGTTAGAAGAATTTTGTCTAGACTGCATTGATTTGTTTTTTATATGGATATACATGTTTATTTAAATTGGTTTTCATACTACAATAGAAAAGATTCTTTGAACACTCAAGTTGAAATCAGACTAGTTAACATTTTGTCTTGGCCCTGTAAAAGGCACAGCACAGAGTTCTGGTCACTGCATAAAATGTATTCATGTAGTTTCCCTGTGACTTAAATGAAAGACACAAAAACATATGCAGAGACAAGAATCTGAGACTCTCTTGTCCTAATATAGCACTAAACTACAGATAAATCTGACTTGCTTTTTCTCAGCTAAACCAATTCCCATCTAAACAGTTGTTCAGTTTGATGGCTGGGGAAAGGAAATCATTCCCTCATGGTTTCAGCCTTTATCAGCTGTATCTCTTGCAATGGCACTATCCAATGTACAAGGCAGCAGACTCCATCAAAAAAAGCCTCACACAGGTCCTGAAAGGAGTACTCTAGCTAGCTGGTGATAATACAGAAGGGTATAACAGTGACTGCCAATGTTTGCCATGGCAACAATGAAGGACTGTTATCTTACTTAGCAAAGAATATTTTTTTCTATGATCCTAAAATTTTTGCAGTCTGCCATTAATGAAGAATTTTGACTCTACAGATGCACAAAGATCAAATAGAATTCTAAAATGTTTAAATTTCTGTCTTAGGTATTTGATTTTCTTTATTCTCAGAATTACCTCTTTTTACAACAGCAATCTTTTTAATAGCATTCTCATGTGCACTGTTCTTAAATGTATGCTGTTATTCTTCAAAAAAGGTTATCTGAAAACATGTCATCATTGTCACTACAGGATTTTTTTTTTTTAATTACATAATGCTATCACAAAAATTATTTTTATTCGTGGAGATATTTATTTTTGGACCACAATTGCTGTATGAATTTTGTTTTGTTTTGTTAGGTTTGTTTTTTGGTGTTAGGGTTTTTATATTTTCTTGTTTGTTTGCCCTCAAAAACCAGCTGGATTACACTTATGCTACAAAATACATTTTCACCACCCACAGTTGTCGTTCTTAATATTATTATCGTCATTATTTAAAACTCATTAAATCCTTAACTACTTCCATGTCAAAGACATCAACAGTGAAGGAATTTTGCTCATGCTATGCACTTCAAGATCTGTCCCTACTGCCAAATACTAACAGAAAATAGTCCATAATATGCCATGCTATCATTTTTACCCTTCCAGTTCTTCCCCAATCCCACTGTGGGGCAGTGGGAAAGCAGCGTTAGCTGTCAATTTGTGTTAACCCACTGCAACTTTCCAATGCTTAAGATCCTTTGGCAAATGCCTCTAGAGATTTTCTTGTGTCTATAAAGATTTTACCTCAGAGAATTCATATACTTTTAATGGAAGAACTATATGGTTGAGCAAATTTTTTTGGATGACCTGTTTGATTATGAGCCCAGCAATTTCTGTTCAAAGTATTTCTGCTATTACAACTTATGCCAGTTCTCTGATTGAAATTATATATGAATACAAATGAGAGCAAATATTCCTATAGTACTTTACACACAGCCTTTTAAGAGTGACAGGGTTTTGTTTGCATTTTATTTAAATAGTCATCTGAAAGGGGAAAAGCTTCAGTATTGGCACTACCATGAGTTCCATTCACTAGATGTTAAAAATGCTAATTTTGTTGTAGGAAGTTCCTTACTAGCACAGCTTAAGAATAATAAAAGTGCTACCACCACAGCAAATCTTTAGGAAGGTAGATCAGAATGATGTTATATAAGGATTTCAGAATTAAGTGAAAGGACAGCCTAGATAGTTTACAGTGTTCCTGAAATAAACAAACCGTGCAATATCGTGTCAAGATAAGACACACCAAGGCAAATAACATTGGCAAACCATACACAACACATTCTGTATATACGTGTTAAAATAAATAAGCATGAGGACATGCTTTAAAGATAAGTCAAAATGCTAAATATATAGTAGGCATTTTACCTTCCTACATGAAACACTTTCAAAGCAATAGAACCAAGTAATAGGAAGGCTGAAGAATGGAATAACGACTGTTCAGTGCTTGAGTTTTACTATTTAATGATTTATAGAATAATTACTATTAATTTCTATTATGTTACTTTTTACAAGTTGCTAACTATGCAGTTAGTTTACATTGTCTTAGTTTGAATAGATTATTCAGTATACTGGTTCATTTTACAACCTGTAACCCCTGAAAGAACGGCATTCCATCATTAAGACAGAGATCATGTTTCTTTCTCTCACAAATCAAACTAATAAGTCAGTAGGCCAAAGGACATAATCTTAGACTTTTTGGAATGGTCTTGCATTAGGTTGAAAGTTGTTGTTTTTCAATTAATAGTCACTTGGAAATAAAGCTTTGGGTTTTTCTTCTTTTGAAGAAGAAAATAAATTATTAAACTAGTACATATTAGATATTAATAGATATTATCAGATATTCTCAGACCTGACAGATATTCTTTACAAAAGAATAAACATATAAAGTAGTTAAATAAAGAGTAGAACCAAAAATATAAGTGATTTCCTTAAGATTTTCATGTTCACAAGCAAAGAAAAACGTTTACTTGTATTGTTACAACAGATGAGAAAGGTTTTACATTTTAAATAAAAGAAGAAATAGCACATGCAATTTTCCCCCCTTTTTTCAGAACTCATTGAAGAACAGACAATCTGGAATAACTTGCTATCACCCTTCAAATGGATTTTATAAGAAGTGAAAATATGTGGCTAAAGCATGATGTACTAAATCTATTGTCAACAAGAATACAAAGAGACTGAGGGAGAAGGGTCAATACCACTGTTACAACATGGAGAATTCAAGAAACCTGGAGGCGTTACAACACAGCAGTGTCCTTGACCACAAACCTAACAATCTTCAGAAAAATAGATAGTCATGAAAATGGGGACTTTATTCTTTGGATAAGAATTATCTCAGTAAAATTTATGTGCCGTCAGTATATATGTAGGCTTTGTGATATGGCCCACCTTGGTTTCATTTGTAGTTAATACAAAAAGGAATTTTTTTCTCTTCATTGGAAAATAGGGTGTTAGCACCTTATCTAATGTATTTTAGGATAAAGTGAATTATATTTAAGAACTGTCTGTTGTTCTCTATCACCAGTAAGTGAATTCACTCACTTGGAGATTGGAGAATTGGAGAATTATTGCAGGAATTTCATGAGACAGGAAAAGCAATTTTCTGTTGTCTAAACAAACCCTAAAACAAATGACATTTTTGTCGAAGTGCAGAAAGGGGAGTGCTGGAAATAAAAACCTATTTCATTTGACTTAATTACAGTTCTGGTACAGGTATTTCCAGAGAAGGTAGAACTGCATCTTACAGAAGTGGTGCATTACAGACTAAGAAATATACTTGTCCCTTAGTCCCTTTGCAAATTGTACATAGCATACCTTATGAGGTTTGTATGGCAAGGTTTTGAGCATAAGGGAGAGGAAGATGCCAAAAGCTTGCCCTGTTTCAGATAAAGGCAGTGCCAACCAGCTCAAAGATCGACCTTTTGCTGTCCAAAGCCCAGCAGTGATGGTAGCACCTCCATGATAACATGCATATGAAGGGAAAAAAAACTGTTACTCAACAGCAGCCAGAGGGAGGAGTGGGAATACATGAGACAAGCACCTCTGCAGACACCAAGCTCAACGAAGAATGAGGAGGAGGAGATGCTGGAGATAGGATTCCCCAGCAGCCCATGGTGAAGACCCTGTTGAAGCAGTGGTCCCTCTGCAACGCATGGAGCTCCCATGGAACCTGCAGCCTCTGAAGGACCCCTGTGGCGGCTACTTCTGAAGTCATGACCAGAAGTGCTTTAAATGCCACAGGAAAGTTCTTTCAGTGGGGAGAAGGGCTGTTTTGAGCAACACAGGAGATGAATTTGGGCTTCTGGAAGTCGGCTCAGGCGAGGGGACGAGATGAGGTCTCTTCAGCTTTATTGGGGTTACAAGGGGATAGGAGAGTTTGGAGAGACATCTGAAGAGCCCGAACAAAGGCTCTGCAACAGGTTATAAGGGTACATAACTGGGTGGGTTTACAAGTTTTCAGAACAAATAGAAAAGTGATACAAGTAATTTACAGTCTAAATTTACCAATGTCTAACACTGAGATATGCAGGCGTCGAGTGGTTGGGGAGAGATAACGGCTCATACTATCTGTAATACTTTTCTGGGAGGTTGTTGGGATAATCCATTTCTTCTTCACTTTCTTCTGGCACTTCTCCCATTTCATCCCAATCCTCCACATTCTCAAGGGCACTGAGCTCTATCTCAGCTGCTTGGGCCGCAACAGACCCCTTGCTGGGGGAGGTGGGTGCCTGAAGGATGCTGTGATCCTGTGAAAGCCCATAGTGGACTAAGCTCCCAGTGGGACCTGTGACCCTGTGGGGAACCCATGTTGGAGCAGGTCCTGAAGAGCTGCACCTTATGGAAAGCAGCCACTTTGGAGTAATTCCTGAAGAGCTGTAGCTCATGGGAAGAACACATATTGGAGATGTTTGTGAAGGACTGTCTCCCATGAGTGGGACCACACAATGCAGAGGGGAAGACATTGAGGAGGAAGGAGCAACAGAGACAACACAGGATGAATCAGCTGCAGTCCTCTGTTCCCCAAACCTGATCTGAGCTGCAGCTAGGTAGAGAATTTGAAGGTGAATTTGAACCCAGCGAGAAGGGGGAGGTGGAAGGAAGATATTTTAAGGTTTGGTTTTCTTTCTCATTATAGTATTTTGATTTGATTGGTGAACAATTAAATTAATTTTCCCCAAGCGAGTCTCTTTTGCCCATGTTGGTAAGTGACGAGAGAGGTCTCCTTGTCCCTAATTCGATTCACAAGCCTTTTGTTATGTTTTTTTCTTTCCCTGTCCTGATGAGAAGGATGATTGATAGAGCAATTGTGGTTGGTAGCTGGTAACCAGCCAAATTCAGACCACACCACCTATATTAAATTCTCAATTATTCAAAACCAGTACAAGCTGATTTTCAAAGGAACTCAAAAGACATTTCTTATCAATGACTCCAGGCCAATTGAAAGTCAAATCAACATAAATTCCTTCACAGATATAAATAAACTCTCAGTTACTCCCTTGATAATTGTGGCAAGAACAACATTTACAAAAAGACTGATAAGATCTGATACTTAGAAGCTGGCCCTGTTTTGAGTGGGGAGTTGGAAGAGATGACCTCCAAAGATCCCTTTTGACTTAACCTACTTTATGAGCCTCTGTTTCTATGATTTGAACATCATCACTAATTCAATCAAGTCTTTCCAAATGTCATGTGAAAACTAAAACTGGAACAGGAAACATAGTCTCTGATAAAATATTTCTGAAAAGAACTTAGATGAAAAAAATTCTAACCTCTAAAATTCTTTACTCTTTAAACTCTTTACTCTTTGTGTTCTTACTGTCTAAAATCAGCATAAATTTCACAACGGAAAAATCCTATTTATTGATTTTAGTCTTTAGTCACATCACAACAGATGACCTGAAAATTAGATCAGTAGGTGGGTAAGTAAATGTCCTCATAAATGCTTTTCAAGATCATAACCAATAAGCTTATAAAAATTAATAAATAACATTTTTAATTAAACAGTAAATATTAGCCCTTGTATTCTCACAAAGGAAAAGTTGGAAATAAGATTTAATATTTACCTTCAGAAAGAGAAAGGGGTACAAAAGTGGCCTTGTGACTGGTTAAAAAAAATACTAGTCAAAATAACACACAATTTTATATGTAGCCCTGAAAAGACAAGACTCTGTCAGTACATAAAGACACTCAAACACTAGGTGAAAATGGTCTGAATTTTATATATTTTTTTTTCTCTCAGAATTATTTAAACAGCATTTGACAGAACAACCTCCTACTGACATAAAAAATTGACTGCATGATATATGTATATTAAGTATATCCATTGGAGATAATTAAGCATTTTACACCTAAAACCAATTCATAATCTTTTGTTTGGCTGTTTCTCAGAGTTCCCAGCCTTTGCTTTCATACAACTTTGTAACAAAATTATAGATCCATAGTATAGGCACATGTATGCTGCCCAGAGAGGTTGGGGAATCTCCACTCTTGGACATATTCAAAAGCCATCTGGACATGGTCTCAGACTAGGTAGCCCTGCTTGGGCAGAGGAGGTGGACAAGGTGACCTCTTGAGACTCCTGCCAACCTCAGCCATGCTGTGATTTGGTGATATATTGGTGGCCAAACGTGTGTGAATATATATAGATATTAATATATTCATATATATTTGTTCATCTGTTTAGGGACACACTTGCTAAAATATAGTGTATAAATTACTGGAAGTCACCATCTTCCAGTTTCCAAAGGAATATATTGAAATAAAGACAAAACTTTCTGAGTGTGTATTTTGATGAATATTTTCTAATTTCAGTCTTTGATTATGGTTCTCTGAACATATTTATTATGCCTGCACTTGGGTAAATCTTACACAAATTTTGGTGAAACTCTTTATGACTCCCTGCTCTCAAAAGAGGACAATTTAAAACTTTGTTTTACAAATGATTTTGAACAATGTAGCTGATTTTTATTGTCTTTCCCTGACATTGAATTTTCTTAAAAGAGCTTAAGACATAAACATCCAGACTGCTTTCCCACAATTAGTTCTGTGGCATTGTGACTTATGAAACTAAAAATTTTCATACAGTATCAACCCTGGAGAGTACACCTAGTCTAGCTTCATGTCCTTGACAGTAGTTACAATCAGCTCTTTTAAAAAAGTAGTGCAAGAAGTTAAACTTCAATGTTAAAAAAAAAAAAAATTGGCGTATTGTAATGAGTCTGGCTGGGATGGAGTTAATTTTTTTCACAGCAGTCCACATGGAGTCATTTCAGGTTAGTGATCCAAATGGTTTTGATAGCATACCTGTGTTTTAACTACTGCTGAACAGTGCCTGCACAGCACTAAAAACTTCTCTGTTTTCTTACTCTCCATGCCCCTGCAGGTAGTTGGCTAGGGGTGAGCAAGAGGCTGTATGGGACACAGCAGTGACAGCTGACTCAAATCGACTAAAGGGATACTCAGTACCATGTAACACCATGCTTGGCAATAGAAAGTAGGAAGGGGGAGAAGGTATGAAGCAGGGATAGTTTTTTTGAAGGCAGGCACTGCTTGGAAATTGGCTGGACATCTGTCTGGTAGTGGGAGGTGGGGAATGATTGCCTCTGCATTATTTTTTTGCTTTGTTCTGTTTCTCTTCACATATTAAATAGTCTTTGTTTGGGCCCATGAGTTTTTATCACTTTTTGTCCTTCTAATTCTCTCCCTCATCCCACTGATCATATCCATTCCAAAAAGTCTTGCCTGTCTTAACAGTTCAACTCTGAATTTTTGCATTATGCATATAAAATTTAACTCTTGAATCTTGATAAAAATCTTGCTCAAGGGCTAGAAAATTATAACAAGTTCCCTATACTAATCAGACATTATTAAAAAATGTTTCCACCATCAAGTTTTCTGCTATTAACCATAGCTGAGTGACAGGTTATTATTGTGT
This sequence comes from Lichenostomus cassidix, assembly GCF_008360975.1. NCBI lineage: Eukaryota > Metazoa > Chordata > Aves > Passeriformes > Meliphagidae > Lichenostomus > Lichenostomus cassidix. The sequence goes on along the minus strand of NC_139479.1, from coordinate 43,700,082 downwards.
TAGAAAACAGAGTACAAAGGTAGGTTTCACAGAGAAACGGCAATAACATTTCAAGATTTATGGGGTTTTTTTCTGACCATTTCACTTTTATTGCATAAACAGTGGCCAAAGTGGAATATAGAACCCAAACAATGAAAAATATCTGCTGTTTCATAACCCCCTTGGAAGACAAGTCTTTTGACAACTTGCAAGTCCTGAGATGATGAAAGGTGACTCCATTTGAGTACTTTTCTACCCAAAATGTGCATGTCAAATTTCATGAGATAAAGAGCTCCCAATAGCTTAGGAAGTGAATGCCTCAAGGCTGCTTAGAAACCTGTGGCAACATGATGGCAATACAATAATAATGTGCTATTTGGTTTAAAGATTGTCTTGGGCTCCACAGGGTACAGCTACGAACACATCTGTCAACATGGATTTTCTCTCCATCTTTCAGGAAGAAAATATATGTACTAAGATATCTTTTGAAATAAAATAAAAAAATCTTTTTTGATTCTCTTTGGATGCTGATTTTCACAGCCTTTTTCAACAGTGTTTTTTGAATATTCCTTTAAACATCATGGAGGTAATTTCACCCATTATCTGTATCTTAGAATGCTTAGAGAGGTTTGATAATGCTGAATAATTAAAATAGGGTGATTTGGATCTGGCCTGAAAAAATATTGAAGAGGAAAAACAACAGTAAAAGTATAAAACTAACCAAACCTACTATGTAAAATAAACAAGTAATGGCAACACAGAGGGAAAGTAATTTTCACTGAGAGGTATCCTGATGTATAGTTAAATATAGCAAGGCACTACTCAAAATATGACAACATATTCAAATCCAAAAGATACTCTTCCTGAGGAAATCTTGTGCATCATAAGTCACAGACTCACAGAGACATTTGAAATCACTGGCCTGTGGCAACTGCTTATTACTGCTGAAGAAAAAGGAACTTTAAAAAAAAAAGTTTCTTTAAGAAGATCAAAACTACTGACAGCATGCATTTACAGGTCATTTCTTTTTCCATGAATATAGATGCTTTTCTTTTTTTCTTTTTTTTTTTTTTTTCGGGAAATTAGTACAGAAATTTGGGAGATTTTAAATATAAAATCAATATATTCGGAGAAACTGGATATCTAGAAATGCTCCCACTGAACAAGTCAGTTTCTGTGCTGCACACAGGACAGCAGCTTGACAGACTGAAACACTCAGCCCTGATTGCAGAGGGATTTTCACTGCAGCTCCTCAGAAATCTTTCACATTTCTATGCTACATGGTCAGCCACAATGAGGTAATGAAGTTAGAAGTGATACAGAACACCCAAGTAAGGTGGATCAGGGTCAGGAATAACACAAAAAAGAGATGTCACAATTATTAAAATGCTATCCCTCTTTTTCCTCCCTTTCTTCTTTTTAACAGAGATTCCCTGGATGACCTGGCAAATGCTTCCAGCCACTTTAAGTAACAAACAGTAAAAAAAAGTGCTGGGACAAGAGTTGGCTGCGTTTGTAAGCCCCCTCTGCACTGACATCTAAAATTTTCGGACATAAAATGAAAGCTTGAGAATGAGATTTACTCATAAGAGAAAAAAAAAAAACAACTTAGCAAAAAAAGAATGTTGAAGCTGCTTTAGATGCAAAGTAAATGCCACAAAAACTATCCTGATTTTAATTATTGAGCCATGTCAAATCTATGACTCAATGTCTGGCTTCATTGTAGGTTTTTTCCCTGTGTTTTCATATTTGAAATATCCTGTAAGATGACATTCTGCAATATATTAAAAATGTTTTTATTGTTTACCCTATACTGCTTTATATTATTCTAATGTGTACTATGTGCTTCATGGAAGAAATAAGAAAATATGGTTTCTGTTCACAATTGCTTTTCATTTCCTTGCTATAATTATGCAAACTTTTTAAGGAGACAAAGAGAGAAGGGGATTAGTAAAAGAATTCAGAAAATGTTGCGTAAGTCAAATGCAACAGCCATTTTGTCTCTGGTTATTGTATTTCTGAGAAATGTACTTTATACTGCATTATATCACAATATGTTTGTTTGTCCAAATAGTCAATACGAACTGAAAATGAGGAACACTTAAGGGTGTCTGCAGGAGAAATGGAGCTGTAGATACCATCCTTATTGAAGTAAAAAGAGGACAATATACTTCTGACTGTAGCAAAATTGGGAGGATAAATTCCCATCACTCCTATTTGGTTTAAATATTGCTGCTTCTTCCTCATGAAGGCTACAAATACAATTGTATATGTTCCAGAAAAAACAAGAAAACCCAGAGTTTAATGCATTCTTTTCATTCTGGAAGGTTAAAAACAAAACCCCTGGAGATAATAAGCATATAATTTCAAAAGTTCATATCTTATAATTTCCTAACTTTGGAAAAATAGTTCAGTAAGTAATGGAAAGCAAAACAATAAAAGAGAAACAAAACCACAGAAATGGAATATACAGGCATTGGGCACTGACAATTTTTCTGATAAAGCTTCAGAAATCCCAGTACTAGTGAAAGACTCTGGTTGCCACAGAAGTTGTCAGTATTCTGGAAAAACTGCAGCTGTACTTTGAGTCCCACAGACAGCTAACTTCTGACAGCTGTGAATGGTTCTTTGTAAATGTAGACTTCTCTCTTTGACTCAAAGCTGAGCTTCTGGAAAAGCTCCAAAACAGTCACTCTTGTGTGGCTGAAAAATGCTCCAATTGCAAGCTAGGAGAGGACATGGCAGACTTGGCACATCTAAACCTGCGTAAAATCTGCTGATGCTCTATTTTTCTTTCCCCATATCAGGATTGCAAGTTGTCTGTTTTGCACTTCCTGTATACTTAAAACTAGAGAACATCAGTAGGCAGAAGGAGTACCATAGAAATGCAGGGTCAAAACACGTGGCAACAGACTGCTATTGAGTTAATGTAAACGGTAACCTATGTTTCGCGGACTCAAACACTCCATTGGAAAAATAACTCAAAACGTTAAAAGATGTTAGAAATAAAAATTAATTTTTAACAGCATTCAACACAGATGAAACAGGATTTGTTTTCACAGTATCTTTTCAATCAGTGTTAACTCAATTTCCATTAAAATTTGTGAGATTTAAACAGTATTCTTGATAAGGAATATAATTTTAAAAACTGTCCTTTATCACAAATTTTCCTTTTTTAACCCCACAGCCTTTCAGCATAGAGAGCCTATTGATCATATCCTTGATTTATTTATCCCTGTCATGGGAATGGCACAGCTTAAGCATGTGCAAAAATCTCATATAGAAGGGCAGATCTTTCTTTATTGTTCTGGGGTCAAATTAGTAGCAGAAAGTGTGGAGAAATTACCCTTATATTCATGTACCCTGCTCACAGGCAAAGAGCTAATGCAGCCACTGTATCTTGGGAACTATCTGATCACTTTTCCTGCGTAGTTGCGTAGCATCTTGAGGGAGGCAGATGAGTGAGGAATGATGCATTTCTAACTGGGAAGCAAGGCAGACACTTCCCCACCCCCAAGTTATACTTGTAGATACAATCAAGGAGAGACATACATAGGAGATACATATTTATATGCTCTTCTATACATACGCCCACACACATACACACATACACTCATATAAATATATGCATATTCAAGAGCGACACCTCTAGGACCTTCATTTGCACCCTGCCATCTGCAGAGCCACTACTCTTGATGTTTGTGCTGAACTGATGCTGTGAGCATCTTCTTCTCTTATCACAAAGCTATCAATCCTCCGTGGACAAGAACGTTATTCAAGGGTCAGGCTGACCCTAAAAATATTTGAGAGGAGCAGACTCAATACTGCCTTTGAAATATGATGTGACCACAGGCTATATGGAGCAAAGTGTGTGTATTTGCCCTTGTATTGGGACTGTATTATATCTGCAATACTGAAAAAATTGAAAGACAATAGGAGGGTATACCCCAGAAAAGAAATGCATTTAGGAATTAAAAGTATCCTGCTCTAGTACAACTTATTAAGGAAATACCATTTTTACAGTATTTTTCACTATGCAGAGGTATTTTAGACTACATTCTGATTTTTCTCGGTACATATTAACTGGCTGATTATAAAAATCTAAATTATCCTCATCACAAAGTTAATTCCAGAGAAGTTGCAAATTCCATGCTGTGAAACAGAATCTTAAAGTCTTATTCAGTTAAAAGTTTTGGCAATTATAGCCTGGTGCATTTACGAATTCTGACATTTTAATGGTGAGCAGCTTGAATAACAAGTGATCAGCTGGAAACATATAATGCCACACAGTAGAATTCATCTGGATCTCAAAGTTCATCTCACATTAATCTTCAGAGTCTCTGGAACTAGTTCCTACTTACATGAGAATATTTAAGAGTCTGATAATTATGATCACTTATTCTCAACTGAAAATGTAAGATAGGTGTGGTGTTGCAGTCTCGTGTTTCACAGACGGGCACCCCGCGCTGCACAGAGGGGGCCATCTGGGGCTGAGACACACCAGGGCACACGGTGGTGACAGGGCACTGCGGCAGGCAGTGGAGCTCAGGGGACACCAGTCCTCGTGGAGGCACGGCGAACAAAGAAGTGCTGGACTGCAGTCTGGGGTTCCAAGGGAGTTTATTAGGGTCCACAGGCACAGGGCAAAGGGAAGTGAAGAGCGAAGGGGAGCAAGGAATGGGGAAGGGGCAAGGAACCAGAGACTGCGAAGGCAGAACAAAGGGATGCAGAGGGTTAAAAGGAGAGGGAAGAGGGGAGTGGTTAGCTCCGAAGAGCCAACCAGGGAAAGCCAGAGGGGAGGAGATAAGGAGGGGAAAAGGGGTTACAACCAGTAGATTTACAGCAGAGGAGGGTACAGACTCAGGAAACTAATAATTACACTGAGCTAGGGAGAGATTTCTAGAACATAAACCATATACAGAATGGGGGCGGGGGAGAGCGCAGGACCAATGATATGCATACCCTAAATCCTGCTAGCGCACTGCAACAAATAGGCAAGTGAAGGAAATAATATCTGCACGTTCTATTATGATAGAACCAAAGAGGATTTTCCTCCTGATTGCAAACCTATCTTTTGAAGATCTTTGCAAACTCTGTGTTCTTTAGAAATGTATTTTTTAACTTGAAGATATAACTGCAAGCATTAACCTTCAGTTAATGAGTAATTTCACATCTTTGGTAAAAAAGTCACCAAAGGAAACTATAACCTTGTTGATCAGTTTTGTCAGCCTGTGAAGGATCTGGCCAACACTCATAACACTATGCCAAGCATCATGACTTCATACAGCTCTTTTTATACTGGTTAATTCATAACACTGAAATAGTAACCCTGCTTTTGTTTGCTTATAGTTGAAAAGGTCATGTGGAACTACTATATAACCAAACTGGGTACTACAAACACTCAGACTAAAAAGACATTCCTGGAGTGGAATTCTGGGCTAAGGCTGCTTGGATCATTTGAAAGATTGTTAACTGACTACTATAAATGAAAAAAGCCAAATGAAAGAGAGGAAAACTATTAAATGTTTAGATCCATAATTGTCATTATAAAATATAAAAGCCTAGCCTGCTATGCACAGTGCTTCCTCTGAGTAAGAGGAAGTGTGATTTTGAAACCTGACAATTTGAAGTTTAACATGAGTTAAACTCATGTTATCAAATTCCTTGTTCAAAAATTTATTACTGAACTTCTGAATGGAAGGAGTAGTCTCACCACATTTTACAACAAGATAGCATGATGTAAGTGGTATACTCTTCCTGGAATATTCCTTGAATGAGATATTTGTGACAGAGCCAAATATTCTGTTTTTAATGATCTGTTAAACCAATAATTTAGTATCAAATTACAGTAGAACTCAGAGTTGGAGAAAAAAAACAAAACCAAAACAAGATAAAACCTAAGATGCTAACTTCAGCATAGAAAATATGTTTTATGTATTAAAATAAATATAGGATTTGTGGCAGAATCAAATCTTATTAGGTATTTTATGAAGAAACAAGAATACCAAAATTAACAGACTAGCAACAACAGAAAAACAAGAAGATACACAGTAAAATTCTTGTCAGCAATTTTCAGACTATCATAAGTATCAAAAAAAAAAAAAAAAAAAGAAAAAGCCGCAATTCCACAATCCTCCAGGCAAAAGCTCCTTGATATTAGTTTGAAGCATTTAGACTGAATATGCTGTGGGCCAGTACTAAAGCCAGTGCCTTTTTATACCCGTTGTTTTTAATTGCTTTTCAATAATTAGTTTTATAACTGATGAAAGTGTAGAGCTAGCCTTACATTAGGTGTTTCCACCATCTTTGGGATTAGTATAAGTGCCATTATCTGGTTAAGATGTTAAGGGCTGAGATCAGAACAAGTTAGGTGTGATGAGTCACAACATTAAGGCTGTGAGATATTCCTCACTCTTTGAATTGGTATAAGCATCATAGTAACTTTCTGGTTGGATTATATATGCTGAAGGACATGACAGGAAAAGATCTCTTACAAGATCTCTCTGTGGTATATACTAGGCTGTAGATAAAAGATGCTAAAGAGTTAAGTATTTGGCAAGAGATGGTTTCTGATTCCCCATGCTCCAAAAAGAAATCAACTGCAATAAAGTCAGTAGGTCAAAAACGGCACTGGGAAAAATCTCAGAAGACCAATGGAGAGATTGGAAGTCAAGAGATGCTTTTAAGACATACAACTTCTCAGCAACCAAAAGTGAATTTCTCATGTGCATTGCGTTTCCTTTGGGAGATATGAAGGAGCAATTTAAAGCTAATTAACTCTTAAAGAGGCTTGTTCTGAATTATAACACATCATGGAACATTTTGATATAGGTTAATAAAAAAACATTTCTTTTAGAAGACTGACTCAGTCAAACAATTTTTGTCTTTCTCACAATCTTTTGTCCCTCAGATTTGTAAATTCATCTGGTCAATTATTAAAGACTTCTGACAGACACAACTGCAAGCTCAATTTTCTCATTACTAACCTTTAAAGAACAGAACATAATAGTGCAGAACTTTCATGTAAGCTGCTTCTCTTAATTTCCAGAACTGAAGCTAGCAGCATGGATGCTTACTCATTTCTAGTGGGTTCTGGCATAGCCAAAAATAGATTCTTGAACCTGAGTTTTTCCCACCTAGCTTTCAGCCCTTAAATGAGCTTGTAAATTATTTTAGATCCTTACTTTCCCTGGGGGACAAAGGGACATAGTCATCTGAAAGAAATAGCTTTCTTGAGAGGATGATTCAGTTCTTAAGGACGCTTTTAACACCTGTTTACCATTAAGTACGGAGGCAGCCTAGAGCAGATAAGCCCCCTTTATATTATGCTCCACTACCTATTTGCTTGAATTTTTCCAGTAAGAATAGCTCATCTCCTACAGGAACAATTTCTTGCCTCTTCAGGATTAGGTGTCACAGAAGGCTCTTCTGAGAGGAGCTGTTTCCAGGTATACTCCAAGAAACCTGAAGTCCACCTCAGCCACCTTTAAGTATGCAAGTCCCTGAACTCATCCACAAGTTTAACTCAAGATATTATTTAATGTATGAGTTCTCTGAAGGTCTAACTTTTGCATCTATTCTCAACAAACTCTTACTGGAAATTATATTTAAAAAAAAAAGAGACTAAACAACAATGGCAACAATAAACACCATGTGATGCATTTTCTCAGATGCTAATATATCTGAAGTACATGTCAGATCATTAGGCAAACACTCTTTAAAGCTTTGTAAACTGTAAACTAGCAGCCTGAATTAAGAGTTTCATTCATGGAAACAAATGAAAGCATTCTATCCTCAGTGGAAGAGTATTCAAGGTAATAGATAACTTTTTCAGGTGTGAAAAGGATGAAGGAAAATGGAATTACCATGAAGGTAATGGATGAAGGTATGGCATTACCAGAGCTATTTCTTATGGGTATATTTCTGGCATGCAATCATTTTGCTATTTGCAAAAAAGAAAACTAAAATGATATAATAAATTATGATAAAATAATTTGGATAATAGGTTTGGTTGTTGGTTTGTTTGGTTTTTTTTAAGTGAGAAAATTCTTCACATTTTACTCAACATAGGTAATATATTTGATATTTAAAAATACAGTCTTTATTTGAGAAAGTATGCTGTAAGCAGAAGCTTATGGTCAATGGCTAGAGATTACATATTTGTCATATCTGGAAGGGTCAGAAGGTTTTTCACAATTGTCCTATATTCTTCCAGCTAGGAATTTTTAGTGAAGATAACACATGGGACATGCAAGTCAATTAAATCAGTTTGTGTCAAAAGGAGGAGTGGAAAACAAAAAAATCTATGTTTTACAGTAGCATTTTGAATGTTAGTGTAGCAAATTAGACTGTAGTAGTCAGCAGTCAGTACTGATAAATCACATGGCAGTTATTGTTCTGGATATCCTGTCACATCTGCAAATTTCATAGGCAAGTGATGACAGCATTTTTCTGTATTTTTTTATACTTTCCCTTCAGCATAACAAAGACACCTATTCCTTTTTATCTTGGATGTGAAGATTAACCATTGAGGTCTATTAAGTGTATGCAAACAAAAAAATGCTGGTTAAAAATATTAAGAACAATGGAATATGTAATGAAAGAAAATAAAATACAAATTAATAGAGAGCTCTTTTCATCAAATATAATTGGTTGAATAAGCAGCAATTTCTATTATAGGAAAACATAAGCACAAAGCACAGAAATTCACTTCTTATTATGGCATCTACATGAGATTTTAATCAATGTATAACAGCAAAATAGGGAATAGACAAAAACCCCTATGTGGTACAAAGGTCTGCTATCGTATCAATCCTAACAGCTGTTTTCTAATGCATATATTCATCCAAGGCAATCTAACAGAAAAACAAAGAGGAAATGCATATTATTACAGATATAACTACATAAAATGAACTTAGTTGTATAGCAAATTTTTATGTGCACTTACTAGCTATAATGTGAAATAACTTTTGAAAGAGAACTTAGAGTTTTTCCTGTAATATTAAGTATTTAAAAGAAATTTGCTAATGCAAGTCTGAATTTTGACACAATATCCACCTCATGATTAGTAGCACTATATTCCCCAGAAAGCCCCATCTAGGCCAGTAAGAGTACAAATGACATAAAGTATGATTTTATTTTTATCTCTTTATGGTTATATTCAGGTAGTTTTATACATTGACTGACCATTCACCAAGTATGTATTAAGCCCACTTGATTTTAGGCAAGAGGCACTAAGCTAAATGCATGACATCCCACAATCAGTAGAGAGGGACATATGTTAAGAGAAGACTTCAGGTAATTAGAATAATCCTTGAGCGATGCCCATCTCACATCACTATCTATATGACAGTATTTAAGATGAGTGGGCCCTGATTTAGACACCATGCATGGTTGCCTAGTAAGACTATTTCAAAACATGGTACTCACCTGCCTTTAAAAAGTAAGTTTCATTTTATAAAGCTATGTAAAATATTTCTTGGGAAATTGTTCAAGTGGAAGGAATTAATTTAATTTAATTTAATTTAGTACCGCATAGATGCATTTCAGAAGTAGGTAACATTTTGTAAAGGAAGACAGCTTCGTAACAAATCTGGACGCTTGCAGAACCTATATAGGCTTCAAAGTTCATCTTAGGCAAGGCAGACTTCATGATTTAGGCACTGATACTGTTATTTATTAAAATTCTATGTTGTTATCCATTTCATCAATAAATTTACATTTAAGGGAAAAAAAGACTAAATAAAGATGTAAAATGACATAAAAAAATCTCAACGTTTTACTATATTAGAAGTCAGATTCATTTTCTGGATGAGATTCTGGAAAGGGAACTCTGAGAAATGAATTAATTTAGTAAAGTATTTGATATTACATATGCAACATTTCAGTTAACTGATCTCATTTTCCTTCCATTCCTGAAATGAAGGCTGGGGGTAATATTTCCTTTCACCTCTCTTTCATCTGCTTTTACTACCATGGCTTCATATTTACAGGTAGCCAAGTATAGTTAAGTAATTTCCCACTATTCAGTTACCACTGGATATCAATAAGACTGACACTCTCACTCCAAATTATTTTCTCTAAATCCCAGGTTTTAGAACAGCACTGTGGATTGATACTATATGATCAGATATGTCTAGTGGAGAATGCCATTTGCAACTACTGGTACTACCAAAAGAGCAATAAACAGTAAAATCCTGTGTGGCTTTCTACTTAAGCTTTGTAGGATGTTTATGTTTCACAGGGATATGTATAGAAATCTAGAGCTGAAATGACATTAAGACATAACTTTGACACCACCTCTATGCAGAAATAAACTGCTCTTCAGATTTTTTTCCTCTGAAGATTCTAATTCTATATTGCTCTTTACCAGAAGGTGTGAGAAGGTTCTTGGTGTATTATCACTCGTATGGTTTGTAAAACCATATATAAACAATGCAGACTATATAAACAATGCTTGCAGGGCACTTTGATATTCTTAACTAAGGGGTATCCCATAGTTATGAGGACTCTGTTTCCTTTTTATTCAATATAATATAACTTCAGTGTCTTGCAAGACATTTGTATGCATTATATAGGGAGTTTATAGAATAAAAGCTTTATAACATAAATCACTACCATTTCTCACTTAAACTCATAACTTCACTGGTAAACTAAGAAAACACTTGTATTACTTAGTTATTTTACTGATTATAAAATGCAGATCCTTATTTGTGTTTTCCACTTATCAACAATAATGTTTAATTAACTTTGCTCACAAATTTCGTGTTCTATTTCTTCATGCTGAATAATAAAGCACCACTTCTGCTCCTTCCATTGCCTATGGTAAAAGAATTCTAAGCAATAGATACTCAAATTATCCTAATCCAAGCCAGTGGTATGAAGACTATGGGAACCCACCACACTATCTTTAAAGACAGATTTTCATTTTTTTAATAAGTTTGTCTCATAGGTATTTTCATCTGCCAAAACTCAAGTCTTGTCAACTGGAGAGATATACTTAAATTTAACTTAATTTAATTTAAAATAGACAAGTGGAAATCCGAAACAAATACCAGATTATAATGTGTGTTTTGGTACAAGCTGCTTTCACTTTGACTTTCAGTCAGTTTAATTCCAAAGAAGAACCAGTAATGTGAAGTGGATAAGGCTGATGAAGAATAAGCTATGATTCCTTAATGTATCAGTCAATGCATACATTTTCAGTGCAATGGACTTGCAACTCTCTCACTCTTGTGTTAAAAGACTATGGGCTCAAATTTTAAACAAGACCATGACAGTTTTAAAACCAGTAGAGACATTACAACAAAATGATGCTGTTAGTAAATACCTTTAAAATAAAACCTCAACAACTCTGTGTTCTGGACAGTATCAGTATGATCCTGCTTTTATTGTACATGCAGCCTTTTGATGTCAGAGAAAATGATTATTTAATAGCCTGAAGTGTCTGTTCAAGCATCCTATTTATTATAACTGAAAGAACATATATTTTAATTTTTACTTTTATTGCTATTGTTGTTATTAGGCAAAAATAATAATAATAATAATAATAATAATAATAATAATAATAAATATTTCATGTCATAATGGCTGCTGACTTTGATTAAACAACTGTCCCACTAAAAGAATGTTTGTGTAACATTTAATAGCCACTTGATTATGAAAAGAATTGTGGTCTAAACCACATTATTTTCCATTACTAGCGATCTATTTAAACATTAATTGTAAGGGTCAGAGGGCTGTGCAATCCATCAAAGGCTCCTAATTCTTGAAACACCCCATTTATCAAGATGTTCTAGTGAAGCTAATCACAGTACATGTTTCTTCATCAGTCTAAGACATATATAATTAATTGTGTTTACTATGTGGAAATCCATTTTCTATACTGAATTGTATGAGTAATTTGGAAACTATAGTAAATTTACCAAGTCTAAAACCTAAATTGATGTTTTTAGAATGTTTTCTTCCCATTTTTATATATATGTATATAACTTCATAATATCCAAAAGACTACATAACATTAAAAAGACTGTAATATCTATGAGCACATTATTATCCATTTTTCTTTTAAAAAAAGTTTGTTTTGAAATCTAACTGCACTATCATGAATCTGTTCATATTTTCTCTTCAGTAATGTGCAAGATGGTTGCCAAAGAGAGCTCAAAATCATGAGGGAAGTTTAGTATCATCTTTTCTACTCCTCCCGCTCAATTTCTGCTCTCCTCCTCCTTCAGTTAATGTTTCCACCAGGACTTTCCTGCACACATATAGGGACACCTAGTGGCAGAAACTGATGAAAACTCCCCTGCAGGAAGAACTGGAGGAGCCACCAGTGGCATGAAATTCAGGTCATGCCGAGTAGCCAAAACATGCAAGTTCAGCTCATTCTGAGGATTTTGCACTTTAACTGGAGCGAGCCTACCCACTTAAAAATACAAAACAACAACATACTCCTCGCTTTCCTTTAATACTTGTAACACAGTTAAAGTGCCTATTGGGTAGAATGGTAAAATAATTGATTTTTGATTATCACTTTGTAAATAAATTTCCATATTTATTTTGAATAAACTCAAAACAGTCTCATTAAGAATCTGCCTGTGAATATATGTACATAAACATGTGAAACTGACACATGTATTATGCTTATATTTTGTAAATATGTATTTAAACATATGATGTAGAAATGCATAGGAGTAGTTTTGTTTTCTTGAAAAAGTCAGATTGAAGATTTATCTGTTTATTGTATTAATTAAGTAGGCTCAAAAACTTATTTAAATGGAAAAACATAAATCTAAGTACCTGTATCCACTTATAGTAATGCAGGGTAAAGTTTAAAAATACACACATATATATACACACACACATACATGTACATAAATATACACACATACATGCGTATATATACACACATATATACATATATAGATATACATACATATATATCTATTCTTACCTATCATTTACAGAGTCTAGATCCAGTATTCAGAAACCATTAAGACTGCCAAAGTTCTTGCTGGGTACATTCATGTGCCTCAAGGATCAACATTCCTTGCTGTACTTCTTGCAGCAATCCTTTTCATAGACATTAAGAATTACATTAGTGCTGTTACTACTGAGTCGCTTGGAAGTCTAATTTATACATAATCCCTGATTTTCCATTTCTGACTTCCCCTGCTTGTGTCTCTTGTGAGGAACAGTTCATTAGAAATTCTCATGGGATGCTTAGCTTCCCCAAAGCGAACAGGGATGAGACAGGTCAGTCTCTGTGTTTGAGGGATAGTATACTGATCATATTCAAATTTCTGCTAACTAATGTGGTGTAAAAATTTTAAGGCTGCTTCTTCTATTGAAAGTTTTAACCATTAAGGCAGAAAACACCTGGTAATTCTCTGAGTCTCTCCTGTTAAATCAGTTTTGCTTAGTCTAAGAAAACTAAAGCAGAAAGAAAAGAATAACCTAACAGATTTGTACTTTAAGGTTACCCCTATATGTTAGGATATTAATAAGCCTCTTTTTCTACTCTACAACTTCCACCAGAAAAACTAAGAAGCTATCCCAGAGGAAGTGTTCAGATCCAGAAGAAATCAGAATCCTTTTATTTCAGTTATTTCAGATAGATTTAGATACCTTACATTAGACGTATTTGACATGAAATAATTTTAATTATTTGATAATCCTAAGCATAGCAAAGAGATAAGAGAAATGAAAAGTGAGAACTAATGTATAATGACAGAACAGTTTAGGAAATTTCAGAGAGATTTTTTTGCAGTATGTCACTTAATCCATGCCATGTCCTATTGAAAATGCTGAAAGTTTAGCTAGTATTTTTGAGATAATGGAACTGAGTTGAATTTGATTTTCATAAGAAGTAGTAATAGAAGCATATTGCTGAAAGAGACTATCTACATTTCTACATACTCACAGTTGAGGGTTACAATATACTAAATACTTATCTAAAAGAGAGAGAAAAAAAAAAAGGAGAGATCTACAGAACTTTTAGTCTAGACAGTACTACCCACTGACTGAAAACCTTTCATTTGCATGAAAGACCAAAAGTCAAACCTCAAATCTTCCTTGGGGAAAAAGAAACAACGGAGGAGGAAGAAGAAAAAAGGGCACTGCCAGTGGTCTGTGGAGACCCCTCAATGGAAGGAAATATGTTAGAAATTCTTTGCAGAATGTTCTAGGAGTTCGAACATGTCCCACTATACAAAGGGGAAAAAAGAAAGAGAGAAATTAACATAACTCAGAATCTAAATTATACAATAAAGGGAGAAAACATCCTACCTGACCTGAGAGCCTGCAGTAAGCCCTGAGGCACAGAAAAGATACAGTATAAGTGTAGGAAAAACATGTTCCAACTTCTTCAAAAAGCCCTTTCCTTTCCAACTTGCCACAAATGTCCCTTTTCTAACAGGAACTGTCTCAATCAATCACACAATTCTTTTCAAGTTCTATTTTAAAAAACTTGTTGGCCTGATTACCTATTTGGAAGATTTTTCCAGTCTCAGACAGTAAACTTCTTCCCTTTCCTATGTTTATAATCAATATATAAGTATTTGATAGCATCCCAACATCACTCTTCAGTTCAAATACATTCTGCCTTTTTTAGCATTTAACTGAAAATGCATTTGTAAGGACTCACATGTCCTTTCAATATCTATTTGGCTATGTATGCCCCTTTTTTTTTTTAATCTCTCTTCTGTAGACACATTTTCCATGCCCTAATTACCATAGTTTCTTTCTGGTCTTTAGATTTCATTTTAGTATCTTCTTTGAATGCATGACTAAAACCATGCATAATACACCAGGAGCTCATGAAAACAGACACCTTTTAAAATACTAATAACACCTTCCTAACTATTAGGACATCCTGCCCAAAACATCATAGAATCACATTTCCCTTTATATAAGTGCTTCATTTATAATAGCAACCTATAACCCTTCCTGATTGACTACTAGCTTTAAGTTTCTGGAATTTTTTATAAACTTGGATCTCCCCAGTTTGCAGCAAAAGCTTTCATTCATGAGTTTGTAGATTGCATTACTCAATTTCACACTATTTCTATCAGCCTAGGCCAAAAGAAAACAATGTATAGATACACATATATTAAATTTAGAAATATTGACATGTTGAAATATAGACAATAATAATGAAATTGTAAATATTTACATACTCTCTCTATATATGTGTGTATATATATACATATATATACATTTACATATATATATATATATATATGCACACATATATATCTGTCTCAACATATCTCTTTCTCAGAAATACCTCTAATTATGTCAACAAATTCTGTCCAGACCCACTTACCTTATACCCTGAAATAAGTGCAAAGTGTATTATAAAGGAGCTGATCTTTTTAGTATTTCAGGACATTAAATTCCTGGACCAAATGCTTGTGCCATGCAGTACCAAATACACTGACGATGTGATTTCTCTTACCCTGTTCCTACTTTCCCTATATATGAAAATTTACATATATTCTTACCAGAAACAACTTTTCCAGTACCTATTTAATCTGGGCATACTTTATTCCTAATGTTCACCCCATCCTTTAACATTCATCTCACATCTTAAGTTCTCATTTTACTTATATTGTTTATGTAGTTTTTACACTATTTCAGGTTTCTACGCAAGTTTTGGTTTGACAAAGTTTCTGAGCATTCTCAGTTTGGTTTCATGCCGTCTAATTTTTGATGCAGATTTTTTCTTGCTAATCAATATCTCTTTTCCATTCTCTTTAGATTTTTTGCTTGCTCTTAATAACTTGCTTAAGGCTTTTACCTTCTGGGAATTCTTTTTGATTCCAGTTTAGGTGGGCTATTTTGCTTCTTCCTTTCTCTCCCAGTGTAAAAATTCAATAATATTTGGGGCTTTTTTTACATCAAGTAGCATCTGTCTTATCTGAATTCTTCCTCCAGTACTCCTCACCAAAATTTTTATTTCTGAGTTTGCCTTTTTGAAACACTGGACTACTGTTACAGATTCTTCACATTCTTCTGTCTTGCAATTTCACATGAAGTAGAAAAGCTGGAAACCATCATATTTAAGATTATTTTCTATCATTATTTTTCCTGCAGATCCTATAATTTACTAAAATTTTGTCTAAGTTATCCTTGTCTCTTGCTTGCTCGCTCAGTGTCTGTTCCATAAAAGAAGCTATTCTCTATCATGTTGAACTTCATATAATCCCCAGCAATATTGGTTGAACTTTTTGCTGATGCTTATCTATACAAAATCACACAAATCTGCATCTCAACTTTAGGTTTTCAACCCCTACTTATTTGTAGGCAGTATTATCCAGATCAAATCTGTACCAGCAGATTCACAATAAATTGTATCTCTAGTAAGTATTTTACCTACTTTTTGCTCAATGATTTTCATTCAAGCGAACACTGTCTCATCTTCACCCGCAAATTTCACATTTTCATTGCACTATTGTGTAACAGTCTTCACTCCTTAACCCATTTTCATGTATTAACATGAAATTATTTCAACACTTTTTTTGTCTTTCATAAAGAGTGTCCATCCTTCTGTTCCAAAATATTTCACTCAACAACTTTGGAACCTCCAGATTCCTGTTTTCCCACATCTGATTCCACATGCCAGATCAACTGTTCCTGCCGTTGTTGTAAATTGAATTACTACAGAAAGAAGGCAGATTTGTACACTTACAAATTGTTGTACATGTAATGCATGTATGCCTCACATGCTTTTGTTGATTAACTTTACTCTTGCTCCAGCCTCACTCAGGTCCCTCTACTTGTATTCTATATGAGAATTATATTAATTATTTCCATCTTTCCTTCTGAGTATTTCAGTTTAAAGGCTTTTAGGATTTCCCAGTTTAGTGAAAGGTAGATGAAAGATAAATTAGCAAGAGGCAACACTATATTAAAAAAATAATTTATTTCTCACAAATTTAACAGCATTTACTGTTTGATGTTTTTGTGCTTTGGTTTAAAATGACAGTTATAGTTCAAATATTCAGATATAAATTTTCACTGTCAGGAATACTTTTGGACTAAGAATAAGAATGAATGGAGCAACAGCATGACAGTTCTACATGAATAACTATTTCAAATCTCCCACATGCTATTAAAACCATCTAGCAGTCTAACAACTTGGAAGTAAGACTTTATTAAATCAGACTTTCTACTTATTATGCTTTTTATTGTCTCACTAATATGGGATCATAAAAATTAAACTGAAATATATCTACAATGTTGACTTTAACATGATTTCAGACTTATGAAATGTCATCTTCTCCAAAACAGTTTCAAGAAATAGTTGAGCTCAGCCTAGCAGACAAGGTTATTTAAAATATCTTTCTCTGTTATGAATAAGAAAGTATTAATGTGTGTCTAATTTTGTGTGTCAGAGAGAAAAATAGCACAGAAACACAGGCAGATGCTATAAAAATGACAGACCTAAGAAATGCAAGCATATATACATAGAATCCCACATATTCAAAATGCAGAATTATTAATTCAAAAGAAAGATGTTTTTCAAAAATAGTGAGGTCATAAGAAACTCCTGTAAGACATCTCTGTTTACTATGTGTGACTTGTTTTGTTCCACTGTCATAAATTCCATGTTGCATATTAGAAAAGCTTAAAATAGTGTACATAGGAGGGGAAAAGTGTATGGTATGGTTTGGTATTTTTTCCTGACTAAAAGTAGCACCTTGGAAGTCAACCTAAAGCCATTCAAAACCTTCCACTGAATTAACTGGGTTTGCATCAAAATAGGAAAGTCAGTGATCCTTTAAGAATATAAGTAAGTACTTTGTCCCACTGAGAAGATTTCCAAGAGCTTCTACAAGGTCAGGAAAATTACCTGGTCCATATATGAAATTTGTCTTCTATCCAAATACCAGATCTTGCTTATTTCAGGCCTAGGAAAATAAGATTTGAGTCACACTCATTTTATGTTTGCAAAGAAGATAAACACGCCTTTTAGATAAGGCTGAACATTACAAAAAAGATAACTTTATACAGTAATTTTTGGGTTTAGTATATTGGGATGACAAGATATGAGTTAACAGAGATTTGCTGAAGATACAGATGTGCTGAAATCACATACCACATACAGAGTATTGTTCAGTGCTTACACTCATAGAGGAAAAACAGAGTCACAAATACATCTAGCATTACCTGTGAGTTAGGGGTGGATTCCAGCCGCTATGCTGTGCACATGGGATGTACTCTATGTATTCCTGTGCGCATAACACCTATTAGATTGAGGCACTACAATCTAGACACCACATAGCAACAAAGTATGCACAAAGGAGAAACGTGCACATCTTTGCACTTGTGCAATTTAATCACCTTCTTTCTAATTTTTTTTTTTTTTTTTAAGATCAACCAAACCCACGATTTCGCCGGAAATAAAACCCGAAAATTTATTCGGAAACAAACACCTCCAGAGCTGCAGCCAGCCTCGGCACTGCAAACCCCTCTGCGGTCCGCACGCACACCTACTATGGGCGGCCATCCCGCGGGAGCACAGGGAGCCCGCGGGGCGCGGTGTCACCTCCGGCCGCGCAGCCCGAGCCGGGGGCACAGCCCGCGGCCCATCCGCCGCCCTGCGCTGCCACCTGGCGGCGGTGGGAGGAGCCGCACCGCACCGCACCGCGCCGCGCCGGAGCCCGCGGCCGCCTGGAGCGCCCGGGAGCGCGGCCAGCTCCGAGGGCCCCGGGGGGGATGGGGTGGGGGGGCACATAGCCTCTCAGATGCTGCTGTTGCATCCGTGCCCCGGCTCCCTCCGCGACCTGTGGCTGGGGTGCGCAAAGAAAAGATAAGCTGAACGGTCCCGACACGCGCCCGCGCCCCCGGTGTCGGAGGATGCGCGTAGCGAAACCCGACACTTTGTTTCACCGCGACCACCCAAGTCCCCGCGGTCTCCGCGAACGCAGCGGAGACTCCCGCACAGCGAGCAGCGGCGACCGCCGGGCCACCGGCTCCCGCCGCCCCTCGCCGCGGCTCCGCTCCGTGCCGCCCGGCCGCGGCCAGCGAGAGCAGCGGGAGAGGACGGGGCGGCTGCGACCTCCGCCCGAGGGCTGCGGGGAGCGGGGGCGGCGTCCAGCGCGGCGGCGGAGCGCGGGGAAAGTTGGCCCGTGCTGGCGAAAGTGGGAGCGCAGCCCCGGGTGCCGCGCTCGCACGGGCATGTGTGTGCCTGCGTGTGCCCGTGCGCTGGGTGCCCGCGCGGGCGGGATGCGCGGCAACCCACGGGGCCGGCTGCTGCTGCTGCTGCTGCTGCTGCTGCTGCTGCCGCCGCCGCGCCGTCACCCGGGGACACCCGCTCCGGACCGCGGCCCTTCCCCGGGGCCCCCGCGCTCCCGCCCCCCTCCGCGCCCGCTCGGCGCCGCCGCCCCGCCCTCGCTCCCCTCCCTCCGCCTCCCCGCTGCGCTCGGCGGCGCGGGCACAGCGCGGCGCTCCGCCGGCCGCCCTCGCCCCCGCCGTGCGGGCGGGCGCGCGCGCCACAGCGCGCGTGCGTGGCGGGCGCGCCCCCGCGGCTGCCCGGGCGCGCGCGCGCGCGTGTGAGTGTGAGTGTGAGTGTGCGGCGCGTGTGCCCGCGTGTGCGCGCCCCTGAGCGCGCGCTGTGCCTCGGCGCCGCCTGCGTGCGGGGGGTGCCCGTGCGCGCTCCGCACCGAGCTCCCCGGCGCTGCCATCCTCGCCTCCGCCGCCCCGGCGGCTCCGCGCAGCGCCCGCGCAGCGGGTCGGCATCTTCATGGGCTGCCACCATGCTAGGGCCCTGGAGATTTCGGGCGAAGTAAGTACCGGGGTTGACTTTTCTCTCGCTCTCTTTCCCTCCTCGCTTCCTCCCTTCCTCGTTCCCCCCCGCCCCTTCCCCGCCGGGTCTTTCCTCGCTGTTGCTTTCCACCCCCAGTTCCCCGCCGTTTGCCCTCCTCCCCCGAAAGCCATTTCTCCCAACTCGGGGTGCTGCTCAGTTGGGTGGCAGTGTCCGGCTGGGGCTGCTCGCTCGCTGCTGCTGTCGGCGGTACTGAAAGCTGCTTCCAGCCGGATATGCAGTGCGGTAATCTAAGGGTTGAACTCTTCGGGGAAAAAAAAAACCCACACACGCAAGAAAAATCCCGATGCAACCCCTTTCCTCTTCTCCCCTCCCCCCCATCGCCCCCACCCCCCGCCCCCCCCTCAATCTGAACCTCTGTAGGGAGCTGGCGAACAGCAGCACACAGTCATCACAGAGGGGTTTCCAGGGCGGGATTGCAACCTTGCATATAGCCAGCTACAACTTTATTTTCTTTACCTCCCATCCCCCGCCTTTTTTTTTTTTTGGTCAGAGCAAGGGAGAAAGGGAGAGGGAGGGAAAATTGTATTTGCCTCCTTTGCTAACCATAATTGAATTAAAGTTGTAAAATGCCTGGGAGTTTAACACTGACCGGGCAGGTTTTCAGTAGGTTGTCATTGTGGTTTTTTTTTCTCCTCCGAAGAACTGTTGGTTAATGGATGAATGGATCTGATCAAGCTGAGAAAAAAATATGCTAGATACATGCCTTTGAGTAAGATTTCGGCTGCCTTTATGCAGTGAAGCTGTTTTGCTTTGAGTAATTCCGATCCAGTTGACGTCTGGTCAGAATTAGAGAGAGATTCACGGAGACTTCCGATTTCTTGCTGCATGATTGCCTTTGCTGCAAGTGCTAGTTTTGCAGCCTTGAACCTGATGCCACAGGAGATGTCTTGCAGTACTGAGACTTATCGTTTTTTAGGATGCGTTCCTCCAAACCAGAGTTGTGTCATGAGGATTGGAGCTCTGAGGTGGACGGTAAAAAATGCAAGCCTGCTCCAAGATCCCAGCATTTAAGCCTGATGATTTATTAGTCTTCCCCTACCGACACACAAAATGCATTTATTTTCCCTATTCATATTGCTTTTAGACTAGTAGAAGTAGAAGAAAGCCACGAGGAGTCAAACAGACTGCAAAAAAGGAATGGAAAGGATTTTTTTCCAGCTAGGTGGAATTCAGGCATTAAATTACTGACGTAGGTCAATGGTAGGGTTTCCCTTCTACCCTCCTTGGCTTTTAATCAGCCTGGGTGTCTTCTCCCCTAAAGGATGA
Source organism: Lichenostomus cassidix (assembly GCF_008360975.1). Taxonomy (NCBI): domain Eukaryota; kingdom Metazoa; phylum Chordata; class Aves; order Passeriformes; family Meliphagidae; genus Lichenostomus; species Lichenostomus cassidix. The sequence goes on along the minus strand of NC_139479.1, from coordinate 43,679,006 downwards.
AGAGTACTGACAGCCATCGCTGCTTATAATCAGTAACTCTGATGTTTGGAGTGTTGGCAATGAGATATTTTCATGAGACCTATTTAGATCTCTCCACTTCTACCAGGCTAGTTTTGCAGAACATTGGGAATAAGCGCTATGTCAGATATGGATGAGACTCCGAAGATGATCTGCATGTTTTACATTTTTCACAAATTTTGGGTGAGTGGTTAAAACATTTCTTTTAAGAGTATGTGTGTGTGTGTGTATGTGAGAGAGAGAGAACTGAAGACTTCTGCTTGAAATGAGCTCTGTTACATTGTGCATAACTTGGGAGGGGATCAAAAATCAATTAATATCATTTTCTTTTGTAAAGATACAAAATTTCTGTAATTGAAGAGAGCTGTTAAGTGCACTGAAGTAGGAGGTTAATGTATTTAATCTCATTACAGAAGAATTCCTCCACAAAAGTCATCTGGGGGTGCATGTGTGTGTGTGTGTGTGTGTGTGTGTGTGTGTGCATGTGTGCATGTCTGTGTGGGTGGGTGTGTGCTTTGTAAATGTATAGCTAGGGAAAAAAAACACCAACATAAAAGAGTTTTAAGAAATGTGTGATGTGGAGAATGTGTCAGTATTCCCTCTGTTGAATTAAGATGCCGTTTTCAGCACTGAGCATTTTTCTTTGGATTCCTACCATGGTATTTCCACCACTGGTTAAAAATCAAGGTAAAAGGAGGGGAAGACCTTGGTGCGCTGTTCAGCAGGGAGGTTCTGAAGGGAAGGGGGAGCTGGGTAATAGGGGAGGTGGGAAACCTCGTAAAATGGTGTTTCTTTTCTCTTAAATTAGAAACGTGAAACTGAACTGACAGCCATTTTATGTATATTTATGGGGCTGCTTGTAAAAAGGAAATCCAAAGAAGCATTGAAATGCACCCCACACAAACAGAACCAGAACAATTCCTACTGTGACCTCACCTTTTTAGATACCACAGGCATTTGACTAGCAAGGAGTTGCCTATCAACCCTTTAATCAATGCATGTCATCCAGTTTCCGAAAGTGTGGGAATTAGAAGTGACAGGAAGGGGGGGGGGGTTGGTTGGTTAACAATCCATTCTCTGCCCTACTGAAGACATATATAAACTTTGTTTCCATTTCAAATTTTATGGGGCTACGCTGTTATGCTACTTTCTTTTTTTTTTTCTCCTTATCCTTACAGGAAATAAAATGTATGCTTGCTGCTCTACAGTAACTTTGGAACAGGACCTCAACAAAAAAATGCATATCTGGATGCTGCAGACGATCGCGTTTGCTTTAACATCACTAGTCCTTTCGTGGGCAGAAAGCATCGAGTATTATGGGGAAATCTGTGATAATGCTTGTCCTTGTGAGGAGAAGGACAGCATCTTAACTGTGAGCTGTGAAAACAGAGGGATCATCAGCCTTTTTGAGATCAGTCCACCAAGGTTCCCCGTTTACCACCTCTTGTTGTCTGGGAACCTTTTGAACAGGCTGTACCCAAACCAGTTTGTCAATTACACGGGGGCTTCGATTTTGCATCTGGGGAGCAATGACATACAAGACATCGAAACTGGGGCCTTTCATGGTCTGAGAGGTTTAAGGAGACTGCACTTGAACAATAACAAGTTGGAACTTTTACGGGATGACACTTTCCTTGGGCTAGAGAGTTTGGAATATCTACAGGTCGATTATAATTATATTAGTGTCATTGAACCCAATGCCTTCAGCAAACTGCATTTGTTGCAGGTGCTGATTCTCAATGATAACCTCCTCTCCAGTTTGCCCAACAACCTTTTCCGTTTTGTGCCCTTAACTCACCTGGACCTGAGGGGTAACCGGCTGAAGCTGTTGCCCTATGTGGGCCTCTTGCAGCACATGGATAAAGTGGTGGAGCTGCAACTGGAGGAAAATCCCTGGAATTGCTCTTGTGAGTTGATTGCTCTAAAGGATTGGCTGGACAGTATCTCATACTCTGCTCTGGTGGGAGATGTAGTTTGTGAGACCCCTTTCCGCTTACATGGTCGAGACTTGGATGAAGTCTCCAAGCAGGAGCTTTGCCCCAGGAGGCTCATCTCTGATTATGAAATGAGACCTCAGACACCACTGAGCACCACAGGGTATTTCCACACTACCCCAGCCTCGGTCAACTCTGTGGCCACTTCTTCTTCAGCTGTTTACAAATCTCCCTTGAAGCCCCCCAAAGGGACTCGCCAACCCAACAAGACGAGGGTGCGCCCCACCTCCCGCCTGCCCTCAAAAGACCTGGGATACAGCAACTATGGCCCCAGCATTGCCTACCAGACCAAATCCCCGGTGCCTTTGGAGTGCCCCACTGCCTGCACTTGCAACTTGCAGATTTCTGACCTGGGCCTCAATGTCAATTGTCAGGAGAGGAAGATTGAGAGCATTGCTGAACTGCAGCCCAAACCCTATAATCCTAAAAAGATGTATTTGACGGAGAACTACATCGCGCTGGTACGCAGGGCAGATTTTGTGGATGCCACTGGGCTGGATTTGCTGCATCTGGGCAATAATCGGATCTCGGTCATTCAGGACCGGGCTTTTGGGGATTTAACTAATTTGCGAAGGCTGTACCTGAATGGGAATCGGATCGAGCGGCTGAGCCCAGAGCTGTTCTATGGGCTGCAAAGCCTGCAGTACCTCTTCCTGCAGTACAACGTTATCCGGGAGATAGAGGCAGGCACCTTTGAATCTGTCCCCAACCTTCAGCTCTTGTTTTTGAACAACAATCTGCTGAGGTCTTTGCCAGGGAACATTTTTTCTGGTCTGTCTCTCTACAGGCTGAGCCTGCGGAGCAACCACTTCTCCTACCTGCCAGTGAGCGGGGTGCTGGACCAGCTGAAATCCCTGCTGCAGATCGACCTGCACGAGAACCCCTGGGACTGCACCTGCGACGTAGTGGGCATGAAGCTGTGGCTGGAACAGCTCAACACCGGTGTCCTGGTGGACCAGGTTATCTGCGAGTCCCCTAAGAAGTTTGCCCAGAGCGACATGCGGGCCGTCCGGGCGGAGCTGCTGTGCCCCGACTACTCGGACATCGTCGTCTCCACGCCCACGCCGTCCCCGGGCCAGCTGCCGGCCAGGACCACCCCCTCCTCGTCCACCGTGCGCCTCAATGGCACGGCGGCGGCGGGCGGCTCCGCGCCCGCGGGCGGCGCCGGCAGTTCCTCGGTGCCGCTTTCGGTGCTGATCCTCAGCCTGCTGCTCGTCTTCATCATGTCCGTCTTCGTGGCGGCGGGGCTCTTCGTCCTGGTGATGAAGCGGCGCAAGAAGGGCCAGGGCGACCACGCCAGCGCCAACAACTCCGACGTGAGCTCCTTCAACATGCAGTACAGCGTCTACAGCGGCGGCCACCACCACCACCACCACCACCCCCACCTCCAGCAGCACCCGCCCCACCGCGGGGGCGGCGGCGGCGGCGGCGGCGCGGCGCTGCCCAAGGTGAAGACCCCCGCCGGCCACGTCTACGAGTACATCCCGCACCCCCTGGGCCACATGTGCAAGAACCCCATCTACCGCTCCCGGGAAGGCAACTCGGGCGAGGATTACAAAGACCTTCACGAGCTCAAGGTCACCTACAGCAGCCACCCCCTGCCACCCGGGGGGGGCGCGCCGCCGCCCCCGCCTCCCCCGCCGCCGCCGGCGCCTGGCGGGGAGGATGCGCCGGCGCGCAGCCCCGCGTACAGCGTGAGCACCATCGAGCCGCGGGAGGAGCTCCTCTCGCCGGTGCAAGACGCCGATCGCTTTTACAGGGGCATTTTGGAGCCCGACAAACACTCCCCCTCCACGCTGGGCACACCCGGCACCACCCTCCCCGACTACCCCAAGCTCCCCGCCGCCTACACCTACTCCCCCAACTATGACCTTAGGCGTGCCCACCAGTACTTGCACCCGGGGCCGGGGGACGCCAGGCTCCGGGAGACGGTGCTCTACAGCCCCCCGAGTACTGTCTATGTAGAGCCCAACAGGAACGAGTACCTGGAGCTAAAAGCAAAACTAAACGCAGAGCCGGACTACCTCGAAGTGCTGGAAAAACAGACCACATTCAGCCAGTTCTGAGAAACAGCCCCCCAGCCCCCCGTCCCCTCGCCAGTCTCAGCAGCTCCTTCTCTAGAGTATTTGTATTTAACAACCACACGCAAAACAAAGAAACGTAAATGCTGACCTCCCCACACACACAAACCTCGCCCCTCTCCTCTTTTTCCCCCTTTAAATCATTTTATTGTAGGGTGAAGTGCCTTGGCACAGGACTTTTCAGCTTCGGGGAATGATTCTGAAAGGGTGTGCTGTTCAGTTTGGTTTGGTTTGGTTTTTTTTTTCCTCTTTTACTGTATTTGGAAGTCGGAAACCACCTATTGTGTAAAATGGGCACAACACTGGCATTGAGTGGGTGTCTATGTGTGTTTGGGGAAGGTGGCAGGAGGTTTCTTGTCAGGTCATATTCAGGTTGTGATTTCTTTTTTTGCCTTTGTTTTTTTTTTAGACATTCTTTATTTTAGTTTTCTTTCTGGTTGAAGAGTACGGCGCACATTTTCCCCTTTTAGCCATGGGTGAGTCTAAATGGCTTTTATGGAGAGATTAGCACACCCCGACTTTAATACAAGGTTTCCTTTTTTTAAGGATGTGTTTGTATACTTTCTGGACTTTTGAATTAAAAAAAAATATTATGATCTTTAAAAGGATCACTGTAGATGTGGACAAATCATTTAAGAGTGCAGAGATATATGATCCATAACTGGTTAGTGAAAATAACTTATTGATGAAATATAAAAAAAATATTTTATTGTAGCACCTATTTTTATATGCACATTAGCATTTCTCTTTCCTTCACTATTTTAGGGCCTAATCTTGCAAATTTTTAACTCACTTGAGTATCTCTATTTGTGAAAGAAGTCCCAGCTTAGGCCTTCATCCTGCAGGCACTTAAGCACATGAACAACTTTACCAATGTGTGTAGTTCTGTAGACTCACTCATTGAGCAAAGTTAGTCAAAAGCCCCAGAAAATTAGGATAGAGGATGCAGAATTCTTCTTACAAGTAAAACTACTGGAATGTTTAAGTGTTCCTTTTTTTTTTTTTTTTTTTACCAGGATGGGGTGCAAAGTCTGTGGATTGCTTTAAAGTATTGCACTACATTGAGAGCTTTTTCCCCAAATGTGATAGAATATCAGAAGGACCTTTTAAATCATTATAGATAATGCCAGTTATGACCAAATCTTAACAGACAATCTAAGACATAAAATCTGATCACAACAGAAAAAAAGAAAATCATGTTTCTCTATTTCAAAATGTACCTTTTAGCAACCTCCTACTCAGGAGTCTGGTTGGGCAAACTAGTGAGGGACATGTAGAAGGCATTCATTTTATTGGTAAAAAAAGGTTTCATTTTTGATTTGTCGGTTTCATTTTTCTTTCTTTTAAATTTTGTATTAGTTAACCAAAATATAATGATTTTGAAACTGTTGTAGCCAGTTTATGATTGTTTAATCAAGTACAATTGCACTTGTACAGATCCACATGTTTACTGGCATCCTGAAAGACCAAATGATGGACTGTACACATCTCTATAAAATGTCTTTACCCCTTTGGGCAGCAGGCAATGGCAAGGATATTCATAAACAGCATCACTGTAAGATGGGCCAACTTATGTCTCATATGTATCCCAGCACATGTGATTTTTTAATAGTTTCTGAATAAACACTTGGTAAATATTTCAAATGTAAGATCCTGAAGTAATGAGTATCTGAACTTTAAAATTTCTTGCCAAAATAATCTGTTTGTACGTTGGATTCTCTTTACTAGCAATTAAGGCTCATCAAAAAGATCTCACATTTGTAGTCAAAATATAATGTGTTTTCTGTTTTTGAAACATGACGTGGTAATTACCAGCATATATAACGTGGGTCAGAAAGCAACACAGGGATATATGTTTCAACAACATATTGAATAGGACAGTTTTATATTTACATTTTGTTTCCTTACTGAGGTGTTCTTTAATATATGGAACAGGGTAAGTGATATTTCACATGTATTTTTTTCTTTCTTCATTAGGTTATTTTATTTAATATTGTTTCCAGAGTTGCTCACTAGTACATCTTTTATTACAAAAGGGCTCTGTTCTATTCTGCTTTTCCTACCCATGTACAATCTGTCACTTTCTACAAAAACAAAGCTATATAACTCGTCTGTTGGAATTCAAGAAAAATGTTTTCTTGGCATGTGTTCTTCCCTCTATGCCACCCACACTGAGCAAAAGCAAAAAAAAACCAAAAAACAACGAGCATGACTGTATTTAGCTTGGACAGTTTAGTAAGCGGAGTGTTATTTCAGCTTGAAATGCAGAGTTGAGGAGTGTTCTTTGTCACAAGAGACATAACAAATGGCTATTCTGTTCACTGCTCTCCATCTCCTGCAGACTTCCCATTGACACCAGTGAGAGATGTGTGTGTTGCTGCCTAAGGTGCAGTTTTGGAGCTCTAATTTTGAGTTGCTGCCTTTATAACTATTGCTGAAACCAGTGGCCTGGTTCTTCTTCCATTTAAGCTCAGTAGAGGCATGCTGTTGTTAAATGGGTGTAAGAAAATTTTCAGCCTCGCTGACTTTGCCAGAGAAAGGCTAACTCAGTAAGGATTGAATGAGAAGCTCCTGCAAGCTTTGTGTCTGTTTCTGTGTATATATATATCTTTTCTGTGTGATTCTAAACTCATGCTTATGAGTTTGCATAGGTGTCAGTACAAACATAGGATAAGGTCCTTAATGTGAAAGGTACATTTTGCATGGCATTCTGCCACAAAGAGGCAGCATCCACAAATGAGTAAATGAACAGGAATTGCTTGGATTTGTAAGGAATAGCTGAAAGAAATGACTTGACATTCTGTTTATGTTTGCATTCTGATGCTGCCATTTCTGAGGTCGGTAGTACTGCTGCTTCCATGTGTTCTACATGCATTTAATGACTGCTAATGAAGAATTTTCCTGATGGTCCACATTACAACAAGAAAAATTAATTTAAATCTTTTCAACTGCTCATCTTCAGTAGAAAAAACATATTATCAGTTCCATTACTAGAGAAAAAGATTAAATTACATCAATTACCTATGAAAAGAGCATTCCTGAAGATAAATTCTTAAAAAGGATACAGACTGAAAAATAATATTCGTTAGTCAGTAAACATCCTGAAACATATCTGAAAGGGCTATTTGTGAATGAGGACTTCAGTGGAAGTAGGAGTTCCCACTCAGTAGCTACAATGATATATCATCTGTGGATAATTATTGTAAGAAAAAGTAGATGGGAATAGAAATTGGCTAAAGGAGGTTTTAAAAGAGGATAATTTGTTTGAAGAAAAATTGTTTGTGTAAGAACATGGCCTTTATATTGCTAGCAAGATCGGTGAAACCTTCTGTGTGATGATCTGCTGAGTTAGTGCTGACCAAAGGGGGTAATAGTGCAAGACAGAAAAACCCACTCTATTTTGAGAATTCTGAATATAATTTTAGCTTGGTTGTCATATTGGTTCAGGTTGGTTATCAAAGTGATTTTCCGCTCTTTTTTTTTTTTTTTGGCAAGTAACGTTGAGCTTACTGAATCACTCATGTGTCCTAACATTTTTTTCATCAGTGCGTGAAATTTTGTGATAAAGAACAAAAAAATAGTGGAAGAGAATCCAGATTTCTCAATGTAATTATTGGAAACAAAACATGAGTGAGACGTAGCCTCCCCTCCCCTCCCCTCCCCTCCCCTCCCCTCCCCCTCCCCCTCCCCCTCTCCCTCCCCTCCCTCCCTCCCTCCCTCCCTCCCTCCTCTCCCCCTCCCTCCCCCTCCCCTCCTCCCCTCCCTCCTCCCCTCCCCCTCCCCCTCCCTCCCTCCCCTCCCTCCCGTGACTTCTATATTTCATACTTTACTGTCATCTTTTACAAAATTAGCTGAATTTCAAGTGGTTAATCCCAGAAGATATAGCCTGTAATTTCTAGACACTCCTACACACTATTTGAAACACCAGATGTTATGTCAGTCCTCTCACAGTTAAAAGTCTGACAAAAACACAGTTTACACTTCTGTAATTCTAGAGCCCAAATTCTCACACTTTTTTTTTAATATATATATCTCTACTATCCAGTGTTTTAATGGTCACTTAAGGTTGTGAAAACATGTTCAGTTGATTCTGTATACTGCATTTTTAAATTTATGAATGTTTTCCTATGTTATAATTTTTTTTATAAAGCTTATAGATATTTCTTAGGCTATTCCTTTTAGAAAAACAGATATATTGGTATCTTTTCTCATATCACATGATTTAATTATTCAAGTAATCTTAAAAAATGGCAAAATACCATAAAAATGAGTTTATGACCCATGGTGAATGCAATTTAGGAGATATATCTGGAAAGGCAGGAATAGCTAATTGTGGCTGTTAGAAAATATGAAGGCAAGATCCTGGTTTTGTAGGTTGTTTAGATCTCTATTTAGCTGGAGCTAAAATGTCTGACCAGCATGTTGTTTCTTAGAGAAACTTAAGAGTCTGTTTAATGCATATGGTTCCCTCTCAGGGGGCAGAGTCCATTAAGGCACTACATCCTGAAGGACAGGGTAAACAAGAACTCCTTCATTTTTAGAGGGCAGGTTCTTTATATTGCTCAGTGTCTCCAGGGAACCTGAATAGCCTTTCATTAGGTTAAAGAGTGGCATGCTGAAATACAGCGTCTCCAAACCAGAGAAGGAGGCTGAAATCTTTTGCTGTCTTATGCAGAACTGAGAATGCTGTTGGCACTACTGGCATTAAAGAAGAAAAATGAGGAGAGAAGAGAGAGTGAATGGCACACACAATTCCATAGCTGTCAGCCTTCAAACAGTCTTCACATTTCTATTGATTATTTGATTGTAGGGAACTTTTACCTCTATTCTGCACCATCCACTTACTCTGGAAAATGTAGGACCTCAAGCTAAGGAGTGACAAGAGGATGGAGGAGTAGACGAGTGAGGTGTTTCTGTGAGAGAAGTGGGTGGGATAGCAGCACTCTGAATGGGGCAGCCGCACTATTTGTTTTTCCCAGCCCTTCTAAGCAGCTTTGCAATGTGTTTTGCTGAAATGAAAGCACGCCGATCTCCTTACAGTCCAGCAATACTGTCTTACAGATTTGTGGTTTTCCATCTATGTATAAATAATGTCCTAATGTTACAAGTCTTTACAATTTCTTTTTCTGTTCGTTATTCAGCTACAGCTCAGAATACCTAGCAGTATGATGATACTCCAGAAATGCTAAGCACAGTTATGCTTTATAATAATTGTTTATTCTTAAAACATTGAACAGAAAAATAGGACACAAAAAAAGGCACATTTAGGTCCTAGGAACAAGAGGCATTTAGTTAATTGAATATACAAGGAGATAAAGTGTAATGAAGTTTCTAATTAAATGGTTATCAAGTTAACTATTTAACTTACATTTAATGGGCCACATTTTGCTTCTAGTTGTGTAAGTACCCAACTGGATTCCATTGACTTGAAGAACTTGTAAAACATTTACATTGCTCTCAAGAGTCTGGCTTTTTGTCATTGAAATAAGCCATTCTCTTAGTATTTCTGCTTTGTAAAGTGAAAAATTTGAATACAGTAATGATAAACATTAGTAGTTCTGCTATGTACCTCCAAAATGAATCACATCTGTTTCCAAACTGCTGACAAATTAACTGAACACTGATCTGATATGGCACTGTAAAGTTTATCTTTGACCCATATTGTCCTGATTATATGGGAAGTTCAGTTTACATCCACAGATACACATGTGGCTCTTCAGAATGATGGACCATATGAACAGACAACATACCTCTATTTGATCCTCTGGACTTGGTCCTGAAACCTTGAATTCAATTAAATACTTGTTTATAAAAATTGTTCCCTTTGTGGTGTTTTTGCCATGGAAGATGCAACTACTTTTGCTGCAATTTTGCAGGCTTATATTCACAGTATTTTTAAATTTTGCAGAAAACTATAAACCACGTCAAACATAAAGATTTTTTTCTGGTTGGACACACAATTACTATTTGTATATCATTACATAGTTCTGGATGATCTTCCAAAAATGTCCAGACTGGGATAAGAAAAAAGGTTGAAATAATAATTGTGTAGTTCAATATTTAATGTAATAAAATATTTTTTTCTCATCATTTCAACAGTATATCTGATTTTGTGAACACTAGATTATCAACACCTTTGGTAATTTTGTATCAATACTGTGGCAAAAGTTTATATTAAAGGAAGGGGACAAAATATGAGTTTGTTTTTGTCAGAAATGTCATATCAATTTTTTTCAAAAATGCTTAGAGCAAAAGCACTGAGTTAAATTCTTAAAACTTGAAATGTGACAATCTAGTACAATTTTTGAATTTCTGAAAATAGTGTTTAATTATCAACTAGATTATTATTTTGACCATCTGTCTTTTCTTTTTACCATCTGTATTTTAAAAAATAAATATATATCTGTATGTGTATATGAAAGTGTATGTGTACATATATATAAATATGCATATAGATATATGTACGCCTACACTTATATTTACCTATATTTCTTTAATTAAAATTGTCTTTACTGTGATGTAAGAATATTTTCATGTGACTTGTGAGAGCTTTTAGGTTTGAAATGAAGCAAAAGTTCTTCATATAGCATATATAGGACGTAAATGCTATATCCATATAGCCACCAAAAAGTCAGTCCACTTATAAAATGCTCCCAATTTTTCTCAGATAGTAATAAAAATTTTGGGTTGGGGTTGCTAGGAACAAAAGCTCAGACTCAAATCAGGTTTGCAACTGCTTGGGTATGGATTGAGGGGCATTAATATTCCTGTACTTTAAGCCTCTACCTTTTACATTTGACATAATATCATCACATGGCAAAACTGGCCTGAAATTGACTGTCTGGAATTTTACTACTATAGCAATTAATTTGTCCAGTCAAATGGATGAATAGACACATACAAAATGTGTTTATGAGAAAGACAAGAGTTCTTACAAAGGTTTCTCTTTTAGATATCTGACTTTAGTTTTAAAATACTGAATTCATAACAGTGTTTAATTATGCAGTAATTATTACAAGTAATGGCAAAGATTGGTTCCCTTTCTAAATGCTGAACTTGGGTGAGCTAATCAGTTTTTTAGTTACAACTATAATAAAGCTGTTAGTCCTAATGGCAGTTGCTTTCTGTTAAGAACTAAAGCAGGTTTGTTCTGAGCATTGGTACTCTTCAGCCATGATACAGTTTTATCATTGTAAATTCTTTTTTAAAATATGGAAAATTAAGCATTTTGAAAGCATTTTCAGGCTAGCAGTTTGCTAAGTTGAATTGAATATGTCATTAAATTCATCTAATATTTATTAATCATTCAATTTTAACTAGATTTCTCTTTTTTTTTTTTAAGCCATTCATACAAGTCTTTATAAGTGATGTAGTTATGTGGTTACCTGAGTTTATGTCTTGTTACTTTCAGTACTGCATAACCAGTTAGATGGTGTCTGGTAACTTATAACACACCAAGAAATGTAGGTTACAACAGGCTTCACATTAAGCTCAAAATTCAAGAATATGTACATTTTTCTGTTTTCAAATTTATAAGAAATGCCTGTACTGACATCAAAGAACTTGAACCACTTTCAAAGAATTAATATTCTGCTGAATCATTTATTCCCAAATATAAATATCTTCCTTTAGTGATGATGAAAAGTGCATCAAAGGAAAAATTGCCTAATCAGTATATTTGGTGGTTTTGAAGTGAATGAAAATTCTCCCATTGATTTTCTTTTTTGGAAGCATGTAATGCCTTTACACTGTATGTTTTTTTCTCTTCCTGTTAGAGACTTTTTATTAGTCTACTGTGCATAAGGAAAATCCCTGCTACAAAGGTATTTCAAATCTCAACTGGTTATAACGTATCAGTTACAGCGTTGGCTTTTTCTTTAAGTTGTTTCATTTTTTCAGTGATTAAATTATGCTTGGTCTTTTAAGGGTGGATTTTCTTGTTTACTTTCATCCAAAGATATCATGCAATGTAGTCAATACTGATGGTGGAGATTATTTTAAAACGCTGTATATTTATGGCTTCTTCAAGTTGATAGCATTAATGTTTAAAAACATTCTAACTCTTTGAAACAGAGATAACAATTACACATTTTTTATTTTAGTTTTCTGTTTCCTTGTTATTCATTTTTTCCTGCACATTACTGAATCAAACTGCCTTCCTTTGCTTTGAAGGCTGCTCTTTATTTTAAGTACAGAGCACGGTTGTGTGCAAAGGGATCTAAGCTATTGTTCTTCAGTGTGTTTATTTCTTTTAAAGAAAAATATTGTACTCTTCTAAATAGCTATTGATTTTCCAAGGAGAAACACATGGTCTGTGTTTCTCCTCTCCTTCTCTCTCAATTCTTACACTGTGAGGCAGTGAAGAGATGTGTTGGGTTTTGTAGCTCTTTTGTAGCAGGTTAAGACCTTAAGCAAAATCCTCATCATTGTCGAAGGAAATTATGTTTTAGATAGGAGTTTTTGAAAAATTCTACCTATACCATCATTAGTGTAGAGGTGTAACACTTGCATAAACATGCCTTTATGTGAATGTCTGTCTGGGGCACCACACAGTTCAGATTTTTTTTTTAAATTTAATTTTTTTAAATGCACCTTGTCTCAAAAAGAGGATTTGTCATATAATTAGTGCTTATATAATGAAGCTTTTCAGCAGAGTAATTTAAGTGGTAAAGTGATTTCCTTTTTGACGATTTCTGATTGGGTCTGAAATGTTTATTTTTAACTTTTTGGCATGACAAGTAATACCTTCCATCAAGTAAATGGCAATGTGCCATAATATCATGTTGAACAGTAAAATCTATTAGGTTTATTGTGCAATATATTACTTAATAATTTTTTAATGATAAAAGTCTACTAATCCATATTGTACTAATTTGTGCATTAATTCTTCCTTAAGAGTACTTTTCCTAAAGAATAAGAAGTTGCTACTCTCTTGTGAAAAGTTCTTTCTAAAATTATGAAAAGTAGGTAAGATAATGATACTAAATTCAGCAGTTCTTAGGGATATAATTGAATGTATTTATGATGGGTAATATTTTTTCATCCACACATAATTTTATACAATGAATGTGTTCTATAATTTTCAGTATATTTTATATACTGAGTGTTATTTGTAATTAAATATTTCTTAAGTTTTCTTGTATTACTAAGAAGTTTTTGTTAGATTTGGTTAGGATCAGAGCTTTAATTATGGAGGGGAAAAATACCCATCTCATCAATCTATCTTCGTACTATTTATCTTATGAGCAATTGTCCAAATGACCCAGATTTATTTTTCTTTAATGTTAAAATATGTATTAATTTTGCCTCATTTGCTGTTTAACAGTTTGAGAATTGCTTATTGCTCTATATAATCATCTATGGCAAAATACCAAAAAATTCCCATCTTTGGTCTGATCAATACTATGTAATTTCAATTTACAGTTACATAGGGAAACAGTTTTCTTTTGTGTTTGTCTTAGACTTAGGTACCTTTATCTCCAGCTCTGTGTGTTGATGTAAAGCCTCACAAATGTTCACTTAATCATTAAAAAAAGTATTATTTCACAAGTATTATTTCACAACCCTAACAGAAAGATCATTTAATGTAGCAATGAAGACAAAATTTTCAAATTAGATTTTGATTGTCTGACTACTTCCACATGTGAATAATTTGATTGATATGAGTAGTTTCATCAGGTTCAATCAGAATTTTTTGTGTAACATACTTTTAAGTTTGGAATTTAGAATTTAATTATATGTCTGACGCATACAGACTTATGACTTAGTCGGAGTTCTGGTTTATCTGATGGAGAAGGAAGTGTTTCTGAACCTGTCAGGATAATGGTTACTGTTACAAAAGTATTTTCTTCCTGTGAAAAGGTGTTTTCTGGATTTACTCATGTAGACAATATACAATTAGGTGTGTGCTCCAAATCTAAAACTAGTTCAGTTTCTGAAGTACTTGCTTTCTGTTTTCAGTTGAATGTTGCTGGCTTGAAAAGGTTACTGATAATAAAGTTTAAGCCTAATGGCAGAAAGTTACTAGGAGGGTTAATGAATATTTTTATTTATTCAGATATTTGAACTGTAAAACTATATATAGAATATAAGTAGCTATAGGCTCTGAATGTCTTCATTGTGTCTAGTCTTCTAAAACAGGTTGGGTTTTTTGGTTTTTTTTATTTGAATAGGGATTGCAGGATTTGAATGAATTATAAATATGTTAAATATCTATCATTCAAATGCTTCAATAAGCGTAGCTATTTTAATTGTTGTTGTTGTTTTGATTAAGCTCAGAAAAAATCAGGTCATATCTATTTTTGGCACTCCCAGGGCTTTTAGGAGGTAAGTGAACGATTGCTAAGAGGTCTTGGACCTCTCCATGTTAAAACAAGTTAAATGACCACCGTTGTTAAATAGGAGCTCATTTTAGTGAGTTCATGATTTGGGAATATGATCAATTTCTATTTATCTCTGCATTGAAAAGATTAACTTTGTCAGAATTGTTTATTAATACTGAGAAGGAAACTCTTATTCTCAGGGCATAGACTCTGAAAGCAAGTATTTTTGTTACCAGAAGTTAAATCAAAGATTTTAATATAACTGTCTAAATGAAGAGATACAAAAGTAAAAACATACAGAACATAGAGTATTTAATACCTATAATATTGCTAAATCTTAAACTTGTAAGCATCTTTTTGATATGTATAGCCTTTCAACCGTGATGTCAGATTCTTATATATAAAATATGTTTTAGCTGTAGTTAGGGCAGCACAGTCAGAAGAGAGAGGTATTTTGGTCTATCTTATTTTAAATAATCTTAGAAAAATAGTCTTGGTGTGGGTTTTTTTGGGTTTTTTTTGTTACAAAAGCATCAAAATTTTTCATGTCGAATTTGGAAATTATGAAGTCACAAAGTGTCCCAGAGTCTGGATGAATAATAATCCAGTAGCAGCATTAAAATTGCTACAGCAAACTGAAATCTGAAATTAAGATAGGATGTTTTGTGACCATGGGAGATATTTGTGAGAGTGCTTTGTTGTCAACTAATTGATAATTATGGCTTGTATTCTTCTAACACCTTTCTTCCCAAAGGATCCTAAAGTGCCTTACAAAATTAGGGCCTGTTCCTGCCCTGATTGAAGTCAGTGGGAGCACTGCCAATGGGAACAGCACTGGGCACTTAGGAAGCTAATAAAAGGTGCATTCAAACATCACTTCTGCCACTGAAACGTGTAACTGTTCAACTTACACAGCAATACTCCTGGTGGTTTAAGACAGGAAGTGAATATTATCATATACAGATTGCAAATTTTAAAAAGAAAGTATGATTTTAAAGGGGTACATGGTCCAAATTAATATTAGTGTTAATAGCACTGATTTTGGTTAAGATTTCTGTTTGAGTCTTCATCCAAACAGACTTTTTGTGTTTTGGGTTTTTTTTCTGAAGATTTGAACATTAGTTCCAGTAGGTCTAATGACTGATATCACTTTCATTATTCATATGTTGCATACACATATTTTGGAACTCAGATTTGCATGGGTTTGGTGCAATAATTGAAATAATTTCAGAAAAATATAACATGGACATACAAGTAATCTTCTATAGCTATTGGATCCTTTTGCTGATTAGTTTTTAATTTTTACCTGAGAAAGCCTGATATTACTGTCAGTATTTTGTGTATGTTTCCATATTTGTTCAATTTACATATTGAGCTGATTGCTGTGATATGTGGAGGACAGGATTTGATGTTTGTATATCTGAAATTCCAGTTGAAATTAAGCATTATAACACATATTCTGATATTTTTCTTTATTTTTAATATTTAGGGACCTTTCATATAGAATTTTTCAGCTACAAAAACAAGCAGCATGCATAGACAAAAAAAAAAAAAGAGAATTTATGCAGATAATTGTAATACTTTGAAAAGGCCTGAATTGTTTTTCACTCAGCATTTTTTTCTCAATCATTTATATTGGTGAATGAGAAAATAATTAAATAATTTAACATTTTAAAAATTATTGCTATTTAACAAAGAGGAAAACAGCATTGGACTGTTTTACTTGTCTCTAGTTAGATACTTTAAGATGGGACTGAAAAACAAGCAGGTCAAAGAATAACTAACCATTAGAAGTTGTCAAGTAGAATATGTAGCAACTGAAGTCTTTGAATCAGATGAATACATGTGCTGTATATTCAAAAAAAAGTTTTGAGAGTACAGGGCTAAATAAATTCAATTCTAGTCTTATTGAATCCTTCTAGTCTTACTCAATAAATATTTACTAAACCTGTCTGCAAAATCACTGCAGATGAAAGTTTGCATTATTGACCAGACAGAAATTCTGTATAATTCATTTGAATAATATATTTACCTTATTAAAACAACAACAACAGAAATCCCAGAAATATACAAATAAAAAACAGCAACCAAAAACCCCCCAAAACAAAAACCAGAAAACAAAACCCAAAACAGATGTAATACCACTTTTTAAATAATATTCTCCTTTTCACACTGTACCTGCATAAAATATTTAGTGTAATTGAATACCCTGGGTCATCCCTGAACAAAAAGTTTATAAGGGAGTTCAAAAAAGGGGTTTCCAAAGAAATACCAGCGTATTGTATGTGTCTGTTACATAGATGTGGCTTTCAAGCAGTTTTGAATATGTAGAAGATGGCACTCTTTTAGAACCTACTTCATCAGTAGCTCTAAATGTCATTCTCTACTAGAAACACAGTATTTTACAAACTTTTCTAACAATTAGAACCTTGAAATATGCAAATTACTAAATCTATGCGGAATGAACCAGTGCCATGTTTTCTTACTTGCATTTCTGTCTAGAAAACTCACGTCTTCTCCAATAAGAAAGTGACTCAAGTAAAAATAATTTGGCATAACTGTTTGAGAAAGCTACAGAGAGATATGGAAAACAATCACTGAAGATAACAGCCAATTAATTTTGTTTTCTTTTGTATGTTTTTTCAATAAAAGTATTACATTCTTAATACTTCTAATTAAGTCATTATTATGTCATAAACATAGGTTACAGTGTAATGAGTTAAATTAGGGGTTAAAGCATCTTCACAAACAATGAGTCATCGATGTGTGTAAAGAAAAAACCTACGAAATAGTTAAGGATGTGAAATCTGGTGCCTGGACTTGGAGCTATTAAGTTTGATCCTGCATAGTCTTAGACACACACACACAAAACCAAGAAAGAAGTAATTATGCATGTGCTGATGACAGGCCAGGAGGAATTTAGCACTTCAGTCAAAAGATAGGATTAGATTTTATCCTAAGGATAGGATTAGTGTGTGATCTCATGGTCACTTAATAGGTTTCCTGTTAGTTCTTCCCTAAGGCCTATTTTTGCACTCCTTAGGCAGGCAAAACACCCAAAGAAATCTGTGCACTTTTGCTTAGCAAAGAAGTTTTCAATGTCTTCTGTAAACTTCAAATTATTTAATACATATATATAATAAATAAAGGGCTAAAAGATAGTTACTAAAAATAAATTATGATGAAATTTTATGCCTTTAAGTATCTGGGCCTAAATGACTAATGCAATACAAAGATCACACATCCATCTCATAATAGAAATAAATTAGCTACTGTCAAATTCTGCATTCTTTTCTGATTTCCATCTTGCTTAGCAAAGCATTGTAGGATCTGAACTTTAAAATCTTTTGTATTGTATTTCTTCACTAATAAATATTTTGTAAGACTTCACTGGGTACTACAATACTTTTTATTAATTTGCATTAAACGTGTTTTTATTAGCATATCTGTAGCAATTATCAGAAAAACGAACTTTGTATTAGAAAGTGAGGTTAAAACACCTCTTCTTTTTTTTCTTTTTTTTTTTTGTGGACATGCTCAATATAAAATAAACCCACATCATTTTCCTGGAAAAGTACTATTTTTCAAATATGTTTTACAATTTGTTATAATAAAAATCTTCCTGATGAACAAAATATGACTTTGACTAAAATAAAAAGTCATTCAATTTATCTAGTTTTATATTGAACCAAAACCTTTGTCAAAATTCTCAAAATTTGAACGGGTACTACTAATTTTGAAAACAAAAAACATCAACAAAATCTGTCATTAAACAAATGATTGATCTAGACTGTTAGAAACAGCAGAATGCTATCTTACAGAATGCCCTGCTTTATAATCTAAAGTTTAATTAATATACCAGAGTAATTAAGATTAGAAAATACACATTTTCATGCACAGTCATCTCATAATTGCAAGCTATAGCAATGGATTTTTTACCAATGCATTATGTTGTTTAGGTTTCAAAATAATCTAGATAATTAATAATTGATTATCCTTTAAGATTTGTTTTAATAGATCTTTTAAAAGCCATACTCAAAAAAAAAAAAATAGGCCAAGTAATGTTTTTTATTAGAATGTTTTAAATGGGTTATTGTCAAATAGAATGTATAATTATAGAGCAGATCTATAGCAAAAGTATTGCTTTTAATAGTTAGTATATTGCTCATATTTCTATTTGCATGCTCTGGACATTTTTACTTCCATAAATATAATAATATCACCAGGAGCTACTTATGGGAGTAAAATTCTTCATATGTCTAAGCATTTGCAGAATTGAGCCTTCAATTTTTGATTGTTTGATCAAGTGGGAAAAATATCTACTCAGAAGTCACTGGAGCTTTTGAGATCATAAAACTGGTTCATGTATTTTTGTCTGACACTTTGTACGTTATCCTTCAATGAACAGTAAAGAAAGCAAATATCAAAAAATACCTCAGAAATCCAGTGAGATACTTAACAGAATAATCCAAAGACTGTCCTTAGATTGATGATATTTGTATTTGCAGTATTAAACATTAGGCATTAGAAACATTAGATAACATCATTTATACATAACACTGTAACCGTAGTCACATGTCGCTGTTGAGCAGCTAGCAGAGTAATGAATGCATCGGTTCTCAGTGGCAAGAAGGAATGACCTTTATTGTTTTGATTTCATCACATTTATAGAGTTCTCAAAAGTCACCCAGATTGGTCAGTCAGAAGCCTTCCCCCAGGCCGGATTGGCCAGGCCTGCACTGCCCAAGTTCTGGGACACTGTTCCAAAAACATCCAAACTTTATCTTTATTTACAAAACACAAGAAAACTTCTCATGGGAAAAACTGTGCTAGCCACAGCCACATATATTTCTATGTATAATTTTCATTTTCATTTTCATTTAGACAGCATGGTAGGTGTACATGATATCTATGTATGCTCATACGTGTATCTAAAAGTCTCACGTACTTAAAAGCACATTACACCTAAATTATGCAGCAAAGTGCCACCATAATGTATCTGGCAATTTAAGTGAGTTATGTTACAATGTTAGTTTATTAAATGCTGTCAGATAGTTTTCATGGTTACTGGTATATCTTGGGTGAAAAATGTACAAACGAAACAAAGAAAAAGAATTCCAAGCCTGGAATATGTAATGAGGACTCTTTTCATTCTGACAGAGAAAAACTATTCCTGTGGTGCTTAGACACTTCACAAGAGAAGAATTTTTTGCAATATGATGCCTCCTGTGGTGCAGTGAGGTGTGAAGCAATACAAGAGGTAGATGGAACTGAAGAATGTCATATGAGGAAGTGCCACATCATAGGAAACATTCACAAGTGGAAGACAGCTGTTGTTATGAACTATTAAAGACATCAGCAGGGTGTTCATTTCTTCAAGGTTTCAGAAGCCTGAGATGGCATTTCCTTCTGTCTTTCTCCCTCTGCTCTCTCTCCTCCTCCCTCTCAAAGAAGGTCTGATTCGTCAGGTACCTTTCCTCGTGGCATGCACTGAAGCACGGGAGTAATGCTGCTTGCTGCCCTCTCTTTTGCCCTCAGTTAAAGATTAGCTGGGACTGGGCATCATAGCACCAAAGAAAAACTCTCATGCTTAAAAAAGCGCTTCAGGTGGGATTAAAGAGAGATGACAAGCAGACATGCTGTAAACCTACTGAAATGGCTGAAAGCTGATATTGTTGGGAAGGAGATACATTTGGAATTATCCTAAACCTGGTACCATTATAACCTACATGATTGTTAAGTTTAGACACTGGTTTGATCACTGGTTTTTAAGGATGGATTATGGGATAGGCACAACCAAGAGAAAACTAAATTAGCAGTAGCATTGACTATTCTTACTAGACCAAGTGTTAGTCCTTAGTTATATACACATAACTCCTGTGACTTTAGTAACTTGTTTTACTTAAATCAAAATGTGATTAGCCATGAGTATGTTTTAACTTCTGTAAATACATATATACACACGCACACCCACCAAAAACCACCCCTGTGTATAGCATTCCACACTTTCTTCTTGTAGGATTATAACAAAATAGTGGCCTAAATTTTTATACTAAAAAACACTTGATGGCTGTAACATCCAGGTTGTGTAATATACAAATGATTTGCATAATGATTTCCTGTGAAGATTTGTATGCAAGCTGTGGCCTTGACTTCTCCATGTGTCTTATACTGGTGAACTCTGTTGATGCTTGTGTCTGCTCCTGATTTAGATCAGACTAAGTGAAAGGGAGTGCAAAGGATGTGTGCAGAGCTCATAAGTCTGCTTCTTGAGGTTAAGCACTTCAGAATAATAGAAAATACCTTTAAAATTAAATTTATATTCTACATCTGGGAAACCCAATTGGAGCTATTGTCACTTATTTGGCATGCAACATGGTTCAAAACCAGCTGACACAGAGGTCACATACAGCAGACATAAAATTTCAAAGCATAACAGAATTCCGATTTTGAAGGGCTAATTTTCAGTATAGTTACATATTATGTGGAATGACCCCAAACCCCAACAGCTATATAATAATAATACTATCAGGAGTAATATTTTCTCATAGATTTACCTCATCAAAGTGGATGTTAATAATTAAACACCAGACATGCTTCCTTATAATAATGTTTTCGCTACTACAGATTCTTTAGAAAACAATATCTACATTACTCTAGATATCATGCAGAGGGAATGCAAGTATTTTTAGTTTTTTAGTTGCAGTCAAATGTGAAGGGGTTTCTGAGTTTTTTGTTCTACCAGGGTCAGGTCTGTCTTTAAAGAAGAGCTTTTTGGTTTGGTTTGAGTTTTTTAATGTAAATGCCTCTATTAAGATATTTTAGTACTGAATGTCAAAATTATTCCATGATGACCTGCATTTAAAAACATAATACATGATCTCTAGAAAAGCAATATCCTGATAGTTGCTAATTAAGGCTCTTTTATTCTCTGGAAGAATGCTCTAGATAGCTATTTCAATAGCTTTGTTCTCTTGTCGTTATTGCACAATGTTTCTATTGCTTTCACACATTTGTTGGTATCTGCCAAGCAGAACCAAATTTAGCTTGAAGCCTGGAGGAAGATAAAAGAAAAATATATTAGGCATATGGATGATAAGTTGGATGGAAAAAAAAGGTGTTGACAATTTTATGCTCGTATTTTTGGTTACACAACCTATATGCCAACCTTTATGTATACATTGATGAACAATTTCAGATGTCAAAGTTTACATCAACAAACAAAAGTTGTATATGCAAAATTACACTCAGAGTTTCGTATCCAACTTTTCATATAGCACAAACAGCAGCTTATGTAGGACAATTGACCCAACCAGCAGGAAGAGTTCGGGGCATTTGGAAAATCTGGAATTACAATTCTGATCATTATTACAACGTGTTAATGGTATGCTGAAGAATAGCTCTCTACATCCTTTCTATCATTAATACAACATCAAGTCTTCATGGCATATTACATCTTTCTATGACACTTTGATGATTATAAAGCTTTCCATCTGCAACAGGAATTGCATATATGTTACAAAGTATTTCAAGTTGTACCATCCCTTCAAACTTTTCATTAGCACCTCACTGAAATTCTTTTCTTTAGTTATCAAATTATTTCCCTTATAAAAGCTGCTTTATTTATATATTTTACTACCTAATTAGTTCTAATTACGAAAATAATTTCCTTCTCAACTCTACATTTTACAGTTGATTGACATATCATGTATAATTTTAAATTTCTGTTCTTCTATGTCAGTTGGGCCTGTTGCACTGCATGGATTAGTGAATGCTGAATTGTTTTGAATACAGGTCCTAAAAGAGTACCAGAAAATATGATCTTTCTCTCAGATGAATATAGCAGTTTGCTTTTTGCCTAGCTGTCCTCAAACATTCTTATTCACAGTCCGTTTGCAAGTCAGCCACTGAGAAATGAAAAGAAAATCTGATCTTACTAAAATTGCAGAGCTATAGTGAGTCAGGTTTTCCAAGTGTTCTAAGTACTGGTACTGTAGGCAATGTATAGTTAGAAATTAAATTGGTCTGAAGTAAAAGTGATTTGTGAATTCTTATTATATTCTGAAACTTTCATATCTGTGTACTATGAGGTGTGTGGGGTTTTGTGATTACAGATTGTTACTCACTATATTTCATTGTAAATGAGAAGTGCACTTTATACTAATCAGAGGGTAAATTCTTTGCTCGGTCATAGATCCAGAATGACTTTATTTGAGCTTTTATGGGGTAATTCACTTCATGTAGAGATGGTCTAAACTCAGTGCATGAGTTCACTTCCTTCTTACTTTAAAACTAGAATAGTTCAGTACATAAAAAGTAGAATAGATTGTTCTCAGTAGATTCATTCTGCAAATAGTTGTTTGTTTGGTTTTTTTTAATTTGAACCTGAACATTTAACCTTAAACTAAAGGTGTGAAGGGGTCTTAAATTTCTTCCAGGAGAAGAATGGTTAATTTCCTTTTTTAATTCTATTGCTGTTATTCAAATCACAGAATAGCACATAGATGTGAATATTAATAAAGACACTATTCTAGGAGACTTCAGGACTGTAACAGCTTTGAATAACTCTAAGTACCACACAAAAAGTTCAAGGTGGATTTTTTTTCAGTAACAAAGCAGCTTCAGTCAATAAATAAGAAATGATTTTTCTATGTTTTCAATTTTAAACCAAGAAAACTCTTGTGGGAATCACAATCTTTTTCACATAGTAGCCAGTATATTGGGGATTATTTTTGCTCTCTAAGAATCAAGTATATTAAAAACTGGGCTACAGAGCTATTCTTGTCTGGCATTGCATACATTAAAAGTAGTCTGTTCTCAACAGAGTAGTATCTCAAGGAATTATCAGAACTGCCATACGCACAGTAAAATGCCTCCTCTGATGTGTGAAATATATTAAACTTGTGAAGACCAGTGCTCCCTTGAATCTGTGGAAATAACTAGCTGTCAGTCACTATGGAGATTGGAGTTGAAAAAGCCCCCTGGTGATACAACTTGTCACATCTTTCTCCCACTTTTCTCCCACACTTGCACACACATGCATGCACAAACATACCCACATTCCCAAAAAAAAGTGTGCCATTTCTGCTTTTTCATACAATCTAGTACTGTTTTTAAAATAACCAAAAAAAAAAAAGTACCCCTAAAAGAACCATACCAACTGCCCAAAAATACTACAATCTGGTTTTTTTAAATTATTGTTTATTTCTACAACTTTGGACACTGTCATGTGGAAAGACTGATAAAACTATGAAATTATTAGAGGAAAAAAGTCTGAATATTTTTAACTATATTCAAATTACATCTTTCCTGAATGGTAGCATGGCTATCTAAATTTCATAAGGAGATATTTTGAAGTGTGTATAATAATCAGAAAAATTTTGAAAGAAATTTTGATTTGATTTTTCTGTTGATCAGTCTGTTGATAAACTCCCTGTGCCAATGTGCCTTGGTGCTGCTATCACAATATCATCTCATGACATACATTTAAGCTACCTCATTCAAAATGATGCCTTAAAACATTTATGGTCTTGCTTGAGAAACTTCTGGGCAATATGGGAACACTGTGAAACGTTTAACTTTGATATGACATGACTATTTCTGATAGTTTCTTAGATCTAATTTCAGAATGCTGACATTTAACATGTTCCCCTGTGTAACTTGCTGAGCCATTTCCAGTAGTATTGATGATTTTATCTTAAAAACCCCCACCCTTTAATCAGTGGCATCAGTTTACTTTTCAGAGCCCTTAATTGTCTAATGTTCAAAGCACACATAAATCAAATAGTAATTAAAGAATTTAATTATGCTAAAAGCATTGGTAAACTGAATAGCAAAAATGACTGGCTGCCCTGGTAGTCTTGATTTATGGAAAGAAAAAAGGGTAAATATAACAGACTCAAAGAAGTGGAAGTAGCAAGACAAGATGTCAGGAAATCTTGAAATGTTAAACTACTATGGGAGTAGAAATATCTCTGGAGTTTTTGCCTTGATTCTTAGTAGAAAATAGGAAACAAAACTTTATCATTAAGAAAAAATATTCCAATTAAAACCATTCTGAAATACTAATATAATCAGTAGTAACAGGGTACATTGTATTATTTTGTGGTCTATGGAAAAATGTACATTGTTCTAAAAACCTGATGTGAATATTGAATGTATTCTGGTAATTTTGGACTTGACAATGGAAGTGTGATTATCAGAATCAGAGAAACATCATTATTTTCTAAACAGAGTAGGAGATATTGGGAAGATATTTCTAGACAAGGACATAAAATTATTTTGCTGTTACTGGGAAAGATTAATTTAGTTATATCTTATTAGACTCTATTTCTTATGATTTTATGATTAGATTTTATGCAATCTTTTCCAGTGAAATGGAAATGTGCCTGCTGAAGACTGTAGGATTCATTATTTTAGACTCAAATCAGTAATTCATATATAATATTTACTCATTTACTGGTTTTAAAGCATGGCATTCTAGGCTGAATTCTGTATCCTCCAGTAATCTCAGAATCATCCCATCCATATAATTCTTAGATATTATTTCCATCTGAAAAGCAGTCAAAAGCTGTTGGTTTTGGGTTTTTTTTCTGTTTTGTTTTGGGATTTTTTTTTTAGTTTGTCTTTTAGTTTTGTTTTGGGCTGGTAATTTGTTTTTTAAATATTTGTATTACTCACGCATAGTTTGGCTCCACAGACTGACTTCAAGCAACTTGTAAAAATGTCTAAATGTAAGTCTTATTCTTTGGAAGCCAGAAAGTAGAGAGTTGCTAGAATCTGTAATCTTCCAGGGAATTAATCTCAATCATTTTCCAATCTACCTCTTTGAGGATGAATGCACAGTAGAGATGCTGCGTGAATCAATTAATGTTTGCCTCAGTAATGCGTGAAATTTTTAAAATATGGAATTATCCATCTAAAAGTGGGAGCTGAATATTATTTCTGTCAGGATGTCTCTTGGTACTACTTTTTCACTGAATTTTTTAGCCTTCTCTTTACTCCCAAGTGCAGTTACCAGAAAATGGGTTTTTAATACAAGGAATACTTATGTCAAGAAAGAACTTTTTTCTTGAGAAGTATGGATATTGCAAAAAAAGTCTTTTTGAAGTTACACTTTTCAAGAAAAGGGCTTTTTCACACAAGAGGGACAGATACTAGAAATGTATGTGAATATTGTTCAAATCTTGTTAAAATAATTGAAATTTCACTTACGTTGAATGCAGGCAGATATCAAATGTCATCAGTCTCCATTATGAATTTGATATCCTTCCTTGATATAACATTAGAAAGTGCTTGACTGATGCTTCCCATAGAAATTAGAAGGAATGACACTGAAAGTTTTGGAAATAGTATTTGGATAGCAATTGAATACTTACAAAAAGAAAAAAAGAAAGGAAAAAGAAAAGTTTCTTAAACCTTATGTCAGCATTTGGGATCTTTCACAAACTTTTAAATCTGGTGAAGGAGGAGAATGACACATGGTATCTTTTTCTTTTCTTTTCTGCAGTGTCTAACCTCATCATGTAAATAAGGGAATAGATTCATAACTATCATGCTGCTTCTGTCTGGGGAAACAGGAGGAAAAAATATTAAATAGATAACATCCTTTTCTGACCCAACTTTCATATTCACTGCATATATTTAGTTTTTATGTGGAATGCTGCCTTTTATTTGTAAGAATAGGATGTTTCTTTTTCAAATTATCTTTTTCCAACTATTTCATGCATTACTTTGTGTCATGACTTAATCATAATTTATTGATATCTGTATAAATCAGGAAGAGCCGTGAAGCACTGAGCCAGTTCCCTAGGAGAGGAGAATGAGACTGTATTTCTTGGTTCATCATGGCATAGTGAAATGATGAGCCAATAGCAATTTCTATTATTAGAATCACTTCTATTATTCTAATAGATTTCTAATACTTCTAGTAACTTCTATAACTATAACATTTCTAAACCACATGTTTCTCACATTGTTCCCCAAAACACCTATTTTGTGATAAAACCTAGTGTTTCAATAATGTAAAAAAAAACACTAACTCAGTTCAGCTTTAATATTTTCCCAAAAGAGTACCACAATGTCCCTAACCCAGGAACAAATGCCTGTAGTGATGAGATATATCTGCAGAAAGTTGCTGATTTACATTGAAATAATTTTAAAATAGTCAATTCATGTGTTCTGAAAAGAAGTTTTGTGGGTTTTAAGAACTAGCCTCCAGCCCTGCCTCCCCATTTAGAATAGAATAGAATAGAATAGAATAGAATAGAACAATTTTTTTGAAAGGAACCAACACTGACTCTCAAGTCCGACTGCCCGACCAATTCAATGCTGGCCAAGTTAAATCGTTGTTTAGGACATTGTCCAACTGCCTCTTAAACACTGACAGTCTTGGGGCATCAACCAACTCTCTAGGAAGGCTGTTCCAATGTTTCATTAAATGCTTCCTAACGTCAGGAGTCTGATGTCAAGAAACAGCTCTATTGCCACATCTTAAAATAATTTATTTTGGTTTTTTTATTCTTTTAATTCCTTTCTTAATCTCCTAAATTTCATTAAGTGCAACTTAAATTCAAAGAAATCTTTACTGTTTCATGAAGTCCTGTCATTGCTATGTGTTTCAAGCACACATTACAGGTTTTATTGTTTAATGTTACAATATGCTTAACTGATCTTCATTTCCTAATATCCTCAAATCCTAAATCAGCATGTTGGCAAGAAGGCTCTTTATTTTCCTTCTCCCACTGTTTTAAGTCTTTATTGTTTTAAAATTAACTTAGTGTAATATTCTTGTGATCATGATCTTACTTTCCCATAGGAAAATGAAGAAATGGATAAGCATCTGATGCCCAAGATAAAGGTGGAGATACGTTATTTTTTATTGTTAATATAATTTGTATGAAAGTAGGAAACTAAGAAATAAACCGTGGAATTTAATAGCAGTGAGTACTGAATTAGATGAAAAATAAGAATGTCCATGATTAAGAAAGAATACATTTGGTAGAGTACAAAGAATTGCTTTTATCTCTCACTAATAAGACCTTATGTATCAAACCAAAACAAAAATAGGGAACACTACACAGTCTACTGGCCTACCTATATTTGTATCATTACCATTAACTTAAAATGTTAATTTACATTTTACATTTTTGCATCCCAAAAGAGCTAGCTTTCTACAATAGGCTTATGTAACTTCTGCACTAGGCTTATGTGCTATAGTTAATGATGAGGTGTAACAATAAAACGTCTCCAGTCTGCAAAACCCCAATTCTTTTAGGCTTTCCTTGTAAGAGACAGGTGACATATGAATTGCTAAACCAGCTAAAAACTGTGAACCATGCCAAACCAGGGAAAACCAAGCTAAGCTTCCAAAGAAAATTGTACTCTCATGGAAGAAAAACCAGATACTCACAGAAAATGCATGACATATCTACTCTGAGAAAGAAAAAAGAAGTGTTTAAAGGCATTTGAACATCTTCAGTATATTAAACATTATACTCAAATGCTATTCAGTAAGTACAGTAAAATAGTTATTATTTTCCTGTTGTTTTTTAAAGTTCACGAGACATTCCTCATTAGATAATAATAATTACCTTTTAAATGTAAACTAGAGGATAGATGCCTTAAACAAGAAATTTGAGTTTCTGATATGAAAAAATCAAAGCGACTGAAAGAAAAATGTGGTTTTGTGTTTCAGCAGCAATCTATTTTGTCTTTACAACTGGATTTTCCACAGGCCACATGTGGAAAAGTAAGCAATACTTGCAACCTCAGAATTGAACATACTTTTAAATCATGTTTGTCAATACAAATATTTTATCCAGAAATCTTCTATAGAATATACTAGTAAAATAAAAATAATAACATGGAAATATGCCCAGCTTTTATATTTTAGGCAAGTAAGAAAAGGTCAATTGAAATGCAAGCAAATAGGCTGTAGAAATATTTAATTTATAGCTCTAGAAGATAATATATAACACATCTGGGAAGGTATTTAAATAATTCTGCTGGGGAGTAAAAGAGTAATTTGTATCAACCTTTCTTGGGGAAAAATATAAAACAGGGATACATATGAGGAAATTGATATAAAGATCCATTTCCTTCTCTGCTTTTGGAAAAGGGGATCCTATGATGCCTTGTACATTGCCTAAGAATGTGGAGTGTCAATGTGTCTCTTTATAGTTCAATCATACCTAGAGATTATCATAAATTCAGAAACATGAAACAAAAATGCAGGAAATTCTTTCCTCTCTCTCCCAACTATCTGCACAACAGAACTGCATCTTCATCTCACTTGCACCTCATAGCTTAGATCACACCACCATTGTGTTAGGAGCTGAATAAAGCAATTCCTGCCCTAGATAGCTTCAAGGGTAAATCAAGAGAGGGATGACAGATAAGACAATTTAAAAAAAATAACAAAAAAACCCCAGATAATATCACTAACTTCTATTTTAACATTTATAAAAACTTCGATTTATATGGTACTTTAAATGAGTACACAGTATTAGCACCACCAACAATCACAGGTTTTAGAAGCTGTGAAACCTGAATGTAATTTAGGTGATGGTGTAATTCTAATACTAATGCTATTGCTTGGCCTTCTTTCTGTAAAAGAAATAAACAAACTAAATTCCTATATCCACCATTTATGTGTTTACACTAACAAGCGCAAGCACAAAGGGGAAAGAAAGCATGTCTAAAGCCAACAATGAGATAACTCAGTAATCTTTAGTTAATCAGATCCAATCCTAATTTACACAATTGTCCAATTTGGATCTTTTTTGAGAAGTTAAGTAAGGCCTTGGTACGACGTGTGGAATTAATTTCACCCAATGAAAAGGGGCCTTTGAGAAGTTACTTCTTCACCTAGTTGCTGCAGACTTACTTTCTGTGAGTTTTAGGTAAAGATTAAATTAGGTCATTGTTGGATAGGTTGGAAAAGTTACCTGATACTTTCTTTTGCCTGTATTTATGTGATGAATACACATTAACCCTTTGGTTAACAGCCAAAGAACAAAAGTTTAGGAAAGAACTACTGTGATGTAGCAGGAATATTAAAATAAATAAAGTAATAAATAAATTAATTAATCAATAGGTAATGATGAAATATTTCTTTCTGAGTAAGCTTGGCAAATTTAATAGCATTGTTTTTTTATTTATATCTGCTGTTTCAATCAGGATAAACTTTATCAATAGACCACTCTCCAAAGGAGATGCAGATATTTTCTCTCCAGATGTTAAGGCTCATTAAAATTGCCAGTTGCATATATATCTATATATCCTTTTATTTAGATCATTTTATGAGCACCTTGTTACCTTAGCTACACCAACACAAGGTCATGATTTAATGGCACTTAATATCCTCACTCATTTTTAATAAATATTTATAACCTTTTATAAAAGATGATAAAAATAGAAACTTGTGTAAATAAAAAGAAAACATATTGTCTGTAAAAATATGTATGTATAATTTTTAATTTTTTGAAAATTATGTCTCTGAGGTACCTTTCTCAATTTATCTTCTAAATATATATATTAGACATTGAAGTAATGTTCCAAGTGGATTGTTATGGATTGTAGATTTGGATTTTCAAAATCTTCAATACTTAAAATTTGAGCTCAATATGATGCTGTTATTATAGACAAGTTGCATGGTATCACAGGAAACAAAACTGTCCTACATCCAGGTATGGAATTAAGACTTTCATATACAATTTAGCACACTGAGCTAATACTGATGTTCGAAGATCACAGAGGAAAATGCCACTAATAAATCACCAGAATTAAAGTGTGTAGCACCTATGGGTTCACAGGAATATGCTTTTTTAGCTTGACATTAGCCATCTAAAAGTGAAGATTCTTACCTTAGGCCAGTCTTCTTTCACAGATAGTGTAGAAAGAAAATACTTTACATCTACTGTAGAAAGAAAATCCATCAAATGTCCTTTTCCTACCCAGTACAGTGTAGCAGAGTAGTGGAGATAGATAAAACTCTCAGTCAGGCACAAGAAATATGGCTCTGTTTGTGTGGATGATTATGGTTAGATCTTTTGAAAATGAAATATCTAAGTACTGTTAATCCAGTATATAATATATGCAGATTTCACTAGAAAAAATACTTGGCTTTGGTTTTATAGAGTTCACAGTTACAAAGCACCAAAGCAGCTACCTGGCTACTTTAGGATTTTATATCTGTGTGTGACCAAATCTTAGTGCTTTTACACACATGTTGAAAAGTGAGTGCTCCCTGGTTTTGGGCTGGATGTACCCTGCAAACATCCCTGCCAGGGCAGGGGACAATCCCCCTAGATAGAAGCTGCCTGCAACCTCTGGAGAACAATTTGCCTGGCTGGCCCAGTCTCCAGCAGCATTTTACACCTTTTTGCAGGCCAATGTGTACCAAAGTCAATTGGAATCGTCACAACTCACCTGTCTCTGGAATGCATTCATGATGTGAGCATCCAGACAATTCCCCCTGAAACTTCCATGTCGTGTTCTTATCTTAGGACAAATCACATCAGAGACAATCCCTAGGGACAGGGTGTTTGCGGGGAGGACGGAAGCATGGGAAGATCCAGCTATCTTTCATCCCTTTTACACACGGAGGAAGTCAAGAGAATGACAATGACAAAATGGGTAGTTTTAGGTATTTTAAGGTAAAAATAATGAATTCCAAATACAGTAACTGCTGAGAAAAAATACAAATTTCATCTTGTATATGACTGGAACACAAAAGAAGTAGGAAGAATTCAGTAAAAATTCTGCTGTTGATATACTGTGGAAGAGTTAAAAATTAATGTTTTCCACTGTCCCATGGATTCCCAAGGGCTATGGGAACTGATTTTAAATTCTTTCTTGGCCTGTCTGATGATTTATTTAGTGCTTTCTTCCATGCTGCTCTAAGGCAGGTATGTACATGGATGTAAAACATCAGACTGGAGTTCAGGTAAAGTACAACACTAATGATACCCTACAAAAAAGGCAGTTTGAGGAACTTGAGGTAATACTAATTCCATTTTCTGTTAATCCTCATCTAACGATAAATCCTTAAAAAATCTATTTCAGAGTCATCTTACGCTAGTATTCATTACTCATAGATCCATTTTTTGGATGATCCAATGTCATTAGAGAAAAGAAAGCTCCTGGAAGCTTCAGCTGTCCTGATGAAGCCACTCTCAGAGAAATGCACCTTTGTCACCTTCATATTCAGTGCAGAGTAAAAGCTCCTTCCTACCAGGAGAGAGCTCAGTAAATATTCAGTAATGGCTGGAGCCTTCTGTTTTTGCCAAACCATGTACTATGATAATACATTATTATAATACTACTAAAATATTGCTCTCCCTTGATCTTGTTTTTTCAACCTACCAGTCTGCTTTAAGCCAAAAAGACTGTATAGTTCAGTGCATCTCAATTAGACATATATCCATCTGAAGGTCTTGGCCCTTAAGAACATGACCTTGACTTGGTTAAACAATCAAAGCCATGCTTACAAATGTGTCTATGATGTGTCTTGCTGAATCAGACACTGGCCTTTTAATATGTTGGGAACACAGTGCTGCACAACTTGAGGTGCCCTCAGTCATTTTTGTAATAAATAAGTTCTTGCTGCCTCAGCTGTTCTCTATTTACTTGCCATTTACTTGCTCCAAGGCAGCCCACTGGGAATCACAAGTTGCAATATGTAACACAAAACCAGGAAAGAGACATTTTTTCTATTTTATGACCACTGTGAAACAAAATTAGCTATTTTTCCATCCTGTGTTATTCTCACAGAAAGTGAAAAAAATGCATAATATTTTTTTGTCGTTATTACATAAGGCTCCAAAAGTGATTAAAAACCATCTGATACTTCCAGAACTATTACATTGTACAATAGTTTGGTATTGGTTTATCTCTCTTCATCCACTTTTAAATGCAGAAATGATCCTTAAAATTTATCAACAAAATAATCTGGGGAATCTATTAAACTGACGGTTCAAAAACAATGTTGAGCGTTTTGAAGTCAAGAAGTAACAAAACTCTACAACACAGGGTTATTTGCTATCATACAAGAAGTGAGATCTACAGAAAATGTAAAGTTGCAGCTATTCCCAGGCAACTCAGGTAAAGTCACAATAAGCAGGCCTGAGTTTGCAGTAGCCTACATTTGGCTTAATTTCACTTCAGGCTTATGAACTGTTAAAAATCTGAATAGTAAAGAAACAGAGTGACATATTGTTTACATGAGCGAACTTTCATTTTGCAAAGTGATCTAAAAGCATCCCTTTGAACTCTACAGTCAACAGAATTATGATCTAATTCTATATCTCATTTTCAATAGTCTTTTCCCATAAAACATTTTTTTTACAAATCTTTACTTCTCATACTGATTTTTTTTCTGAAAAATATAGAGCATTTACAATCTGTCTAGAGGACATAATGATTTAAATTGTAAACAAAAACATAGAATAAACGTTAATAAGTATTGTAATCAAAAACTTACATAAAGGACAATTAACTGCATTACTCTCATGCGCAGACGTCTCAAACAATGCTAACAAGCATCCCTTAGCAAGAGTTTGTCAGTATTACTGGGAAACATTTTGCACATTTCCACCATCTTCTTCAAGCATGTACTTTGTACACCAGCAGTTTGTACTTTGTAGTGACTTCTCTGAAATCTCAGCAGACTTTTCTGTCTATGAACACAACTTTCCATGTGGTTTTGGTGTTTTTCAAGTCGTAGATTATTAGACAGTAGTATTTCTAAATAAGAGATCGCCACTGTAGTGTTAATACAAATTTCAGAGAATACATTAGGGCTGTTCTTTAATTCACCTAATTCCAAACATCAGAATGTCATCCAATTAAAGTTAGTAATTTTTGTTTTATTGGTAGTCAATTGTGAGAGGCACATATTACATGGGTCCTTTATAAAGAACTTTGAGATGGGTTGGGTCTGTCTGGGTACAAAATGCCTACAAAGCCACCCTATTGCTCACCTCCTCATCTGAGTATGAGAAAATACAATGGAAATCTCACTAGTGAAGATAAGGATGGGGAGATTATTCACCAATTTTCATTATATGCAAAACAGACTTGACTTAGGGAAATTATTGTAAATTAATAACTTTCTTCTCCTTGGGCTTTCTATGGGCTACAGCTTCTTTCAGGGCACATCCACCTGCCCTGGCGTGGGGTGCCCATGAGCTGTGGTGTGAAATCTGTCTCACTGTGGCAATTTCCTAGGATTACAGTTCAATCTTGTCTCTTCCCCTGGGGTGACTCCTCCAATATTTTCTCTGGTCTGGATACCTACAGGGCTGTTTCTTTCCTATTTCTTCACTCCTCTCATCTGGTTTCTGTTGCACAGCAGGTTGTACCCTTTCCTAAATATGTTATCACAGAAGTGCCACAAATGTCACTGATAAGCTCAGCTTTGTCCAGTGGTGGGTCTGTCTTGGAGTCATCAGAAAGTGCCTCTGTCTGACATGGGAAGAGCTACTGGTGTCATCTCACAGAAGACACATCTAGAGCACCCTGAGTTCTTTTCCTTAGCATTGGAAGAATTGCCATATCCTCTAATATGTTAAAACAACAACAGCAACAACAAGCTATTTACAGTACTGCTAGATTTTTATTTTGATGCAGATGTAACCTTTTCCCTTCATTTTCATTAAAACAAATTCCACTTGCAAACACGGAAACATGAACCTGACTGAAATGTTACATAGTTACATATCAAAGAGTTAAAAGGGCATCATCAGGTTTTAAACTTATTTTAAAGTTTCACTTCGCGTTATTATTCTTCATCATTTCATAACAGCACTACAAAATTCAGAGAAATCGGGCTACCAGCTTGCTGTCCACTGCAGCTATGTTTCTTCAGCAATGCAGCTCACGGTGGTCAGGATACACTGTGCATTTAGACAATTTTTTTGTTTCTTTCTTTGTTTTCAACTGATTTACTGCATCGCTTATCAAAATTCTGTGGAAAGCATTTTCTTTTAATGTTTAGAATTAATATTATTCAAATATTGAAACAAATGGATTTGTATATTTAACATACAAAAGAGCTTAATCTGTCTGAATAATTACTCCTATGTTTTCCTGTACATTAAATATCCCACCAAGAGACTTTAGAGAGCAGTTAAATATGAATTATTCAATCCAGTAACTAACTATTTGATTGGAAGCTATATGACCTCAACTACAACTCTAAACTCCTTTCCAACAATTACACAAACAAGAGGTAGTTTTTTGTTCCCTCCAAGTGCTCATTCCAGGCTGGAGAAGTGAATAATGAAGTTAGTAATTTCTGTGTTTTAAAAAGCATGCATTAGAAGAGACTTTTTTAAAGGCCTAAAATACTGTTTTTCTATGTTGATTAAAAAAAGGAAAAGCATTTTTCATGGGAGAAAATTATCTAGCTAAGTTCTCTGCTATATGACCATACAAAGATCCATTATTCAATAGCACTGCAAAGTACAAAAGACTCTTTTAGGGACTGTAATGTCCACATAATCAGTAAAACATCGTTTGTACATTATTTTCATAATAGAGGCTTTCAGCAAAGAACTTACATTGATCGAAGTCAGACAGCATTTCTTGGTAAATTCTTAAAAAAAAAGTAAAAAAAAAAGCATGGAGTAGTTTAACTTAAATCATTAATTGACTCACTTAAAAAAAGAGATGGAAGAGACACTTAAAACATCATCCATGGATACACTTGGGATATATCCACCAAAGATATCAAAACTATTTATCAGTATGCTTTAATAATGCAAATAGTAATGTATTTTTATGTATTTTTGTTTAATTTGAAAAAGATACTTAAATTTATCTGAACAGGAAGGAAAGAATATGAAAGTTTTAAAGGTGAACAGTCTTTGTATTTATAATAACAACAATCAGTATTACAAAATCATATAAGTTTTCAGCAGAATTCATTACATCAGAAAACAGGATGACTTTCATTTACAAATAGTTAAGCTTACCTAAGAGAGAATTCAAACCGATTGAAAAGGCTAAATCTAATTCCATCTTTCTGAGCCATGAGAGTTTTTGGCAGCTGCTACAGGACCATATTTGGGCCTCTGCCATTTCTTCATATAAGCTAATCAGTTAGTTATATTTGAAGATAAAGTATTCTAAAAGTAAAATTATTTTGAATTTTAAGCTAAAAAAGGGGAAAGATGATTCTAAAGGCTGAGATCTACAGGCATGCATGAAATCCTAGTAAAATACTCTGAGCAGTCACTTTCATGTCTTATTCAATGTCTTATTCAATGTCTTATTCAATGTCTTAAACATTTTGCAACTTCGATGTTAAATTAATATTGTAAAAAATTCCTCTGAATATATTGCTGATATACAGTAAAGGCATACTGTGTATATGAAACAGGCTCTACATATTTGTAGTTTTGGTGGCGTGTCTGGTGCACCATATTTTGGACAGCTCAGTAACCAATTTCTTGGACAGGATAAAACTGATGATTGGCACAAAAAGCAAAGAAAATCCCAGGCCCTAATAAAGCACAGATTTTTAGGGTCTTATTTCCTTTTAACTATAGAAATCAATTATTTTCTTAATAAAGGATTAAACAAATTGTCAGTGGATTCCTGACACCTAATTTTAGTTACCTTGCTGATGAGTCTAACTTAGAAACACTTAATGAAATACAAACTTTCTAATTCATGCATCTACTTTGGATTTGTCAGATGGTCGAATTTGACAGCCAGTATGTGTTGGGTTACTGTGTTAGAAAGACATATATGTTTGGCTTCCAGAATCTGCAGAGTCTGCTACTGCACAGAAAATCAGGAATCAGATCAACTATAATGTTATTATTCTAAATAGGTATTTATCAATTAAGAGCCACATTTTCCCTGAGATTTTCAAACAGAGATACATATTTTTGGCCGTAAATTAATCTTGGAAGTACTTTTGGAAGATGATGCAAGTAAGAAAACCTTAAAAGCCAAATTCAAAAAAATGTTTTGTGTGAGAATCTCCTCTGCAAATTTAAGAAATTCTCGATGTCAATATGACAGTTATTCAAGCTCCTTTATGGCCAAAGGAAAGTGACTTTTAAAGGGCACAACTGATCTGCTTTCAGTTACCTACAGGAGGGTGAGTTTAACTACACTCAAAGCAGTCTCTTCTTTCTACCAACTAAACTAAAAGAAGAAAGGGATTTTTAACTGATTCATTCTGGTTAAGATTTCTACAGTGACTAGATTAAATTTAATAAACATATGTCTTTCATAGTATTTGAGATGATCTTGGGTACCTGAGACTGGCTACTCAAGCTGGTAGACAAACCACAGGATTTCTGCCCCTTTGAACTGCCCACTGCAAAACAAACAATATGTTCAAAGGTATCTTAATTTGCCCCAAACATCTGAGTTTGAGCATGTTATTTTAGCCTTTGAAAACAATTTCAAAGACAGAAATTGAAAGAATTAATTAAATAAAAGGATGACATAATAGCAGAAGAGAAAACATCACAAATGTTTTGCATGTTACATTTTTATGTGATAAAGAGTCAGAAGGCAAATGTCACATTCCTTAAAACTTTAAGAGATGAACACCTCCTGAGAACATTCCTTTAAATAAACATAAAACTAAATCCTAGAGTTGCTGCTCCTCCATCATGGAATGATTGTGCAAGTTGATTTCAGGGCTGTAGAAGACATGAGGATCAACTGCCCCTTTCTTTTTGTTTAGGTTTTTTGGAAGTGGTGGTGGTGATGCTGGTGGTGTGTGTGGTTTTTTTCCTTGTACGATTGATTCTAGGAATTTAAACATGAACAATCTGAATAGTAATTTAAATTATTTTGTGTTCAGCGTTGGGTAAGTAAAAGGTGCAATTCATTTGGCAATTTAAGTTGTTTAAGAGATTTCTTTCTATAACTGCAAGTGCACTAGTCATTACAATCCCTCTGGCAGGAACATGACACAGCTTCACCACAGGAGCTGTGTTAGACTTCTGTATAGGCTGTATGAGCTCTCCACAAGGCATAATCAAAGATTAAATCAGTTTCACAAGAACTCAGATTGAAAGTCTGGGTGAGGGTGACAAATTAAACAGTGATTAGTCTTTCAAAGAAGCTTAAAAATTTCTAACTTTAAAAAAAATAAATTTACTGTAATGCTAAGTATTAAAAAAAGTTCTAAAAAATATGTTAGAGAACATTCCTCCTTTATCAGAAAGAACTAAAATTGTACCTCTTTTCATGCTTTGAATTCTCTGACTATTGAGCTGAATTTAAGTAGTAAAATACATATGAGGTGCTGATTATAGTGCATGTGTTGCTGTGATATCTACATAGATAAGTGATTATTATTATTAGTGCTATATAAAGAGAGTATAGAAATTTGTAAGTAAAATCAAAACTGAAAAAGAAAAGTAGTTCTGGCATCTTAAGATCATATTCCTTGTTCTGAAAAGCTGTTCTTCATAATGTTTTTAATTTCATATAACCTTTTAAAAGAATTCAACATTAGAAATATCTGTATTTTACCTTAGTTTTGACATTTTAAATGTAAATGTCATCATATTTTGGTATTATCAAGTATTGCTTTGCTAGAATGGTCTAAACAAAAATAAGGATAGAAGTATATAGATGTTAACAGTAGGATCTCAAGGAGAATATGTCCCTAACTAACCAAACACCAGAATCACCTGGAATCAAAGTTTAGTAGAATTGTGTTCTAGATTTTGTTTGGGTATTTGCCATTCCCCACCAAAGTATTTCCATCATTTTACAGGTTTGATAAAATCAGTTATGTCACCAGGATTGTTCACACATGTTTACTTAGTTTCTGAGTGCTGAGTAAGTGTGGGAAACATTACATAAGTCCTTTGAACTAATTTGTTGGTTTTTGTTTTTTTTTTTTACTCTGGATGTTCTGAATTTCTATCAACACATAAGAACACCTGATGGACAGGATGCCACCCAGAGGTACCTGGACAAGCTCAAGAAGTGGGCACATGGGAATCTTATGAGGTTTAACAAGACCAGCTGCAACGTGCTGCACCACGTTCATGGAAATTCTCAAGATCAACACAGGCTGGGGAATGAACAGATTGAGAACAGCTCTCCTGAGAAGGACTCGGGGATGCTGGTGGATGAGAGGCTGGACATGAGGCAGCAAACCAATCGTGTGCCGGGCTGCATCAAAAGCAACATGGCCA
Source organism: Lichenostomus cassidix (assembly GCF_008360975.1). Lineage (NCBI taxonomy): Eukaryota > Metazoa > Chordata > Aves > Passeriformes > Meliphagidae > Lichenostomus > Lichenostomus cassidix. Next base: position 43,640,409 of record NC_139479.1, on the reverse strand, counting down.
GCAGGGCAAGGGAGGTGATTCTGTCCCTCTAGTCAGCTCTGATGAGACCCCACCTGCAGTCTCACTGTCCTGCTTCAGAGGGGAGTGATGGAGAGGCTTTGGTGGATGTCTGGCATTGGCACTTACAAATTCACAGATATTACAAAAAGTTGTCAAGAAAAGGGTAGTGCAAGGACAGTTTGGCCTGATGCAGCTTTAATTCATGGTGAACTGTCTTTCTCTGAAAGTTGTTTTATACAAGTGTCTTTTCTGAAATGTCTATGTTTAACTCCAAGAATGGGTAAAATTATTTTCTTGACTGGCCTCCCATCACCTTATCAGCATAACACATAAGGCATAATGCTAGCTTGCATTACTTCCAGGACACACTGCTGACCTTCTTTGAGCTGGCTGTCCCCAGGGGCCCCAAGCACTTTAAAGCAGAGCTGAGTCCCAGACATCCAGTTCCCAGCCTGAAAATTGCAGAACTTTCATCCATTTACCTTTACTGTTTTTGAATTTCACAATGTTCCCAAGGCCCTTTTCTTTGTCTGGTTCCCTCTGGATGGCAGTCCAGTATCAGCTGCACTTCCAGACTGTCATTAATCACCAATCTGATGATGCTGCTTACTGTCTTCTCCTCCGGCTTCTTCATAAACAGGAATTAAGAGGATATATGCCAATGCAGATTATTCACCGATCTCCATTTGTAACCAGCCCCCAGTGACCTCTGTCCTTCGAACCTGATGATCCAGGCAGTTGTTCTCTCATATGGTAGTCCATCCATCTGGATGATACAAGTTGGATGCAAGGATGCTGTTGGAGACCATGACAAAAGCCTTCAGAAATTTAAGGTAGAAATTACTGAATTTCTCTGCTGCTTTTCTCTCACGCAAAGATCTAGTTATATCATCACAGAAGGCAATCAGGCATGTTGTGCATGATAGTAAATCATGCTGGCTATTCTAAATCACCTTATTCTCATTCATGTGTTGTAAAATGGCTTCCACAAACTTACTTGAATACGTTTATATGATTCTGAATGAGTTCTGGAAGACAAAATTGAAATTCCTTAATTCCACACAGGACATCAGAAAGAACCTTTGTGTTATGCTGGCAAAACAAGATTGTGAAATTCTAAAAAAAAGAGATAAAAAAATATTCTCCCAGATTGACTAAATATAGTTTAGCAAAACAATACTAAAATCAGATTATAAAGGAGTCACATTAAAATTTTACCAAGTATGAGCCTGTCTTAATAACAGGAGCAGTGTGTGTAGGCTATTTATGTGCAGCTTAAACATCTGTATGTAAATAGAGAACACTAGGCAAAAGCATTATTTAAAAGCATTACAACCTTCTTAAAAGAAGCAGAAACAATCTTTATTGACAGTTGGTTTATAAAGCATTTAGTTTTATATGGAAAAAACTAGTAATGAAAGGTTTAACTTTGTATGATCACACCTGTAAACATCAGTGATCTGAAAAAGATGAAAATGGGCCTAGCAGGATTTGGAAACTGTGCTTCCACCATAACATCGGGAATACATTTAATTAGCAAAAGACATGGGCTGATTTAAAACAGCAGTGCCATATTTAGAAGCTGACATTAAAAAGACCTTTAGCCATATAAAAATTTAATATAGAGCGGATAAAGACAGAACTTCTTCCTGTAGATAGTTGAGATTGCTGACTATAATACATTGTGCTGGATTTATGTTTTAGGAAATAGAAATGTTAACATAACTTTAAGAAGAAAAATGTCTGAAAACAGTCTCTGTCACTAATTTAAATGATATCAGACACCCTTTAGTGAACAAAGACTGTCCTCAAAAAAGTGATGACTGGCTAGCGCAGAAAAGTGATCACTCAGGGAAAGAGTCTGACAAATCTCTTTTCATGTAGCACTTGAGTACTAACTTAACATAACATGAGCTGATGCATAACATAGCAAATAGCTTTCAACTCCATGATATGTAGGTAGCAGATCTGAGAAAGAAATGGATCATTTTTGTGTATTCACATCCTCACTGGCTCACCAAATTCCCACAGAAATTGAGCAGAAGCAGCTGAGGAAGCCTTTTTATGTAGCAGAAAACAAACCTTCAGTTCTGGGTACAGACAGCCTGATGTCCCAGTTACTTGAGTTTTTCTACCTCTTTTTCCCTTGTGTTAGAAATTTTCCCAATTTATCTTTCTTCTCAAAAGAAAATACATTCTTGTTTACTTGCCTTTAGTGTAACAGTTTTTGTTCTCTAAATCTTGTCTCCTCCTCAGCAAAATATTGTCTGTTTAGAGTACAGCAGCAAAAATGACATCTATTGATAACGGTGTGAACCAGACTGATTGTTGTACACAACGCAACAGGGTGGATACAACTCTTCCAACAAAATAGTTAAACAAGTGAAGAAATGCAGAGACAGCTTTACTGTTTTGGCAAGTCTCTCGATTCTTATAAATTGCAGAAATATACTTGACAAGTCACCTTCCCAAAATGATTTCTGTAATTGGTAATGAAAAACATTGTTTTTTTGTTTATCTGAACGCCATTCCAGGGCTTCTGTTCCCTTTTAACTACTATCCAAAATGAATCTACTTTGGAGATACTCCTCTCTGATTCCTGTAACAACATAGATTTAAAGGAAATTTTCTTAATGTATTTTTGCAAGTTTTCTTTAGTGCTGCTAATATTTTAATATTTTTTGTTTTCAACTTCTTGTTTTCCTGAAAAATGTGTTTACTTTTTTTAAACATATTTACTCCACTGCCACTCTAGATTTTAGTTGCTAGTAAAATCACAAAATTTAATTTTCTTGGCAGATATTGGGTTGATTTCAAAATTTCAATGTTTTCATGGATTTTTCCTACTTTTTAAAGAACTTCTCTATTTTTATTCAATTTTAAATATCAACACAAATATCATTTTATATTTGTTTTAGAGCTACTGTACTATTAATTTTGTGTCTTCAATAGTTGCTTGTGATGTCACTGGTGACTAAGCAGCTAACTACATATGAATGAATCCCTGATGTATGCAGGTTTCTGTAATGTCAGCTGAGCAGTTATTAAGGCAGGAGCTGAAAAGAGCTCTTTCTTCATCTTTTTCCGATGTCATAGGTTGCTGGGTAAGTGATAGGATAGCAGCAAGCCACTGTCATTTTCATTGGTAGCCCATGGAAACAAAGTTGTAAAGGGAACTCCAACTAAGAAATGGCAGAAGATAGCATTCACTCTCATAGAGAAATTTGGCAGTGTAACAGGATTTTGTGGATGCAGCATGGTCAGTGGATGGAAATAGAGGCCTTAAAAAAAACCCTAAAACCCAAAACAGTAGGACTACAGCTATTTGCTTAGTCTTTGCTAAAATGAATCTTCCCTAGAAAATTTCTGAAGACAACTGCCCTCTACTCTGATCATATCTGAAACTTCTTCAGTTTGCAAAAAAGGGAGCCTAAAATAGTACTGGGTTTAAAACCAGTAGGAAATAAAACTCCAAATAACCCACACCTCTTCACCTTTCCTTGTGGCAAGGGAGGGACCAAAAGCAGGGACTATGGGCTGAGACAACAATTTACTAAAAGCACAAAACCACACCACCAATGATTACTTCAATTGTATAGAATGACAATTGGTCACACCCACACAGCACTAGACTTTGCCTCCCCCCTCCCCTGCAACGAGGAGAAAAGCTTAGAAATAGGTTCAGTGTCTTAATTCAATACCTTGGATCCCATCCTTTGCCCCTGCATGTTTTAGTGAAAGTAGGATTAAGTCTATTAAATATTTTTTAAAAATTTCTTTGATTTTTCCTATTAATTTATTACAAACTTTCATATTTTTTGGATATTCTCTCCAAATAGGAGAGTTTGGTTCCACATAAAAAGCAACGGTCTCTAAAAAAAATTATCTGCAGTGATTAGAAGTGCAACTACTTTGCAGCTAAATGGAACTGAAATACACAGCTAACCTGGATATGTTGCAGCTGAATGCAATTATTCACAGAAGAAGACTAAGTTATCCTAAAAGCCTACTCCTTCATGAATGAACTTGCATCAGGTTCATGTTTCTGTTTGGCTTAATTTTGCATAAAATTTATCTAAGACAGAGTTTCCAATGCTGTTAAGTTGTAAAAAGACAAAGAATGTATTTACTCATTCGAACAGAATAGTGAAAAGGTATGACATGCTGTAGTAGCAACTATCAAGACTTCTCATTCATACAACTTTGTCCTCCTGTTAGTCTAAAAAAAAAATTCCTAGAAATCTCTGTAAAGTAACTTCTAACCCTCATTATGAATGGTACACTGATACCTAATTAATTACTTTGCCTCAGGATATACACTCAGCAGCAGAAGTAACACTGATTCAGTTTTTACTATACAGCTGTACTACCTTGATATCTTTCTGTCCTGATGGAAAGTCTCTTTTTGAATATAGCTCCACCTTACCTGTATTTTGAATTTTCAGGATAGTTCAAAGTGAACAAAAGGTACTGGAGCTACATCCATACTACTGCAAGAAAGAATACCAAAAACTCAGGAGCTTGACTGCCCACTCCACTTAATTGGACGTCTCCAGCTTGACCATTCCAACATAAATCTTATGCAGTATGGATGCCAACAGGTTTTACCACTTGGCCTTGAAGCCTTTTTTCCCACTGAGAAATTTAGTCACAGCTTCTGAATTCAAATTAGGTTCTAGTAAATTCAGTATTAAAAATTCTGTTGATACTACATCAGCACTTTCAAGAGTTTGCATTCTATTGCTGTTAAAACCTGTATCCAAATGGAACAATTTTTTTTGCAATGTATTCCTGGTTTACATAACAGCAGTCCTTTTTCGTGCTGTCAGGATTTCCCTTCGGTGGATACCATGTTGCATAGTACTATAGCTAGAAGCTAGTGTGCATTGCTCTTGCTCTAGCATGGATTTGGTATACATCCCATCAAGAGGGACCCTGGAGCTGATTCTTGGTCTATCACTTCAGACATATTTTAATTGTATTATTTTAGAAAAGTAATGGAATAGGCAGAATGGTCATTAATCTCAAAATGTGACAGTTTCAATAAATGCAGATTTTTTTTTAGTGCCTATACTGCAATTAACTCTCAGAGTAAGATTAATTTATAGGAGTGTTGTATGTGGGACTACTGTAGTCAGTTTGGGAATCCAAGGCCTGGAATCTATTATAATCTCAAGTTTTAAGTCAATCTGTTTCTTGCTTTGGTGATGGCAGTAAAAAGCTTGCAAATGTGAACCACAAAAGGCTCCATTATATTTTCAGTGATCTATCATATGATACTGCTTCATATGTTTTAGTTAGACATTATTTCTATGACTTCCTAAACTTAAGGAAGGACATATAAAGTAAACTTCGTGCATGACATACAGATGAAATTACCTTCTAACTGTGAGTAAAAATACTAGGTTTAGGGTTTCTACAGTCACTGCTGAGCATAAGACTTTCAATTGCTCTCACAGTAGCTGTTTTTCCTGTTTCTATGACCTGAAGCAGGTCTGGACCTGCAGCAGCTTCTCAGCTATAGATCTATGCTGTAGTGTGCCACATCAATCTCTACTTCACTGCTTCTCATCCAAAGGACCTTCAAAGCCAGCATAGGTGAGCCAGCAAACAATATGTTTGAAGTTTAATCTAACTTCTGAAGTCCAAAGTGACAAATTTTTTGGAACAAATAAAATCAGTGGAATGAATCAGAAAGAATTTTCAGAAAACATACAGCTGTTTAGAATCTAATTAGAGGAAAATCTGATGATAAAGAACAAGTAGGCTGAACAAGTAGTAATTTCCAAGAATTGTTGTATCCTGAAAAAAATATTTTTGGACCTTTCCATTGAATTGTTCTTGCAAAAATGCTTTTTAATTGTGTTGTAAAATGTAAAAAGAATACTTGTACTGGAGACAAGACAGGTGAGTCTGAACTCACTGGCAATGATTTCAGTGAGTGTTAGGTTAAACTTATTCAGGAAGGGGGAAAGTGGAAGATTTTCAAAGCAAGAGTTTGTACCAATTTGGTACCTTCCTAAACCCAGCTAGTAATTTGTTGTTAAACTAAAGCACATCAGAAAGATATCCATTATTATTTTAAAGGCTGTAAATTGTGGGAAAATTCCTGTGCAATAATTGCTTTCACTATTAATGTTTTACGTTTTATTTCTAGTAAAAGCTCCACTTATTTCAGCCGGATGCCATTAAATTTTATGATGCTTTCCCTGCTAATTAAAAAAGATCCTTCCACCTTCAACAGAAACCTCCTTGTACAGAGGTCTATCTTATCTACTATAAATAGGTCCTCTATCTATTATATATGTAGTGCACATTATATATTTTTTCAATCTTCCTTTTGATAAGTAGATCATACTCCTATTTTTAGGCCCTCTTAAGCCTGCTTAAATTTTTACATCTTTCCTAAAATATGGACATACAGTACTCAAATAATGACTTAATCAATGCTGTATACCATTTCACTGCTTGGTATTTATCTTTCTAATAGGAAAATTACATATCTGATAATTTTGGTACAGGAAACTGACCGTAGACTGATGTTAATCTGGTGAAGGAGAACAATTCAACATCCTAGTCAGACCAAGTCTGACTGGATTATTTATTTTCCAGGATGCCTATCCACTCTTCACAAATGCATATAGATTTTTCAGACAATGTGAGACATAAATTATACTTTTCATCTATTCACATCTCCAAGTAACTTAAAAAAATAAGCTTATGCAAGAGAAATCACAGCTATTTTTCAAATGTGCAACTGAAATTGCTGCATATAAAAAAACCCAAACAAACTTGAATGCATAAATCACTTTCTAGTTGGTAGGGTTACAAGGAAAATGTCACTATGAGTAAATTACTCAATAATTGTGTAATCTGGGATTTTTATACAGCTGGTACTGGCGAGAGGTGGGAGACAAACTGAGAAAACAGCAAATTAGTATTCCAGTTCTATATAATGATATGCCAAAATTTAACTATAACAGGGAAGTTAATCAAAGTTCTCCTGAGACTTTATAAGCCGACAAACATTTTGTTTTTTAAACTTGCTTTGCAAGTCAGAACCAGAGACGATGTCCTAAAAGACCACTTCCTCTTTGTGGCAGAACAGGTCTTCAGTATATTACAGCAGGGTTGCCCCTACACTACATCCCAGGAAAAGAAAAGAGTTTTAATATTGCCAATGTTTTCTTTCTCTTCTATGTAAGTAGAATGAGAATAAGAACTTACCCTTTTTGTTTTCTTGCACAATTTAAAATGAGTTTCATCTGATCATGTAATCATGGTATCCACATTTGCATTTTATCTTTTGATCTAACTAGAATTCTTTAGCAGCATTTTATACAGCAAGGCTTATTTGGAGATTCTAATCACTTCGTGATGTGTTGCAAAAGAGGTATTTCACTTCTAAGGATGTTATTTGACATTTTCAAAGTGTAATATCCATTCTCTTGGAATCTGAGATACTCTACTATCCAAGATAGGTGAATAAAAAATTTTCAAGATTGGTCAGTTGATCTTGGCTGGCTGGCAGATCCCTACTTTCCCGGTTTCATCTGGTATTGACTTAATTGCTCTCAGTAGCTGGTACAGTGTTGTGCTTTTTGGATTTAGTACAAGAACGATGTTGATAACACCCTGATGTTTTGGCTGTTGCTAAGTAGTGCTTACCCTTAGTCAAGGACTTTTCAGTGTCTCATGCCCTGCCAGGGCTCAGGTCCACAAATGCTCGAGGGAGCTCAGCCAGGACACCTGACCCCAACTGGCCAAAGGGATATGCCATGCTATAGAACATTATGCCCAATATATAAACTGGCGGGAGTTGGCCAGGGAGGGTTGGTCACTGCTCAGGGACAGGCTGGGCATTGGTAAGGAGGTGGTGAGAACTGGGCTGTGCATCACTTGTTTCTTTAGGGTTTTATTGCTTTCTCTCCTTTTCTTCTTCATCATCATCATCATCATCATATCTTATTCATTTTATTATTCATTATGATGAACACTATACATATAATACTATATAATTACATTGATTTGAATAATACATTATATGATATATAAACATATTATATAAACATATAATGTATCAATTATTCTTTGATTAATCTTTGATATTTATACATAGACAAATATTTTGTGCTTGTAATTATTGTGACTATTAGTTTTATCTATTACTATAGTTATTAATAATAAATACTAATATAATAATAAATACTAATATAATAATATATAATAATGATGATGGTATCTGGACCCATGAGGTTCACCAATTACTCTCCCTTCCCCGGGGAGGTGGAAGAGTGGGAGGAGATTGTAAGGGTGTGAGCAGCTGAATGCTACTTAGTTGCAAACTGGGATTAAACCAGTACATCCGCCCATGTGGTCTTTTTCATTCCCTGTTTTCAACTGGAGAAGAGGAGAAAATAAAAGGAAAACACAATGTTTGAGAGAAAGACAGGGAGACCACTTACAAATTATTGCCATGGGCAAAACAAACTCAAATTGGGGAAAATTAATCTCATGTATTTCCAATGAAATTACATTGGAAAGTTTAGAAACAAAGACAAAAACTAAAACACCTTCCCCCACAACCTATTCATTTTTCCCAGGCTCAACTTCAGTTATTTACTTCCTACATCCTTGCCACAAGTGGGACTGGGAGGGCGGGTGTTGTGATAAAAGCTGCAGTTTCCCCACCCACTCCTTCCTTAATGTGTTTACCCTTCGCCTATTGTCCTGCTTTCCCCACCCCACGTGGGCCTGGCCACTCCTTCGGGTTTTCCCTATTGGTTCTGTACCCTAAGTCCGCCCATGTACTGCCCTGTACCTAGAGACCATTGGCTATGTACTTTTCCCACCCCCTCTGTTTCCCCAGAAAACTCCTCCCCCCCCCCCCCCCCATGTTGTTGCCTATGCATGTGGATGTCTATGCACCATGTGCAGCCCTGTGAATAAAACCTTCCATGGACACTGTGTGTAGACCCTCCTCACCTCCTTTACCACCATCAGTTGTGAAGAGCAGACAAAGCCAGAGCTAGCCTCATGGCTCCCTGGCTGGTGAGAGCGCAGTGTCCAGCCCTGGGACAGAGGGTTTGGTGCACTGAGGCGCTGAACCGGACTGGACAGAGATGCTCTCTGGTAAGGTCTGCTATAATATCCTACTAAACCACAACAGATGGGAAATAGGTGTTTATGGTCAATACCTAAGTATTCCTCTCTGCAGCTTCTTCCTCCTTCCCACTTCTTCCTGACTCCGTTATGGGTCTGCTACATGTCATACATTCCTTCAGAATAAATTTGTTTCATCATGTGTTCCCTCTCCATGGGCCACAGTGCAGATATCTACTTGTTGCTGTTGAGCCGCTAGCAGAGTGAGAAGACCCAGGTTCAAAGTGGCACAAAAAAGAAGAATTTATTATTTGTTTCCATCTTATATAGACTTTTCACAGGTCACCCGGATTGGTCAGTTTGAAGCCTCCCCCTAGGCCTGATAGGCCAGGCCTGAACTGTCCACATCTGAGAAACTGTTTTTAAAAACATCCAAACTTCATCTTTGTTTATAAAACACAGGAAGAAGAGAGAGAAGGATTCTCACGGGAAAGGTCTGTGCTAGCCACATCTACTCTGATGTAAGTCTTGACTGGCTGTAGTAAACATTTACTTATCTCCACAGGCTGAAGTTCCTGTCAGGACAATCTGCTCTAGCATGGGCTCTCAAAAGGTGGAAGTTCCTTCAGAAAATGTCCACCTGCTCCTCCACAAGCTGCAGTGCAGATATCTGCTCTGGTGTGGGCCTCTCCATGAGCTGAAGAGAAATCTCCACACTGGTGTATGGAGAACCTTCTTTCCCTCCTTCTCTGACTTTGGTGTTCACAGGGTTGTTTCTCACACTTTTTTCCAAATTTCACCCCTCAATGCCTGTACAGTGTTTTGCTTTTACAGATGATAAATTTTCCTCAAGACACCATCAGCTTGGCCAATGGGCTCAGCTGTGTTGCTCTGCTGCAGCCAGCTGAAATTGGCTGGATTCAGACAGCCTCTGGCTTTATCCAGACCATCCCTGCAGCCATCACTACCTAACCCTTGCCAATACTATGTATGGACAACTATACCAAGTTTCTACTCAACACAGTCAATGAAGTCTACAGAATTTGCAGATGAAAAAATATATATATCTCATTTAGCTGAATAGCTCCCTACACTCAATGACTGGTTAAGTCACCTAAACACAGGTATTTAATGCCTTCCAGGAGCCTTTAGGATATTTCTGGCTGATATTCAGATGTTGATCTCAAAAAAGATGTGGGTCTCTTCTAAAGCCTGTGTGTGATTTGTCAGTCTCTTGAAGGTAATGGGGATGTCTCAACTGACACTGAGGTCCCAGCCACTGATTTTACTGAACAAAGATTCAATTTGTTTGCCTACATGCAGACATTTAGTACCATCTGCTATGTCTTAGGATATCCAAACATCTGGGCAGTCTGGCAGATATGGTTCAGAATGACAGCAAGCTTGGGTTATTTTGGAGACACTGTTGGAAGACAGGTGGGATAGCCCAGGAAACTCTAGGCACTGCTGCTCAGGCAAATGAATCTCATTGTGGTCCTAAGAGCAGACAGAATCAAAAGCTTAATAATTTATTTTCTCTTAAACCTTCTTGCCATCACAAACTGACTGAAACACCTACAGCTACTTCTGACCCTTATGATATCCAGAGCATTTGCATGGGACTAGCAGATATTTTACAGGACCCCCAGGAAACCCATCGCATCTCAGGAGGTATGCAGAAGACAGGTTGGACATGCTGATGCATGTAGACACTTGTAGGCAAGGGAGTATTTCCTGATATGGAATTTAACACATCTCTTTTACATGACAACCACATATTGACCTCAACGCCTCACTGATACTGCACTCAAACAGAAAATGGAAGGTAGGATAGCCACCCTGCCTTCATTCTCTCTTTCATTATTTTGTCTCAATCCTGAAAAACTCCCCTCTAGTCCAAGATTGTTGTGCAGTCATGAAGGTCAGTGCAGTTTTAGATGTTCCTGCGGTGTAATGAATAAACACAGCTGAATTAATAGAGCTGAATCAATTACACTGGATTTAGATAATTGACTCTATTTCTAATTTCTAAACACAGCTACATATACAGTGCCAACACTCAGTAGGGTATTTAATTTTTCAAATTTTGCTAACATGCAGCTTCATCAATATACTGATCATTTAATGTATGGCAATAATAAAAGATATTTTAATCTCTATCTGCAGTAGTTCTATTTCTGCTTGTCTGTTTATCTTCAGAGATAACAACAATCAGCACTTCCATAGAAAAATATTCTTGAAATAAGAAATGTAATCAAAATTAGTGTGAAAGAACCTGAAGAACAAACCCTCAAATGGTACAAACACAGTCTCTTTTTATTCTTTTTATATAGAATTAATTTTATCCCCATATTTCTGATCACTGGCATGATGTCATAAGAATTGCACTGATACTATTATCAATGAGAGCATGCAAGACATTTGCAGCGCAGTTGGGTGCAGACACAGCTACTTTCACAATGATTAAATTCCTGTTCTAGTGAAGAGAAACTCTGAAAGAAATAAGGCATTAAAACCAGTTTAGAAAATAGTCTATTTATTTTTTGTTTTTTAATTAGACACCTAACATTTCTGAGTGTCTTTAAAGCATGCCCTCCAATTCTGTGTACAACATTTGTGGCATATTTATGGTGGGTTTGATTTTGAAATTAGTAATTATTAATAATTTCTAAGGATAAATCAAAGGCAATTTTATCTCTCCAGTTTTAATCCTAAGCAAGAACGAATCTTGAAACAAAAAATAAACCCAAAATTAAGAAATGGAATTAAGAAATTATTTTTAAAAATCTTTTCGTCCTTTCAAGTCCTCGATCATATAGAAGGCAACACTGATTTTTTTTAAACTATTTTTACTTAGACTTCCTTCCCAAAAATTTTTAAAAGGTGTGTGTGCATGTGTTTGATAGCAAATAGTGGAAAAATTATGAAACCAAACTAATATAAGGTCCAATCTTTCTTCTGTCCTCTGTACAAAATATCTTTTTTAATGCTTCAACTGATTTCAGTCGAATCAGATTCACTGGTGCAAGTTTTGAATTCATTCTTATTCTTACAGCTTCATGGAAATATGCAATTCAGTAGAAATCAGTTGATTTAGCTACTAAGGCTACAAGATGCTGCAATACAAAACTGTCTTTAACAGCCACCAAAAATCCATGAAGGAAAGAATACATAAAGTATCCTAACCCTCAAGTAATTTTCAGTAAGATGTTGTAGGTTTCTAATTCTGTTTAGGGAAAATGCCTGGGATGAGGAGAAACAAAGTTAAGAATCTGAATCTGTAAAGATGCTAGACATTTATTAGCTCTGTTGTGGCTCCTGCAGCCTTTGGCCAGACAGACCTGTGGTACATAAATATCCATATGTATGTATACTCTGCTTTATAATATGTACCTGTTAGGTCCCAGATAATTTTGTATATATTACTTAAATCTTTTTCTTTTTTTTGTGTCTGGTTTAGGTTTCCTCATGTGCTGTTAAATGTTGGCTTTTAACATCCATTTTTTCCAACATCAATGACTTTTTTTTTTACTGGTAAAGTTTACCACGCTTGCTTGCAAATGTTAGACAATATTTTCTCCATTGCCAACTGTCGTGCAGTATATACGAAAAAGAAAAAAACCCACATTTTCATTAAAAATCTACTTCAATCCTAGGAAAATCTTAGAAAATCTACATATATAGTTAACATAATCTGTGTTGCTGTACATATGGAATGGGATTCAACCATATAGGTGTATCATTTAATCTGAGCAGATGGCTCTCCAAATTCCACCAAGTCTATAGATCACAGTGAGACTGTTTCCTTATGCAGGGTAGAGTTTTTCATTGGCATTTTATGCCATTTAACACCCCTGTGACATCTTACCTGAATTTAACTGCCATTTCAGAAAGACATGGGTAGTCTTCTGTTATATCTGCCAAGGGCAGATGGATGTCTCACATGCCTTGGATCCACCTTGTTTAGGAAATGTACTTATTTCCCTTAACTGCTTTGCTTGTAATGGGAGCTTAGACACCCAGCCTCAGACAGGCACATAAATTTAGCCTCTTTGACCTGAGTTCATGGTTTAGATGGTGAATACTGGAATCCCATCCACAACAGGAGCAAGTGTGGCAAAATCCTTTTTTAAATTTTTTTTTTACTAAGAAGGCTGGTTTGTGTTTATAGTTGAGAACTGTCTATTTAGGGCAGAAAGAACTCATTCTTAATAAAGCTGACTTCTTAGGAAAGAAAACTTCCTAGTACCCATCTTTTCTCCTTGGCTTTGCACTTACCCTGCATCACTCTGACTCCCAAGGCTGCTGGAGTAGCAGGGTACCCATGGTGGGTGAGCCTCCCCTTGGGCTGGTGTTCCCAACAAATGGCTGTTGTGTTCTTCCACCCCTGGGTTTTCTCAGGCCATTGTCCCCAAGTGAGCAACAGCTCCTGCCAGGAGGAGGACAGCCCTTTGAGAGTGGATTAGGGAGTGGGGAGGAACCTGCTCCAGTCTCCAAATGCTGGGAGAGACATGCTCTACCCCTGCTCCTGTTCTTATCCCCAACCATGTTCACTGATGAAGACTTCAGTGGGCCAGGATGGGAGAGAACGAGGGCACAAAATGCAAGAAACATAGATATCATGTGTTTCCTTTTCAGCAAATAGATGCCAACTGTTAACAGAACTATTTTGTACAACAAAAGTCCTCTTGTTTTTACAGAAATGAAAGAAAAAAAGCATGGTCTTGAGGTAGATGAAAGAAACCTCAAGTGACAATAGAGCCCAGTGAGTAGGGAACTAGAAAGAGGCAGCCTGAAAACCTTGATCTATTCCTGTCTGTGCCATTTATCTGCTGTATGTAGCAAAAAAAGGATTCTGCATATAAGTACTGAAGTTAGAGCACATAAAATCATAAGAAACAGCCTACATAAAGACTCCTCCAGAAAGTGTTTTCAAGCAACTGAACTGAGTTTAGGCTGCTGACACAGGCATGTAAAATTAGATTGCTAAAACATATGGTGTGAACATATTTATCACTTTCATTTTCACTGCTTTCCCTTAATTTTTAGTGGAACCATTAATGGCCTATATTCTCTGGAGGATATGTAGCTAAACCTATGTATGTTCTATTTACCTAATATAGGACTGAAATTGAATCTAGGCATCCAAATTCCAGGCTACAAGCCTGGGAACACCTCAGCAGCTGCTAATCCAAGGGGCATCTCAGCCAAATGAGCACCACAATATTTTTCAGGATGGAACATTTATTGCTGCACATTTGCCACTCTTATGACAATGCCAAGTACCTCAGTGTTAGATATACCTAAGCAAATTATGAGTACTTTTGTGTAAATCACCAAAGGGCCTGGTATTTTCAGATGTCCAATGATGCTAAAAGGCTCAGTCTTTCTGTGATATTAATTCTAGAACTTTTGAATGCATTTGGAATAATAGGCAATTTATTCAGGTTTATCTTTTTACAGAACCCTTTTAAATTTTTTTTACAACTGAAAACATTTTCAGGAATTGCTCAGTTCCCACATCAGCCTGAGGGAATTCAAACTCAAATATCCTGGGACTGTCCTCTGATTACCAGATTCATTATTCAACAAGATGAAACTGGTCTTAATAATAAAGCTTTTTCATTGTGATTAACATACTTCAGGATACATTTGTAAAAATGAACATGAAGGAAAGAGGTATGACTAGTACTGTGCAATTAGATTATTTTTCACAGACGAAGAATGTAGGGCCTGATCTCCCGTTTGTGTATTATTTGTAAATTTCATCCAGCAGTCATGGGATCCAAAGCTACACCTGGGTATTCCTATTGGCAGGAAACTGTCCCCTCTCTGATTTAAGAAAATATCCATAGAATCATAGAATCATTTAAGTTGGAAAAGACATTTAAGAACATCGGGTCCAACCATAAACCTAATGCTGCCAAGTCCCACTAAACCATGTTCGTAAGCAGAACATCTACATGTTTTTAAATACCTCCAGGGAGAGTGAATCATTTACTTCCCTGGGCAGCTTTATAACCCTTTTCATCAAAAAAATTTACTTAATATCTGTCACAATTTGAGATAATTTCCTCTCATCCTGTTGTCTGTTACTTGAGAAAATAGAATGACCTCTACCTAGCTACAACCTTCTTTCAGGTAATTGTTGAGAATTATAAGGTCCTCCAAGAGTTTCCTTTTGTCCAGGATGAACAACTCCACTGACATCAGCTGTTTCTCATAAAAGGAAATACGAAAATATGAAGATCCTAAAACCAATTTAAGCAACGAGTTCTAGTGCCTTGGCAACTTCTTAGTGAAAGAAACTTTTCCTAACAATTTGAACCTGATCAGACTCATGGCCAGTGCCCCTTGTATCTCCTAACAAGAAGAGATGAACAGTGCTGTCTTGGTAGCTGTCCCTCAAGTGCTTGCAGGCAGTTTTAAATTGCCTCTTAACCTTCCCTTTGTCACACTTAACACATCCAGCTCCTTCATACACACGTTCTTGGATGTGTGCCATTTTTCAGACTCAATTTTCTCCCTTTCCCTCTGAAACTGGGAGAGGCAAGCAAGAGTGATACAATGTTCCAGTTGTGGCTTTGCTTGCACCCAGTGGAAAAAATGTTATCCTTTGTTGGTCAGGTACAATTCTCCCAGTGAATCATGGTATGCCCTGTGAAGTTAGTTTTTATTAATTCATTGTTGCTCCCGAGTCGTTTTCCACAGAGCTGGCGTTCAGCTACTTGTTTGGCATGCATTATTATTTGATGTTCTTCTACTTAGGATGCAGAAAATGGATTTTTTTCCTTGAGGAACTTCTGGAGTTTTCCATCAATCCAGTCCTTAAATTCATCATGGTATTTCTAGGTCAAAGATCACATTTTTTCTCATCACCATGGTTGTTGATAAAGCTATTGAACAACATGTGCCTCACTATCAAACACTAGGACTTCTCTCATTCCCAGTAATAAACAGACATGAAGATATCGATTTCTATCCTTTACGTTCAGAAGATTATTATGTCAAAAGCATTCCAAAAGTCAAAATATCGTTACATCTACCACTGTTCCACAATCCACATAGAAATTTCATCATAGAAAACAACTGAAGTTATTAAAATATGATTTGATATTATTGAACTCTTGCTGGCTGTTCTACATCTTCTTGACCTATATGTGCTCCTCAATTAATTCCAAGGCAATACCCTACACTTATGCAAATATAGAGCATATCAATGCGTGGATCATATGTGATTGCATTCTATACTGAAGTGCTGGCTTTATGCATAGTGGGAAAGCAGTGGTTGCTGTTTAGTTTGACTTTAGCAGGTTGATTGATACTCATGTGTTTCTACCAAAATTGGTGAGATATAGCCTGTATCGGTAGACTATAAGTTGAGAGGAAAAGTAGCAGTGACACTATGTTCAAAGGTTTGTGATCAGCATTGCAATGTCTATCTGGTGGCTAATTACTGGTGGCATCTGCTGAGGTCAATTCTAGTTTATTATATGACTAGAAAATGGGACAGACTATATTCTCAGCAAATTACCAGATGGTATCAATTGTATTCCTCTGATAAGAAGGGCTACTATTCAAAGGATCATCAACAGATTATAGAAAAGGACTGACAAAAACCTCATGCTATTCAATCAAAGCAAATGCAAAACTCTACACCTGGACTGAAATAACCATATGCAGCAGTAAAGGCTGGGAGCTGGCTTATTTTGTTAAACTTCATATGGTTGGTGATTGCCCAGCCCTCTAAATTGTTGAGGTCTCTCTGCAGGTTCTCTCTGTCTTCAAGGCAGTCAGCAGCTTCTTCCAATTTAGTTTTATCATCAAACTTACTTGGAGCACCTTTGATTCCTATGTCCAAGTCATTTATGAAGATGTTGAAGAGCTCAGGGCCTAAGATGGAGCCCTGCAGAACGCCTCTAATGACAGGTCACCAGTCTGATGTCACCCCATTCACTATGTAGCCAGATGCTCACCTATCACATGATGTGTTTATCCGGCTGTTTGCTGGACCTTTTCTCCGGATGGATACTGCAAGAGCCATTATCGAAAGCTGTACTAAAATTTTAAAAAAATTTCATCAACTAGCTTCCCTTGACCAGGTAGGTTGGTTCCCTTGTCATGAAAGGAAATTAAGTATGACAAGTAGAACTTTCCCCTTGTAACACCATGCTGGCTGTGACTGATGACTGTATTGCCCTTCAGGTGTTTTTCAGTACCTCCCAGAATAATCTTCTCCATAATTTTACCAGTCATTGAAATGTGACTGACAGGCCTGTAGTTTCCAGAGTCATACTTCTCACCTTTCTTGAAAATTGGGAAAACTTCAATCAACTGGGACCTCTACAGATTCCTAATACTGTTCAAAAAATCATTGAGAGAGTCCTCAATGATTTTTGAATACTCTTTGAGTATTCTTGTTGAATGTCATCAGACTTAGAGGCATCCAGCTGAAATAGCAGATTGAGCACAAGTTCAGGGTTGACTGAGAATTTTAATGGCTGGAACACTCTATTGTAACTTGAATTATACTATTTGCCATTAAGTTTTGATATATTTATATAGAAGTGCTCTATGAAGTAATTTATTGAATCTGTACCATTTCAAATGCATTTCTAAATTATTATTTGAACTCAATTTTTGAGGCTAATGTGATTTTTCATTGCAAGATTTTCGGTGCTGTTTAAAAATAATGCAACTTTCAATACACTGTATACTTTAATAAGTATTTATTTTATTTTTTGTGAACATTTATTGTTATTGATTGGCATAGATATAGCAAACTTCAACAGGAATATTTCCTACATTTAAAACTATTCAGTAGTAGGAAAAACTGTTTCAATAGTTCAGCATATTTCTCAGCAGAAGAGCTTTCAAAATCTTTTGAAAAATGTTTGTACTTATGGCTCTTTAGTGACTCGGAAACAACTACAGACAACATTTTAGCTTCAAGAAAGAAAATTGCCTTAAAACTTCATTAAGTATTTATATTTGTCTGCTTGCCTTGTTGGCATTTTATGAATAAACAAAAGCAGATCCTGAAGATTGTCATTCTACTGAACAATTTTATATGAGAAATCTTCATATAGTTTGAAAGAAAGAAGATAAAATTAAAGGCCTGAGAAACTGGAGCATAACAGAAACTATTGTTCACAGTGTCTATATACTTATAATTGGTCTCAAATCCTCATCTGTAATTTGAATAATATTAATCAGAATTACAAAAATAAAAGAATAAGCCTTGCCTGCAGTTTTGAGTTATACATCAATGATTATTTAGGAAATCATATAAAAGGGTCGGTTTTGTGGATCTTGATGGTTTTTTTGTAAGAGATAAGACAAATATATTAATTCTATAATGAAATTATGTTAACCTCAATGGAAAGGATTTAGTATAACTTCATCACACATGGTTCTGAACCCCAAATTTCTAGGCAATAAAATTGTTTGTCTCACCTGAAGTTTCCTTTTTCAAATGTTCCCATTACTGCATTCAGTGTGCATTTACTTTCATATGGATATTTACTGCTGTTTTATAGTTATGACAACAAAAATATTTAAAATACTGCAGGTTTTATTTTAATGTTTTTTTCTTTTGCTTGAGAAGAGAAGTAAAACATCCACCAAAATACACATATAATACTGATCAAAACTGAATTTTAAACTTACAGAAAATGCTGAACATAAACAAATTACTTGGCTGTAGCTGCAAAAGCACGTAGCCAGTCAAAATGTTATTAATACCATAACTCATTGCTACTAAAGCAGTAAAGTGTTGATTAACTGTAACCTTAGAAACCCACCCACATCTCCCTTCATTTCCCCAGCTCAGCTACATACAGAAACAAGCAGGTCAAAAGTAGACCCTCCCATAATCATCATCACATTTTCGTTTTCATTCCATCACTCCCCCATACCCTGAAGTTTTGCTCGCATTTGTATAACATCAATTTCTTAAAAATTATTCGTATGGAAAGATATGCCTATGCCATAATAGTTACAGCTTTTTTACCATGTATAGTCCCATAAAATTACATATGGTGCATAAATCCAGATTTGATCCTACAGATAATTATTTGTAATTCTTTCATCTTCTTCTGTATTATTTTTCTTTCTAATTTTTATGTTAAGTATGTAAACTGGCATGTGATAAAATAGGAAAGTTATAGTAACAATTAAGACTCAATCTTTTTTTGAATATGTTTTTCTGGTTTATTTTCCTCTAAGCTTTGCCCACTTAAATGTTTTTTCTGTAAAAAAATATTTTTATCTTGAAGGACTGATTGTTCACAGATTATGCTTGTATTTTAGTGCTGTTACTAATAGATAGCAAAGGCAATGCCTTATTTTGAAGTATCAGGGTCCGGGAGGGTGGCACAGGCAGGCTCCCCCCCGGACTGGGGTCCCAGGTTCTTGCAATCTCACCGGATTTGGGGCTATCGGCCCCCGAGGTTCTGCGGCATGGCGTCAGTCTTCAAACCACATCAATTCAAGCAGGAATATAGTGAGACTAAGGAAGAACTGGACTCCATCTCTGTTCTGCTAGAGGTTTATTTGAGGTAATGGGAAAAGGGGTGCAGGGAAGAAGGGGGAAGGGAGACAAGGCAGGTAGTAGATACTAGCAGCCCAGAGATGGAAAGACCACAAGCTGATCTGGACATTGCTTTATAAAGGGAAAGGAAGGGGAAGGACTGCCTCCCCCAGAGCCAGTCCCGGGGAGTCTGAAGGGAAGACAGGCATAGGGAACCCACCAATAGATTTCGGGGTACAGCAGAGCATATTTCAAAATGAACCAATGGTATACAAAGCAAAGGGACAAAGGAGCACATGGAATCCTAAAACCCCACGTTGCTACATTATTTTGCAAGATATATTTAGTAGCTTTCATTTATTGTTTTCTATGAAGACAGAACTTGGAGAACACAGCCTAAAGAAAAGATGATCCTCAAAAATCACAACATGACTTTTGGAGAACAAAATTATTTGACCATGTAAATAATTTAAATCACCCTTCCAGTTCCTAAAGGGGGCCTACAGGAAAGTTGGATAGGGAATTCTTACATGGGCAGAGAATGACAGGACAAGGCTAAACTAAAAAAAGAGAATTAGATTAGATGTTAGGAAGAAATTCTTTACTTGGAGGGTTGTAAGGCACTGGAACAACCAGAGAAGCTGTGGATGCTCCATTCCACAAGTGGTCAAGGCAAGGCTGGCTGGGTCCCTCAGCGCCTAATGTAGTGGGTAACATCCCTGCCCATGACAGGGGGGTTGCAATGAGGTGATCTATAATGTCCCTTCCAACTTTCTGAGATTCTATGAGTAAGTGTTATACAAAATAATATCTTCTAATACTGTTGCAAAAGAGGTAAAAATATGAATTTAACAGATGTCATCTTCCAGTAGTAGAGATTAACTACCACTGCACCTCTTTTCAAGAACACTAAACTTTAATTGGTGAGGGCAACGGTGCCTTTGAACTTTTAACAGCAGGCACTTGAACACATTAATAAAGTAATTGACATCTGAGTTCAAAAGCTTTGCTGCATGTTGTAAAACAGGCTTTGATCTTTAATAATTTTTCAGCCAAACAGCTTTCCTATTTTCTACACAATGTTAAAGAAAAAACATGAAATATAAAACCAGTGGTTGTATGGAAAAAAAAGAAAACAAACCTCAACACCAATCGTCTCTTTTAAACTGTTTTCTTCCTTATCCAAAAACCTGAAGATGATAAAAAAAATTCCCAACAAACAAAAAACCTCAAGAAACAAAAACATTTTTTCAGTGGCATTAATTTTGTTTCTTTCTGTTTCATTTGTTCACATGAAAAAACTAAAAATAATGAATGATAGTTCTGTTGAATAGTCAGTGTAAGGCACTGTTGCAGTGGCAGGGCATCTCTATCATGAACTTATAGGTTTCTTTTTTTTACTTTCTTTTGCCCCTTTTTCACCAGTCAGGTATTTCCTGAAAATAAAATTCCATATTTTCACTACAACATTCATACCATTAAAACAGCAGATTTCAAGACTAAAATTTTTTTTATGGAGCAGTAAATGACTGTTTTTTTTTCTGCTGCTTATCTGCACTTATCATTGAAGGACCTTCTGACTTTTGCTAATGCTTTTTGTTATTTTCCTATTCAGTCTTCAACTAGTCTTTAAATAATCAAATTAACAGCAGAACTATGCTTAGATTACCTGAGCTTCAGGTAAAAGAAATATGCAAAAACAGCAGAAAGGGAGAGAACTACATCAAGTTTCCTAGACTCCTGTGTTCCTTTTGTTGTTTTTCTATATTATTATTCAAATCATTTAGGTTGGAAAAAATTTTTCAGATCATTGAGTCCCACAATTAACCTGACACTGCCTGGTCCACCACTAAACCACATCCCTAAGCACCACATCTACCTGTCTTTTAAAACCCTCCAGGCATGGTGACTCAACCACTTCCCTAGGCAGACAGTTCCAGTGTTTGATAATGCTTTCCAGGAAGAATTTTTTTCCTAATAGCCAATCTAAACCTCCCCTGGTGCAACTTGAGGTTGTTTTCTTAGTACAGCCACTTGTGACTTGGGAGAAGAGACTAATGCCCGCCTTGCTACAGCCTCCTGTCAGGTGGTTGTAGAGAGTGATAAGGTCACCCCGAGCCTCCTTATCTCCAGGCTAAACAACCTCAGCTTCCTCAGCCACTCCTCATAGGACTTACACTCTAGATCCTTCATCAGCTCTGTTGCCCTCCTCTGTTCACAGTCCAGCCCCTCAATGTCTTTCTGGTGGTGAGGGGCCCAGAACTGGACACAGCACTGAAGGTGAGGCCTCAGCAGTGCTGAGTACACAGGGTAAGAGTCATTGCCCTGGTCCTGCTGGCCACATTATTGCTGATACAGGCCAGGATTCCCACTGGCCTTCTTGGCCACCTGGGCACAGCTGGCTCATGTTCAGCAGCTATCAACCAGCACTTCCAGGTCCTTTTCTGCTGGGCAGCTTTCCAGCCACTCTGCCCCCAGCCTGTGGCACTGCCTGGGGTTGCTGTGACCAAAATGCAGGACCTGGCACTTGGCCTTGTTGAACCTCATACCACTGGCCCTAGTCCATCAATCCAGCCTGTCCAGATCTCTTTACAGAGCCTTCCTATCCTCCACAGCAGATCAACACTCCTGCCCAACTTGGTGTCATCTGCAAACTGTGTGAAGGTGCACTTGATTCCCTCCTTCAGGTGAATGATAATTAAAAAAGATTGTCCCAAATACTGAGCCCTGGGGAACAACAGAGATATTATGTTGTTTATAGAATATAAAGCAGAAAATGTGCTGAAAAAAAGTATATTTCCTTAAATATGGTGGCTTTTAACTGTGTGGGACTGTGAAAGCAAGGCTAATATTTTTGTAAGAAATTACAATAATTTTTTGTTACTATGGGAACCCCTGTGGGGGGTTATTTTTTGCTTGTTTTGAAAGTGTCAGTGAAACCAGTGTGACAAAACCAACACCTTAATCTTAAAAAAAATGAGGTATTCTGAAAATGTTTTACCAAGATCAAATTATTTTAAATAATAATGAATGTCACTGTACCAGTGGCAATGAGACAGCAATAAAATAGAAACAGAGATTAAAAGCTGTTAGGAGAAGCCATACTGTGATACCATGTAGTGGAGTATCCATTTCAGCTGTTCTGTCTTTTCAAGCAGTAGAGCTACATACTGCATCACCCTGCTGCGGACAGGGAATATGCTTGCGTATAAGCTGTTCTGATGTGCTGGGAAGTGGTTGGGAAGATGCTGTTGTTCTCAGATCTCAGAAAGGAGATGACATTGTGATACCAGCATGTTTGGGCTGTCGGTCCAGGTGTTCTCATGTAGCCAGAGAAGGGACCCAGAATTACCCCATTTCTGGTCCTCCTGACTGCCAAAGCAAGCCATATGTTTGTGTGGTATGGTTGGAAGAACAGGCTTTCCTAATTTAGCTTGTGATGATCAAGTGCAGAGCTGTCAAACGGGTCCCCTGAAATACTACCGATCATGTCATTTTGGCATTTTACTTGGTTTTCTTTCCAATTTATTCACTCTGTTTTCCTTTGGTCTCATACCTCCCTTTCTCCCCAGCCCTCAAGTCTGTGAGATGTTGACATCCAGGGGGAGAATCTTTGTTGTTTTGCTGGCTTATACCACTAGAGCGAGCCCTTTTCTTGCCTGTGGGTTGACATCTTTGAACTCTTGCTGGATCTTGTCCCACTTTTGTCCACCTTTGATATCTACCTTCGAGATCATTGTGCCAATCATTATGCTATTGTTTAATGTCCCACAGTCCTCAGCTGTGATACACATTCCATGAGTCATATCAACTGTAAATGACGTATCTGCTACAACCTGCCTGTGATATCCAGTGTTCACCAATGGTGATAGGCACCAGAGTTGCTTTAAAACAAGCATTTAGCTCTTCTGTATTTTTAACTAAAAACTGTCCTCAAAAATTCAGATTTATAAACTGATTAACAATGGAGTCACAGTAAGCATTTTGCATGGTCCTGCAGCTCTCACTTGCAGTTTGTTCTTTATAGGCGTTTCCTCTGTACTCTCATGTAATTATGGACTTCTAACATCTTTTAAGGAAAATAATGTGATGTCTAGAGAGTCTTGGTTAAGAAAAAAGCCACTGGACATCCCAAAGCAAATCAGATTTCGGGTGCTTACTCTGAAACAGGAAAGAAAAGAATGTTGTTAGGTGGGTACTTGGTTGTGAGCACATACATTCACAAACACATCAGTGGTATGTCTGTGTACACACCACATACATAGGTGAACACACTGTTTATTTCTATATGTAAAAGAAACCTTGGTAACATGCAGAACGTACTGTCAGGTTTTCTATTAAAAGATGATTTAATGGCAGATGGAAATGAGACTGTGCCCTAAGTGAACAGAATGGAGAAGCCAGGCAAACCTTTACAAAAACTCAATGTTGTTGCCTTGATGTCATCCCAGAAATAATCTTTTGGCATCTCCTGTCCTGTACTGCATACACCCACCAGCACTACCAACCCACATGGGTTGAGAGACTAAGCCTGACTTTCATTCTGGAATTTGTTTGGGATTTATTAGGATTTTTTCCTCATAATTCACAACTAGAACAGGGTGGATAGGCCAGGTGATGTCCAGAGGTCCCTTCCACCCTCAGCCATTCTGTACTTCTGAACATTCTCAAAAGGCATATCAAAGGTTAGTGATATGAGATAGTATATGGTCAGTCCTCCTCACACAGCTGTTTTATAATTAGATAATTTTGTTTGGGAGTTTTGGGACTAAGTCTAGGGCTTCGGTTTGGAGATGGAACAGTTGACAGACTCAGGTCTACAAAATTATTATCTTGTTAGATAAAGTGAACAGGAGTTGTTATTCACCAAATACCATAATATTAAACCTAGAATAATATCAATGAAAGCAGTTTAAAACAAATAAATGAAGGTATCGCTTTACTCAGCAGGTAATGAACTTTTGGCACTTGCTGTGATAGGAAATAATAGAGGCAGCCAGTGTCAGCAGGTTAAATGACCAGTGAATGAACAAATAAAGAACAAATGTATAGGGAAAAGAATGGGCAAAGAAAGACTTGTTAGAATCCCCAATCCAATAATCATGAACTCAGGGAAGGAATGATGGGAGTGGATCACAGACAGGGATCAGGCTTGTGTGCCCTCCCTAAATATGCCTCTGATCATCCCTGTGGGAACAGGTTGGTCTACACTTGTCTCTCCAGGAAAGCATGACTTACTTTATATTCTTATCATTGTTCTTTTCTGAGTGTCATAGTTCTATTCCCAAAACTTTTAGGAGAGGATCAAACAAAAGTTGTGATTAATGAATGCTAAAATCAAAGAGGGAAGAATGAGTATAAAATTGCAACAGAGGTTTATATGCAAAATATGTTTTTTTTCCCAAGCTTTAAAAAAATTATTTAGGTTATTAAATCCATAAAGAGATTTTTTTTTTTTTTTTTTTTTTTGCTATAAATGACATATGCCATTCTTGATTTGTGCCAGCCTCAGGAGGTCTGATATACACCATCACAGCAGGACTAGAAAAAAGGAACCTTTTCCCAGAAGAAATAAACAATTCTGGTAAGCTAGCTGGAAAGATAGCAGAGCAAGCTCAAGATATAACAAAGCAAATATACTGCAATACCATACAAATTAAAATTATTTCGTTTACTTACAAGGTTTTAAAAACATTATATACTCTGTGTTTGGTTGGTTAGTTATTTTTTCTGCCGTTCATATTTCCTATATCACTAAGGGAATTTGCATTATTTTGTTTCTACAATGTAAAAAAATGTATTTTAAAAGCTTTTCTAAAAAATAATTTTAAAATGACGCATAAAGATTTTTGTAGCACTAATTTAAGATGATAAGCAAAATTCACTAATGATTTCTTTCCTTGTGGCCATCTCAGGCTTATGCCTTAAAGCCATTGCATCTATACTGTCATGCATTCTCTGGAAATATGATATGCAAATGAAAATTCTAATTTGCTAAGGACAGATGAAGGCTGGAAGCTTTTGATTACTACCCTTAAGAAAGAAATGAGGAAAAAAAGGAAGTATATATAGCAAAAGAAATTCAGTCAAGTGCAAAGCACACATCAGGGATAAAATGAAAGAAATAAGGAAAATATTATTTTAGAGCAGAAAAGTCTTTTGAAGACAAAATTGGAGCAACTAGGACAATACTAAAAACATTGCTTGAGTCTCTACACAAAAAGATTACAATACTGAAGCCCTATATAGAAGTTTCTTAGTATAATTACTAGGTTGATAGTAGTGATGTAGTAATGTAAAATAGGACAGGGATTTGGTTACATACACACAAAATTGAAAATAATTTTCATATTCAGTGAGCTGTGATGTCAACTGTTCTGTGCATTTCTGGCAACCTGGCCTTATTGTTCCCTCAGTTTCCATATAGCATGACACATTTAAATAATGAATTTACATCAAATATTTGCATGCATCATTTTAGCTTAAGATAAAAACTAAATGTGTGGAATTTCTGTGATTTAGGCTTACACTTCAACTAACTATTAGATCTGTCAGTTTCACTGTATAACTCAGTCAAAGAGGAAATACTGAAATAAAAAAATTACAAAATAATGATGAACAAATGTATTCTGGAAGTCTTCTGGGGTTAACATGTAAAGCAATATTTACACTTCCACCATAAGCCTAGGATCAGCTCCAGTGAAATATTATGTATTTGGGGTTGTACTGGGGTTTTTTTAGAAATGTTATTAAATCTGATTTTAACCTATATTTCCCCTCCTCCTTCCAATTTATAAATTTTCAATCTTTTTTTTTTCCTGCAGTAAATGATCTACCATCACAAATTGGGGTGCAGTTTACTGGATGCTTCATTCACCTTGATTTCTCTAGTGGATGAGAATTTTAATAAATCTGATTTAGCTAGCTACCACAACTACATTTACATTTGCATTTGCTTTGTGCTGTCAAAGTGGTTTAACACAGCTGAGACATCCCAGTGAGTCTAACAACGTGTCTTTATTCACAACTTAGCAAGCCTCAAACAGGCTGATGTTTCTGTGCAAAGCACTCTGAAAATACACAGGAGGTGATAATCCCAGCTCAGAGAATTTTTTAATGCAAAAGTCAAACCATAATATCAATATAAAATAAGAGAACAGGAAGACAACAAAGAAAGAAAAAAGACTTTTTCCCCCCATATTATTTTTAGCTTAATAAGATTAGAGCACGTATGATGCATTATATACATGCTCTGTAGCTATAAAAAGGCACAATTAATCGAGCTATAGACTCCATTCCTTTATTTTACTTTCCTACATCTCCTGTATTTCTTTTCAGCCGTCAGCACATAAGAACCATGCCGTGTACTGTAATAATATAATTCCTTCAGCATTTCTGTCTTATCTTGAAAAATGCAAGTTTCACTTTGCCTAGTAATTAATCTTTGAAGTTGTTGATAGCTCCTTGTACAGTATATTTACCAAATAATTGGAAAGCAGTTTTTAGTGGAGTTGGTACTTGCCTTACAGCTTAACGTCAGGCATGGAAATAATAAAGAAAGAGGCTGAGTCCACAAAATGAAGTTTTGTTGTCAATAATACATTATTTTACTTTTTGAATCATGAAATTTCACGACATGGTATCTAGTTCAAAATGCCACCATATAAATAACTGTTTAACTAGTTAGAATCTGTCTCTATTATTAGTAGATGGATCCGAACAGATATTTTACCAATTTGCAATGAAATTTAAAATAAATAATAAAAAAAGTTTTCTTTTTGTTTTTAATAATAAACTTCTTTCACATTTATTTATAAGTTCTTAATTCAACTGAATGAAAAGTGAAGACTATTTCTGCAGATCTTTTCATATCAAGAAAAGTAGAAAAACTCTCAAAAAAATTCCTATCTCTTAGTTGCTCTGAAAGGCACAGTGTATTTCCTAACCTCTCTATACATTGCTGCTACACACCACAGGTTTTCCTCCTGGCCACATTTCCAGCATTCTCCATGCCCTAACTGTATGTGACAAACAGGATATACTTGGCTCTTTTGTAGACCCTTTTCCCTTAGCACAGTCTCAGACTTCCCCAGTTTCCTAGAGCCCAATAAGCAATGCTGCAGGTCTTGTCGTCCCCTGTGTGTGATCTGCTCCCAGAGATATGGGGTGACATGAACAAGGGGTGCTGCTGAGGTGCAGAGCTCAGGCCTTTCTGGGGGGACTTCACCAAGTGCGACATTTCAGGCACATGCTTTCCAATATTGCAACATCCATGTCATCCAGCCCACGGGAAACTGAGAGGCAGACAAGACTTGGTACTTCTGTTTGGCATGTTGGATCAAAAAATCAGAAATACATAGTTGTGCTCCACAAAAAATAAATTGAGATCTCAGCAAAACAGTACTGGCAGAGAACTCTGTAGTGGAAACTGCTAAGGAAATTGTAAGGAGAACAAGGTCACATGAGCTGTTCCTCTGTAGATTGGCTATGAATTATCAGGCCTGAAATCTCTCAGAGGTATATACCACACCTTTCAGTTCCAAGCATAACAAAAAAATGAAGCACGGTAGAAACCACATTTGAAAATCACACTGGAGTTCCAGAAAATTGCTGCATGAAAAAAAATTACCTTATACTCTAATGGGGTTTTATTTTGTGTCTTTGGGGGAACAGATGTGTCTACATCTTCTTTTATAATTCAGCCAGTGTATTTAAGGTTATAAATTTTGAAACATTCACTGAGATGAATATTTCTTAATGTATAGAGTTCTTTTTTCAAAATTTGCTTTCAAAAGATGATATCAATAGAAAGTTGTGAAAGAAGTGCTGCCTTGCAGCAGGATGTGAGCTACTTTGTCACCACCTCTCCCACTCCCCTCAATAACAAGAAAAAGTAAAAATCAGACAAGGTTGGCAGAATCATTGAGAATCAACAGATTTGTGTTTCACATCCTTTCTCTACACAAAATAGAGGGAAAAACTGGAATTATTCTTACATCTGAAATTACACTTGTACAACAGTGAAGTAAAGCCTGTACCTTAAAATTGAACAGTTACTACAACAAAATGCTTGCATTTATCCTTTCAGTATAAAGGAAAAAATAGAGCACAAGAGGCTGAAAGGGTTGTACTTTTATTTTTTCCAAGTACAACCATTCAAACAACTCTGGTCTGAGAAATGAATATTTCAGAAAGAATACCTAGTAACATCAGAGACTGATGGAAGTGTCTGAGTATGAGGGATAAAAAAACCCAGTAACTCTGAATACTATAGTAGAGTTGCTCTGCTCAGCAGGCAACTACTGAACTTTGGAGTACTATTCTCACAGCTCCCAAGTGAGTCCTGACCAAGGGAGAGAAATCTGAGGGAAAATGTAAGACGGCGTCTGAGTCTGGAACAAAATGAAACAGGGAACTTGAAATAGATAACTTACTTTCTCTTTTTCTAAAAGAGAATAATGCATTGAACACATGCTGGAATTAAAAATGAGACAAAACAAAACCCCAGAAAAATTACCTTTTCCTTTCTGAAGCCTTTCTTCCTCCTCTTTTGCTACATTCCTCTGGTTTCTTCTTTAGACCTTTTTTAATATTTGCTTTCACAAAATATAATCTTCATTGTAAGTGAGACCCTGGTCCAAAAGGAACCTCTGAATATTTTTCAGTCTTTTCTCATATCTTTACCATGCTCTTCAGTCCTCTGATTAGAGAAGTGTGTGTCTAATTCTTCAGAAATGCGTGAGTTCTTCAACTAGGATTAAAAGACAATTTTGCTAATTAAATTAGGTTAATCAAAAGTGTGAGTCTAAACATCCCCTCCTAGCTCCTTCTATATCTACTACTTTGCCAGTGCATTCCCCCCTTGCTTAAATTATCTTGCCATCACTGCCTATATTCATGTTTTTAGGGGGATCAATAAGCTCAACACTTATCTCAGTGTTAAAGAGATTTCTAATTCTTAGGCTATACCATCTCACAGTGTGATCTAAAGGCTTTCCTCAAAACATTTCTAGTGCACCTTTTAAATAATAAGTCTATGAGGAAAAAAAAAGGAGGAAAGGAAATTCAGTAAATCCCATCACCATGTGGTCAGAAAAGGGCATTTTGTTTCACATCTGTAAGTTCTATAGATTTTTTTTTTAAATCTGTACTTTAGAATTTTTTTTTAAAGCTAGAGCACTCATCAAACCTTTGATGTTCAATGCAATCTACAGCCTAATGGAAGCTGAGCTCTCGGGAAAATGTCGCAGAGAACAGCATTTCAGCCCTGCCCACACTGCTCTAGGCTCCAGTCCCCTGTCAGCAAACCTAGGACAAATGGCTACAGATTTGGCAAAGAGATCGTCCAAAGACCCTTAGCTCTCCTGTTCTTGCCCTGCAGATCAAAGAATCAATTAAACTCGCTGATTTGTCAGTTGGGTTAAATGGAAGACCACGCTTGTAGAATCCAATGAAAGCAGAAAATACATGTTCGCCTTTCCTGGGATTACTGCTCAAATAATAGATAACTTGTTTTATGAAACATAATGTCTTCTGTGCACATGAAAGTCTTTGAGTTTTTCAGAAAGTTAAGAGATTATTATGTTTCAAAAGCAATGGCCATGATGTTCAGACTAGAACTCTAGGGAAATAGGTTTAATAGCCAAACCACAAAAAACTAGAATATGTTATTTTAGCAAGCTTTGTTTGGAAATTAAAGACACAAAATTTGAATTGTATTTAAATTTAGAGCTTTGCAGCACAAAGGCTTTCTAATTTTGTTTTGAAATTTAAAGGGTAGAAGTAGCAGTATAAACTATAATTAATGTGTTTATTGAACCTGCTCTTACTGAGAGCCAAAAATTATGAGACAAACTGATGAGTGTAAGTTGCTTGAAAACACATCATTAAGTTATGAACAATTTTATCCCTTATGTTCAGAGAGATATTGTTCGTCAATTGCTTATGAAAGGATTTAGTATTTTTATTGGAGAAGTGAAAAACTATGGCTTTTCTACTTGTAGGTCAAATTATTTGCTGGTTAGAATATTGCTGAACAGCAATGAAACTGATGTTACCTGCAAACTTGACAAGGACATATTCTTGTCACCTCCCCCAGGTATAAATAAAATATCTCAAACAGGACAGATCGCCGCTTTACCAGCCTCCAGGTAGTCTATGGCCCATTAAATGCCAACCTTGTTTTCACCAATGTTTGTCCTAACTAGACAACATACATTTAAGTAAAAGTAAAACTAACAGCAGGAGACTTTGAGATCTCATTAAGTTGCACCAGACCTAGAGCTTGAAGTCGGTTATAGGAGAAGGTGTGTGAGAAAAGAGCATCTGTGAAGTCCCTTCCAGCTACGGGTGTACAAGCCAGTGGCAAATTGCTCACAAAGAGCTATAAACATATTCTTGCTTCTGGTTTTACTTTCCATAAACCATTTAAAATAGACCTCAGTTGGGGAGATAATCATTACATACAATGTTGTGTGAAACTGGGTAGTTTGACATGACTTTTATCGCTAACTTTATTTTACATTACAGTATACTCTGCCACTTACCTTTTTATAAGCAAGTTGATTTTAAAGTATCTGCACATAATTTGGCATAATTTTTATGCAGTTCAGCATAATATGATTCAATTGGCAGTCTTTGCTCTATGGAGATGATTTTAGTCTGAAATGTAATTACCACAAATCCCTGGAGGGTGTGGTCCTTCCAGGTCAAGGATAAAATCATTGGCACAAGAAGCAAGAAACCTGAATCAATTACCAGCAGGTTTTTTTTAACTTCCATGTTGCTAAACAGGCATGAGTGTCTTAAACTGTTGTTTATTCTTGTCTCTGAATTGCAAGTTCTAAATTTATCAAACTTGCAAATATTTTAAACAATTTTTTACTTTAATAAGAATGTGATGCAATTGAAACACAATTATTAAAAAACCCAACAAACCCAAACAACAAAATACCACGAAAAACAGCTCATCCTGTATTACTAACAACAGAATAAAAAATGCAAGTCCTATTAGGCCTGTAACCCTGCCAGGAAAAAGTAAAAAAAGTAGTCAAGGAGAGTAAATATGAAGAACTGTAACAGGTTTCCAGTCGCTGATAGTCATCCAGCATCCTGTGGTGGTGTCAAAGAATATGAAAAAGCTAATGCAGTTTGAGATAATTCATTTAAATTGATACCACATGTATACAGTGCTCATATCTATGTCTGAATCACTTCACAAGGTCCTTTTGATAGTGTCAGAGACTGAAGTGTGTACAGATAAATGTTCTTGGGGTGCAATTTGTTTACGCTTTTGGATTTCTGTATTATGAGCTGTGTTTTTCTGCAGATGGGCCACCCTTTTGTCTACAAGGACACACCTCAGGGACTGGATAAGACAGAGTAATCTGGTTTTTCCCTTTTAAAGTTATTTCTAAGGAAGATATTACAGTATATATATATATGTATATGAACACAAATCAATATATTAAAAGTTGTAAAAATATGTGGACTTACATTTTCAAAGCACACAGAGAAGATTTTGACATCCAATACTTTAGATTAATTTGCCCTCTTTGAAAATGAGGTCTCTAAATCTACTCAAACGGAAAACTTTTCCATTATGTACTGCCCAGAAAAATACGGTTTTTTTTGTTATTATTTTAAGAGTCTCTGAAAAAGCAGTAAGTTAGATACAATCACAGTGAGAATAGTATAAGATTTTTTAATTGAAGATATGCTTATTGTATGTCCCTCACAATAGAAACAGTAATAATTTTAGGGTACAGATAGAAATCTTTGTTAATTTACATATCCAGTAGGTTTCTTCAGTACAGACAAGACCCAGCTCTGTTGCTGAGAAACAGTATAGTCATTTTACTAAACAGCTTTTAAAGTAGTCCATGTACTCATCTCACCTATATTTTTCTATTTGTCTCAGGCATTCTCCTTCTAGTGGGTCTGTTCTTCCCATCACTGTTGCCAACACTCAAAACTTTACACATATTGCATTTTATTTCTCCACTCATTGTTCCAGATGCTAATTTCCAAGCATCTCTTTATATACGCTCTGGGGCAGTTGAGAGTTTAATTTCATCACAGTCCTGTCCATGACTATTCACCTCCTTCTTTCTAATGAAGCAAGCTAATCTCCTCAGTAGATGCAATGTTACTCGGAATTAAAATTCCAAATACAAGTTGGAGAAGAGAAGTAAGAAACTCTGACAGACACTCACTTCCTCCACTGATGCCCTTATAGTTTGATCAGGGAAACTGCAGTATTTGATGCAGAAGCAGCCAGGGCCCATGAGAAAACACAAAACCAGTTAAAATATAACCCAGTTAAAGCCAATTTGTGTCACTTGAAATCACATACACACTGGACCTTAAGAAATGCCCATTTCAACATGTGAGCCCTAAAGTAAATGTAAGAGACTAAGAGATTGGCAAGGATATAAAGCACGAGGGCAAGAGTATGTATTGTAACACACTCTGTTAAGATTTTTGGCCTCTTATTGGCACATTTCAGAATGCAGCAGGGACTGCTCAGAAGTGAACACTAATCTTATTCCTATTGCACATAACAGAACATTAAACACATCGATTACTTTCAACAAACAAGCTCACTTCAAACTAACAGCTAATAAGGATGAGGATTTCAACAGGCTCCTCTGGAAATTGAAGAAAACACTGAAAGCATAAAAACATTTAAGCACTTTTTTAGGCACTATCGTCTGAAAGAATGAGCTGAATGCTAAACTACTTGTTACAATTATTGTCTGAACTGTGTCACAGATGGTAGCTCCTGTTCATTGATCTTCAATGTGCTGAGATATGGTGGCAAAAATATGACAGAGTCTTAGTCCTAAAGTGGTTGTAATGTAAACGAAGTGAAACAAAGGAAAAAAATGTTAGAGAAAAGGAATCTTCATCAGATCACATATATATATTTATGAATCACGGAACTACAGTCTTCTGGTTCCCTGGTTAGGTCCTAGAATACAATAATATTTCTAGCTCAGTAATCCCCCCCACAAAAAAAAAATTGAAAGGGCAGTATCTGGAAAGATGGATTGTCAAACAGGGCTCTTCACACAGGAGCAAGGTATTTCATATGAGATTTATTGAGAGGAAGAAAAATGATGATAGAAATATCAAAATATTCTAAGTGACCTTATTCCTCATCTTAGACCTCACTATTTAGAGAGCTTTGAATAAGCTCCCTACCTCCAGTTTTTCCCTTATCCCCAAAGAATTTTACTTCACAGCTAATGTTCAGTGTGAGCTAAACTTCTTTTGGTAAAAAGATAACATGATAGCATTATGCTAAATAGCTCTTCATGGAAAAAACATTTCAGAAATTGGATTTTGTACAAATTTAATGTTTACCAGGATTCAGCATTAGGTATTCTGAAGACTGAATGCAGAGGGAACAACAATTATAATCTCATCAATAGAAGAATCAGAATTTTTATCTGTATGTGGTTAAAAAAATCTTTCACATTTCATATATTCTCTGTATGTGGTTAAAAAAATCTTTTACATTGCACATAAATGGACAATTTGGTATTCTTCCACTTTGTGTTAGCTCTATGTCTTAGAAAACTTGCCAAGTAATGAAATACTGGCATTTGCAAGAGTGGTTGGATATCTGGCAAACTGCATATGTTTGAAGAATTTGATTCAGCTTTAACTTGCAGCTGCTGCTTATACAATCATTCTGCTGTGTTTGTAGGTCTCTGATGTATGCAAAAGACTGATTATAGTTTGGCACAGCTCCTGGTGGTTTAACCAGGGGGACATTTCCCTTAATCTCACCTGGCAGAGAAGTTGCAAATGAGCCACAATATTTGAGTCTTAGCAACAGTGGTTTGTAATCAGCGATTCCAATTATGGGATGAGGGAATACTAATTGACCGCCAGCTGTCAGAGCAAATGGGCAAGAGAAAGTTATTAACTTTCTGTCTTGACCCTCAAAACTGTAATAGAACAGATATAGGTATTTTTTTTTCTCTTTTGGAAATAAGAAAACAAGATTAAAATGACCTTTCTTGTTTGGTCAAGAGAATATTATAATTTAGTTTATCTAAAGAAATATTAGTGAGGGACTGAATATGACCATGGTAGGTCAAGAATCAACATCCAAAATCCTTTATTAACTATTAGATACATAAAAGCCCTTCACTTATTTTGAATACAGTAGATTTGTAGACATATTCACATTCATGACGGGGAAAATATATAAATATGTCAATGAGTAATTAAGACAGAATATATCACCATGAATTTTCAAAATAACTTGCTCTAGTGTGTGCATCAAAAATATTCATTTTCTTTCCACTACCAAATTTATGACCATGAATTAATCATCTCAGTGTCTTAAGTCTGTATATAGCATGAGATTTCTTTTATGTATGCCTGTCTAATTACCTAAGCAATTTATGTTTTCCTTTTTTTTCTTCAGAAACTATCTCAAATTATTTTCCAAATTAGTAAGCTTGATTGATATGACATTGTATCTCCTCAAGTTATTATACTGCCTCATGGTATTTTTAGTTCCCACACCTTCTCTTAGGATAAGATATCCTGCACAAGGTGCCAAATGCCTTTCCTGTGATACATCAAAATATGTCTTCATAGAGTAAGCCAAAACATAGCCTCCTAAATATATAGTTCATACAAAGAGATTCAACTCACTGAGAATGGAGATGTGAACTTGAGTTTTCAACAAATCCCAAAAAAACAAACAAACAAGCAAAAATGTTTCTAATTGTCACAATTATTGAAAACATTCAGTTGTTTCAATAACTGGCATTAATTTGGTTTGATGCAAAATTAGCATTAAATGGTCCCATTGGATACTTGTACAAAGAATGATGATAATGCTATGTAAAAGGGAAGTAGAAATGACTCAACAACTGTTTTGGTGGAAAAGTTTCTTGAAAAAAAAAGGCCACCACCATTAAAAATATTTTTCTTCTTTAAAAAATTTGTAACATAAAGTTTTCAAACAGACTGCTCCAGAGTGTGGCGAAAAATAAATATTGAAAGAGAATATACAAATTGTCTTTAAAATCACAAAATGTTTTTTTATATCTTGCCCATAAATAAAGGGATTCAGATGGTGATTTTTGTTTATGGCACAGAAATAAAAAGGTAACAGCAGAAGGAAAAAGAGTTGAATACTTGATCACTTTATATTGTCGGAAAGACTAAAATATTATTCAGTATTGTTATTCTGCTTGCCAGTACATGCAATGGCTATTTGCATCCTTCAGTGAACACACTTCCTAAAAAAAGAAGTCATCATGCGTCAGAGACTGGAAATAGTAATCTGTCTCAAGACATCTTGGGATGGCTGGAATATGAGTGGTAGGGTGTGGGTCAGGCTTTACTCTGGTGAGGTGTTGCCCTGTCCCCCATGCCCCTCAGTCCCACAGTGTCTGTCCATCCTGGCACACTGTTGGCAGCCCCTCAGTGCTGCCTAACCTAGCTCCCGAGTGGCTGAGTGACCAGAAGTCCCACCTGGAAAGAAAGCCCACAATAGGCCAGGGGTTTAAGTAAGATCACCATGAGGCAAGCATGTTGATTTTTAACCCTACCTTCATCTTGCAGTTTTCTATCTGTTTCATTGCTGGAACCCAGGAGTTAGTAGCTATATTTCTGTTTTTCTGTTTCTTTCCTGTCTTCCTGGTTTTCTCTCTTCTTCTAACTCTTTTCATGGAACATAACACTGACTGGGTTTAAAGGTTGCTAGACTGAATGAGCTAAGTCAACTCTGTGATAATTGGTTTATTTTGTACTAAATCTTTTGCAAAAGTTCCTTGATTTTCCATAGTTAGCCAGCAAACTTATGTGTGATTTTTACCTCTTGAGAATATCTGGTTGGTGTCTCTCCCTTGCATCTTCCCAGAGCAAAGGAGCCTTGGTTTGGCCCATACATTAAGTGTGTGGGCTGTTACACCAAGCTATTGCTCAGGATCTAGGGAAATAGGATACAGAGGGAAATTCATCTTTTCCAAGTTCTTTGTTTTGATCCCACTTCTTTACGTTCTTTTTTCTTTATTGGTTTTTCTTTGAAGCATGTAATACATTTGACTTTAGCACTTATCTCTTTTCTGTGGTTATAGTCCTTTCTTTATTTTCTTCTGTTTTATTTGAAAGTAATAAACTTCACAATGGCAGCTACTCTTGTCACTTTTGGTGTATTTTGAGTTCAGTCATAAGTTGATAATCGTAACTTATGCTAACTATATTTTTGTGACTATGGTGGGTTGACTCTGGCTGGGCACCAGGTGACCACCAAGGCCACTTTATCACTCCCCTTCTCGGCTGGACAGGGAAGAGAAAATGCAACAAAAGGGTCTTGGCTCAAGAAAAGAACAGGGACAGATTGTCATCACAGGCAAAACAGATTCGACTCAGGAAAATACATTCATTTACTACCAATCAAATCAGAATAGGACAATGAAAAATAAACCAAAATCTGAAAACACCTTCTACCTACCTCTCCCTTTTTCCCAGACTCAACTTCACTGTCAGCTTCCCTACCTCTGTCTCCCAACAGTGCAGGGGTCTGGGACTGGGAGTTATGGTCCATTCATCACACATTGCTTCTGCTGCTCCTTCCTCCTCACATTCTTCTCCTGTTCCAGTGTGTAGTCCCGTACCATGGGACACAGTCCTCTACTCTGCTGTAGTGTGCTTATAAGATTTTTTGCATGTTGATGCTGTTCTAGAGACTTCTCCCTAGCAGAAACCTGTACCATCCCATGCTGCAATCTTATTGGTTTACACCTCTCTCCTCCCTGGCTCCTCCCCTCTGGCTTCCCCTAATTGGCTCTTCTGAGTAACCACTCCTCTCTTCCCTCTCCTGATAACCTGCTGAGAAAGCCTGACTCGGGGTTCACCATCTTGGCTTTCCAGCACTCCACATCCTCCTCTGCCTCTCCGCCCCTCTCCAGCATCCTCTGACCCTCGACTGTGGACCTTGAATAAAATCCCTGGAAGCCTCAGATGGTGATCCTGCATTTCTTCCATCGCCACACCTTCACGGAGTCTCGTGTCCCCCGCAGCTCCACTGCCTGCTACAGCCACGTGTCTGCCTGGCGTGTTCTGGCCCAGGGCGGCCCCCTCCACATTGCGAATCGTGATACTGTGCTGCTGCACTACTCCATGAACTTCTCCAGCATGAGTCCTTCCCAAAGGCTGCAGTCCTTCATGAACAGCTGCAGCATGGGTCCCTTTCATGGGCAAAACAGGATGCAGTTCTTCAGAAACAGACTGCTCTGTGGCTGCTGTCCACAGGGTCATAAATCCTGCTGGCAAACCTGCTTCAGCATGGCTCCTCTTTCAGTGGGTTGGCAGGTCCTACCAGGAGCCTGCTCCAGCATGGGCTCTCTCTTACTCTCCTTTGGGGTACATCCACTTGCTCATGTGTGAGACCCTCCATGTGCTGCAGATGGATCTCTGCCCAGTGTGGACCCCCATGGGTGCAAAGGGACAGCTGCCACACCATGGTCTTCACCATGGGCTGCAGATGAATCTCTGCTGAGAACGCTGAGGCACCTCCTCTGTTTTCACTGGCCCTGATGCCTGAACAACTTCTGCTCTCCCACCTTCTCACTTCTGTCTCCAGCTGTTGTTGAGCAGCAGATTTTTCCCCATTCTTAAATATGATGTGACAGAGGCTCAGCTTTGACCAGTGGTAAGTCTGTCTTGGACCTGGCTAGCATTGGCTCTATTGGACTCAGGGGAAGCTTCTGACATCTTCTCACAGAGGGCACCAATGACGTCTCTACTGCTACTGAATCCTTGACATGTAAATCCAATACAGTTTGGAAGAGACTATTCAGAAAAGAAAGTAGATTGTTATCCTCTGAACAAATCTAAACTTTGTGTGAGTAAGAGTGCATATAACTGGAATTTGAAACAAAGATTGTTCCAACACCTAGGATGAGAAAATTCTATATAGGGGAAAACATTGGATTCATGTAAATAACTAAAGTAGGTTTGGACTTACATCTAGTTAAAAAAAATTAAAAATTCTTTATTTAACTTTCAACATTATTTGTTATAACACTAAGCATTTAGTAGTTAAAAAATGTATTTTTTAGACCTGGTGATCTCTAAATAGTAAATGGAGTATCAGTAACAGCAAAACAGCTGTTCTGTCCATTAAGCCATTACTGCTGCTATTTTCTTCTTGCTAATGTGGTTAATATTTTCTTAGTTATAATTTGCAAACCAGAATTCTAGAAGCCTCAGGGTTTAGCTAACATATACTATAATCCTTTCATTTAACATGGAGATTGTCCAGCTGAGAGGTAATGCAGTAAACATTTATAAAAATATTCCTGCTCAAATTTCTGTGAAATATGAATGATCTGGATCTCAGCCAGCCATGTAGAATTGTCAACCAAATTCCCTAGAGTTTTAAGATTTCAGGAACAACTGCTCTAGTTTTTGTTATGCAACCAGTAAATAATTACTAGATTTGGATTTTTGTTTTGATTCCGTTTCATCTTAAGTTTTCTCTTGAGATACTGCTTGTCCAGTGTATAGGAGGTAAAAAGATGCTGGAGAGAATGGATTACAAAACAGAATATTTCAGCAGGCAAATTTATGAAGAAGAGTTAGACCATTTCTGATTCAAATAGTTCAATAAATATGGTAAAATTATGTATATAAGAAAATGTGGCTTTATTTTCGGAGGGTGCAAGTTTCCCTGGCTTTCAATTATGCCAACAGCTTTCTTGAGTGATTCAGCATTCTGAAAGCCAAACCATATTTAGTTACTGGAATGTAGATTTATATACAGGCTTTTGGGCACAGTGTACAAAAACACATCTTGTAAGAACTCAGTCATCTCTATTTCTAGTCTTTGCAATTAACATTCTTTTTAATGCTGTATTTCTTACATTTTAATTTCACAAATTGTACATAACTGGGGCTAGGATTGAATTAATTTCAACTGTCATCATAAAACTGACTGAAATACCTAAATGAGATCATAGATATTTCTCAATCTGGAATAGGAAAAAGCTTCCTATTTTTCCGCACCAATAATGGAGGCCTTCAATAGAGAAAATGCAAGATATAGAACAAAATGGTACATAGTGCAACTGGTTTTATTCTTTCTTTTCTCCTTCCCAATCATGCCTCAACCAAATTATATATTCAGCATGTGCTGTTGTCAATAGCTGAGAACTCTGTGGGTGCTATTCTAAGATGACAAGCTTATATTTATGTATGAGTATCTCTCTTCTAACAATACGTAAGGCAGGATTAAGACATAGTAACAAATAAAAAACCCACAGAAGTAAGAAAAAAAATAAACACTCTTTATAGAAATACCAGAATTCTATTTTCAAATGTCACTTGATAATACAAGGAGCTCTGACAACTGACTGCCTGTAAAAAGATTTCAAATCTTGACTCTTATTAGTGATTCAAACAGAATGTGAAACCCAGGTTGTAAGTCAAAACCCAGAAAAATTCTTGTAAGCAATATAGAAATCCAGTAGAAAACAAAAGATGCCTCTATGTCTTTCTTAAGAAAGCTCTGTTATGTCTTTGGACTAATTCTTCTACTCTGGCTTATGATTCAAAAGCAGAAAAATACTAACATTCCAATTCTGTTCTCTTCTTGCCCTAACACTGAGGAACTTTCATCTTCCACAGCTAGACTTTTTTCACTCTTAAACAAGTCATTAAGCTTCCTTGAAATCTGTGATATCATATGACAACAGCAGAGACAAGTTTTTTCCCTCAGAAACCTGTACATATTAAAACTGAATTTGATGCAAGAAGGAGTGAAAAGCACATAAAAGGGGAAAAAACAAAAGTAGTGTCCTGAATAGAACAAATCAATATATATTTTAAAATATAGGATTGTTCTTAAATCTATATAGAGATAAAATAAGGAACAAAGGAAGAGAAATAAACAATTTGTTTTCTGCAAGCACTATTTGGTAATTGCTGAATAAATTTCATCCCTATTTCTCCATGAAAAAATATTCCATGGAGTGAAATTTCACTAATAAATTTGTATGTATGAAAATAGTTAAAGAACGTTGTTTGTGTTGAAGGAAGATCACATAAAAACTTTCCATTCCAATGAATGTTTGCACTAGAAGAAAAGTCACCATTCATCCAATCAATCAATAGTTTGATTTAATTTTTTTTCTAGATGTGAATATATTATGAGACTTTTCACTATCGCATAAGAAAGTGACATTCCTTTCTGGGCAAACGCTCTCGAGACCTAAAGTAATAGTAATTAGATGCTTGTAGAACAGCAGCACATTGGTTTCCTATGAATATAGGTTCAGATAACTCAGCTTCCCAGTTCACTCAAGGGTTCTAACCCTGTAATTACACAAATTTCATAAATGTTCATTCATTCCAAAATTGATAATTTGAATGGATTAGTTTCCTCAAAAAAAACCCAAAATCCCAAAAGCAGACATGGTTGTAACATAGTTCAAACCAATCTCCCAAACAGCCTTTGCTGTTCTTCTTTCTCAAATCTTGAAATATCTTGTGGGTTTGGCAAAGTCAAATACTTGGCCTCATGTCAGACTCAACGGCATGCAATGCAACAACTCAGTACCATTTTACAAAATCACTACTTTTCTGGGTTGTAGCACTTTCCACATAGTATTTCAAATAATTAGAAACTGGGGGGAGGAAAATAATTTGATAGACGCAAAATAATAATATTTTGAGGATGCAAGGCAGGAATGATGGAGAGGAGAAGAAAATGAGTGCTGTATGTGCCATTACCACTGTGGACGTGGGCACAACCTTTAAAGAAGGTCTAGTCCTAAAGCTGGTCATAAACTCTTACTCAACACTTCGCCTAAAGACTTCTTACCTCTTATAAATGATGCATGTCTCATACATATATTCACAATTAATAGTTTGTATCTAAATGTCCAAAAGTTCTTGAATCGTGATTTCTCAGGATGTTTGTAAATCTCATCAGACGCTTCCCAATCTTTCATGGTAGGGGGTAAGAGGAGAACAGAACAGTAGTCTATGATGTTTTTTTCTCTTACATCATTATAGTGCAGTGTTATAGAATAGGAGCATTATGTTGTTACACAGACTGGACATCAGCCTTAGGAAGAGCAGTTGCCAATATCTGTATAAGTAATGTTACATAAATCAAGGGTATATTTGATGTGATCCGTTAGCACAAATGTGAGGCAGGGAGATGTACTTGTTGCTAGATGGAATTCGCAATCATTGTGTGCCCTGATACATTACATCATAGATCATGTGTTATTGGTTGAGTAGACTTGAAGATTCATGTTTTACGCCATCGCATCAGCCTTGTTTGCAGTGACAGCACTTATAGTGTGCAACCTAAAACTTTTTCTGATTATTTGATAGATTCTTAACCAGGAATCAGTGCACAGCAGAAAGTTGGCTGAAGAGTTAGTAACCAACCATATGCTTGGTGCTCTTCATTGTGATTTCACATCAAAGGGGAGATACTCTGAATTAGGTGGATACAGAATTTTGTGCCACAGTGCCATGGTTCCACAGCAGAGGTTTAATTACCAGATTACAGGATTAGCTTGCCAGTTATGAACGGCTGAACAGGTATGAAGCTACTCTGCTATTATGCAAAATTATTCCATGGAGTAAACCCCCAGGCAAACATTCATTCACATTATCTTGTGTAGCTGTGAGGTTAGCCCAGATGAGCTTGGAGGCTGATATACCTGACGAAGCCCCCTGGGTCTGAATAGACTTTTAGCTCAGGGTGACAGAAAAGTGTTCTCCCAAGACACCTTGAGACTAGCCTCCTAAATATGCATCAGAGAACAACAGAATTGGGTTTCAAATCTCTCCTCTTTAGCCTTTTGGAGTTAATAGCTAGAATGTTCCTTTACCCACAGTTTATTATTGGTTTTTAAAGTTCTGTACCTGCCCTCCTTGTACCCCTATTCCCTAGCTTCCCTGTCAATCCTGTACCCTTCACATCCCAGTTGGTTTTCCCCTCCAAACTCCTCCCATCCTTAACCCCATGTTCACTTCCATTCTACGCTCTGTGCCTTCGGACTCAGCCTCATTCCGCTGCCCTCTGACCCTTCCTGACCTCACGGACCCCATGCAATAAACCCTGGATTTCTGAGGCACAGAGTCTGCATCTCCTAACTGCCATGTCTCCTGTTTTTTTCTGCCACAGAAACAACCAGTGCACGCGAGGACATGGTGTCCCGGCACCGCCCGGCCCGGACTGCGTGGGGGTTCGCCAGTGGCGACCTTTTCTTGTGGGGTTTCGGAGGTCCTGCCACCTTCCTCAGAGCAAGAAACCTCAATCTTGCATTCAGTTGATGCTCTTGGGCTTCTCTTGGCAAACTTGACTCTTGCTGGCCCAGTTTTTTAGTTCTTTCTGATGCTGCCTCTCCCCTTTATGAACATACTTACACTTCCCCCACCAAAAAGAAACCATCTCAATTTAGAGAATGTGTTTTCATTGCTGGACACTTCCTAGACTCAGATCTTTCTCTGCCAGGCCTCCAGATTTCTCTGTATGATTGCTTCAACCTGGTCAAGAATGTAACACTGGGAGTAGATGCTTAGTTCATAAAAGGAAGCAAGTTGTGAGACAGAGGCCTTGAAACTGCTGATGCATGGGGCAAAGTTATGATCATCTCCAGGTCAGTTGAGATGCTTCACTGTTTTTTTCATTCTTTTGCTGTGACCATTCAAAGTAGTTTGCTTTTGTC
This sequence comes from Lichenostomus cassidix, assembly GCF_008360975.1. Taxonomy (NCBI): domain Eukaryota; kingdom Metazoa; phylum Chordata; class Aves; order Passeriformes; family Meliphagidae; genus Lichenostomus; species Lichenostomus cassidix. The sequence goes on along the minus strand of NC_139479.1, from coordinate 43,597,053 downwards.
CAAGAAAATTTTGCTGTAGAAACAGCCGACCTTTACATATATGGGTGCAATCCCATTTATGCAATTTGGCCTGGACTTGACCCTAAGATTGACTCATTACTCTGTGTTATTTAGCAGCACAGATGTAGTCAGCAGGAACAACATACTCTGTTTCCCACCAATAAGTACTTTGATCTCAAATTAATCCTAGAAGAGATGTAGGGATGAAGAAAGGAGTAGCCTCTATGCAAGGAACTCTGTTCTAAAATAGAGGAGTTACATCATCTAATTATATGTATAGACAGGAGAAATGTTCAAGGCCTCAGCTATTGATTTTTGGCAAACGTACAGAAATGCAATTGAAATGAGTGGACACTCTTGGGCAGCTTAGGTATCCTATTCAAGCTGTGAGGTATTGAATCACATCCTAAATTAGAGTGCAGATGTAATCCTTTGAATGAGACAGGAATTCTGTTCAGGAACAGAGTATTCCTCTATGTGTGTTTTTCCTCTGTGTGTTGAGGGCACATCATCTGCTCTCACACAGCAAGTAGAACCCAGATCATTATGGCAGAAAATTACCAAATATTAAAAAAATAAAGTCACAGTCTTTTTTTTTTTTTTTTTGCATATTGCTTCTTGGTTATTTGAGTTCCCCCTCTTGCTGCAGCTGGTTCTGATGTGTTTCCTTTTTTGTGTCTCCTTAAACCTCTGCTTTTCCCATGCAGTTCTCCCAGACTTATTAGACTCAATCCAAACGGCAATGATGTTGACAAAGCAAAATCTGCCTTAAAGAAGATCAGATCTGACTCAAAGAGATTTTCTTCAATTTCTGTTTGAAAAATAAGTCTTGGTCTCTATGACCTGTCTCAACAAACCTTGGTTTCTATTATCTTCTTTTTCTCTAAATTGCATCTTCACATTTTCTCAACCAGAGGACTTATCACATGTCAAACCACTTTGCCTTCTCACCTAAGAGTGTATAAAATTGAGCTGCTTCTCAGTGCACTGGAACAATTGTCTCTAGATACTTCTCTATTTTCCACTGGCCCTTTACAAGTTACAATTCTGCAACTATCTGTTTTCACAGCACAGGGTACAGTGACAGCTTTGGGAAACACTGGTGAAGAGGTGTGAGATCAGGTGAAAAGGTGGTTTTAATGACCTGTAATAGTAAAGATCAGTAACTCGGTATGCAACTGAGGACTGTCTGTAGGAGGTGTTCTGGGGGGATGGGGAGGGGGGGTAAGATATTTCTTGTCTCCTCCATCAAGATCCCTGTTCTATTCCAGGAAGGTTACAAGCATGAGTTACATTACCAACAGACTCCTTTCTCAGTCCTTCAGCCAGTTATCACTGGTGAGAAAGAACATCAAAAACTATCATGTCCAAGCAAAAGGAGCTGATGATTGCATTCTTTGAATAACAGTTAAAAAGGAAACATTTTCTTTCTAGCAGATATGGAAGTGATAATTTTGTGTGTATGTCCAAAACATGAAGTCTTTGCCAGAGCAAGTGTAAGTGGAAGAGAAAATTCAACAACACATAAATAATCATAGATAGAACAAGGCAAGAAAGGCCATCCAGGATCATGAGATGTTGCACACAGCTATTGTGGTGCTTTGGTCTTATCAATCGGCTGTTGTGAAATAGTGATTTTCATCGCTTAAAAAGGTATCAGCAAAAGTGTTCTAATACAATGTAAAAGACCCACAACAAAGTTTTATGCCATGGTTCACTCTGTTATTGTACAAAAACAATCATTTGAATAATGTTTCAAAACTATCAAGACAAATCAAAGTTACAAGACACAAATTCATTGCCAAGTCACAAATCAAAGTTACCCCATTACCTGGTAATGCATGATATTGGCTGGTTACCAAAGATCTGCTGTCATTAAAGGCTTCCTTGAGGACTGACCTTGGCAGGCATCCTAGCTCAGGTGGAGATCACCGTCATGAATGTAGTCTGCACAAGGGCTCAAAGACTGCTCACTGAGGCAGTCGTATTTATAGAAGAAAGTGGTTGTCTTGTAGGCAAATGGAAAGGGTATAGATGAGACTCCATGTACCCACACCTTTCTTTGTGCCTTGAAAACTGAGTCTTAGGAGATTCAACCATTATTCATGAGTTATTCACATTATCAGCCTTGCAAGCTCATGTGAATAAATATTCAGTGTGCCACTCTGCTCTTTTGAGGGTTTTCAGAGAACACATTAGAACTAGAGGAGTTCTTGGCCTGGCTATGGCTCAAGTCTTTATCTCCTTTGGAGCCTGAACCAACTTACCACTAGTTTGGTTAAGGGTTCAAATGAACCTGTCACATAGATTAGAGCTTGTGTTGAAAGCTTATGCAGTGAGATGGAGCAGAGTCAAGCATAAAGAGGCATATATTTATGAGCTAATATTTCAAAAGTAGAAAATAGATACTCTCCTATTTGAACAGCCTGAGGTGATCAGGAATTTTGCATAATTAGCTTACCATTGAATTTTTCATACTTTGGATCTCTCCCAGTTCATGGGCTTTAATAGTCAAAATCTTATTATGGGCAAAGGGAACAAATTGAAGTTATGGATCTGTAAATTTATTTTTACCTAATTAAATTTTTAGATTAGTACAGAAAATTCTCATTGATAATACCCTTGAAAAAGTTACACAAGAAAAGTGGCTAACACCAACACCTCTTCCCTGGTGTTACCCCTATCCACCTGTGTTCCTGGGCTCTGCCACGTCAGCACAGGGTAGTGGCTGCCACAGTGTGTGGCTAGCACAGGTCTTTCCCATGAGAAATCCTTTTGTGTTTTATAAGTAAAGATAAGGTTTGGATGTTACTAAAAACAGTGTCCCAAGACTTGGACGGTGCAGACCTGGCCAATCAGGCCTAGGGGGAGGTTTTTGACTGACCAATCTGGGTGACTTTTGAAAACTCTATATATATGATGAAATCAAAACAATAAAAGCCTTTTCCTTCTTGCCACTGAGAACTGACTTCCTTACTCTGCTAGCTGCTCAACAGCGACAACAATGTGGGTCAATGATTTGCTCTCCCTGCTAAGATGAGTGGAATGCTTACAATGGGTGCAGCCCCCTTGGGCCCAGAACCCATCTTTGGGCTCTGTGGATCTGTTTGTTTCTTGTCCTAGAGGTTCCTTCTGGAGTCCCATGGGGAATCAAAAGGTGCTGCCTTGCCCCATGACACAAAGGATTGTTTCCCCTGTTCTGGGTGTGTCAGATTCTCCCTTCCAGCTGTTTGGAAGACACTGGCTGCTCCCCATGAGCAGCACAGTGGAGGAACCAGCTCCAAACCAGCTCAAGTGGCTACAAAGAGATGATATCCACCCCACACAGGTGAATATCTCTGCTTGTGATACACCTGCCTTGCCCCACTTTACATTTTTCTGAACCAGAAAGGGCAGAAATATGTCTTGCTGACTACTGGCCAAGTGAATGCCGTGGGCAGTGTCTGCTAATGGCCATGGGAGCTCTCAGTCTTCTGCTTTCTCTTTCTATCTGCTCTCACAGACTCTGTGCAGGATCCTGAAAGCAAACAAAGTCCTAACAAAGGAATCTGGTAAATCTCAGTCTTGGAGGAGTAAGCCCTCCTTCTTAGCCTTGAGTAGGCAAATATATCTTCTCCATCCACTCCTGGCTTCATAGCTACCAAAGAGGTCTTGATAATAACCGGGGTTGTCAGTGACTCATGGGAATGACAAACTACTCAGCTCATTGACGCACTCAGGGCTTTTAGTACCAGTGGTGTACTGCCCTGTTTGCAGGCAAGTCTTGTGGAAAATGCAAACATCTTGCCAGTTCTCAGGCTGTGATGGTCATAAGGACAGCAGAGTATTTATAACAGCCTCCAACTCAGCATAAAAATACTCTTTCTGTTGATGGAATACCATTAAAAAAAGAAAAAAAAAAACCAGGAGAAAAAAGTAGCAACTAAATCTTTTTTAAAAGGAAAGGTGATGGAAAGAACATTTTTCCCCTAACACCTGTGGAATAAGCTAACTGTATAAAGACTTTCATGTGTTCATTGAAGACTCCTGTTCCTTCAAGTACTCCGGATGAAGGGCTTCTGAAAACATGCATATAACCTCAGTGAAGTACCCTAAACTAATTCGCAATGGAGTAACAAACACTGCAGTTGTCAAAAGAAAATTCTGCACTAGTTGTTCTTTAATCTTCAGAGTTCTTCTCTCTCATGTGTTCCATATCAAATAGTGTCATTAGTCACATATTTCCATAAACACAGTCCACTCTCATCTGCTGTAGGTCTCTGTCAGTGCTGATCCTCTCCAATTTTAGGCAAAGTTTGCAACACTGGTTGTACTGTACATACACATATGGAATGGGAACGAGAACGTGCTCATCATAACAACAAATAGCAAACTGTGTAATAGTACACAGTGTACTCTCCTTGAGCTTATCCTTGGTAATAGAATATGGACAACTTTTATTCAAGATTTCAGACACCATTTTACGACAGGGCTTTTTTGACAATGTTGAGTCCTGTGTGTTTTCATAATGCTCAGTTATTGCTGAGTCATCCCTACCCAGAAGCAAACAGAAGTGTCCTCTTCTGTGTATATTTATGCCATTTATGACAGCATCATTCCCCATGTGTTTTCATTTTGCTGTGTGATTGTCTGATGGCCATTTTTGATGCTGTCATCCCATGTATTTTTAGACTATCCTCTGACTGTCTGCCTATTTCCTTTGGCACCCTCTAGGAAGACAAAAATGGGTCCCTGATTCAACCACTGTTGCCTCCTAGGAAGGGACAGACGCTGTGAGCTGGAGTGAGGGGCCCCAGTGTCTGGGTGCAGCCCTGCAAGATTGTCCTGCAGTATTACTGGGGCAGACTTAGGGTTCTGCATGGTCCTGCAAGGCACAGGCAACACTGTCTGCAAAAATTGTATATCAGTATGAATTTTCTATTTTAGTGGAATGTGTGCATGCGGTCAGTAAGAAAAAGATCCTAAGAGCCTGAAGACACCATGTGACCCTGGAGAAATGGCCAGTGGGCTCATGAACTGCAAACTGGACTTTGAGGTGTCACACAATGACAGTGTATTGGGAGGTCTCCCCTTGCCCATACTACTACCTGTAAGACCATTTTGGGATACAGGGTGGTGCTGTGTGTGTTATACCTAGGTCAATGATCTTACATAATCCTTCAAAAAACTCCAGCTGACTAACTGGGGAGGGACGGAAATGTGCTGTCACTTGCTTGCATCTGTGCCTGCAGTAGCTGAAGAATGGAAAATGGTCGCAGAATTGACAGCAGTGTTCAAGAGAAAAAAGGAGAAAGCCTGGAGATGACCGTCAGACAACTCCCTACATATCTTGTGAAAAAAGTGTCTCTGTATTAGAGTTAAATTGATTTCCCAGTGTTCCATTTTGTACATGAGTGTAATAGCAGCATGTTGGCAGACATGTTTACATCAACTTTTTAAAACAGAGATTCATTATACTCCTGGGGAGGTGGGATATAAATCCCCTTTGTGAAGCTGATATAAGGTGAATTGCCAATCTGAGCAGAAGCCAAGCGGCATTTAGGTGTGCAAATCAAGATCTTGCAGTTTACAGAAGGCTGCCAAGAAGCACTTAAAAATCCAAAATTATTGTGGCAGAGGAAGATGCAAAGAGGTAGACGGATTTACTGGATTTGCAATAGTTTTCCAAACAAAATAATGGTGTTATGTACATCTAACAGTGATGAACTGATGATCTTAATATGCTTGGACCACTTTTCTAAAAGGCAAAACAGATTCTGATATAGTTGAAGCTTTTGAAACTGGTATCAGGCTATTAAAGCAGTTAGAATATTGTTTCAGGTTACAAGAAAGGTAAACTGAAGCAAGGGGGGTGTCTAGGAATTGCTAAAATGCAAATGATATCTGTGGTGATTTGACAAAAATTTCTGTGTAAAGTGTTAACTGATCCATGAAAGTGAAGGGCAATCACTGGAAACCACTCATAGCCATCTAACCAACATAAAACTGCATGTGTGCTGCAGCTCAGTCCAAAGAGGTAAAGACTACACTTTTATTTATCCCATCTGGATATAACATCTGCTCCCAGGTGATCAGTAATTCTGATTCTTGCATCAGTTCTTAAAAGCTTTGATTGATTGAGAAAGAAGCTGTGATAAAGATTTGTGGTCTGGATTTAATGGAAACTCTCACCTTTTCATTGAATTGCTATACTAGCTGATAATCCAAGACCTTTAAAAACATGTACCTAAAATTCAGTTTGATTTTGTTTCTAAACCACTTCCAGCCACTGAATTTAGTTACCTTTCTGTCTTCTAGATTAAGAAGTCTTTTATTATCAAAAATAATTTCCCCTTGAAGATACTAAAATTCTTTCAATTAAATTCCTTCCTAACATTTCCTTTAGTAAGCTAAATAGGCTGAACTCTTTAAGTCTTTCATGCATCTGTGAGAACACAAGTTCATAAGAAGACTTACAGCAACTTTATTTTATCAAAGTAAATGTAGATGTACAGGCATTGAAGCAATGGTGAATCAGATTTTCCAATTTCTTCGCCTTAAAGCTCTGCATCCATTTACTTTCAGAAAGTGCTCACTGAATTCACTGACGATTTTTAAGACTGCCACAGTTATTTGCCTTTCTTTTGAAAGATGAGGTTATTGTAGAGGAGGTTATTGTCCTTGGAATATTTTTCATTTCATCATCAGTTATCTCCACTTTTCCTGTATTATTAGTTTGTTAAAAAAATTGATTTAAAAAAAATTATGATTGAATTCCACATTTTTGTGACAGTTATTTTTCTCTACATCCATCTATGTATTGCAAAATATAAAACATATACAACTCTTCAATATTATATATATATTCTTCCTCTTCAGCAATAGCATAGTATAGCTGAAATAACACTGATTTATTCTTTGGAGAAGGATGGGGAGACAAGAGTTAAGCAGTATATTTCAATTAATTTTCAATTTTTTAGTTTTTTTCTAATGTAGCCATCCATCTTTTTCTACTGTACAGGTACCCAATGCAATTTATGGTACATTGTAACTTCCCAGAAATACAGCATATTTGTTTTCTTAATGAGCTATTGTATTTCCAATGCAGCAGGTGAGCTACCAAAACATGGAATAGCCTCATCTACAAACATTTACAAACATATACAGTTTAAATGACAACTCTCATCTGCAAAGTGAATGTATAGAAACATTTTTAATATTGAGTTTTTTAAAAACCCTGAATCTAAAAGTGGTAGAATCAAATAGTTGGTGGGTAACTAAATGTGATTCAGAATATTATAATAAATTCAATATTTGGTAAGTAAAGATGGGTTCTAATAATGACCTTCAGATTCAAAATAAATAATTGATAAAGCTCATTAATATTTGGATCTTCTTCCTTTTTCCTATTTTTTTAAAATTCATTTTATGTCAGAATGGAATATTCTCTTGCCTTCAAACACTTTATTCACGTCACAGCACTAAGTAATTGCTGACTTACAGTTTCTCAAACCTGATGAGGCTTTTTTCCTTGCAAGTAGAACAAAGCAGCAAATAAACAAAAATTGCTTTGATCAGAAGAAAGCATGTGTTAGGAAAAAAAAGTCAAGGTAAGTGAAAATTCTACAAAGAAAACTTTGTAAGAGAAGAAAATTGATAGATTTATTAGCAGACGGAGAATTAGAGAAATTAATGGATAATAAAATGATCATTTGCATAAACAATAAGACGATGCAAACACATTAAAATGACAGATTAAAAGAGATTTAATACTCATTTTAATTTTGATATCTGAGCCTTTTCTAATCAGGTGAAGGAGCTAATTTTTATGTACAGGGGGATTTATTTTAGTACTTAACTTAAACAGTCTAGATCCTAGAATAAATTGCCATTCCCACATTTTTGTCAGGTAGAGAACAATATTAGTGTTATAAAAGAAATTAAAATAAAATATCTTCCTATTTTCAAGACCAAAAGTATTTATTATCACTCTAGATTAATATTTCTCACTACAGTGTAGTACAAAGACAAAAAAACAATTAATCCAAAAAAATGTTCTGGGCTAATTTATTCAAAGGCAAGGATTTACAAATTATGATCAGGTCCCCAGAGTTTACTGAATGCATGTAAATTTTTTGGTTTTGGTTTTTTTTTTATGACGTGACATTCAAATTTGAAGTTGTTGATCACATAACAATAGTACCAGTAATTATGTTTAACTAAATTTCAAAGTAGAATAAAATAATTAGCACCTCTAAATCACATGCTTCCTTCCATTGAGACCAACTTTTGTAGTTCAAGTAAAGGAAGATCCTAATTAACATTTAGTTATTCAATAGCAAACAATGAATGTGCAGTGATGAAAGATCGGTTAAAGAAGTATGCATGCCTCAAAAAAAAAAAAGTATATAAAAAACAGGAAACAACTGAAAGCAAAAGCACAGGCTTTCTCCAGCTTCCTCATTCACAATGAAAGCAAAATACTACTAGCATTTTTGAAAACATACAAAAGAACTTATATATCTGAAGAGGATTGTTATCTTTGGGAATGCCATCGTTACTACAGAACTTATCACATAGTTGTAGAAACACCAACTGGAAGGAATCATGGGAGGTAAAGTAGTGCAGTCTCCCACAAATTGTAGGATTGCAATCAGCACCAGATTTGGGCAGCTATGATTTTTCCTAGAATCTTAAAAATATTCACAAACAGACATTCCAAAGCTTGCTGTAATGCCTATAAAAAATACATTTGTGAATATCTGGATCTCCAAAACCCCAATCTCTGTCTATTCTACCCTGTTATATCATTTATACTAGTAAGAAGAGTTTGCCTCTGTCTTTTTGGTAACTGCTCTTCAATTATTTGTAAGCCATTTTTAGATTACTCTCCAGCTTCTTTTTCACTCATATGAAGGGACCTGAGTGCCTCCACCTGTTTTTGCAAGACATGTTTCTCTAGGCTTCTGACCACCTTAGTATACTTCTGTCTGGACCCTTCCAGTTTCTCCCTGTCCCTGTTTCTGAAGGACAAAATCTGGGCACAGCATACCAACTGTATTCTTCAAGAAAAGAAACAAAACATTGGAGCACTTCTAAAGCAGACTTTGAGAGAATCTAAGTTTTTCTGCAGTTGCTTCATTGCTCAAACAGAACAGTGCTGCCCTCTGTGCTGCTGCACTGAAGCATTTAAACTACTAAAATTACTACATTACTGATATAAGGCCCTAAAAGTCATCACCAGGACTAGAATTAGACTGAAGACAAAAATCTCCAAGCCCATATTTTAAATGTCAGGAGACTAAAAATGCTATTTTATTTATATTCTTGATTCAATCCCTGTAAGATGAGCTGTATGGTATTTTCCTCTACAACAAGTATACTGGGAAGAAGTCTGGTTCAACAGCAATGGAAGCTCATTTGTGCAGGTGGAACAGTCTGTCTCCAGAGGCCAGATAACATGTGTCTGTCTAAAAGCAAGCCCTGTTGACTGATCCATGGAGTGGTATAGCTCTTGATTCACTTGCCATTTTCTTTTCTTTATAAATGAAGTAAAATGAAAGAAATCAGCAAAAATTTGGAGGAGAAACAAAATAATACAGTTGGTTTAATCCAATTAATATGAGAAACAAAAAAAAAATTATATTTGAATTCTGAGGGAATGCTGCACAGAAACTGAGTTGGAAACTTTGAAAAATAGGTACCTTCCAAATTGATCTGGTATTTTGGAGCTTCTTCAGAGTAGCTTGAATACCAAATATTAACAGTACTTTGTAATTTAAAGTCAACTGAACCTTATGTGTATATTTTTTGTGATGTTGTTAGAAGGTATTATCAACATTTTTAGGCATTTGAAGAAATCTCAAAATACATTGCTACCTATTAAAGTTGTTATCAGCACTTTGGCATTAGTTCTTCTCATGCACACACCATTATTCTCTTGCTGTTTACGTGGGCTTAATTCATTCTGGTTTTCTTGGCTTGCTTGTTTGAAAAGCAAGGAAACATACAGATCTGTAAACCATCAGATGCCTATCTTACGGAGAGAAATTATAGCATGATATTATAAAGTATCCATGCCTATACTGGGAAAAGACAATTATTTGGTTATTGATGTTTTTGAGGCAGATATGTTTTCTGTGCATCTGGTTTAGTTAAATAATAAGACCAAACAGACCAAAGTTTTCAATTAAAAGGCAGAGTTCACAACTGTTTTCTGTGGTTCTGATCTTTCAAATACAGTGACTACAAAGTGTTAATTCATTTGGACAAAGAATCTCAATAAAGCTACTTAAGTTACACACCTAGACCCAAGGTGTTAAGTGGCTCATAGAAGGTGCTGTTACAGCAAAGAAAGGAAATTACCTCTTTTTGCTAATACTCAAGCAATAAACTACAAGTAGTTCAGCTCATTGTGTCTACTAATTATGGCAGAATTCATTTTGAAAGAGTGAACCACTGTGCTAGCTTCATAATGAATGAGATTGCCATACCTGTCAGATTGCCATACCTGTGTATAGTTATTGTGTGTTGCCAAAAATTAATACTCATATTAAGCAGGTGAAAGAGACAGTAGTTAATGTTACCACAAAATTTCTTTTCCATCTGAATAAAGCTTTCTTGGACTAAAGCCATAAATTGATCTGAAAAGCAATACTGCTTTAAGAGGTGTAAAACTTAAATAAGTATAAAATATTTAATATGAAATATTGGGGATTTGGAAAATCCTGATGCATCATGGCTGTAGTATCAGAGCTTGAAAGATTTACTATTCTTTCAGAAACACTCAGCATTTCCGGCTCCCTTGCTTATAACCAGTTATGCCTAGGGGTGAGGGGGTGGGCTCCCTGTTCACTTTCCAGATAGCCTAGGATCTAGACAAACACAGGAACAGACAAAACTGATGGTCTACATTAGTGTCTGTTTTATACTGTGGGACTCTGTGATGGAATTGCAATACACTAAAGGGGAATTTTGTTCCCTTTTCCCTTAAAGCAAGCACTCCCCAAAACACCAAGGAGCTGCCATTCTGGTTTTAGAGCACAAAATAATAAACTAGGAAAAGCTGTTCTTTAAACAGGGCAAGTCAAATTTTCTGTGTGAGACATTAAAATAAAACCAAATGTCAGACACAATTCCCCATATATGCTGAGCCCCTCCTCTCATCTTATTTTCTAATCCAAAAGTTTTTATGTCTTCCTCGGTTGAAAAAGTCCATGTACTCTCATCTTTTTACCTAAGAAAGAAGCTTTCTTTTCATGGTCTCTGAGACTTGGCTCAGGTTTGGGCTTCTCCCTGCTGCATGCAGGCACTCCGCATTCCACAAGATACTGAAAATTTGCAGTCTTGCTGTGTCTCTCATATTCTCCCCTTTCACTGAGAAACCCACAGCCTGAGTACTCTCAAAGGAATGAGAGTCTCCAAGGAATGGGTGTCTCTGTTGTTGCCATGTGGAGTAAAATCCAAATTACTCTTACATACACTCAGTCACATCATTTTTAACTGAGCCTAACACTACACATGCAATCAGCTAGGAATCCATGAGTCAAATGATTCTACTTCTGACAAAAATACCTTCACTTGCACCATTGAAAATTTACTGTTACAAAAAAAAAAGCACATCATAAAAAACTTTATTAATTTTACAACATAAAATGTGGAAATTGGAAAATGTGTTAATGCAGACATTTGTTAAAATGTGTGAAAACAACTGACTTAGATGTAAGCAAAGATGAATTCAATTTTTTTTGGGTGCAAATATAAGGTCTACCTTATTTTAGGGTACTAGGAGTTTTTGTAAGACAAACCATTTAGAGGATTAATGATGATGTCAGAGGTAATAGACATACATAAGGCAATGCAGAATTTTGCTTTTCAATCACTGTTGATGACACTTGGAACTCATTTAATTAATAGCCACATAATAACTATTCTTTTTTCTTAAATCTTAATCTTCTGTGGATATGTATTTGTGTAAGAATCCCATCCCATCCATCTTATATTTCTGTGTTTGTAGTTGCAAAAACGGTCTCAGCATAAGACCACATTTTACCCAGAGGTTTGGAAAAAGAAAAATATAAGCAATGGCTGTACATATTTGGGGTTTGGCATTGGATTTCTTTTATAAATTGGTGTTTACTAAAAGTTGGGGTTTTTTTTCAGTTTCAAGAATAGCTGAATGAGTAATTACTGCTGAATACTTCATAGTAACAGTAGAATTAGATATTGTTTATTATGAACGTTGTTGAACAGGTAGCTATGCAAACAGACATATTAAGCAATTCATAATATGTTACATAAAATGTTAGATGTCTTTTCTTGGAAAGATTGATTTATGGTGGGTTCTTTTATGTGAGAATGTGAATGCTCATTGGCTTGATTTTATTAACACACAGGTTCTACCTGGGCAAAATTTATTGATGAAAATAGAGTTACAAGGATGGATTTAGCAGGTTTTTTTAATAATAAAAGGCAACTAACTACTCATAAAGGCTCAATCTCCATGTTTATTTGTATTCATTTTACTCTCTTAACTGAAAAAGCATGTCTTGTTCACTATATAAAATTGTTCACATTAAAATTATTAAAATATATGAAGTGTGTCCTAATATATTAAATAACTTATTCACAAACTGTGTAAGTTTAATTTATTTTATAAAAAATATTTATGGATGTTAAAATTTATATAAAAAGCTTGTTGTTCATTATCATCTTGTTGAATAAGTTCTGGACATCAGTTTTGACAGCAGTGGTATAGTGTTATTCATATGACCAGTTACATTGGATGAATAATGAATGAGAAATAGTCATAACAAGTAATTTGCTGACAACCCTTAGGCTGAAAATAACTGATTAAAGCTATTTTGGGAATACTGATCTGTAACAAGGGTAGTCAGAGAAATCAGGATGAGTTTGTGATTGATTCAGCAATGAAACATATCTATCATTCATAAAAACTCTTGGGTTTATTTTCTCAGTTTGACCATTAGTCTCTAAAGATGTTTCAGGCTCATGTGCGACAGGAAGAAACTGCATTTCCCAGTGCCTTGCTTGGTTTTTTATTGGTTTACATCCGTTTCCCTAAATAATCTGTTTAAAAAAAAACAAAAAGAAGAAAAAACAAGGAGCATAAAACCTGGAGTTAAGCCCATCATTTGGCAGTAAAAATACATCTTTCATCCAAATACCTCAACATCATTGTTTGGATAGTATGACACAAAATTCCAGTTGTTTATTTTTACACAAAAAGATGTCAGTCCTAAAGGGAGCGCTGCCAGGCAGGAGGGTAGAGGAAAAGGAGGAGATGGGAAATGCTATTGGTTGGTGGAGAAACCAGTATCATTACCATAATGCTTTGAAAAAAAACTCTGAAGAACGAAGTTTTCAATATATTCAAAACTGTCTTTACATGCCAAGCATTTCAGTGAGAAGTACACAATAAGATCCACACAAAATGTCGATAACCCAAATAAATGTAAGGTGTATTCACACCATCATCAACTTCACACACCCACCCTGCTCACCCCCAATATTTTGAAAACCAAGTTTGCTTTTCTTGGGTTTTTTGAGATCTTTGAGATTTTTAATTTATATGAAAATATAAAATTGTATTTCAAACATGGAAGCTGAGAAAATCAATATTGAGCATGGGAAAAAAGATGAGCTGTCCATAACTGCTGAAAGTCTCCCATATCCAAAACCACCAGAATGTACACATTTGTTTTCTTAATGCCTTCAGTATAGTCTAGATTCATTACTGTAATTCTTTTGCAATTTGGCTTTGTATGAGCTGAATCATTTGTCAAAACCTTAGGTATAATAAATCATTTTTCTGTCAGTTTCTTTAAGATATTGAACATTATGGAGTCACTCAAATAGGGAACAACTATCATAGAGTATTAAATTTATTAACATCTTGGACATACTCAACTATGAAAAGTAGCTCAAGGAAATAAGATGTGAATCCTGACAAAAGAAAGGATGTAGTCTGAATTATATTATATGCAACTCAATAATCAATTTACAAATTTTAATTCAATCTGAGTTTCAACTGACTTGCAGCATGAGCATTTCAACTTGCATTTGTTTCACTCTTTTTCATGTTGTATACTATGAAATACACACAAATATATTAAAAATAATAAATATTTTATCTTTACACAAATAAGTATTTATAAGGATGATACTGGAACACACTAGAATTTTCTAGTCATTCAAATGTGAAACATTTTTTCCTCAAAGAAGTGGAAGTTTCCTTATATGCTTTCATAGATGTGAAAAAAAAAGCAATATACTTTGTATTTTGTAAGGTATGCTATTTTCTTCAGTTAAGAACTTGCTTCTCTTTTTATTTTCTTTCCCCTGTATTTCCAGGTTTACAAGAAAGCTGTAGGTTATCAGCTGAGATAAACACCAATTACAGCCTAGTGCAGATTGTTTTTCATTCTTCAAAACACAACATGGAATTTGCACTGAAATATCAAAGGTTCAGAATGCATTTTGCATTTTCTTTGAGGTAGGACTCACAACAGTGTGCCTTGCAGTGATAAGCTAACTCTGCTGGAGCACATCAGTCCTTACAGTAAAACCAGTGAAAGGTTTAAACATGTAAGTCAGGGAGATGAAATGGAAGCCATCTAGTACTAAGCAGGTTAAATAATTTCCAAGAACACCGCTTATTGTTTGACTCGAGTGTGTTAATGAAGTGTGTTTTTTCCTTCCTGCTAAAGAAAATTGATTTAAACACTTTTATATAACGCTTAGTGCTGTATATGATGGAATATTTTGCCTTGTGAATGTAAACAGGTAAATCTAATTGTATATTCAATATATAAAAATACTATAATTCATTCATACTTTTGGAATATTATTTTTAAAGAATTAAGAATTAAATACTAACACCTAAGTAGGGATAAAATAAAAATGTTGTCATCCTCAGCTTGTTGTCGCATTTTTAATTATTATTTTTCATGTGTGCAGGGATTGCTGGAGGAAGATGCTGGAGTAAAAGTGAGCCATGAAGATGTGAAAAACATTTTGAAATTAGTAATTTATGAGAGATCCATCACATTTTAAGGGAAAGATTGTTTTAATGTACTACCTTTTGCTCTGTTTTCAGTCACTTGATAACCTTCTGTCCAGGACTGCAGTTAGACCTGCCGTGAGGAAATCCATCACCATGTGCCAATCTGTCTCTACTGAATTTTACAGAAAGGGATCAGGTGGACCAGTTTTGGTCTGAGTTCAGTTTTTTGTCTTTTTTTATCCTTGTTATAATTACAGTTTCTAACTTAATGGAAGGTGCCAAATTTCAGCATACTTCCAGTATACAATTCAGCCTTTCTTTCACTGATACATGATTTTCAGAGGATTCTAGAAAATATTCTGGTTTATCTGAATTACCTTTGCATTGAAAAAAAAAAAAATCATGTGATGATGACGTGTTGGGAGATCATTATACATGGCAAATTTGCTAGGAATCAATTTCTTCTTCTCTGTCTCATAACAATACTTTATCAAAACACCTTGTTTTCATTTTCTTTTCTTTTACATTGACAGCTATTGCCTTTTTGGCCCATGAAATGTTTGAAGAAAACAGTTACACAGTCAACCATGCCCATTGTCTGATTTTTCAACAGATGTATTCCAGGTGAAGTGCACCAGGTTCTTTTACCCTTAACATGTCACTGCTCCTATTTGAAAGAGTTTGGCTAAGAAACCTTGCACAGGTTTTGTAGGTTTGTAGGGATTGTGCTTGATGATTTTTTCTTCAGTCAACATAACCACGTCTCTGTCACTCAGTAAAAAGCAGAGTTACACCTCCACATCCAAGGCTCGTTTTCTGCTGCATGCCGCTCCATTAGGAGGTTTTGGATCAAGTCTACTTAGAGGAATAAGTAACGCTAGTATTTTGGTCGTCATATCAAAAACCAATTCAGCAGGCAAAGATCTACATTCAGTACAGGTTTGATGGGTTTTTTTAATTGGTTGTTTGGTTTTTTTGTTTTTTTGGGTTTTTTTGTTTTTTGTTTTTTGTTTGGTTTTTTTTTTTTTGCTTCGGAATTCTTGACATGCTTTTAGTTCCCTTGATATAATCTTTCCATTTCAATAATTTGTCATTCAAATGATAGAATTATACAAAATTAAATCCACTAGCACCATTCCCACCTGGAGCAAATGTTTCAGTGTATTGATGGGTGAAGGGTTTGTGGAATTAAGTAACTCTATGTGATTTTAAAGCATCAATATTCTTGGTTTCCTAAATCTTCTGTCTCTTTTCTTCAGGATCTCTATATCTAAAGGCTTTTTTTTATTTTTTTAATTACTATTACCTACAAATTTCCACTTAAACCCAACTGAGAAATATCTGTCATGTGAGATCTGAAAATATTTTGCAGATGGACATCCTCTAATTTTAATACCAAACATTTCTTCAAATGCTGCCAATAATATTAAAATAAGGTATCTGAGGTCAGGAAAAAATCCTTGCTTTCAAATTTGGTTGTATTCTGGATTAAAATTTTTCACTGACTTTTCACATAGAATTGTCTCCTCACTTTCTGTTGTATGTAGGCCTGGTCTGCATGGACAAATCCAAATTTAGCTCAATAGATTCAGTAAAACTATTCCGTATATAACTGACATGGGGGTTTTTTTCTTATTTTAAAGTTTTGAAATTTTGTACGTGTGTGTTTTGATTTTGTGGTTTTTTTTTTTTTCTATCTTGTTTTCTTTTTTTTTTTAACATTTCACAAGTACTCAAATAACTGTTCAGAGCCCCTCCTCTCATATTCTCTTTGCTGAGTTTCATTTCTGTATCTCTGAAGGGTATAGTCCACATCATTAGTTTGGTAATGGTTTTATAAGTGTTTTTGTAATTGTTTGTAAATCTTACAATCTACATAAGCACATTGCTCATAAAAGGTTGGCGTCTTCGCCTGAAAACACTGATTGCTACTGCACAGCTCTTTCCTCCTGACTACTCATTTAGGAAAAGGTTTAGCTCAGAGCATCTGGAATGACTGGAGATTCCAGTTTCATCAACATGACTCGTTTATTTCAGGTAAACTTTATGTTTTCTGGTAGCTGCTGCTTTCAGTGGAAGTATTTCCTAATAGTAGCCAAATGGTTTAATGGAATAATGAAACTAGTGGTTCAACTGCACTCTGCTTGTTAGGTCAGTGATCAGAGCCAACAACATAAACCAAATCCAAACATAAGAAAAGGTAATTTCATACTAGCAATTTTTATGACATAAGCATAATAAGAATGTTCAAATTCATGTAGTCAAAATGAAACTACACTGACAGGTGTATATAAAATTAAAAAAAAAAAAAAGTAGAGTACAGAGCCAGATTTAGGTTCATTTAAGTAACTAACTGAGGAATTACAGTGACTACAAATCAGACTCCTGCTATATCCAGAGAAATCTAGAAAGTCTCACAACAAGGTGATAATTAACATGGAGAAGGTTAGTCCTGGAACCTCAATCTCTATCTGTTTTTTTACACTCTATCTGTTCTTTACACTAGATGACTCCTCTAGCTATACAGTTATTTATGTCATCTTCAATACACCAGTTGTGTAGTGCAAAATGCATAAAGATAATGGGAAGTAAAGACTGGAAGTCTATCTCAGCCCCTTTCAAGGTGAGAGAAAAAAAAATACAGTGAGTCTTTATTTTTTCTGTTTTCGTTTTCTTACAGTGATTTTTGCATTGCTGGCTATGAAATTGGCTAGACTTCTCTCCTATCCTAGATTGATATATAGCGGAAAAAACCAGAAATGGACCCAGAATATTTTGAAGAATGAGTATCTGAGGCAGGTGGTGCTTATCAACTATGTGAAAAAAATTTTGGTTTTGATATAATATTATCAATTTACATGTTCCTTATGTCTCTTTCTTTGTGCTGATCCAGGTCAAACTTTTTGTCCCGCTTCTACTAATGTTTTATTACTTTAACACCAACTCTCACTGTCTTCAGAAGACATTTTTGTATCATGACCACTGTATACCTAAATTTCACTGAAATATTTTCATTTCATTTAATTTTCATTTAATTTTCAGTATAACGTTCTGTGCCAAAGAGCAAACCAGAGAACTTTGAATTATTTTAAATAAAAGAAAGAGTGATAGAGAATGGACAATGAGAATGTGTCTAGACAGAACAAGTACATAGAAATTTTAATGTAATAAAAGTAAACTTACTGACAAAATTGAAAATTGATAGCTTTACACTATATTTCTCAGTATGGGGGGTAATAGAAATAGAATATATGTTAATACATAGTGTTCTGCAAGAGGAAAAAAGTAACTATATCCAGTGATAGATTGTTTTTATAGTGTTTAGGTATAAATCTGATCTAAACCAACAAATTCTGTTTCATTTTCTAGCTAGTATCTGCTAATACCCACACTGTACTCAATATCAAGCATGTGAATTATCTTCCAAGATACATTTCCCTTCTTTAATTTCAGCTCACTTAATAGTTCTTTTTTTGTGACGAAGCAACAAAATATTTTTATTCTTCTTCAGAGCTTTTCATCACAATACAGTCAGGAGGATATCCCGGTTAATCTCAAACTACTCTGTGGCTTATCCCTTCCCCAGAAAAAAATGGCTACTCTGGATCAACACTTGATTTTTATTTATGAACTCTAGAATGAAGAAAACCTTTTCTTTATTTTTTATTTAAAGACCCAGGCACATGGTGACCTAATTTTCTTCAAGAAGAATCCTTAAATAACACTTGAGATCTAAATACTTCCAAATATCGAGACATGGCTTAGGCAATTTCTAGATTGTGTTTTTAACTGCCAGTGTAGACATTAAAAAAAAGAAAAAAGAGGCCTATCCACAGTTAGGCTTACATTCCACATTAGAAGGAAGAACCTGATGTTTTACATAATTGGCATCCAGTCCAAATGGGGAAAAAGATATAATGTGAAATTAAACATCCTGTTTTCTTTCTAAACAACATTATTTAGAATAAATACCTAAAGAATACATTTAGATCTGCCACCTCCAAACTTGACCAACAAAATAAGACACTTTCATTTTGAGGCCAGGATCTTATAGGAAATTATCTGTGATTGCTTGGTCAAATCTCTGTAAAAGCCATTTATTTGAGCCATGAAAATAAATATTGTGATTCAGATTTACCTATGTTTTTTTGTAAGTTTTCCATCTATAAGTCTATTCACCTTCAAAATTAATGTCACATGTTGCATAATAAGTGGTTTTGGGTTTTTTTTTCTCCTTTTACTGTGAATAGGTCAATAAACACTTTTTTTTTGAATCTTCTATCTGTAGCTTGAAAGAAAACTCGAAAATGGTCAAGGAGATATTATATATATGTTCAGGGAAAATTGGGAAGGATGAAAGTGGCTGGGCATTTTTTTTGATTGTTCCATAATACACAAGTAAAATTAATGTCACCTACAAAATAAAAAAAAAGAGAATATATTAACAACTTTTTGTTATTCTTTACTGTTTAAGTCACTCATTTTGCATATCACAGTACTGAGTTTTAATTCCTATTCATACCTTAGCCTCAAAAATTCTTGAAGTAGAATAAATGATCTCCTTTTTGAGTATTATACCCCAGGAGCGAACATTACATAAATATTTATTAGAAAAAACCCCTGAAACCACCTGCACATATCTGTTTAGAAACTGAATTTTTTTTAAACAACTGAAAGCTAATTCTTGTATGTGCTCTTTTCCATTTTCTCCTGATTAATTTTTGGGTTCGGGTGGTTTTTTACTATTATTATTGCTTTTTACTGCATTGCAGCAGTGTAATTTTAAAAATATTGAGTTACAGTATTTTTTTTAATACTAGGAAGAGAGAAAGCTGGTATCAAACACCTGATTCAAATGAAGACTACATGATTTAAAACTGGTCAAGTACCCTAAGTGGAGAGCTATGAAATGGGTTTCTACAAACATCATCCATTTAAGTCTTCATTGTAAATAGACTAACAGCTATTTGCAGAGTTAATTCAGGATGAGTAGGGGCAGGTGGGAAGAGGATAGTTCATGTAAACAGTTTTTGTATTATTATTTTCTGAGATTTTGTAGAGTCATGGAGTCCAAAACAGATAGCAGTGTCTGGGCAGGAAATAAGTCCCTGTCAAGAAAAGAAATTCCTTTTACTAGTTAATTCTCAGAGCTATCAGAAAACAGTTCAGTTGAAAAAAATTATAGAGTGAGCTAAAAAATACCTCATGAAATGAAAGGTATATGGGCTATAACAGATAATCTGTTTCTCTGTCTGTTTTTCTGTTGTGGTGCTAATAAAACCAGTCATCTGCATGAGGTAACAAGTGAAAAGCCTGAATACATAAAAGCAGAACATGAATGATACCTATTTTTTCTCATATTCAATTATCCAGTTGAAAATAAGGTTTTTGGGGTTTTTTTAATCGTGATTTTGTTAAAATAAAAAGTGGTGAACAGAACAAAGCACGATCTTTTCTCAGTACAGATACTTCATTCCATTATTTTTAATCTCTGTTTGATTTAAGAAATTTTAAATGGAAATTTGTGCATTGAGTGTTTCTACTCCAAGACTTTCCTGATAAATTGTATGTTAACAGACTAAGCTGATAATAACTCTGGACTAATACATGTTTGAAATTAATCATAGCTCCAATTAGCTACACATAGCTACACCTACCTAAGGATCTACAATGTCATGAAACTAATATGTTAATGAAACATGCTTCCATATGTTATGAAAGTCCAATAAATATCCTTTGTTTAAAAATATTCAGATTTAGTACCAGATCTTTAATTTGTGATTCTATTAAATATCTATATATTTGCCTTATACCTGCAGAGTTCAGCTGTGCCAACACACACTCTGTTTACTAGTAAGGATAATTTCCCAGTGTTATACAACTCCTCCAAACCAGATTTCTTCAACAAATACATAATGTCCCAGATTACATTCCCAGCACATTTAATTAAATTGTTTTCCATTTCATTCCACCTGGAGTCTCAAAGGGTTATAGCAGCTCAAGAGTATCTGGCAGTACTCAGACAAGAATGTACCTGATTTTGGTGCATTAACCTTGCCTGTAAGGATAATTTTGCTCACTCTATGCATTGAGATACTATCTTCACACAATGACAGAAGATTATTTCATTTCTAGCTTCGGCAGAGAGGCTATGAATGAGTAACTGTTGTCCCAATGGAATATGTGTAGAGGTGAAACATTTGTTTGACTTACGAACCAAGGACCACTAAGAGAAAAAGCAGAATCACAGTGTTTGGTTGTGATTAACGCATTATTAGCGTAAAACTCACTCTTTCTTGTTCCAAAGTCACAGAAGACTGAAATTTATTATGACATAATAAACTGAGACAGTAGTAATATTAAACTTTGAGAACATTATTCAGACCTCCTTCAGTAAGTGTACAGAATTTTCCATCTGGCTTGCCATGTGATCCAAGTCTAAAATTAAAGTTCAAACTCTTAATTCACTTGCGGGCAAAAACAATTAACCCTCCAATACATCTGCATGGTTTTTTTTCCCTGAATTCTTACTCTGTGTGGATTCTTATAGTCTCAAAGCTTGCTAAATTAGCTTTAAAGGACTTAGTGAGAAAAAAAAATCCAAATTTCCCATTTAATTTTGTTCCTTGAATTAAGGAAAAAAAAAGTGGAAAGTCTGAATTTGATTCTTTTCATTGTAGTGAATATGAAGGCCTCAGTGTAACATACCATCACACACCACCTATAATTTTTAAAATAAAATAATACTTAACTTTAATAGTTGAAGTTTTTTCTGTCTCCACAACTAAATACTTCTTCCCCAACAAATTCTGACATTTTAGACCATTCAGACAAACAAAAAATCTGTTTTGTACAGGGCAGGAAAACCTCATATAGGATTTACATAGATGTCTGCTCATGGTATTTATTCATAACAACTTTTTTTAATGAAACTTGCTGTGAAAGAAAGAATGCCTATGAGACAAACATAGGATTTCAACAATTTCTGTTTTTAAAAAAAGGTTCTTTCTGTAGATAGACAACTGGAGAAGAATCCTATGTGAAGTATTTCACAAGTTTGCAAGCTCTTTCTCCACACTCACTGCAAAACAAATGACAAGAAATATTGCTTTCTAGCCTGACTTACATTTTCTAATATACTGGAAAAATAAATAGATTTCCTTAAAAGACAATTTGACTGCAAGAATTATGACAATACATCTTGACAGAGGCATAAGTCATGCTGTCATTAGGCCTTAAAATCTGTTCTGATTACTTGTGTATCGCTTGAACTGTGCTTTTTTAAAAAATCTATTCCAAAATTAATTTTCTATATGCATTTTGAAATATTCCTTTTAGATCTAGTCTAATATTTTTCATTGGAAGGATGTCTCACGCATTTTCAAAGGTTTCTATGAGTTACAGAATTCAGCAGAGAATTTAAATGCAAGTTTGTAGAAGTATTTTGCTTCACTAAGATTTAAAATGTTTCCATTTCTTAAATAATCAGCAATATATATTTTATATGGTGTAGGATAAAAAAGGTTCAAAGAATACAACATTAAAAAAATTTTTGATACTGTAAAAAATTAGATTTTCAATATTAACTTTTGGTTTTTTTGATGAACAATAAATAAAACTCATTTAAAAAGCCACTGAAAGAGGAAAAAATATCCTTGTGCAGTAAGGATATTGATTTTCTATCCAGAAAACTGTATCTACAAATTCTTGCAATATGGAAGGTGGGAATACAGAAATTAAACTTCCAACTATTGTAATGACATATATAGAAGGTAAGGAAATAATGAGATTGTGCACACATAAACATTTGCAGTTCTTTTCTGCAGAAAAGCAAAGTACACTCAAGTCCTGCTCTTGAAATAGCTTTGGGTTTCAGCAGTGCTATGTACTCAGACCTTGATCATTTCCAGGTTTGTTAGTGGAAATAATGCAGAAGTTGACTCAATTAATAAAGAAATGTAAAAACTTCATTGCAATTAGAAACAAACAAAAAACCAAAACCCAGCTCTAGATTTCTATAATGAACATTAATAGGCTCTACTGTGTGAGGTATTTTGGTCAGGAAAAATAAGGAAAATAATAAATTCTCATTGGAATGGTAAGAAAAACAAACTCTGAGCTATTTTTTTAAAGTTTGTAAATGCGTAAACCACAGTTGCTGTGAGGTTGGAAACACTGTTGCATATGGAAGAATTCCAATTTTCTTTTTCTGGTACTATTTTCTTTGTTTGTTTTTTAGCAATTTAGAAGCAGCCTAGAGCATGAAGGTACCTACAGTGCCAACGAAAGCTGACTACAGATGTGACAGACTAGAAGTAGTTGATCAGATAGCACATTGGTCCCCATTCATCTCCGTTTTCATTTTTCTGAAAGGACTCCTGTGTTCAAACGCCACTGTGGAGACATTTTGTATGTCAGTTATTTTCAGATAGTCCTCCCTTACTTAAGAAAGATGGTTTCCACTGCCTGTGTTATGATAATACACTGGAGGCATGCCCATTCAAATCCTCCTGCATATTTCTCACATGATGAATTTTTATTGCAGATTAGAAGTGACAAGAACAGGCTCTCTGCCTTAAAAATGCTCTCTATTCATTTACATATATATAACCCAAAGCCCTTCTTTTGTGAAACGGGCCAGTAAGATACCACTTGAGTCCCTGTGCTTTATATACTTCTCTCCTAATAGTATTAACCTGATTATTATTATTACTGTGTCCTTAAAAAAGCTCTTTATAAAGGTCATGAAAAAACATTCTGGGAGTAATACTTTATTCCTGGGCACCTGTAGCAAAATGGTTTGCATTTGCAAAGTTTACTGATGCAGACTGGCCTGATCCAAGCTGAAGAGTGTATGAGGTGAAGTCTGGTTCAGTACTGTCACAGGTTTACTTCAGTACATGCCTACATGGCTGCAGTACCTTATTTCTATCACACACACCTTTAACCTGCTCTCTGTAGTTTTGTGGATGCTCATTACACACCTTTTTAGGAAATACTCTTGCACCATATTCACAGTGAAGTAAGTAGACATGCAAGACATTCTAAGAGAGAAAAATTATTTTATTTAAAAGAAAAATGGAATCAAAACTTCTTTTACTCCCATTCCCTCTTACCATGCAAGCACCAGACTGTATGTGATGCACAAGAGGTCAGCCCAGCTGTCAGGGAACAGGGCAGGAGTGCTCCAGATGTCTGGCCAGCACTTGGTCACCTCAGTGCTCATGTCCAGATGTTAGGATGGATCCTGTGCAGTGGTGTGGAAGACGAGGCAAGACAATTATCTCTTCATGTCCTCTGGGTTAGTGACCACATACAGATTTCAGACATACCTTTTTTTAACCCTTCCAGAGCATGCAGTGTATCTATCCTGATACATATATGTGGCCAAATACTGTCCCAATACTGTCCAAATCCGTGTGTCCTATGAAACTGGAAATCGATGTGCAGTGTTGCTGAGGACCTGCTAATCTGGATGCCATCGACACTTGAAAGGCAATGAGACCTTTCCCTCTGTGTGTTCCTGCTGGTGCCTCTACATAAAGACATTTCCATTTATTCCCAATTCACACCAATCTTAGCCTTTCTGATTCAATTATTTATATCTTTACAGAACCTCATTTATTTTTTTTTTAATTTCAAACAGCAGTGCTGAGGTTATTTTAATCCTTTTGCATCAAACAGCCTTGTCAGGTCTATGTGTGGTTGGGGAAAAATTCTGTAACTGAAAGATGAATAAATTATATGGCTGAAGGCTCTGAAAATGTTGAAATTTACTTGTCTTTTGCCAACGGTAGTAAGAAAACTGACTCACAAATCATCTCATTTATAACTGTACCATTGAAAGGATCTACCTGGTTTTCCCTAGAGTAGGTCCTGTAGGAAACCTAGAAAATATGCCATCTGAATAATAAATAGAAGGGAAATAGGATGTGAATCAAAATGACAGTGTAGATGTACTGGTAGCACATATCTAGATTTACTTGCTGATATGTGTTACATTACAATTTGGATCTCTAATCCTTCAAGTCAAAAACATCTTGCACCATGTTCTCATCTTTCTCTGGATATTGTACATATGTGGGGAAAAAAAGGAAAGTGTTTATGAAAAGAGAGAATATATGAAAGACTGGATTCAGTACTAGACATAATATATTTTAATTATGAAGTGATGGCCAGGACTCACATGTACCCCTGAAACTGGAAAAACAGAGATAGCATGAAATTTCATGTGCATACACAAAAAAAAAAAGATATATCATAGATTGATGGACAGATAACATAAATGCTACCTACATTTAGCTCAGGAAAAGAAAAGAAAAGAAAAGAAAAGAAAAGAAAAGAAAAGAAAAGAAAAGAACAAACACAAAACCCCCCAAATACACAAAAATCCAACAAAATCCCAGACAAATTAATGAAAACAATTAATTTGTTTATATTAATTGTTATGCCTTCTTTATTAGCGATATATGAGTTACTACAAGTTGATTATTCAATTTTTGTTACAAAAATCAATTTTATCACCACAACACTGAACCTAAGAAAAAATTACCATGTCAGAATGAGCTTATTTTTAATGTCATTCTTAAAGAAAGGGCAGAGAGTGAAATTCAATGTGGTCATGATATTTCATGTTCTTTCCTCACTTCATTGTTTGTCATCAGTGCTGTAATCAGGAAAACCTCAAGAAAACCATCTTTTGTTATAGAATTTGAACACCAATGTTACCTACATTTAAACAGAAAACTGTGAAATCAGAAGAACTAAACCAGGCAGCTGAGGTTACTGCTGACTAGAATCACTTCTAGACTAGACTAGAATCAGTAACTAGAATCACTTTTCATTTCAGAAGGAAGAAAAGATCTATGGCTTTTAGTCATATTCATTCTTCATAAATTCAGGAAATGTACTGTGTGCAAGGCTGATTTGAAATAACAATGCTGACACCAGCACCTGAGGCTGTGTCTTTAAATATCAGAAACACAGTCAATTCTATGTTGAAATCAGTCTTTTCTCTATTTAAGTCATGTGGATTCTGTCCTAATACTTGTCATAAACCCTAATGGCAGTGGAAACATAAAACTGTATTTGGGAGTGACAAATATTGCCTTTTTTTTTCCAGTGCCATGAACTTAATTAAAAAACAAAAAAACCCTCACAAAACAAAGCCAAAAATAAACTTTAAAAAAGGCAAAAAACCTTCCCCAAAGCCCCACCAAACTGAACTAACCAAAACACTAACTAAACTGAACAACCCCAAACCCACAAAAGCTATATTTAAGTTGGTATCCAGAAAAAAATTGCCCCCTCCTCCAATTATTGATATTGATGCAGAAAAAAACTTAGTCCTGTATACACTTAAATCAGGAACTAATGTTTTATTAAGTACAGCTCTAGGAGTAATACAAAGAATTCTCATTGTGCAAAACAAGAGACAGCTTCTATTAAGTCCTAAGGAATTCACTTTCATTGTGTAACAATGCTGCATGACCAGAATTTAGGTTAGTATTGAAATGGGAATACTGCTCAAGATTTGACATCTGAAATTGTTTACTCATTTGTAGTTTAGGTGCAGGGCAGAGACAGTTTTTCTAACACATTGAATTACACTTCAGGTGCCACTAACCCCAAGGTAAGAAGTGTAAATATTAGCTGAATTGCATGCTGAAAGTAAGAGTCTTATAGATTCTTCACTATTCATTTCTTTGGATACCAATATTTCTTGAGTTCACTACTTACTGAGAACATATTACACAGGCTTAAAGCATGCTTGTGATTATCTTTGTATTTTGAAAAGTTTAATAACAGTAAAAGAGATAATGGCTTTTCCTGACAGCAAAAGAGTTTCCAAGCAGAGAGCCCTAATAAAAGAATTATAGAATTGGGTCATTTCCTGACCTTCCTTTTGCACCTCAATCCTTGTGCCAAAAAATAAGATAGACCCATGGGACCAACAAAAAAGTAATCAATCAAGAAAAGCACTGATGCTGAAACTCAGACCTGAGTAACCCCTGCATGCAGGGAAAGGGAAAAGGAATCCTAGAACACGGCACTTTACTGGAGTACATGCTTCCGCATTTTTAATTAAAAAGCCATCAAATAAAATATGTGAATAGCAACAGCAGTCATAAAATAATTCAGAAGGAAGAATGAAGCTAAAAATAGTTCATATTCTGGTCTGTTGCTTTAATCACTGTACTATTATATAGAAGATTCTAGATAGTACAGCTCTGCTTTGCTTGTGTAATTTAATAGATTTAATTGTGGCAATTCTGCTTTATAGTGAGTTCAATCACTACTACATGCATTAAAAATGTTTGTAGAAGGTCTTTAATCTAAGATTTCTCAGAAGACTCAGACGCAAAAAATATTTAGCTTCTGAACACCCTAAAGAAAATAAACCTCATAGTCTGTGGTCATTGTGGTGACATCTTCGAATTTTCTAGCTGTTATTTAATTTATCATCACAAAAACATATGTACCTTGGTTGGGGAAGCTACACAGACTTTTGATGAATTTTTACATTAGAATGTAGCCCACCTTTGGAAAATTCAGTGAAATTCTGTGTAATACTCAGGAAAATTAGGTGACAAAATAGTTAAGGAAGCACAAAGCCATAGATTTGCATAAGTATAAAGCCATCAAGCTGAACAACGTAACTAATGCATTAATATATTTTTCTGTTGGCACATTCCAGGCTGCTTGAACATCATAACCAGCAAATTTTCAGCTACTCATTCCTACCATAGATTGGATTTACTGTAAACCAGAAGCAAATCAATCATTCCTGAGCCCTCCTCTAATTTCTTACCCTTTTGAAACATTGAGTCTCTTATTTATATGACAGTTTTCATCATTGAGTGAAAACATGATCTGTAGTGGAAGTTTGTGAAGCTTTTTCTTTTTCCTGTTTTCAAGAAGGTAACAAATGCAAGGGGAAAATCCTGAGAGAATGAGCATTGCTTTCAGCTTCTCTTTCACACAGTAAACCATCCAGAACAACTAAGTCATAATAACATCTTTGGTCTGCTTTTGAAACCTGTGTGTACTTAAGCTCAGTCTTCCTTGGGATCTGCTAAAATTACAATATAGCCTTTATTATGCAGATATTTTAACTCATTTCAGCAAGACTGATTGCACTTTCATTTCAGCAAGACTGACATGGACAATATGAACAGAAGTGTTTATTTGGGCAGAAATTTTAGAATACCTTCTATGTATAATTTTAAAAGATCTTCTAATAAAATAGTATTAGATTATGTTTTAAGAATACCAGGAATACAGAAGTTGCTCAGTGCCAAAGAAAAGGAAAAGCAAACAGCCAGTGACATATTTGAGTGCTTGTAGTTTATTACACAAATCACGAAAGGAAAAGCCCAAATGACAGACAAAACAGAAACTCTACTGTGAAATAGGTTGGTGGTTTCCACCTAGACTTTTCCTTGAGCGGCACGTGAGTGTGCATCCACAGAGATAGTTCTGCTAATTAGGGTAAGTATATAGAAATAAGTGAAGGAAGAAATTGAGTACTAAAGGTCTGCCAAAACTCTTGCAAATTTTTGCTTAAGTGGGTATAAAATCGGCTTTCAAAAAATAGAGAGGAAGTAAAGAAAATGAAAGTAAAGGGAAATTCCTCTAACCTAGAAGCTAGAGTTTCAAGGAGAAAATAATTTGGTCTGAGATATATAATCAAGGATTATTCAACCCAATGTGCAGAGCAATGTTTTATCCTACTTTTAAAAAATATGTATAATAGAATGCAATACAATGCAGTACAATGTAGAGAAATGCAATATACATGCATGTAACAAAATATTAATTATATATAAACTGAAATATATAGATAATGCTTATATATTGCAAAAAAACAGCAAGAAATGAACATATTTATAATAGGAAAGAAATTATGCCCTGGCCCACCAAGAGTGAGTGAGCAACTTCTAGAACTGCATCGGGCCACAAGCAGAAATTAAATTGCATCAGCCCACAAGCAGAAATTACTCAAAAGCTTTTACTGAAGTTCTGAAGTCTTAAGCTCTCTTGAAAATTGATAGTTCCCTTAGAGGACAAATGGAGCCTAAATCTTTTGTAACAGGCATCAGCTGAAACACAGTTAACAGAAACTCTTCAACAACAAAGCCACCTGATGAAATTTCCATCAGGGGCCTTTCCTTCCATTAGCATACAACAATTCATTCTCATGTGTTTTGATTCAAGGTTTTGTGGACCCACATTATAAATTTGATTTCTAAAATAATTTGGATGGAATGATTCTATGGAAAATAACTGCAGAAATGCTTCAGTTTAATTTTAGCCTTGAATTTCACAATTGACAGGTGAGGTAAACTGACACAGAAGTGTAAAAAGAATGAGATACCAATGCCACCCTGTGGGGCTGATTTTTAACTTGGAGGGGAAGACACATTACAGCAATTAGAATTGATGAGTGGAATTCTCTTTCCATCTGTATGGTAGGTCCACTAATATTAATATGAACCTGTAAATTACCTAATATCTTCCTGCTAGCACAGCAGTACTGGTGTGATCCAGATTAAGCATAAACACAAAATCATGTTTCTATTAATTCAATCAAGCACACATTATTGAGTTTATGTCAAAATGTTTCTTTTCTATTGACTTTAAGTTAACTAAGGGAAAAGAGCACAAGCCCTGTTTAAAATGTACTGACTCAGCATTCTGTCCTCATTTTTTAACAAATGTATAGACTGGTGAGTTATCATAGAATCACAGAATATGCTGAATTGGAAAGGACTCATCAGGATCATTAAGTCCAACTCCTGGCCCTCTGCAGGACATTTTTGCTGCATATAAAAAATAATATTATTGATTCTTCATGAAAAGTTGATGCATCCCACCTAAATTTAAACATCTGAAATGAAACTGTCTCTATCTGAGCTGTATGTATGTGTGAGTACAACTCAGTTCAGCTTGAAGGACATGTTGGCATTGGAACAGAATATTTGCAATAAGAATTTACTGATTTCTCCATGTTAACTACAAAGATGAACATTGGTCAAATGTAGTTATTTACACTGTAGTCACTATAGCTAGATTAGATTAATACAATCCTAGAAATGTTAATCTGATTTAGGCATAAGTAAAAGTATGGGGTGGGAGACTGTCTGCTCCTTTAAGGGTATCTGGCCAATACATAATAAAGGAGGTCTTAGTAAGAACTAACCTGGTCAATGGCACTAATTAGGGTGTGAAAAGAAATATATTTTAAATTGGGAAGATAAGGAAAGAGAAAGAAATACACAGAGAAGTAAACCCTGACCTATTATCTCAAACAAAATATAACCAGAAACAAACTTGGTCAGTCACACTAACTGATGGGCTGTCAAGAAACTACAGGTGAATCTGAACTTTGCAACAGATGAAAGTGCAATCCTATGGGTATGGGATGCTGAAGGAGGTTGTGGGACTGTGCAAACTGATGAGACAATGTGCAATAGAGAAATATGCAATAGAAACACACAATACTTAGAATATAGAGAAGTCTCTATTTCTACTCTATAAATGTATTTATCTGCAGTATTTCATTTGCTAGGTCAAGGTATTTTAGTCTTTACATATAAACTTATATATAAAAAGTTTAATTCCTCAGTTCATCAGGAAGGGAACTTCTCTGTACTTTCCAGTTTTGAAGGTACCTTGCCTGAACTAAAGTGATCAGGCTGGAATACAATGTTTCTAAGGGAACAAAACCATAAATATTTTCTTGTGTCTGTAAGAAATTTACAGGACCAAAGATTGCAACATTCTGTGATCTACTATTATCCAGATTTTCCTCTACCTTCCATATTTTTGTCTGAGAAGCTCTCACCTTGCTACAGAATGTTTTAT
The DNA here is from genome assembly GCF_008360975.1 of Lichenostomus cassidix. Classification (NCBI taxonomy): domain Eukaryota; kingdom Metazoa; phylum Chordata; class Aves; order Passeriformes; family Meliphagidae; genus Lichenostomus; species Lichenostomus cassidix. The sequence goes on along the minus strand of NC_139479.1, from coordinate 43,566,182 downwards.
TGTTAGCTCCCAAGTATCTGGTTTTTACTGCGTTGTATTGCTTTTAACTCAATTGTATTATTGCTGTCCTTTAGCTGACCTTGTTTGTATTTCCTTTTATTGGTGCATCCCAATGTTGTGTCATCAGCATATCCTCAATTCTTTTTTGTCCAGGGTACTAAATAAAATATGAACTAAATATAAAGCAAAACCAAATCCACATATAAGACATATAAGTGGAATCCTTCTAATAGCATACTTCCGTACCAGTCATTTCCTTTTTAGTAGAGACTGAATGGTTCATCTATTCTTACATTAATCTCAATCTTCATCTTAATTAATAACACCTCCCCTGGCAATATATCAGCTGCTCTACTGAAGTCCAGATAAAATAGTTTAGTTAAAGCATTGCCTTTGTCGGAAGAAAAAAATTAAAAGTTTTCTTAACAAAGAAACATAGGAGGTTAATTTGTTACTTTGATATATCCCCTCTCCTTTTTATCTGCTATTTAATTCATTTACTTCAATTTCTTGATAACTTTTCTTTCCAAATTTAGCTATTTTGTTCACAACTTCCCTCATGTTTTGATCTTTTTATTACACAGCTACTGCATTTTCTGTTTAACTGCATTACTGAACATAGTGATCCAATGCATTCACGTAGCAATTTTCTCAGAATTCTGTAATGAAGAAATATCAAAGCCAGTACATGGTTAGAATAAATAAACTTCTAGGTCCAATGATACTGGACTCTGTGTCCAAAAAGTCTTTATTTGCTGGGCAGCTATCACCAGGTTCAGCTTTTCTGCCCCTGGATAAGCCTGATTTTTAGTGTGCCTGTATTACCATCTTGAGATTTCCTGTTTATTTCTTTATGTCCCTGTATGGGGTTTTGTTGAATTTTTTTTGTTTGTTTGTTTGTTTATTTGTTTTTGTTGGGGGCTTGCAGTTGTTTCAGTTTGTTTTGGTTTGGCATTTTTGAGGATTTTTTCTTTTTTTTTTTGGAGAGGGATGTGCTGTGTTGTGTTGTTTCTGGAGTCATTGTGCTGCAGACTGTCCTTACAACAGCAATCTTACGTCTGTCTGAAATTTGATATTTCTTATCTTGCATGGCTCTACTCAGCAGACTTTCTCTATAAAAACTTGGCCTTGGATCACTGACAGCTCAACCTATGGGAGGAGGGAAAGATACTTCTATAATATAAATCATTTTATCAGGAAGCAGAAAGAGACATAAAGTGAATCAGATGAATCCTGCTTTCAGTGTGATTGACTGCTTTTTTCCTTCAGCTATATTTCATGGGTAAGGCAACCAGCTAAGAAGCAGATACCTGCATCAGGGACATCTAAGCCAGGTGAAATGAAATCTCTCCAAGCTCTCTGCCTCCAACCCTTCAAAGGAAATGACCACTTTACACTTACGAAAGAACCACCTAATCCTCACAAGTTCTTGCCACTTCAAAACCAGTTATTTTTCAGTGTCCTCTGTTAACTGTTTATATCACCAGGATTAAATGATAGCTACAACCTGTAACAAGGAGTTTTAGCAGAGGGCCAAGAAGGCCAGTGGCATCATGAGGAAATGGCCTCAACTTGCTCCAGGGGGAGGTTTAGATTAAATAGTAGGGAAAATTTCTTCACTGAAAAGGGGTCAGGCATTGGGAAAGGCTGCCCAGGGAAATGTTGTATGGCATTTGGGGATATTGTTTAGTGGTGGTTGGACTTGATGGTCTCAAAAGTCTTTTCCAACATAAATGATTCAATGATTCTATGATCACTGCTTAGGCTTGAGACTAGACAGCCAGTACCTCAAAGGATACTCAAAGAGCCTAACCACATTCCACTAATCCATTTCCCCTAGGGAAAGTTAGGAGGACCAATATAGTAAGCAAAAAACTGTAAGTGAAAATGAGAGTTATGTGTTAGGCAAAACTGGTCCAACTCTGACCTTCACATATGACAGAAGTTCTGACTTGCTATAGGACATCTCTCATACTGTGAGGCTTTAGGTTTCACATTTTATATCAGTATTTTTAAGGTTATTGTGCCAGAAAGGAAAGAAAAACCAATAATTCTTGAAACAAGTCCATTTTTATTTGAAAACTAAAAGAAGACTGCAATCCTAACTGTCTAGCTGAAAATATATTACATTCTGCAATCTGCAGAATCAGTGAAACATTTAGAAAGTGATGTACTTGAATCAATATGAAAATAAACTAATGCAGTGATATCTTGTTGATATACAAGAAAACTAAAAACATTATTTGAGAAAACTCCAAGATTTATTGCTACAAGAATTTTCTTTCCTCTATGTACCAGTTCTAGCAACCGTCTGCAAACTTCTAGAATTCCAGTCAAGATTATACTTCACCTTTATACACACACTGGTCCAGACAGTGGAGGGTTTTGTGCGATCAGGTTAAAAAAATATGAAAAGACAGAATTTTTGTAGCATTGCAAAAGTCTTTGTGTGATGGGAAAAGAAAGGGCAAAAGCTTAAACCTGAAAAATCCATTAAAGCACTCGTAAAGTTATTGAGAGCTTCACCGCTGATTTCAGTGGCTCTGAGATGTTGTTAAAAGAAAACGTCAAACCAATACCCTTACTTTTATTGTCTTAGTGGAGGTTTCAGAGGAAAAGCTGAGTTTATAAGAATAAAAAGAATTTGCAATTATTAAACTGAAACATATCCAGTGGCTTCTCATTTAAGGACAATCTAAACTTTGTTTTGTCTGTTAGTTTGGAAGTTTTTCTCTACAAGTATGAAAATCACTAGCAATAATAAAATACATATACATATAAATAGCAGCATTATTGTTACTTGCTGGAAAGCATACCAAGGTTGCAGATATGTGCTATTCAAAACCTTGGAACATGGTTTCAACGCAAAATCAAATTAATTCCAGCAGTATATATTTTTAATAGAATTTTGGATTTTGTTTGTTATTTTGAAGGGTTGAAATGTGGACTGCAATTTCTCTGAAAATTGAAGATTAGGCTACTATAAAAAGCAAACAACGTGAAAATTATGATTATCTATTGAATCTCTGGTATGTGTGCTATCATTATTCCAGATGTGTGAACCATGAAAATAAAAGAGTGCTTCAGGTAGAAAGTGAGTTACTAGGATCTCATGCAGCAACCTGAATTATGTGGCTTTATGATGACTCTCTAACTCGCCCACAGATGTGTATACATACCCATGATTATGGGCATATGCTGACATCTAAACCACAAGGGTAACAGCCTCAGGATGTGTGAAATGTACTGATATATTACATGAGCATACTTAGATGAAATGACTCATTTCATACCCCATTATTATGACTCTGAATAGGAAATACAACATTAATTTACTGAATGTATAAATAGCTCATAGTGTCATAATTAATTAGATTTATCTCATGGCATTTTTCATGTGAAAATCATATTATATTATCTATCGTATAAAGCATGATTATCTGTCATTAGGGAATTTGATGGTCATTTTCCCTGAATTCAAGGAGTTCTGTGTTTCCATATATGTGTGATGTGAAACTATGTATATATATCTATATATATCTATATATATAGATATATATACACACATATATATATATATATCTATATATATAGATATATATACACACATATATATATATAAATTTGTGTTCATATGTGCACATGGACATGCAAATTCTGCTCTGGAAATTTCAGTACAAGGATAGTTAATCTTGTAATAAACAGTTAAATGCTGTCTGATGTTTCAGTGAATGCAATAGAAAGATGAGTTAGTAGCTTGACCAGCTCATCTCCCTGTAGGTCTGTTCTCTGCAGAGCATTTTGTAATGACTTAAATGCTTAGCTCAAAGGGAATACTTCTTATCCTAACTTAATGGACCTAAAAGTCATTATAATAGAACTCAGTCTGAAAGCATTATTGGACAATCTGTTTCATACTGTGGGCCAGAAGGGAAATAGTGCAAGTTAGAGGTAAAATATAGTTCTTATTATCTACCTTTAAAATAATGGAAATAACTTAAAGGATATTAGATCATGATTAAATTTTCTGTGTAAGAAATATGTCTGTGTTTTCCTTTGAGGACACTTACCAAGTGATTTATTATCAATATTAAAGGACAAAAATATGCAAAATCATTGATGTTTTCAGCAAAAAAAAATCCTACCAAAAATGCTGGGAAAGGAATTAGAATTTTTCTTAAAAAGCATGTAACTATTCAACATTCATATCTTCATTAATATAAATGCTGTCAGATTCTTAGAATATTTCTTCTAGTTCTTATGTGTATTTTAATAATTTGTTATATATGTATAGTTGTAAATACTCAACCCCCTGCTGTAAATTATACCAACCCAGGGTCAGGAAGTTGTAATCCAAATATAGTGTGATTTTGAGCAAAAACTTTGCAGAACAAAGGCATTGTTTGTATTTCAATCCTTTGTATTTCCATAAAGAAGCTATTGACAAGCCTTCAGACCTTTAATCCAGAATCTGGAGGCTGGTTTCATTCCAAAATCCATTAACATGGATTCCAGTGGGGTTTGAAAATGTTAGCTGCTCTGAACAAATAATGTATTTTTTTCATGTTAGTGAAACATCTCAATTTGTAGGTTTGGTTCGAGTTGTTTGGGTTTTTTTTCTTCCCCTTTCTTCCATTATCATAATTTAATAGAATGTAGAGTTCTCTTCCTATTCTGACACATTTTCCTAACAGTTGTAGTAGTCAAGGTCTTGTGAAATACCAATATCCTTGTTTTACTTTTATTAAATTCCAATTTATTTTACCCAAAGTTCAGACATAGAGAACAAAAAATAACAACTTACAAAAGTCTTTCCTTAGAATTTTCCTCCCCTCTCCAGCTTCATCAGATCACCAGCAGTGGTTAGAGATAGATAGGTCAATAGGTAGATAGATGCATAAATAGAGATACATGCTACAGTACTTGCATTGATAAATGAATAAGATTTCTGACTATGAAAATAGTATTTTCAGTTGATCCACTTATCCAAAAGGAAGCAGTAGGTTTCACTTAATTAGGTTTATTATAGAAAACCTTTTGGCTGCATCCTAACTATTGCTCCACCAATACTGTGGATCTTTCAAACAATTTATGTGCTTATGTTTCTTCCTCTATAATTTTTTGTGGTAATATTTATTTCACCAGTAAGGATTGTCATATATTAAATATCTTCCAAATATGTCCCATTTTTAGTCACTATATATTTTTCAGGACATGAGAATTGAAACAGCTGAATATGGTAATTTCAAGACCAGCTGGCATTTCAGCTTTACTTTTATGAGTAAAATATAAACTATAGGTAATGAAATGAGAAAATTTGAAGAGGCTATAGGTCAAAAGAAAATTTTATCTCCTTGAAAGACAAATAGTACTAAAAATGATTGTCTCCTGCCTTGTGGAATTTGTAATTAAACAACCTTCCAAGTGAATCAGTATGGTGAACTCAGGAGCATTATTGAATTTCAGCAAACATTTACCAGATTAAATTCAAAAGGAAGGCCTATAACAGAGTGTAAAGGTACTATATCAAATTTTAGAGCATCATATGATTTATTACAACTTAAAAGATTCCCAGCAACATGGTAATTAAACAGCAAAATTCTTAAAAAAACTCACATTTATCTTTTTAGAAACAAATAACATAAAATTTTAATTTTGAAAACAAAATCCCCAAAGAAAGAAGTAGATAAGTAAATGTAATGAAAACTATTGCACAAAAAGTACATTTTGCTGCATTTTATTTTATTTAAACCGTAACATACAAAATTTTTTGGGCAATGATAGGTCTGTAAATAATCAATACTGTTTTCTAACTCCTGTCAGGGTGGATTTTTTATTATTATTATTATTATTTTAAAAATAACAAGTTAGCAATATTTTTATGTTCTGTGATGTTCTGGTTTTATTTCATTCCAAACCATAAGCTTCAATATGGAATAGATAATAAAAATGAGAGGAAGGTCAGTATTTCTGTGTGAATCATTGTTACAGGCTAAAGTTTTCACCACTCTCAGTCATAACAGAGCTCCATTTATAGTTATAGTTTAAAATGATGCCTATAGTCTGGAATGTATTCTGCAGACCATTGTGAAGAAAAAAAAATCTTCAAACCCTATTAATCTTTGGAGATTTTGATTGCCCTTTTTTCTAATTTCAAAGTGAGTGCTCCAAAAATAGATTTGACCCCAGTTTATGTTCTCTACACTTTGATTAATATTGAACAGCTAGATAGCCAAAAATACCAAATGTACAAGTTCAGGGAAGTAGCCAGCACCTTTAAGGTAAGACTTGTAATTCAGGTACAAACTCTGGTATTTCATGTGTTTTGAAGCAATGTGATGCTTACTAATACCAAATAATGATGGTAATTGTGATAAAATATGATTGGTCTAATGTATTTGAATAGTCTACATGGATTGTATTGCCTATTTTCATCTTCAAGCAGAATATAATAAGCTATCATTTTTTGAAAAATCTATTATTTCACTAAGTAGCTGGTTAATATAATAAAGTAACTGATTTGCTTCAGGCTTGGTGATGTGGCCAGTTCCCTGGGGAGCCTGTTCCAGTGCCCAACCACCTTCTAGATGAAGAACCTTTTCCTAATATCCAACCTAAACCTCCTCCAACACAGCTCCATGCCATTACTTCAGGTCCTGTCACTGTTAATCACAGAGAAGAGGCCAGCTCCTGATTTTACTGAAAATGTTACCGGTGCTTATTATCTTTTAATTAGGGTGTTTTGTCTTTTTCTCTTATCATTGGTCTATTTGTTTTCTAAAGAAAACAGTTTTTACTGTTTTACTTCCATTTTCATCAGCATGCAGATTCTGAATCTTATTTTTGGAGGTACGTGTTTCACCTTTGCTGCAGCACATTTTTATCATGCATTTTGCCATGTCATAAAATCTATCCTTTATTGGATTTAGGCTTATCTTGATCATACATTCTTAATACAATCATTCCAGCACTCTCATTTATCTTATTTATGTAATAACTGTAGTAAATTAATATCTTTACCTACTAATAACATTCCTATGCAGGTACTAGAATGGAAAGTAATACAATCTTAATCCTGCTATTGGTGTCTTGAAAATGGAGAGGACCTTGTTTCTTCCAAAGTGAGCTACTTTTTCAATCACTCCAATCAAGGGATGTCTGCTTGTGTCTCTTTCTGGGATTTTTTAATACTAGGTTAGTCTTTTAGTGCCAGACATACTTCCTGAATAAAAAGAGTAAATTCCTAAAAGAGTTATCCAACAACTAATAAATTTTGAACTGTGACAAATTTTTGAACTGTGATAACAAATGGGGGAAATTGAATGAGCAATTTCCTTATTTTCTCCTTACACCAGAATAGAAAAAAGGGCTGAAGAAAGTCCTTTTATTTACAATATTAATCCTCACAGGAACGTGTGATCAGGTTTGACAGGGTCAAGATCCTGAAGATCAAGGACCTGAAAAACCAAAGTTTCTCCTGCTTAAGAAACACTTTAAGATACATTGGATTGTTCAGTGAACGCTGTCTCAGTCTAGAACTTTCCCTTGAGGAATTACATTCTAGAGGCAGAGTCCATGAATCATTCTTTGAAGTAATGATCAATGACTGAGAAGTCAAATATAAATCCCAGCTCCAGCAGTAATTATCAGGCTATCTCATTTATTAAGTTTGCCAATATCCTAGAGAAAATAAATGAATTAGCTATAATCTAAGACTATTTCAATTTCTGAGGTCAAGTAGATGCTGTGAAATGCAGTTTTGACTGTAGCAAGATGAAGAATGCATTGATTTTTAGATACACTTTTTTGTAAATATAGCATTTCATCTTCCTTTTTTTTTCCTTGTTATCTCTTTGGGGGTTTTATGTATTAAAATGAAGGACAATATCAGAAAACCTACCCATATTTTAATTTTCTCCTAGAAAAGATAATATCAGAATGTTCAGTTAATTAAGAACAAACAATGACCTGATAATATCAGACTACACAGGATACAACTACAATTTATACTATCTCTGTGTGAAGCAGAGAAGTTAAATTACAGGCATTCTTGGGGAAAAAAAAAGCATCAGACAAAACCAGTAAAAGTTAAATAAACCTAAAATAATTTCCTTTCCTAGAATCAAAGAATTTCTAAATGAATAATATGTAATACTATTCTGAGATGGCGTTTCAATAGGTAAGCACAACAAAGCGATCTGTTAAAGCACTGTTAAACTCAAGTGGTTTTTGCTATTTTTATTTTATGTGGCATGAGTTTTGGTTACAAAATCTTTCATTTCCATAGTGTAAAAAAATTAAAAAAAAAAGTTTATAAAACTAGTCGTCATGAAACATTTTGTAGTCCAAACCTTGTTAATGAGTTCAGAACAAAACAGTACATAAAGTCACCATTTTGCTTGTGAAAATTTGCATTAGTACACTAATTATTATTTTAAAATGACTAATAAGAAACTATAATTGAAATTTTAAGTTTGCGGTTTGGCTGTTCTGAAAAGAATAGTTTGACTTTGAAAACACTTGAGAAATTATTACCTCTTAGTTGAAAAGGAGGATTATTCGTTAACTAAACACTGAAGTTGGAAGAAAAATCCTTCCCTGCGCCACAGTTTTTCTTATAGACCTCAGCAGTAATTTCACTTTTTCTCACAAGGAAAGCCATGTTTACATACAGAGAACATTTGATATAGCATAACCTAACAGAAAAACTGGTGATTATAAATGGCTGGATTTAATCATAAAAAGCAAAACTCCTTGATGGAATTCCCTTTCCTATACTTCAGTCCTTTGTAGTGGTAAGTGTTCTAGCCTCCAAAGTAACAAATGCCTTTCATTCCAAGCCCTCTAAGAAAAAGATACTAAAATAACTTATTTTATTCTTACCTCAAGATACACTATTTCAGAATCCAACCGCATCATTTTTTTAACCTTAAGGCAAATGACACATACTTGATTCTCAAAGAATTTAGAAAATATCTACATGCATGACAACTTGGTTGGTTTTCCTGTATAGTACACTTGGGTCTTACAATATTTGTTTTCTCAAGTTTTTGGGAAGTATGGTATTTCAAGATGGCATATTCTTCTGATAATGACAAGCACAAACAAATGCATATGTTGCTAAAAATTGTAATGTAGGAACAGAACGACACATACTTTCCCTCTCCATCTCCAAAAATATGCAACTCTTTTCCTAAATCTATTATTTTACTTTTACAGTATACTACCTCTTTCTTCTCTGTTCATTAGGCTTTCAAGCCCATAGTCCTCTCATCAAATTCTTATTTTGCTATGTACCTCACTAGAACACACTGCTCTTTGTCTGTTATCTCTTTACAGTGCCATTCCACTTTCTTCATTCAGTCCAACCAAGATGTAAGTTATTTCTCCTAGTGTTCTGCTGTGGCTAGTCTAACCCCAGACATCATACCTTCCAAGTTCACACAGCCTTGTTTTAATTTGAAAATGGCAAGGCCATAGGTTAGTAATATCCACAACTATCTTGCAAGGGTGAATAAATGAGAACTTGATTTTTCAGTTGTTGATTAACTTTTAAGGGAGAAGTCACTCAAAATTAGCTGTGTGAACATCTTAACTACCCAGCTACCAGCTGATCATTGTGTGAGTTACCATCTCTGTGACTGCCAACTGTTGTTCAACTGCTACACACAGGAGCAGCTCCTTGGAGATTTAGGAGGTGAAATTCTTCTTCAAGTAATGTGGCAGACAAAGCAAGATCAAATGCAAAAGATAGAGGAATCTGTTCTGTGGTTTATATGCCTTCAGTTCCTTCTCTGTTTTGAAAACTTGTATGACATTAGCAGAGCTTGTACTCAGATCTTCAGTATCTCTTGCCATTGACTGATCACATTCCCTTTCAGTACACTGTCCTTTCCTGTTCATCTAGTCAGAGCATTAGAAGGCCTTGAAAACCTATGTTCCTCTAAAGCATAACACTGCACTCCACATTTTTGGCTTTAAATCCCCTTTTATTTCCTTTTTTCTTTTATGTTTTTTTTTCTCTGTAATGCTTTATTTTGAAAGTAGAGTTGCTCTGCACCCCTGATGTACCCTACTTACATGATTTATAAACACTGATTGTTCCAGCTGATAGTTTACAACAAATTCAGAGGAAAAAACAGTCCTTTTCTGTGTTCCTCAAACTGTGACACAGAAAGGAGGAAGTTAAGCATTGCTTACTTTGACAAGTAATATATTTCATTTCCTTCCTCTCTTAAGAACTGTTGCATTTCCACTAGTAGTCTGTGAATGAAAACTTCCATTTTACTGGCTATTGTCAGATAATCCCTTTTCCCTAATATTTACCACGGGGAAATAATTTAAAAAGGATTTAAAATATATGTTCCTATATAAAACAAAACACAAGTGACAGTCCTTGATATTTAACTTGTTATATCACTTGGAACAATATAGGTGGAAATCTGAACTTCTGAAGAATATTTTCATATTTTTCATATTTTTATTTGAGGGTCAGTTAGAGAGTTAGAAACAGAGGTGGGATAGCCTTAAGGAGAAGATATCTAAGAAAGAGAATAAAATGCCAGACAGAGAGAGAAGGAAGTAACAAAAAGAGTGAGAAGTGGCTGATATTTTTCTAGACAGAGATGTTATGTCTGATCCAGGAGGAAGGGAAAATCTTAGCAAGGAAGAACCACCCATCATCTATATTAAGAGTCAGTGCATTTTGATGAAGTATCTTAATATTCTCTGTGGCTCAAATATGAAATTGCCTATACTATGTAACGATTTTAATTACTAAGTTGATGTTAATATGGCTTATTCATGAAGTAGGCCCTAGAGTCTTTTTACACAGAATAGTTATTAGTCACTCCTTGCCATTCCTCTTACAAAAATACTATATTAGACACTATTGCTACATGTCTTTTTAGTTCAGTGGTAGTTCTTCTAGTTTGGATTCTCAAAAATTATCATATAAATGTCAGATACCATTAGGAGGGCAGAAAGAAACTAAAGATGACATCTAGAAACACAAAAATAGACAAGGGTACTGAGTGAAAGCAAGGAGATAAAACTATGCACATAGACTTCTGGAAATGTCACTGCAATTTCCAGAATAATTTTTGTCTTTCTGTAATAGGAAGCAGAAGTGCTAAAAAGAGCAATGAGCAAAAGAGCAGTTAAAAAAAAAAATCTGTATTTATAGATCAGACTTGTTTAAATACTTAAAGTGAAGAACTACTAATCATTTACAAACCTGTCCTGATGAAGTTTGTAGTTGATAGAACAGAAAATCTGAAAACTGTTACTTTAAAATATCAAGAATTTGAAAAGGAGAATAATTTTTAGCAGCATCTGAGGAAATTAAGTCAAACATGAAATTATGGAGAGTGTGTTCTCACTTTGCCAAAACCAGGCTGTAGAAAAGATCTGATTAAAATATGCAACGAGCCTTCTAAAGGTTTTGAAATAAACAAGAAGGAAATTGGATTTTCTAGTCTGAAAGACAAAAGCAGACAAAATATTTTTCAAGGTAAAATAAGTAAAGGTAAAACTAGGTGATATCCCAATGAACTGGGTTAGCAGTCTTCAGACTCATAGGAAGGTGAATTAGAAATAAAACTGGAAATTGTGAAGAGAAGTTTGCAGATGCCAAATGACTGAAGAAATCCTATATATTAACAATATCTTACCTGTGGATATCTGTATTTACAGGAAGCAGAGCTGGTTTGCGAAACACCCAAAAGGGAGAGGGTCTAGTAAAAAAAGACTTCACACGTTTAAAAAAAATAAAATAAAATAAAACAAAAAACCTCATTACTTTGTAGGATGGGCACATTAGAAAATAAATACTGCTTGGAATTACCGAAACATGCAGGTGTATCAGTTGGATGGAATCTTTGTTCTGCACGGGGGTCCATGTTGCTACTACTGAGCTGCACACAAGTATCTATCTTGATGTAATATTTTGAGTTACAGTAAATGATTTGAAGAAAAAAAAGCCATTTTTGAGAGCAGGCATCCAGCAATCTAATTACATGATTGAAAGGCTTTTCAACAGTGGGTATATGTGAAAGGGGTGCAAAAATAAAATTAAATATTGAAAACATGTTTGCTATTATTTTGAGAAATGCATTACATAAGCAGTTGCTGAAAATATTTCAAGTTGGTCTAATTAAGAAGGGTCAAGAAACCTGCATAGTTATAATATTGATAAAATATGATTTAAGATGTGCAGATAGATAAATAGGTAAACAGAAAGAATCATCATTGCGTCAGAATACCATACAAAATATTGGTATAAAAGTGGTATATGTTGTCAGTGTTTTATGACACTGTTATCAGTTTTATTACAAAGGTAAAAAGAGGGGAAGCCTTGCTTGAAAAACATGATGAATTTCTATGCTGAAACAACTGGCAAGGTAGGGAAGGGTGACTACTGTCTCTCTAACTTCACTAAGGCTTCAACAGTCCCCTAAGATCCCATTAGAGAAGCTGATGAAGTACAGGCTAGACACTGAGCTGTATTGAAAACTGTCTGAACAGAAGTGACCAGAGATCTAGTTGGAGGCCACCAATGGTCAGTATTGTGTTTAACATCTTCATTAATGATCCAGGTGATAGGACAGAGTTTTCAGATGACAACAAACCTGGAGGAGCAAATGATAAGTGTGGTGCCTTGGGAGGGCTCTTGACAGCCTCGAGAAAAGAGCTGAAAGGAACCCTGTGCAGTTCAACAAGTAGAAATGCAAAGTTCTCCACTCGTAGAGGAATAACGGCAGGCACCAGATTATGTGGGGGGACGATCTGCCAGAAAGCAGCTTTGCAGAAAATTATCTGGGTCTCCTGCTAGACACCAATTTGAACATGAGCAGTAACGTGTTCCTGCTGCAAAGGAGGCCAATGCTATCCTGCACTGCATTAGGAGGAGTGTTGCCAACACACTGAGGGACTTGATCCTTCCCTACTTTACTCAGCAGTGGTGAGTGGTCCAGTTCAGGGCTCTCCAGTACAAAGGAGACATGGACATAATGGAGAGTCCACATAGGTAATTAAAAATCAGGAAATATCACATATGAGGAAAGGCTGAGATATCTGGGACTGCTTAGTCTAATTTACTGACAGTGGTGCCCAGTGACAGGACCAGAGGCAGTGGGAACAAAATAAAACACAGGAGGTGACTTCGGAACATCAGGAAACACTTCTGACTGAGCATTGGCACAAGCTGTTTAGGAAGTCTGTGGAGTCTTCCTTCTGTGATATTCAGCAGCTGTCTGGACATGGCCCTGGGTAACTTGTTCAAGGTGGCTGCGCTTGCACAGGGAGGTTGGGCCAGATGACATTCTGAGCTTCCTTCTAGTCTCAAGCATTCTGTAATTCTGTTACTCTCTAGTCTTTTGTCTTTATTTTTGATTAGTTTGGGGTTTTTTTTAGAAAGAAGTTTAAGCTTCCAAAACTTGAAAACATTCTAGTTTCAAGTAGAGGCTCGAGACAAATTAGTCTGGGTAGTAAATATCATATATATTTATTTCCTTCTCTGGCATTCTTTTTGAGTATTCTAATTATTTGCCTAATATTATATATCATTGCCACCTCAGATGTAAATTCCTTGTCTTTCTTAATTAATATAGCAGAACATGATACAAAAGCTCAGGAGTAAATTACTAATTCTAGCTTCAAACAGCAGTTATGTCCTCTGGAATCAAGGTCATATAGCTTTAACAGTAAATAAAACAAATTGCTAGTGTGCAATAATGCAACCCTCTTCATTCTGTGACAAAAGATGTTTCAGGAAGGACAAAAAAGTCAATCTGGGCTTTTAATTAAAAACTCTTTCGTTAAAAAATTCTAAGTTTTTTTAACACACCATTGTAATTTATATTTTAAAATTTTGTTTTAATCTTTTTGCAACTATTTTTTATGCATAGCATTGAAGCTCATGTAGTCTGTGACAAAGAATAAGGATAAGTGAAAAAATAATTGAAGTTACATTCTGATGGTAAAACATAACTGGATTTGCTGATACTATGGGTAACAAAGTTCACAGCTCAAAAGACTTTGTTACTTATGTATATTTTCTCAGACATAGAAAAGCCCTTTGACAAAATTTAAATTATAGAGAAGTGCAAATACAATCTCAATTCATATGCAAGCTGCAAAAATGAGTTTACAAATTTCATCCACAGAAACAAGTATGTCTCCTTGTAAATATAAATTTGCATCATATTCTCTCTTTTAATTACGCTCCTTGTGTTAACATCCAGGTATTGGACACTCTTTAGTATTTTAATCGTATCTATTAAACTTTTTCTTCCTTCTTTACCCAGTGTTATTAAATTCAGAGCAATTTTGATACTTGTGGAAAACTAAATATCATCCAATACAGTAGTAGAATATAATTATGTAATATCTGTGTTTCATCTTAACACTTTTCATAATACTCTTTAGAGCTAAAGATTTAATGAATGGGTCCCTAAAGATATTTAGCATTTAAAGGCATCACAAAATGTTAATAAATTAGCTGAAAAGAATGTAAAATATGTTATTGCTATAGAATTACTTAGAAACTCATCACAGCTTTGGAAATATATTGACTGATCAAGTAATCAAATTTATACAAGTTCAGACTAATGTTGTGAAAAAGGTCATTGAATGAGGAAATATGAACGAAGTTAATTTTAGTCTAATAACACTGAAAATACAGATTCATGGAAATGCAGATAGAATTTACCAGGATGCTCTTAATGGATGGTACATGATTCTGTGACAAAATTGCTATTTCCCATAAAATCTATAAAAATTGAGTCAGCCATATCCATTTATTTTGTGTATTTGTAAAAATATAGAAATATAAGGAAAATATTCCTATTTTACATCAGGTAGAAGCTATTTCTTTCCACTGTAATAAGGACAAACAAAAAAAAGTCCACTGTTACCAATTAGTTAGGGTTATGTATCTTATAGATGAAAGGTTTTATTTTAATTCATCTCTGATATTTTTGTGAATCTTGGGACTGAAGTCTTTATTCCCATGGCATATAACACTGAGGAGCGATAGATTTTTTCAGTTTTCCCTCCCAACTTAAAGTGATTGCAGCCAGGAAAGGTTGATTCACTCTCCATGGTCCGTCTGCCCTGGCCTCTTTCCTGAGGCTTCCGACAGGCACACAAAACACTGCCAACCAGGTTGGTCTTTTTAGATGGCCAAACACCTGCTCATTAACAAGAAGGAAGAAAACCAACTTCACATGTCTTTGAGAAACAGTGTCACATTTTCTCTGGTTCCTTTCCCCCTCCAGTCCCACCTTCTTATGACTTCTCAATCTTCTTCACACAGACATAATACCATAATAGGACTATGCTTAAATTTTAACAGATTAAGTCAGAAGAGACATAGAGTCAACAATAAAAAAAAGTGCAAGTCCAGGTTCTAGTCCTTAAGCTGCCTAAGGAAATGAGTGGATGTACTTTTCCAGCTTATTTTTGTTTGGGGGTTGTTTGTACATTTCTGCAGACTGCTTCTGATAGTATTCACTTTGCACACTGATACTGTTTATCAGTTCTTTGCCAAACTCTATAATACCTGTTACAATGGCTCACAGAACATACCAGGTAAATATTTCTGCAAGGGGATCAATAATACACATTTTTACCAGCATGATCTCTGTAGCTTGGATAATCACTGAGTGTAGTTCTGTCTATGCACTGAGAGCCTTGGGCTCAGATTTCAGCAAGAGATCCACCCATACTTGGCAAGGGTGAAGTACATTTTAAAATAACACATTATTATTTTTTGCCATACTAAAGTCAAAATTACAGCTACTGCTTTGCACTTTTGTGGCATTTTAGATACACATCTGTTGGTTTGTTTGTTCTTGAAGTACTTTGGATAAGAGGTGGATTTGTTACATTAATCATTAATTCAGTTTTCAGTACCACTGTAAACTGTCTTTTCCATTCAGATATTTTGCATTTAGTTTCTCCCAGAGGAAAAATGAGTGGGGCATTCGTCTTTAGCAGAATGTGGGCTTTAGAGGGTAGGTGAGTTGTCTGCTTGTTTATTTCTTTGTTTATAAAATGATATAGAAACTACATAGACAAGATACTGGAAGAAATAAAATCAAAAGCTGCACAGATTATTAGCAAAATTAAAATAATATTTAGAAAAGGAACAGAAGAAATGTAACATGCAGATATTCTTTTTATGCCCTTGTTCTTAAATTTAAAATATTTTTCCTCTTAGATATGTAAAAAATTATTTAAGCTTTTATTTAGTAATTGTAGCATTATCAATCAGGCTCTCAAATTTAGAATGGCCATTACTGAAATGTCAGCCTTTATCTTCAGTTGCAACACAAGAAATATTGCTATTCTTTCATTTCTATCACATCACTCTTTGGTACTTCTTAAACACATTTTATAAGAAGAGTATCATTATTGTATCTTAAGGGATTTAATATTCTCAGGAGTATAATCTACCGTGAGAAAACAAGGATTCTCAAGGGACACAAATTATGTACAACAGAAAGGAAATATTTAATTCCAGAATGAAAACCTACAAATTACTGAGCCACTTGAAACATACTTCTTTATTCATACAAATGAGTCTCTTCATTTAAAGTAGTTCATTACAATGAATAAGACAGCTGTAGCACTTTAGCCATGATGGAAACATTTCTTTTCTTTGGAAAAGATCATTATTGAATATAAAGAAGTAGTGTAGGGGTAATCACTACTTACAGATCCTTGAAAACTCTTGATATGTCATCTTATACACAATTTTAGCTAGATAGTGTGTTTGAAAAAGGCTTTATTAAGTGTGAAATTAATAGTAAGAGTGCTGCAGGGAAACTGTAGATCTCCAGTATAAGTCTGCATCACGTCTGATTTTTAAAGCTCCAGCCCATGTTTACAGTAATGACCTGCAGAGTTTGCTCTCCATCTTTTATCATGATTCAGATATGCAGAGTTAAGTGATGTCTCCCAGCAGCTCCAACTCAGGACTTGGAGCTCAGTTCAGTGTCTGAGAACCCAGGGTCTCTGCCCAGACTGAGGGACAGGGCTGCTGCTTTCCTGTTTGCTTAGCATATATCCCAGAGACTGACACACAGGGACTCAAAGCCACACACACATACTCATCCCACAGGCACCCCACACCCATGGGTACCCCCAAATACACGTTTGGACACTCCACTGTTTCAATACCTTATGCCAGACTTAGCACCCTTACTTTACAGGAGATCCAGCTTGACCTTTGCTAGCATATACACATCAATTTGATAAAGATACAGAAACTCACCCCCAGCAAATGATACCAGGCACATGGGACCTGTGGTCCCACTCCAGCTGCTGATGTTGAACCCTCACTTACCTCATTAATCCCAGTAGCCCCAATAACTGGCTTTGGGCACACACACTGTTCCCATCTTAGTGGTTGGAGGTTAAAGAACCACACTGGCTCCAGTAGCTGTGGATGAAACTCCACTGACTTCAGTTACTGACACTTCAGACCATGGGCACCCACAGCCACAGTCTCACTCCTTGCACCAAGAAAATTCACAGGATAGGGAGTGAAATTACACAGAGAGAGATTAGAAAATATTTACTAAAATTATATGAGAAGACAGGACCAGGCAGTGATCAGGCGCTGGGAGCAGCCAGACAAGCATGGTGATCAGTCCTGTTTTATACATGACTGATGCCTTTTACACCACTTTCTGCCTGATTGCCTTTCTGGTCCTCCCCGGCCCCCCTTTGTCTGCAGATTGCCTCATGAGTTGATACAATCCTAGATACTCCTCCCAACATCATGAACCTTCAGGGCTGCATCCTTATCGGTTGCAAAATTCAAGCTGGTTCTCTTTGAAGTGGTTCCTGCTGTTTCTTGATAGTCAATTAATTATTATGACAGATGAGGTTTATTTCTTCTCATTATCTCCCTTGCTGCCAGACAAGTCTGGTAGGTCTGTGTCTCAGTTTGGGGTTTTTTTTACTGTCATCCTCTTGCCCCTAGTCCCCCATTTTGATCAAGGTCCTCAGTCAGGTGATCCTACCAAAGTAAACATTCTTACACCCCATCTTTATCAACCATGTAACTGACCAGCTTTGTTTCTTGTTTGTTAGTCAGGTTTGTGCCCCTCTGTGTTTGGCTTCCTCCTCTTTTGTACCATCCTGTTGGAAAATGTCCTTGGTCAGATAACTGCAAGGGAGTTCCTCTTGCCTTCCACAGATCCTTACACCACACAGAAGTCTAGGTGATAAATACTGAAGGCTGTAAAAAAAAATTTTAAAAAACCCACTATAACCAAAAACCTTTCAATTTTTTGATAGAGAGAGGTTTTGAATGGATGTACCATTTGTTTCTGATCCTCTTGATATGAATTCCAGAAGCAGGGACACTATTAGAGATGGGGTAAGGCAAGAGAAACCTTGCTGTAAGCAGTTGCCATGACCCAGAAAGACCCCGATCAGTCAAGTATTTTTGTTGTCAAAAAAATCTACCCCCTGGACTTCTGTAGGATTATAGTATTTCTTCTGGCCTTCATGAAATTTCAAGAAGGCTAAAGTTGCATTCTATCACTAAGGAAAATCAAAAATTTTACGTTAAGTCTCTATTTTACTTTCACCTTGAAAAATATCTGTTCTCTGGACCACCTCAATGATAATTAAAATGTAACAAATAAAGTCAAGATCTCAGATATTTCCTTGTAGAAAAGCATATGATCAAAAATCTACTTTTTTTTTTAAGGCAAGTTTTATTGTTGGCTGCTTATATTATTAAAAGTCAGATTCCACTTCTGGCTTTAACTGTAAAAATAATATTAAAATAAACTAAGCAATAGTGTTACAGTGAGGATAATTTAATTTTTAAAGTGCTTAAAGTCTCAAGAAGTTTACATAATTTTAAGTCTTATTATTAGTAATTTTTCAATCAATTTATTTATTTTATAAGTCCTGGCTACCAGAGTAAATGTCCTGGAAAATTTTTTCACTGAATAATCTAAATGCTTTTCTACAGAAGGCTTATGATGTCCTATATGAAAATATTGACGGTCAAAAATACTGTGAAAGATGTGGCCTATTCCCTGCAAACAGCATAGATGACTACTATGATACATCTTTCTCTGAGTTTTTTTATTCACTTGTAAAGTCCAACTGAAATCCAGTGATTCAGTGATAAAATGAAAACTTCATTGGGGAAAATTTTATGTCTGGGAGCTAATATTACAATCAAAATATCAAAAATTAAGCTAATATTTTATTTCAGCAACATAAAATTTAAAAAATTATTAATTCACCTGACTGCCATAACTTCTTTAGAATTTTTTTATAATAATCAAATTTATAACTGAATAGAACAAATATATTTACTAGAATTAATATTATGTGTTAAAAATGAATAGTGGATAAAATGTAGTAAATAGATGTTTTCTAATGAAGTATATAATTGGGAAATATAATAATAATCAGATAGAGTATATTTAGTAATCTTCATACACCAATACTTGGAAAAATCAGTAACATTTGTACGACAATAAAACCTATAAAAATACGTGAAACCTAACCTTTATTCAAAACCAGAGTTATACCACCAATTTCACTTGGGCTTACTAGCATAAAACTGGAATAATGTAGCAGTAAACTGAAGAAATATCCATCTAATGATGGAAATATTACCCAGTGAAAATAACTGCAACATTTTATCTCTCTTTAAGACCACAATTTCTTTAGTCTTCTGTAAATATTAGCACTGTAGTGGTATCATTTAGCCTTAATGAAGACCCCTTAAGATGTCCTAAAACAGGAGTAAAATGCAATTTACTTCCTCTGTAACACTCCATTACACCAGACTAGTTGAAATGATCTTAAATCTTCATAGTAAACTTGTTCAGATAACCCTTTCCTATTATGTGAGAATTTGAATTTCTGAACTATTTTTCACATGAGTTTTCTTTTTAGTGATTTTTTTAGGATTGTTTTTCTTCATGATATATTGATGCTTTCAGCAGTCTTATTTACTTTTTTGTTAAACTCTCATATTTAAAAAAAAAACCTTACAGTTTGCTAATTATGTAATATTGAGTTCTAGCTTCATTACACCTAAATTTAAGCACCTTAAGAGAGTTATCACCCTGGACATTCAGAATTTGGGACTGAAGTAATAGTTCCTATGAATGTGTCTTTATTTATATATTGTTTAAGCAGCTTAGGCTTACTGTACTCTTCAGTTATATACCCAAATGTCCAAATTTAAAGGCTAGTTCATGTAGTTAGAAGGAAGGATTGCTTATTTATTTCACTTAGCAGGGGAAGGTTTCATGTTCTGCTTTCCTAAAGAGGTGGATGGCAAATGGTTGATCTTCAAGTAAGGATAGAATTAACAATACCCTGAGTACGCCTAATGAAACTTTGGAACTATCATCTCTGAAGGAGGTACTGCGTGCATCTGAAAGATGCAAGGAAGTGTGGGGGAAAAAAGCAACATGAAAAACCCTAAGGAAAGGAGTAAATATCTAAATGCAGGTCAAGATTTGTGGGTTACTTCTGAATGACAAGTCAATATGAATTAGATATATTTTCTTAACCTATCCAGAAATCCTTTATACTTTAAAATTTGGGTGTGGTATCAGCAAAGGTTCGAAGCATTTCACTGTTACATGCTAAGAGTGCACAAAATCTAGTCCTGAAGTAATCCTATATACTCCATTTGCTTACACTTTTTCCTTCTGGGCTAAGGGTGGAACAGCTGCACTGCAAGGTCTTCTTACTGTATCTTTTCATCTGTTTTCTTCAACTCAAAGGCTCTAGAAGCTAATTTTGACAGATGAGGGAACAAAGCTTGCACTTAATGGGGGAGCACCCAGGGTACAACAGGGGTGTTGTCTCACTCCTCTTGAGAAAGTGGGATAACTGAGAGCCAATCTGAACTGTCTGCACACAAACATTCAGAATCTATAAAATAAATGGGATCCTGAGACGACAAGTCAGCCCTCATCAGGAAACAGGCAAGTAGGGAGACAAACAACAATTAGGAATTGAAGGAAACCACTTTTGGAAAACTGAAGACTGGAGGAGGAACTGAAAAAGGCAGAGTGGACACATAAAAGAGCGGAACTTGTGGCAACCATAAGTCTGTGTTCGGTAGTGGAATAATGATGTAGGAAATACAGCAACATGGTGAAACAAATGCTTATCCATCGGGAATGAAGTAAATAGATATAAAGTCCTTCTAAACTCTTTACAGAAGGCAGGACAAGTTGTACTCTACCCAAAGGAGCAGCTCATATGCAAGAACTCTTTTATGAAATGGAACTGCCTTGAGAGCTTTTGAGTTGGGATCAAAAGGGATACAAATACTGACTGCCCAATCAAGGCATGTAGGCAGACAAGTCTTGTTGAAACTGCTAGAGGAAGTCCCCAGTTGAAAATAATGGTTCTCATGGGGGACTCTGACCACTTTGACACCTGCTAAAAGGGCAACATATTACAATGCAAATAGTCCAAAGGATCTCGGACAACAAATTTCTATCAGTAGTGCTGGCAAAAGTTATCAAGGAGAAGTAGTCTGGTCCTGCGACAATCAACATAGGAAAATTGGTCAATACATTATTTTGGCTGCAGTCATCCCAAGAGACTGGGATCTTTAGGAAAGTGAGGAAATGTTCTCAGAAATATTTAATGTTCTCATCAATAAGCCTATTAATGGGAAGAACACCATCCTTAGCAGGTTTGCAAGTGATATTGCATGGAGGTGGGGGGAGTGCCGCCCATATTCTGGAGGATAGGGATGCTAATCAGAGGAATCTCATTAAGGTAGAATGCTGGACCTTCAGGTACCTGGTCAAGTTCAACAAATACAAAGTCCTGTGCAGCAGTGCAGAACCTGAAAGGCAGCTCTCCCCTGCTGCGGGGGAGGGCTGCCCCCGAACCAGAACACGCAGGATGGTCATTCCATGGCCACGAGCTGTGGGGCTGGTCAGACACGGTTCTTGTAGAAGCGTTGCAGGTTTAGAAAGGCAGCTGTTTGGTTCCTGGTCTCCATGGTGTTTTTATTGAGGAAAACAGGGGAGGAGTGGGGAGACTGGGGAGGGGGAAGGGAAGGTGAGGGAGGGTACAGGTTCCATACGAGCCCAGAACCAAAGAGGCCCATTCCGGATGTGGCTGGGGATTTTATCTCTAGGGATGGGGGGTGGTCCTGACTCACATCCAGTCAGAAGGGGTCAGGGGGGCGGGGTCAGGGACAGGAAGGACACACGTTACAACAAATCCACTTTTTCTCTTATACAAAAGAAAAAAAAATTTTCTAGTTCAGAGTCTTTTGGAGCTGGTAGAAATTTCTTCAGTAGGGCTGGAGTTGAAGCTGGTTGGCTGAAATCAGGTGTATCTTGCTGCTCTGCTGTGCGACGGGGCTGTGCTGTCTGCTGTGCCCCCCTCAGCTTTGACGTGCAGGGAGAGGGGCAGAGCTTACACACAGCCGGAAAGAGACAGGGATTTTGGGAAAAATAAATTTTTAGAGAGCATGGTAGAAGAGCTATTTGGGGAAGAAGAGGGTAGGAAAAAAGGGGGGGAGGAGTGATTTTTTAAGGGTAATGGTACAAGGGGGGAACTGGCAAGGTGCCTGAGAGAATCGGTAGCAACTCAGCATCTTTTTTGACGGGATGCAGCCTTGTTAGTTACCTCCTTATCAGAATGGGAGGGAAGAAGGGACATGGGAAGGAGGAAAGGTATTAATAGGGGTAAACAAAACATACTGTAACTCAAAAAAGGGTTTTAACTAAAGAAAATACCTTTCTTTTTTTGAGGATTGGGCGGAGAGGGCCTTTTCCGGAAGCCCTCTCTAGCCCAATTCTCAAAATGCAACACTTGTTAATCTGTCTAAGGTTAAAATAAAAAAGAATGAGCTGGGTTTTAAAACAGAGCCCTACACCCTGCCGTGTTCTATGACTCAACCATTCACACCTCTGCACCCCCTCCCCTGGGGGGTGCCTTCAGCCATTCACACGTTTCCCACCCCCTCCCCTGGGGGGTGCCTCCAAATCACATTCATACAAACATTCACTCCTCCTCTGCTGCAAACTACACCTTTAGCAGAGGTCCAGGATCGGAAAATTTCCCTGAATAGGCACTGTAGGCGCTATCGGCTCACCCCCAGAGCCTCTCTTACTCTTGGGTAGACTTTTGCCGACTGACAAGACTGGTCACCGCTTTCCGGTCCCTTGCAGTCCTCTTCGTCACTGTTTTATCCTCAGCAACTCAATACAGACTTCACAAGCTTTCTACAAGTCCCTTCAGGGTCCTCTTCTTGGGACTCGCCTGTGTCTTTAGAGAGTCTCACAGCTCGCGGCCACCGCGTGTGCTGCACAGCAGGGATGGTGTTTGGCTGTGCAGAGTTGGTCTCGCCGGGGAGGGGCGCCCGCGACACAAAATGGCGGCTCACAAGATGGCGGCGCCCATGTGCGGGCCACGCGGCCAGGGTGGTCTCCGTCTGCAGCGCAGGCAGCGTCCCGCCGCGTCGGCGGCTCCCTGCCGTGCGTTCGCCGCTCCGCCGCAGCCCCGCGCGGGCCGGCGGGGAGGCGTGGGCCCCGCGGGCCGGCGGCCAGCTCGGCCCGGCCCGGCGCGGCCGCGCCGCTGGCCCCGCCGTTCCCCGAGCACCGCCGGCTCCTGCCGCCCCCCAGCTCCCGCGGGCTCCGCTGCTCCCCGGCGTGTCTAGGCAAGTCCTTACCGCTGCTCGCATTCTCCACCATTTTGCAGCAGTGCAGAACCTGAAAGACAGCTCTCCCCTGCTGCAGGGGAGGGCTGCCCCCGAACCAGAACACGCAGGATGGTCATTCCATGGCCACGAGCTGTGGGGCTGGTCAGACACGGTTCTTGTAGAAGCGTTGCAGGTTTAGAAAGGCAGCTGTTTGGTTCCTGGTCTCCATGGTGTTTTTATTGAGGAAAACAGGGGAGGAGTGGGGAGACTGGGGAGGGGGAAGGGAAGGCGAGGGAGGGTACAGGTTCCATACGAGCCCAGAACCAAAGAGGCCCGTTCTGGATGTGGCTGGGGATTTTATCTCTAGGGATGGGGGGCGGTCCTGACTCACATCCAGTCAGAAGGGGTCAGGGGGGCGGGGTCAGGGACAGGAAGGACACACGTTACAACAGTCCTGTGTGTGCATTTAAAACTCTTGAATAAAAAATCTGGGCACTGATGGGCTGGATAGCTGCTATGCAAAAATAAAATCAAGGGGTCCCAGTATAAAACCTGATCATCAGTCAGCATTTTTCCTGGGAAAAAAGGTTAACTGCTTAGTGAGTTAAATCAACAGCAATGTATATAGTAGATCAAGGGATGTAGTAGTGCATCTTATCTAACTTGAGCCTGACATTTTGGAATGTACGACAAATCAGAATTTCAATGAGGACACAGCCTTTTTTGTTTGGCTCTGACAGTCTTTTGGCTTGCACTGGATTTACATAATACTAAGGGATTATCAGTGGTGCATTGGAGGAAGAAAAGCATGGAGCTGGAAACAACTGGAATCTGACTAATTATGCTCCAAAAAAAAGAATAATTATTTTATAGATAGCATTAGATGAATTAGGGTTATAAAACAGAAGATGTTATTCACTGGACCTATAGGAACATAGTTAAAAGTTTAGTGTTAGCAGATACAATGAGATGGTATCACTGATATGATTTCACCAAATATCTTGAAAATTATTTTCAGTGAGTTTTATTGTCATAATTACAAAAGGTTATTTAAGGTCAAAAGGAAAACAAGGAAAAAAAACCGAACTGAGAGGTTTGTCTTATGTCTTTCACTTTATAGCATAATACAGTCAAGAACATTTTTATTGCATTTTCTTGTGCAATGTGTTGGTTAAACATAATGACTCTAATGGAAAAAATATTTTTTCAATTTCTAATTATTGTAATTAAGATTTCATTTGCTCTGATAGATTTAACCATGTGATTAAGTGTGCATGAAGTGAAAAAGGAGAATTTTATATACCATTGAAAAATGAATTTCAGTTAGACAGTTCTCCTTTATATTCCACTCCCGGTCTTTGGAAGCAAGTGGTTTGTACTACCTTTTAACAAGCCCATTTGTATTTTCTATCACAGATGAAAAGTGATATAAAACTTGATTGAATAATATCTAATGAAACTTCCAGAAAAGAATTATGGAGCTACCCATCCTTCAATTAAAAAAAAAAAAAAAATCATCCTAAGAATAATCTATCCAGTATAGTAAAACCCATTAGTCATCCATAATACAATTATCATCCAATCATTATTTTCTGCCTGCATTACTAATAAAACCGATAAAATCAATAATTTATGTTGATACTAGCTATCCATTTGGAAAAATATTTTTATTTTGGAATTTTTCATCAGATTAATATGGCATCCAGAGTAACTCATGGTGTCTTGATATAATTTCTAACAATAATTGCACCATATCATTCTTATCATGGTTATATTTAAGATTCTTCCAGAGATCTGTAAAAGCTACTGTGTCACAATGACCTCCTTGCTCCCCTCAAAGAAGGCCAGGTTACAATATTTTTAATACAGATATTACTACTCTTTTCATGGTGTATATGTGGAGGTATGGTACGCACGTTAACCTGTTCATTGATGCCATGCTCATCTCGCCCCAGAGCATTCAAACCCAGTGTGTGATTCTTTTCTGCCTTTAAGTATATGTAGTGAAGGCAACTATTTTAAGCTTTAATGATGTCATTCCAGTAAAATTATGGTCTTGAATTTGTTTTTTTAAAATAGAAATTAAGCACATATGCACAGCATTTTCCAGCATATCATGGTGTTTAACCCCTTTTATTAGCAGAGACATAAGTTTGCCAGTAGCAGCATATGCTGTGTATATTCAGTCTGCCCTTAGGTCTTCTTGCTTTGGGAGACAATGGACTGCAGGGTAGATTAAAGCCAACACTGTAAATAAGACTTTATTCTTTTGCCTTCTCCAAAGGCTAGTTTCTGTTTGGATTTAGCAAATTAATTTTTTTGGTTCATTAGTTTCAATGCGGCGTTTTGAACAGTTTTATTTCACCTGCTTGAAAGGAAAGCCTTTTTTTTTTCAACAGTTTAACACATCTCACTGAACTGCAAATGTAAGTAGAACCATATTTATGAAAACTGTTTTAGCTGAATAAGACATAGGTACACTAAACTAGATATTATGTACTTTGTCTATTAATATTTAATTGAGATTACGTAATATGAGTGTCATAACTTGATTTTAAACAAAAAGGGATTTTTTAAAAGGAAAATTACTATTTTTATCAGTGTCAAATTTCTAATGAAACAATTACACTTCAGAGTGGAAACAGGATATTAGTTAAATTTTTTCACAGTTTCTATCATATAGCAGTGAAAAAAAATAAAATTAAGTAAGAGTCATCCTCATGCATTTTTTGTTATGTTTACATAGAAGAGGAGATTGACTGATAGCTCTTAAAAGTAAGAGAAATCAGGAAACTTCAGAAATAACTAAATCAATTGTTCGCAAGAAGATAAACACTATACTATATCTAGCATTGAGAACTATTTCTCAAAAGTTGATTTCTATTGTTTATTTCTTTTGACATAGAACATAAATATACTGTTTTTATTAACTCAGTCACTCATCCCTTTGCAAGGCCTAATCAGTACTGGAAACTATGAAAAAAAGTAAGACAGATTTGGGGAGAGAAGGGCTTATTGTATTTCCTCTAGCTGTGCCCACAACTTCATGGACCACTAAACAGGAAGATAGCTGGGTTTGCTTTTCTGTTCACTCCACATCAACTTCAGAAGCAGCTGTTCTTCCCCTGAGAAAAAATCTGTTCACTGAATTTAGCACACAGTGCTAGGCATTGTCACCCTGTTAGGCCCAAACAACTTGCTTGAGTGCTGTGCATTCTCACCCATATGATATTGTCCGAAGTTACAATATAGATGTATTTAAGTATTCTATTACCACCAGCTGAGGGCCATTAGCTGTGACTCACCCCAGATAACAGCCAATGAGCCATCAAGGACCCACCACATGACTCATGGACTTATCTCATCCCATTGTGAGATGCTCCGCCCAGGAGGGAGGAGCCAGGTGTTCCCACCTGGATATAACCTGGCCTTGGAACTGCCTAAGGGAGATCTGTCTACTGGGTTCCCAGAGAATGAGAGCTACCACTGCACCTTCAGGCGACCAGACCTTCCACAGGATCACTGCTTCAACTGAACTACTTCAACTGCTACCACCATCCTAAGAGGGTGTCAGGTTGTATCTGACTTTGTCAGTGCTTTTCTTTGTATTATTTCACTTATTTTTAATTTTTCCTATTAAAATTTAATTTTGATTTTCAATCTCCCACTGGTTTGTTTTCAAACCAATACAGAGATATAACAGTAATTTAGTCAGGAGATTGGCTTATAGCATAACCATCTAGAACTTCTTGTTTCTTACTCTGATCAAACCATTTTGTCAAAGAAACAGCTTTGTAGTGATCTTCATCTTACTCTTAGGTGTCTACATTGGGACACAGAAGTTGTACTGTGGGGGCACCTGTTTCTCTCCACTGAACATAAAGACATGTAGAATGGCTAATTGAGCAGTTGTGTTTAACTTTTCAGTGTTTAAACTAGGTGACGTAAGTCACAACTGTAGTGTCTGAAGAAATATGAAAGTTTTTTAGCAATCTAAAATAACCTATCTACCCTCACATCTACACCCTGCACATCTACACCATTTAACATCAAACTGTTAAATGGACAAGTGATAAAAATGCAGTCTTTAATGTTCTTATCTTGATGTACCTAATCTTAGCAATGAC
The DNA here is from genome assembly GCF_008360975.1 of Lichenostomus cassidix. Taxonomy (NCBI): domain Eukaryota; kingdom Metazoa; phylum Chordata; class Aves; order Passeriformes; family Meliphagidae; genus Lichenostomus; species Lichenostomus cassidix. The sequence goes on along the minus strand of NC_139479.1, from coordinate 43,538,384 downwards.
TAAAAACCCCCAAAAAGATCCTTTTTTATGGTATTAATAATTGTGGTAATTTCCTGCTACTTCCTCTAGATGTACATTAAATTTAGTAACATCTTTATAATTGACTTTGTATAGAGGGCACACCAGAGCAAAGACTAGGTCATGAAGTCCTATTCTTGCATCAATCTGTGTATAACAAAACCACTCTTTCTACTCTGTGCATTTAGCAGAAATGTTATCTGCCACATATCAAGCTCAAAATATATTCAGAACTGTAAGTTACTCTTTCACAATGTTGACTCTAACAGGAAAGATGACTTTTTTTTTTTCATTTCAAATGGAAAACTCCTGCGTTTTTGAAGGAACATTTGAGTCATTCAGTTTCAGTTGTGGAAGGAACATTCAGTCATTCAGTTTTGTGTCTCAGCTTGTACTTGATTAAAACTCTATCAATCATTATTAAAGATTTCTTCATGCAAACAAAATAACATTTAGCTCATTTAACTTATAATTGTTCACTAATTGAGCAATAAGCAGTTGACAGAACTCTTAAATAAGCATATAAGTGTAAGAGATAAGTACATTGGGAATAAAGTTTCTTGCTGTACAGTTTTGGTTGGTTTTACTACATACACTTCATAATGTGATTGATATAAAATTATATTGCTTGTAAGAAATGAGTTTTCATTAATTATAATTCAATTTCTTCTTGGTTCATGTAGTATGTTATCAGAGAAGAAGGAAATTAAGCAGATTTTCTTCTTTCCTATTTACATTGTCTGGGAGTAGTATAGGTCTGTAACTCCTACATGTTCTTTCACATTTACACAAAGATTGTGTCTTTATAACAAATCAAATAACTTTATTACATAAAAAATAAAAATTCAATAGTATTTTGTTTTAAAAAGTTCTTCCCTTTGTATTTCTTGAAAAGTAATATATTTCACCATATTTTCATCAAACTCATAAAACCAAAATAAAAAATGAGTTGCTGTATAGAAAATATGTCACAGAATTTTACGTGAAATATTTTTCTCCTGATGTATAAGTTAAAAAAAAAAAAACCCAGACCAAAACAAAAAGGTGAAAGGCTGGGTTCTAGATTTGCCTGGCTAATTTAGTGGCCTTCTGTGAAGTAGTGACTGAATCAGTGGACAAGTGAAGAGCTGTGGATGTCATCTACCTGAACTTCTGTAAGTAATTTAATACATATTATTCTTTCCGCTGAATTGAAGGGATAAGGTTTTTATGGATGTAATAATTGATGAGTAGAAAAATGTCTGGTTGTCTGCATCCACAATTTCAGTCTACAGCTCAATGTCCAAATGAAGATCAGCAGCAAGTTGTGCTCCTCAGAGGTTCTTATTCTGATATTTTCATCAATAACTTAGTGGAATGGACTGCAAGTGCGCAGATGACACCAATCTGACTGGCATAGCTGATTTACTGAAGGGAAGAAGAGGCATCTAGAAAAACCTTGACAAGTGTGAGAAATGTGCCTGTGTGAACATTAGTGAGGTTTAACCAGGCTAACTGCAAGGCCCTGTACCTGAGCCAGAGCAATCTCTGGTATAAAATCAGGCTGGGGGATGAAGGAATTCAATGCAGCTCTCCCAGTATCTGAGGATACTGTTGAATGAAAACTGATCATGGTCTAGCAAATTGCCTTTGCAGACTAGAAAACCAGTGGTGTCCTGGGGTGCATCAAAAGCAGTGTGTCCTGCAGATCAAGGGAGGTGATTCTGCCCCTCTACCATGCCACTGTGGGAGCCCACCTGCAGTGCTGCATCCAGCTCTGGGTTCCCCAGCATGAGAGAGATGTGAACCTGTCAAAGAGGGCACAGAGAAAAGCCACAGAAAGACAAGTGAGAAAGGTGGGGTTGTTCAGGCTGAAGGAGAGAAAGCTCAGGGGAGACTTCATTGTGACCTTTAAGTGCTTAAAGGGGGCTTATAGGAAAGATGAGGACAGGCTTCTTACTAGGGCATGTAGTGACAGTGACAATGGTTTAAAACAGAAAGAGAGTGGATTTTGATTTGATGTAAGAAAAAAATGGTTTACTATCAAAGTGGTGAGACATTGGAACAGGTTTCCCAGAGAAGCTGTAGATACCCCATCATTGTCAACGTTCAAAGTCAGGTTGGCCAGGGCTCCGACAAATTTGAGCTAGTGAAAAATGTCCCTGCCAAGGGCAGGGAGGTTGGACTAGATGACTTTTAAAGGTCCCTTTCAACCCAAACCATTCTATAATTTGGACATTAAGGCTGGGCATTGCAGAATAGAAGACTGCATACGTACTTAAACTGGGTACTTAAACTGAGCTCTTGAGTTCTACAACTAAAAGAGATCTAGTCAACAGTCATTGACCAACACTGTTAAAAATCAAAGAGTATATTTAAAAGACATTAGAAGTCTCTGCTCCTACAGTGTCTATTTTTCATTTGACCTTGTCACAGAGTCTGTCATGCAAATGTAGGTATGCATGGCTTAAACACAAATTTGTGAAACTGGTGAGACAAGCCTATCAGCTCCCCTAACCTCAGGCTCCTTCTGCCCAGGGTGAGTTTAGTTCTGCCAGAAGGATATGCATATTGCCTTGAAATAGGCAATTCCATCAGACCTGAGTGTCTGTATGCCAAAGTAGAGAAATGGCATTTCCAGTGTTTTAGCATCCTTATAAGTTTCCTAAATTGAGTTTTAAATCAAACAAAATTTTTGATGTGAAAAAATGAACTAAATATTCTATTCCCACATTTATTTTTTGTTTTAATCCTTTACATGTGATTAGTCTAAAAACTAAGATCAACCTGCAAAATTTTTATCCAATTGGGATGTTTCACCAAATTGTCATTTAAAAAAAGATTCAGTTTTATCTTGTGGACAGGCTGGAGGGATTTCAAACAGAACAGAGGTAAAACGTATGAAAAGATAATCTGCCACACTTACAGCAATATTCTATTTCCATTGAAACAAGATATGTGATAGAACGCTACACTGACAAAAAAAAATGGAGGAGGAAAAGAAAGTAGAAATTGACTAAGAAAAGTAAGGAGATGATGGACCACATATTACCCACAGGTCAAGAACTGTCAGATCAGTATTAGCAGCTGAAATGAAGTATGGGCAGGCATGAAGTCCTCCCAGCAGCCACCAGTGCCACAAGGCATCTCAGAAAGAAATCCACACTAGCACTATGGCAGTTACTTTTTCCACTGACCTTGACAAAATACACTAAACTATTTGCACTGTCTGCTACAAGAGTATCATTTCAGAAATATGGAAAGAATTACTTGTGACTCCCAGTATTGCAAATCAGGCAGAAGGAATACTACTGAAAAGTTTCACTACATTAAGACATTTAAAGACATTGGTAAGCTTCATCAATAGTTTTAATACATTATTCATCACATTGTGCATTCAATTTCCAAATTCACTACTGTGAAAATATTTTTTCCTGATGAGATTCTAGTTAATCTTGGACAAAATTCTGAATGTTAAAAACAAAATAATACTGCCCCAAAGGTATTAGACCAGCCTTTATACATAAGACTCTGTGAAAATATTTTTTTTTTCATTTTTGATCCAACCATGAAAGAGCAATCGCTGGATTAACATTATATCATTGTCTCACACTCACAATTTCTGGCAGAGAATGTTCTGTCATATTAGCTACTAGTGCATGAAATAGAGATGTTTTCAGATCCTGGGGGGCAAATAATCAAGTTAAGTACATTTGCTCATATAATAAATAAAAAATGTAAATATCCATACTACCATGTAAATTGTCTGTGTAAACTAATGTTGCTTTCCTGTGCACCTTTTGATAATCAAAACCAGACAACAAACCCTGTTTAAATCCTTTCCCATAACTCATTGACTACCTGGTCTTCAAAACATCCCAATTATAGGGATTTGCCTTCATATAGACTATTACATCTCTGAGGATTAAAAGTGCGCAACTGTAGAATATTTAGATATGTGATATAATTACCAGTTGAGACTGAAATGAATGAGTAGTAATAATTTATCTGACTTTAGATTTCCACTTAGGTAGGTTCTCCAAACATTTCTTAGTTCCTTCCATCAGTGACATTCCAGAGGCAGATTTTCAATTTCCACAGAAAATTTCTTTACTTACTCTTCATTTTTTCACATTTGCAAAACAATAAAACAAAGGAAAAAGAAACCTCTCAGTAGCACTTCACCAATTATTGGAAGAGACAACTCATATGCATCCACAACGTCTTTTCACATCCTTTCAATAATTCCCTTTTTCCTAAAAAATTTTTTGTTTGTTTTGTTCCTAATTGATGTGCAAGAAATAAAATCTAATTTAAATTCAGACTTATAAATCTTATCAAAGGGCAAAAATTGTGAGAAGAAAAAAAAAGACAAAGATATGAGAACTGTACTTTTTGCTGTACACATTTTGTTCATCCATGTATTCTTACTGTTAATGGAAAAAGGGGAAACTGCACTAAACCATTATAAATTGTAATTTTTACCAATAAACCTCAGAAATCTCTTGCAATTTAAGTCAAGATAAATATGTTCAGCCACAATACTTTTTGCTAGTCTGGTCTATCAGCTATGGCAGAAAAATCTAATTCTATAATATTGTATGACATTTGGCTCTAGAAGTATCAGTGCTATTCCACTTTTTTATGTTATGTTTTCAAAATACAGAACTTTGATCATGTCTTAGTGCAGAGCTGTCATAATAATACCCACAATAATCATAAATGATTTTTTTATTGCTAACTCAGAACAAATGCTTAGGTTGCCTATGGTTTTAAAAGTTTAGTGGGTTGATAATACATTGCAGAAATTTGAGAGTTTTACATATGATTTTTGGAACAATTTTATAATATTTTGCAAGCTAGAGTTAAGTTTCATTCAAGTTAATTAATTGTGTCTGCGTTTCAGCCTGAAGACAAATTGCAAAGCCATTAAAAATTAATTTCACGTGTTTTTGTGAAAGGAAAATAGAGCTGTGAATGGGCTTAGTCTCTTCTGATTCAATAATGTAAAAGAGAGTCGGTTCAGCAGTTTTCAAAACTCAATTTCCTCCTTTTATTCTCAAATTTATATTTTCACAGTCGGCTTACTAGGCATTCATCTGTTTTGTTCCCAGAAATATTCATTATGTTTCTCTACAATCTGATGGTGATTTAGGATTGGGATTGGGAACTAAAAAAACAATTCTTTTTGCAAGGAAAACTCTTCTGTTTGGTTTGTATTGGTTTTGCACTTAACCAAAGAAAAATTTTGTACTTTTGTGAAAAAGTCAGAGCATCCTCATGGTTAAAGCAATGGGCTGAAGAGAACCATGATTAGACAGTAGTATGATCTAATTTTATTTGAATTTTGTTAGTCTGACTCTGAGCATGACTGGGCCCCCAGAAGAACTTAGCAGTGTATCCGTTTATCTAAATATGACTTTGAGTTTAGGAGGGAAGTGTGTGTTTCCACTTTCCTCCCACCCTCCAAAATCAGATAGTTCTGAACACGATGACAATCTCAGCATTAAATGTTTATGGTACTTTAGGCATCAGCAGCAAGATGGAATTTTAAATGCCTTAAAGTTAGATGGTGTTGAGAAACTCTGACACCAAAATTCTTATTGAAATAAAATTTACTTCTCTCTTCAGAATTTTTCTATTAATTTCAGTAGAAATGTTTGTGTATGAATACCATAATCAAGTATTGAGGCATTTGTTTCCACCAAAGGAATTAATTCCATAACAATTAATTCCCTACATCATCTTGTTCTTTGCCTTCATTGTTGATCCTTGTTTCATATTGTATTCTGCACTTCAGCTTTGGCAGACTGAGACACAGGTTCTTCCTATAGTGTATAAATATTAAAATTCAGCTTTAGGCTCATGCATGAATAATACAAGAAAATTATAAAAGAAGCCCCTGGACATAGCTCAACAGATGAGGTAATAACTTGAGTTCTGGGGAAAAAAAAGAAATTGTACTACAAGAGAAAACTACATTTTGCTAACAAAAGAAATCACTGCAGCTGAACAATGTTTTACAATTTTATCTACAAGCAAAAAGAGCTATCTGCTCAGGTATTTTTCAAAGTTTGGCAAAAGGGAGAAAGGTAGGTGTGGAAGGGATCATTGTCTCATTCAGTTTCAAAGGGAACTCTTGATAGCGTAACTGAATTTCACCTTTTTTCATCATTTGTTCTTTTTAAAAAAACACTTTTTATCACTAATTATATGTGGCATTTTCAGCACAGTGAATACTTCTAATGATGATGGTAGGAAGGCACAAGGGAGTTGACTCAGAATATGGAGGCAATGAGCTGTCAAAAATGATGCTAAATCACGTGTTGGAGTCACAGTTATCTTCTTGCTCTGCATTAAAAAGAAAGAGAACTTCCTCACTCCTTCTACCTCTGAAATAGAATAGTGGTTGGAAAACCACATTTCAAAGCAGGATTCTGGGAACAAATGAGATTTTTGACTGTATGAAATAATACTTATTGATAATGTACACTATTTTTTGACACTTGAGAAAATTTTGTCTCACATTTGAGTGTTGCTGAAAAGAAAGTGGACTTGACAAACCAACACTTCTTTAGTTCATACAGTGCTAAATTTTACCCTGCATACAATTTTTATTTTGTACATTTATTTCCTTAACCTTGCTAAGACCAAAATAAAAGATTCTTACAACATAGAGAAAAAGTGAGAGATTCTTGAAATGACAAGATAACCTACTTGCAGCAGGGAGCAGATTTATAGCCAAAACTAAAAACTCAGAGAAAAATATTTTGCTAAGGATTTGGAAGAGACTATGCAGAGAATACAAGTTACTGTACTAAGAAATAAAACTAGAATTCTACCTTGAAAAAAAATACAGAAATAAAAAGTATGAAATGAACAATCTTAAAGTAACAATATGTTGGGGAAAAAAATAAAATGCCATATTTAAAATAAAATTCTCTTTTGAATTAAAATGTTGGATCTACATTTTCTTTCTTTTTTTTTTTTTTAAATATATAATTCAATAAAGCCATGGTGAGGCTCACCGTAATTTAGATTAGACTTGCAATATTTTCCTGGTTCACATTTAAGTATATTTAATTTAGCAAGCTATTTTACTTGCTGCTTGCTTATCTCCAGAGTTGTGGTGTAGGAAAATTGCTTAAGTGTGCTGATGTCTAAAACAGATAAAGATTCAGAAGCTATTAAATTCTCTGTATTTTTTTTGTGGTTCTGATATACAATTCCTTCATTATTCTGTTTTAACATTTCCTAAATAGCTACTGAATTATGAAAACCAGTCAAAAGTTTGCCCAAGATTGATAGATTTGATAGTGGTTTACCATAAAGAAGATATGGGTGAAATCCCCGCACACATTTCAAGCTTTGAATGGAAAAAAGGGATTTTTTTCTTTAATTTCTATTTTCCAAAGTAAAAGATCCCTATAGGTATTAAACAAGTCCAGAACACCTTCTACAACCTTAGTGTATAAGGTTACTGACTATCTGAAATAGATATCAGTCATGTTTTCACTTTGTTTGAGATATTTACCTTCACACTGAAGGCTCTTCAGTAACACAGAATGAGTTTCTGTTGAGTCAATATATTTGTCACCCTGAGGAAGCAAAAATAACATGTGTCTTCCAAAATTAAACTTTCCCCATCTGAAAGCCTGATGCAATGAAAAAGGCTCTCATTTGAACAGTCCAAACATCTTAGTTTCCTATCAGACCCAAAGTCTTGAAAAAGATTTGAGAAAAACAGCCAGAAATCACAATTTCTAAGGTTTCCACTGAAGACTGGCTTTTATATTAAGTTAGAACAGCAACATAGAACTTTGAGCCTGTTATTTAAGAATAAGTCTTTTAGTTAACCACAGACTTGTTACAAAGGCTCTCTTGCAAAAAAAAAGATTTCTGAGACATGGAGCTAGTAATCTTGGCTTGCATATAGGCTGGTCAAGAGGCATATTTTGAAGATCAGTTGTGGGGAAGAAACAGATCCTTTAGATTTCTGTTTTGTTTTAGGCAGCACAAATAGACAGTTAAAGCTCTGGAGTCATGCTGTATCACTCCAACACACAATTTTAGCATTTCCAGCTGAGAGATTGCTGTTATTCTCCTTTGGATGCTTTTCCTGTCTGCTTGCACTCTGGCCTGTCACACTCCCATTCCCATCTTGAGAAGACTCAAATCTCCACTTTTTCCTTTCATTCCTTGTGCATTGTTCTTGTACACCATCACTAGTTTTACTGTCATGTCCATTGCTTTTCTTCAAAGAGTCTTTCTTACACAAGAAATACTGCACAATACAAAACTGTAAAGATCCACCTGTTAGGAAATACCTCTGCCTGGATTAAGGTGCAAATGAGGCAATATGCTAAAGTCAATGGTATGGATTTTATTACTTCTGTTGTAAATTCCTCTCTTCGCTGCTATTTTCAAATTGCCACTGTGGTGGCTTATCTTATGGGAAGTTCTTTCTGTGGCCTTGACAGTGTTTTGAGACAGGTAACTGCATTCTTTAATTAATTACAAGTACTCAGCAAACTGGTGAGAAATAACTCTGCTTCTAAAAGACTTCTTTAAAGTGATATAACTCCCTTTTATGATTTCATAACTTTGGCTATACATGAAAAGGGGAATGCAAAAAGTGGTTCCACATGAAAGGATAATGAAGTGGTTAAAAAATGATAAATTTATCTTTCATGAGTATTCATTCTTGACAGTGAAACTTCAAACTAAAATAAGAAGTATAATTGTATTACACTTCATTTAATTATTAGTTGCTCCTTCATTTCTTATTCTTCTTTCTAGTTTGTTGTTGTTGTTTGGTTTGTTTGTTTGTTTATTCCTACTTTCCACAGTCAATATTGAAGTATAAAAAAGTATAACAGAGGGAAACTTGAGAAACAAATCAAAATCTTTTAACAAAACAAAATATTAACATTTTTAGAGAGAATGGAAAATTTGGGTATAGCAGTTCATTTACTCAAAAAATATATTTTTGAAACTTTTACTCATTTTAATGTGCTTTATGAAGAACCTTCAAATTAGATATTTTAATTAACTTTAAAATGATAATTAATTGCATTAAGAAAAATACTTCAAGGTTAATTGTTTGAACCACTGAGTAAGGAGACTGTAAAGATTTTCCAAAACACTAGTGGCAGCAAAGGAACAAATAGAACCAATGATTTTGCAGTTAATTACCATATCCAAGAAAAATATGCAGATAGGAGAATAAGTAAGAGAAGAAAGGAATGCACAGGGGAGAATCAGGATGAAGACTAGATCTAGTCAGTTGACTTGACGTGAGGAAAGGACTTAATGACAAATAATAGAAAATTGTGAAGGATGCTGGGAAAAAAGTTCCATCATTACCTTGGTCTAACAGTTTCTGTATCAGGTGATTGTAGAATGGATGACTCTTAGTTTCAGTAGTTGAATAAAACACCTTTTGTTATTAAAATGAAGAAAAATATATGGCTCTTGACTAATTTTAAATGTCTCCAGATACACATACCAGCAGATAACAAAAGTATAAAATGTTTAGTATGAGAAAACATCTTTTGGTTGCCTTCCTGAACATTCAGTTGTTTTCAAAAGACTATGAGAATTTATTTATGTATTTTTTATTTTTTAATGTTTTATTATTAAAAATCAGAAAGTCTGGAGGGGTGAAATGCTAAAAATATTGTAGTGTAAGCAACAAATAAATGAACATGAGCGGCTTGCTTTTTATCAAGTTTAATTGTAGGTAAACCTTACTATACTGAGATTATTTTTAAAACCCAACAGTAATTAGTTCAAAGAATTAATGCCCTATTATATCCTGAAAGAACAGAAATGGCTTTCATCAATGTAAATGCTAAGTTTTCGTTAGTTAAATTTTATTTAGCCAAGAAGTGTGAGGTAGAGAGAGAGAAACAAATAGAAGACACTTGTCAGAGAGAAGGAGTGAGAGTAGAAGATAATCAGCTGGACGTACATAAGATTTAAGGTGCCTCCCAACTCAAATAATTCTGTGATTCTAGTTGTTTGGACTCCAGAAGTGATGTCCACAGCTGCTTTCTGCTGAGCAGACCCTTGGCAAGGACAGGCAAGTAGAGGGTGCAATGCTTTAGCCACAGGGTCACCTGGAAGTTCACTTCTGGTGGATTTTTGTGTGCAAAAAAGATGTGAAAATGGTGAAATGAAGCTTTACAGCACCTTTCCAGCCACACAAAGGATATGAAGGAGCACTCGCTCCTCCCTGCCTATACCAAACACACGCTTGCTTTCTAACACTGCTTGACTTCCTGGCCATTGTTGGCACCAGAGCATGGCTGTCCAAGCTGCACAGCCCTGGTGCAAAGGTGTTTCCACCACAATTCTTTGTCAGCTTGCCTTTAGAGAGAAGGGACAGCCCTGCCCTCCCAGCTTATCTGGGAACTCTCATGCTGGCATTGGTGGCTGAGCAGTCACTCCTCACAGGTAACCACTGGGACTTGACTTTGAAAATAACATCAATATCTCTGAGACACAAGAAATGAAATATGTAGACGCTTTTCTTATGCTTTACAAATTTTATTAAAGAGATACAAAATGTCAAGTAATTTGAACAGTGTTCTTTCTTAGGTAGTTTCCTCGGAACTTATAATAATCATAATTACAACATACTGTATATACATGGTTTTACATCATATATTGTAATATAAATATACAATATGCAATAAATAGAAATTATTTGCTTATTTTACTTAATTAAATTTTATTTTCATTTCTGTATTTTTACATTCTTATTCTCTTTAGTCTAACTACTCTTCTTCATGTATGCATTTTTAAACTCTTATTCTATTACTCTTTGACTTCTATGTATTTTTGAATTATTGTTCTTGTTCTTTCTCCTCTTCTTCTTCCATGTATTTTTAAATTTTTCTTCTTTTTCTTCTTCATCTTCTTAGTCTTTTTCATTGTCATCATCTTCATTGTCGTCTTTGACTTCTTTTTCTTCTTCTTCTTCATCTTTTTATTCTTCTTCATCTTCATCTTCCTGTCACTATTTACTAACCCTAGCTCCCATTTTTTTTGGCAGAACTGCCTGTGTCGCAGTCCTGCAGGGAGGTTCAGGGAGCAATCCCTGCTATTGGTGCCCTGTCTGTGCTACTCCTCCAGCTGTGCTGATATGCAGGGACACCAGAACAGCCCATGCAGCTCCCACAGTACCCTCCTGAATCAGGAGGGATGTTTCTTGGCAGAGGCTGGCTGCCCACTGAGGGCCTGGGCTCCCAGATGGGCAGGGGAAGTGCTGGGGCTCCTCTGTGGGGCAGGTTCCAGGCTCTCTGTCTTTGTGCCTCTGGCTCATCAAGGGCAGGTGAAGCTACATGTCCAATGAGGGCTTGGCCTTTTACACGGGGAGGTGAGGGGCTGGGGGTGCTGTGCAGGGCAGGGACCAGGTGATGTTTCTCGCTGCGGGAGGGCGGCAGGAAGCGGCAACCTCACAAAACGAGGTCGCCGCTGCGCGTATCTCCATGAAAGTCCGGCAGGGCGGCCCCGGGGTGCACTTAGCGTGGCACAAGACTCCGGCCACAGAAATTCAGCAGGAAATGGGAGGTGAGACAAAGGAACATACTGGACGCCATCTCCGGTCTGTCAGGGTTGTTTATTAGGGTCTTCGGGGGCAGTTGCAGGGAAGGGAAGAGGGGGAGGAAAGCAGGGGAAGGGGGTAGGGGCTGGCAGGCTCCGAGATAGTGACGTCGGGCTCATGCCAGCATGGGATTATAAGGGAAGAGAAGGGGGGAGGGATTGGCTCTCTCAGAGCCAATCCCAGGAAGTCTAAAGGGAAGACAGGCGGGGGAACACACCAATAGATTTCAGATATGGCAGGATGCATATTTCAAAAACAGCCAATAACATACAGAGCAGAGGAACAAAGGAAAAGCCACATGGAATTTTGCAGGACCACGTTGCTACAACCAGGCTCTCTTCACTTTTGGCTGCAATTGTTGCTTCCATTTCTACAGCCATCCATTGCTCCAACGCATACTGTTCCTCCAACTGCCAGCTCAGTGCCTGTATCTCCAGCAGAGCCTTGCTCAGGGTCTCACTGGTGATGTTCTGCTCCACGTCCAGTGGAGCCTGGCTGCTGGCTGGGCTGTTGAATGAGACAGTGGGTGGGGTCTGTGTCCATATTGATATCATCTCCTCACTGAGGAGGGAAGAACCTGCTGCGTTGTCCTCCTCTGGAGTGAGATGCTTGGGGACCTCCTCATGCTCAGCAGTTCCAGATGGCACAGCAGGTGCTGGCTCAGCCTCCATGGGACTCCCCAGGGCAGAACAGGCCCTGGGCAGGGCACAGGCTTCCATTACTTGGAATTTGTTCATAAGTATATTAAACCACATTAATGCATGTGTATTTCTGCGAAGTAACCTTGAATTGTATGTCTACAGAACAAGGTACTAAAGCAGGAAGCACTTTTGGCATTCTCCTTTGAAATTCTCTAATTACAGAGTTAAGCATGTAAGATCATAAGACTAAAAAGATTGTAGAAGAAGCATGACTTTAATCTCTTTGTTAGGTCATTTGTACAATTGCATGAAGGAACCTTCAGTCAAAATCCTGGCGACACTCACCAAGTGTTCTTCATGTATCTAATCGAGGAAGAGGAAAACAATTTTTGTAGGCTTTCAATTATAATCTGATTTTAATAAATGGTATTACTGCAGAATTAAACTAGTGTCACAAGATTTTACCCATATTTTATAAGTGTGCTGTGTTCATGAGATTAATACATGGCATTACGTTAAGTGGCATTTATAAAGCAATTAGTGCATTAGCATACAATTCAAAAAAATTATCTAATAAAACTTGTTATTGAAATGTCAACAAACACCAGTCGAAGAGAATGATAGAAACAAAAAGGGAACATTAGATGCTTGCCAATATCATGTTTGATGTTAAATGTTGTATGACAAAATTGCTGTATTTCTTGGGTTTTTTAAATAGTATTACTGGATTTCTATGAGAGGGGGGAGTTGCCTGTTTCTTTCACCCTGCAGTATCTGGCAATTTCCTAAACTAAAATTAAAATCTTAAATCTTAAATCTTAAAATTAAATTTAATTAAATTTAATTTTAATTAAATTTAATTAAATTTAATTAAAATTAAAATCTCTAATGATGAAAAAGCTTTGTTAGAAAAATCTAATACATTGCGTCTATTGAGGCAATATTTTGCCAGTAAGACTAAAACTAAGAATACACAATATTGTAAATCATTAGGGGAAAAGAAACAAGAAAAATCATCATCCAAAAGCACAAGTGTCATGGCTATCCCAAAACGTTATTGTATTCCTGTAGCAATGTGGGGTTTTAGGATTCCATGTGCTTCCATTGTTTCCCTGCTCTGTATGCCATTGGTTCATTTTAAAATATGCATTCTGCTGTACCTGAAAACCTATTGGTGTGTTCCCCCTGTCAATTCTCCCCCTCCATCTCCTGGGACTGGCTGCAGGGGAGAAAAATTCCACCCCTTCTCTTCCCCTTATAAGCCCATGTCTGCATCAGAGAGAGGTCTTCCATCTCTGAGCTGCTAGACCCTGCTACCTGCCCTGTCTCCTTTCCCCCTTCTCCTTCCCTGCACCCCTTTTCCCCATACCCCAAATAAACCTCCCTAGCAGAACAGAGATGGAGTCCAGTTCGTTCTTTCGTCTCACTACGTTTCCTGCTAGAATTTCTGTGGTTGGGAGACTCGCGCCACGCCGCGGGACCCCGGGGGCTGGGCGCCTTGGATCCAGTGGAATTATGAGGACCAGGGACTTCGCTCCGGGAACCAGCCTATGCCACCCTCCCGGAACCAGCAGTAAGATGGTTTCATATCTCTCTCTTCCCAAAAATTGTTACTGTCTCTTTCAGACTGGGCATGGCAGGAACAAGAATTTTGAGGCAGCCGGGAGCTGCTGGTCCCTTGAAAAGGTTGGGATTCCCAAGCTGATTTCCTTCTTTACCTGGCAGTGTTTGCTGAAGGTGGAGACCCTGCTTTGGGGAACTGTTTTTGGAGTGAACTTTGCAAACTGTATCATCAGCAAAGCTTGAGCTAGTCCCTTGGACCAGGTCTCCCCGTGTGGGAGCAACAGACAGGGTTTTGCTCCCACAACATACCTGCAGTGCAGAGCACATCAGCACCAGCCCTGTCTGAGTCCCTTCAGGATGGATTCCCCTCAACAGCCAAGCCCTTTTCCTTCACAGGTGCAAAGTGCAAAACACTGACAGGAACTCATTCCTGAATCCTTACTCATATCACAGAGACAAAAGTTCCTAATTTTGTTGAAGCTGTTAGTGACAGAAGTACTCCTGATCAGAGTGGCGGTGCTATTTATGGCAAATACGCTTACAGTTTTAAGGCATTTTTCCCTTAGAACATGTCACCTGCCATCATGTGGTGTAATCCAATGGTACTTCTGAAATGCTGAATAACCGTTATCAGGTACAAGAAGAGGTGTCACCACAGAAGTCTAGAATAATTGGGCAACAGCACCAACACCAGTATAAACAGTAAACAAAGAAAGAGCAGTACTAACTTGGTTATTCTATTCTTGGTACACATTACTCTTTTCTCCAGAGGTTGCTCAGCTGTTTCTCTGTTACAGTAAATTATATCATAACAACATACCTTCTGATGCATCAGTGACCTCATTGATTGTAATAAAACATAAAGTCATTAAAAGGCCATAATGGAGACTATGAACACGTTTGCTCTGGTTTTCTTCTTTTTCAGAACTCCCTGTGCTGTAAGAACAAGTCAAAAGCTTTGTGGTGAAAGGGACCTTTACAACTTGAGTATAAAAAATATGGTCTCAATCTGTCAGACGTATCTAAACAGAACTGAAACTAGTTAACTCAACTTGCCACCTCCCACAAGTCCAGCTTTGTTATATATCTGTCACTGCAAGTAAGACTTTATTTCTGAGACATGCACTGATTTTTGCAGCTCTGTGAAGTATGTGCTAATATTGTACGCATACAAAATAAGGTATTATACTAAAGGATTTACACTTTAAATCAATTTTTAATATTTTTAATACTCTGAGTAATATGTGTTTAAAACCTAGTTTACAAATTTTTATTTTAAATAAATTTTTGTTAGTCTGACCCATACTGTATGCTACAGCAATAGATCTTTTACTGTGTTAAAGACCAGAATTCATCACAATAAATTCTTACAGCTTTACAAATAAAAAGAATGAATCAGGATACACATCTAAAGGTTCCTTGTGAAGCTCCATATTAATACAAAATATTTTTTTATCCAGTTGTGTAAATAGGTTTTTAAGCAAGATACAAAGAAAAAGTCGTGTTTGAAATTCAGACATATCTGTCATTCTACATATAAGAATTAAATCAGTCTCCATGTGGCCTATTACTGATTTTGCCACAGAATAGAAGAAAATACCCACAGGTTCCTCAGAATTACAACTTTTTCTTAAAAATATTCCTCAAAATAGAACTCATATTTCCTGAACTGTAAATAAACTACAATATGCAAATCAAAGCCCCAGACTGAGTTGGAGGATGATGAATGCTTTTCCTATGAATTTCTAACCAAGGGCTTGTTTACCTCTTAAAAGGCAACTTAAATGATATTTTCTTCTCCTGCTCTCTATTACCTCATAACAGTAACAAAGAAGGAACATCTGCATGCAGAATTCCTCATTATGAGGGTAACACTTTTCAACACCAGCAATATATACCTACCCACGATGCCGTATTATAGTAGTAGTATAAACCACTGTCCAGCAGTGTATCTATCTCAGGTGCTTATAACAGGTCATGTTCTATAATGAAAGTCTTTAAAAGCTTGACTACTAAATATTACTAAGTCAGTATTTCTCATTCTACTGAAACTTGTCTTTAATTAGCAGGTACCATTCTACAGACAGAAGTACATCTGCATTAGAAAACTGACATCTCTCTGTGAGATTCACATTTTAAATGTCAAAATGCAGCACAAGGTGTTGTGAGAAAATTGGTTTGCATGATAGATTTCTGTGTAACTTTTCATTAGGTTAGATCAGAACTAAGAGCACTTTTACACAAGCAATTTTATTTTTTTATGGTAATTATGGGAATGTTACTGCTTCTAGTGTACTCCATTTAAAATTTATATGATTTCTTTGTTTTCACTTATTGATTCTTTGTCTTTTTCTTGGTAACAAAAGGAAGCTGACTGTTAAATCTGATTAAATCTATTCAAACCAGATGCCTCTGCCAAACCACACTGGTCTCAACATCCAACTGGACAAGAATAAATGTTTTCATTACAAACTGAAAGCCAAAAATCCATATCATATTATAAATCTCATAAAGATATGACAATCAAGTGAAAAGTGAAAAATAGCAAAGGAAATGTAGCAGCTCTAAAGTTCAGACAACTGGGACATGCAAGTGTATTAAGTCCTTCCAAAATTAATGAGAACCTGTTGTAAAAAATATTTGCATGAATCTGCATATATTAGATTTTTTTCTAAATGTGTCAGCACACAGTACTTTGGTTAGTATTACAAAAAAATGTAAAATATCTCGTAACTATAATTCCTTATTTAGGTATGTCTCAGTTTGTGGCTAGCACAGTTTTTCCCATGAGAAGTTTTCTTGTGGTTTGTAAATAAAGATAAAGTTTGGATGTTTTTGGAACAGTGTCCCAGAACTTGGGCAGTGCAGGCCTGGCCAATCAGGCCTGGGGGAAGGCTTCTGACTGACCAATCTGGGTGACTTTTGAGAACTCTATAAATGTGATGAAATCAAAACAATAAAGGTCATTCCTTCTTGCCACTGAGAACCGATGCATTCATTACTCTGCTAGCTGCTCAACAGCGACATCAGTTCAATTCTACAGTTTAAGAATTATGATCTATGTGTTAGATATATTTATCGAATACATATATCTGCATAAAAGATAAAAAAATACATGACTATTTTAAGCTCTGCCTTTTTTTCATTCACAATGGTTACACTTTGAACTACGAAAGATTTAGATTTTGACAATATTCATGGTTTTGAATTTTCCTCTAAAGGTCTGGTGCCTGATAGAATTGTGAGTTGTTAGACATTTCTACTTCACAGAATCACAGAATACGTGGAGTTGGAAGGGAGCCTTTAGCAATATCAAGTTCAATTCCTGGGCCTACACCATCTCCAAGAGTCACACCATGTGCTCTGGAGTATTGCATGAGCTTTTTATTAAGTTTGATTCATTTGATTAAGGCCAGTCCAGTGTAAACATTGATTTCATTTAGAACTGTGTGAGAAATTAGTATACCGTTAGTATACCATTCACTAGAATGTTGCTATGAAAATGCTATCCTACAACTGCAAACTATAACAGCAGTGGCTCAATAAAATGACAATAGCAGGTGCAACTCAAAGGAAGACCTATGCCTCAGTCATAGCTTTATTCTTTGTGCAAGGATATCTAGAGACAGTCGTCAGTAATAGAAGTGCAACATGAACATTTTGCCACCTTATATTGGACTCCATCTGTGATCAGTTGCAGCCACATCCCTTCACACAATGCCAAATAGCCAACACAGTATCTGACCCTGGAATTTTCAAAGGTCCTTATATTTCTTCTATTTTTTCCTTTTTAGATCATTGACTGCCACTCATTTAGAATGAAAATCTTCTCTAATTTTGCTGTGTGATTCTGACATTTGCATTTTTTCTACTATTATTCAAATATGTAGACTTATTCAGTATGACATAATGTTCTGACCCAGGAAATGTAGTTTTTCTCCACATTACACTAGATTTGTATTTCTATTGAAAACAAAGGAATTTAAAAAGGTAAAAAAAAGACTAAATGAATTAAAATCTTACCAACTGTAAAAAAACCCCTATGCTATTTTATGCACATTATATGATTGTTTGAATATTTGAAAAGATCCAGGCCATGAAATTGCATGTGGTTTGGGTTTGAAGTTCCTAACATATAGTGTTTTTGCAACCCCTAATCTAAATCATCATTCATAGTAGGAAAAAGTGGCCAAATATATTACTAGCCAACCATAAATTGTTAAAACATATTGTGTGGATTCTGAATGGGGAAGTAAATGGTGGTGAATTCCCATGCTATTTACTGCTCACTGTGTTTCCCAAGAAGTAACGATTGAGTCTTCAATACAGAGTGCTGGGGAAAGTATTTCTACATGACTAGAGTCCAGCACTATATGACATTAAACTGCAGGTCATTCGCAAGCTGTTGTCAACGACAGCTTTGAAATCTAGGTCTAATGAAATGGTTTGCTTTTTCTTTCTTGGCTACCTCTTCTCTAGACTAAAGATCCATTGTTCTGTGCCCTGAACTGCTTTTGTAAGCTCAATTTATATATTGATTATCTTCTCTGCTGTAAAATCAAGCTTGTTATCTACAGCTCTGGAAAAGTGTTGACACTTTCATACAAGCATCTGCCCTGATTTCCTGTCCAGCCTTGGGTATCTACACCATCCTTTTCCAATTCTGTTTTTAGAACATTTCAACATGAGATGTCTACGACTTTAAACTGTCTTTTCACATCATTGATTTGATTTGCTATTTTCATTGTATCAATTAACAATTCTATTCAAGTGGATACAGGTTTAGCATTTAAAAATTTTGTTATTTTTTTCTTTTTAAACCCTAACACTTGTATAGGAGTTTTATTTGAAATGAAAGGAGGCTATAGTACCTAAAAGATCAAAATATCCTCTGAGAATGTATCACAGCAATTTGTTTAGCACTTAGTATACACTAAGAACTTTTAAATTCTTCCTTATAAATGTTCTTTTGTAACAGGCATTGCATAATTTAATGGAATAATACAGAAATTGAAAACTGATTAAAAGTGTAGATCCCATTTCTCACTTGGGTCAGCAGCTAGAGCATCCTAGTGAAAATCACAGTGAACTCAGAAAACTGATCATTCTTGAAATATCTCAGGTTTTTTTATTATCATCCATGTTATAAAAAAATCACTGAGATCTGTGTACATATTTTATGTTCATTTTGTCTCTGGAATTGAAATCCTATGCTTTACTCAGCATTCTGCCTCATGTGGCAAGTCCTTGTCCTAATTACCATCTTCAGTAGTTGCATATTTACCAGAGGGAAATATTGTACAAGAATTCAAGAGCCTTTGTACTCTAGAAATGCACTGATCAACCTTATAAAATCCTTATCTATACTCCATTCTAATTCACCAAGCCTCCTGTATAAGTCAAATACTGTTCACATAGTATGTATTGTTCATGTAGAAGGTATTTCCATAACTTAGCTGAGCATGTAAAAATCAGCCTATTACTTGTTTTGTGTTCACATATTCATCAAATTCCCACATTACTTTTAAGAGAGTATCTTGTCTGGATACATATTGTCAGCTTGCAGAAAAATGAAACAGCAATTCCCTGCAGAGATGGCTTTGTGAGTGTTTTTGATATACTGCAGGAAAATAAGTGTCACTGTTGTACTTGAAGTACAGTTCATGCTGCGTTCCTTTAGCAGATTAGTACCCAGCTCTTGCTTTGCAAGGGAGTTTACATTTTGATTGAGTATTATAGGCTGAAGATTTTATTGTAAAGGTAAATCTTACCTGTGAGGAAATAAACCTTACTTCTGTCTTTTGTGTGTTCTCAGAGCATAACTGAACAGTGATCCTGTTCATGGTTTTGAGCTCATTCTTCGTTTCAGATGAATGAGAAGGGCATCAGGCTTTCTACAGATCCCATTACATATTTCATATTTTCCTTTTTTTTCTCCTTGCTTCCTGCTTCCTCTTGTCAAGCAATGCTGTAAGACTTGAAACCAGGAGATTGTACATCCACATTTATGCGCATTTACATATCTACTTCATATATAATTGTTGAATCCTTTCTACTCAAAAGGGAAAAAAAAGACACTTCTAGGCTATAAGCATTCATCTGAAATAAACTCTGCTTTACAGTAAGTTTATTGTTGTTCTCTATGCTTATTAAGAAAAAATATTAACCTGATCAAATGAAGGATAAATATGGTACAAATCAAAACTTTTCCACTATTGAGTAAGCAGAGATGTAGGAATAATTTTAAGACCTCGACATAGGATCATAGGGTGAATTTAGTGAAACAGATGTAGTTGTGTGTAGAAAATGGAACAGTGATGGAATGGAGGAAAAATAAGTTAAAAAATGTTACAACTTATGAAGCAGACTGTCACTGTAAAATTTTGGGAAATGCTATGTGTTTATATTTCTGCATAGCAAGCATTTCCACATTATGAAAGGCAATTGCATGGGTCACATTGTTCACAATGCAATGAAGCATGCAGATAAACATCTGCCCTGTGACAGAGCAGTACAGAATATTAATGTGGTTGATGACTTCTTTTCTTTAAAAAAAAAATTCCAGAAGAAAAACTGTATTGTGTGAACATTGACAGTTAAGTCTACTCTCGTCTGGGCTTTATTTCTAGAAGCAAGCCACTGTTACTTTCTTTTTAATATATATTTATATAAGTTGGGTATGCTAGCAGGGTTTTATTGTTTTGTACAAAAGAAATTTTAACAGACTTTAAATCATGCCTGACTAAATAAGAAAAATCCCTAAAACTGTGCACCACTTCCCTTTCATTGCTATGCTTTTGTCTGCCCATCTTCGCAGTGGAGATAACTTTTTATTACAGAAATGCAAATGCCTACAGCAACTTCTAAGTTCTGAAGTCAATGCAATGAGAGTCATTATCATATTTAACTCCACAGATCAGCATAACTGAAGGACAAAAATCTCTCTAAAATTCTCACTTTTCTTAGAAACCCCCCAAAATTCAAGAAAATACTAGTTTTATAATTTGGGGTTGAAAGAAGGAAGAGAGGAAGACATGAGAGATTATAACTAATCACTTATGTGGAAGATTTTAGTAGAAACTTTCAAAAGTAACTTTTAAAGTTACTTACAAAGTAGTAACTTTTAAAGAAATTTTTAATTTTTTGTGTAAACCACGTAGGCAGTTTGAAGTATGAAATTTTGTCAGCAATTGCGTCATAACAAAATGTGCATGTACATAGCCAAAGTAGTACAAAATCAGAAATGGATTCATATATGTTGAAGGTAGTTAAATTACATCCCTCTTTAGACATCTACGGTCATTTCATATTGAAGATAACCAACTTTGACTTCCTGTGCAGTTAATGTGGAAGAAAAATATATTTTGCTTTCAGTTTTGCAGCGTTTTGTTAGAAAAATAAAACTCTTTTTTATGCTGAGAGAATATGCTGAGACATGACCTTTCCATTGGCAGTGAAGGGAACACAAAATGACACACATAGATATAGATTTAAGATGTCTGCTCAGATTAATCCTACCTCTGGTCCTTATTTGTCCAGGATTTCTATATTTACAATGGAATTACAGAAAGTCATCAAAAGTATGTTTTTATTATATGACTTTTTTTAAAGTCTCTGGAAGGCATTACATTATTCTGTAACTCTGAAGAGTACCCCATGGTGTTTAAATCCATGTATCATCACAGACGTTAATAAGTTAAACTCCCCTTCCTTCACTTCTTCACCATCGTCCTTCATTCCTTCCATGCCTTCCCCTTCACCATTTTAATGTCCTTAAAATCAAGAGGGCTGCAGTGGCATGTTGGGGAAGATGAAATAGGAAGGCCTTACAGATATGATAGCCTTGCAAAAGATGATGAGAATATGGAAAATATGAGCAAGATTGAAATGAAAACAAGATTCGAGTTGTAGAGTAACTAAGAGAACAATGGCATGACCAGGGCAGGTAATGCCCCCTCTTGATAGAACAATGCCCTCTGCCCAGGCAAGTCCAAGGGTCAGAAACATGACCCCGTATGGTAATGGGACGATTCTTATAGGCTGTATGTAAATGCTGTAGGACTTGTAGTTTATCTTAGATTGGTTAAAGAAGAGTTGAATATTCAACAGAGAAGACAATTTATTGTATTGTAAACGGCAAATCGCTCTCTTTTAGCTCTCTTCTTTCTGCTCTCTCTCTCTCTCTCCCCTTTCTGCTGGCCTGCTTGGAGTCGCGTCTTGCGGCTCACAGGCCTCTCACCCCCACTCTATTTCGCAATAAACCTTCATGTTCTAAAACTCATCTTTAGAGATCTCTTGTCCCTATTTTTACCCCCATAACTAAACCCCACGGAGTCAATTCTTACAGTGGCATATTGGAGAGAATGACTTCAATGATAATCTACTATTTATTTGAGGTTTTCAGCTCCTGGGGAGGCGGCAAGACCCCCCACATCTCACAAAAGAGGGGTCCCCAAGGCGATCCCCCAGGCTGAACCGGCCGGGCGGAGCCGGGAAGCCACGGCAGGCGAGCACGGGATGAATCCCCGACGGAGGACAGCAGGAGACATGGTGGTTAGAAGATGCAGACTCTGTGCCTTAGAAATCCAGGGTTTATTAGGGTGCAGCGGGTCTGCGTGGGGTGCGTGGGGTCGGGAAGGGTCTAGTGGGAACCGGGAAGGGTCTGGATCCGGCAGTGCAGAGCCCAAAGCAGAAGCAAACACGGGGTTAAGAGGGATAGAAGGATGGGAGGGGTTTGGAGAGGAGAACCAGCTGGGACGTAGGGGATACAGGATTAGCAGGGGAGCTAGGGAATTGGGATGCAGGGGGGTGCAGGGAGGGAGGTTACAGAACTTTAAAAACTAATAATAAACCGCGGGTAAAGGAACATTCTAGCTATTAACTCTAAAAGGATAAAAAGGAGGAGAGATTCAAAACCCAATACTTCTGTTCCCTGATGCATATTTAGGAGATTATCTGCAAGGTGTATTGGGGGAACATCTTTCTCTCACCCTGCCCTAAGGTTTCTTCAGACCTAGGGGGCTTCGTCAGGTACTTCAGCCTCCAAGCTCATCTGGGCTAACCTCACTGCTACATTTATTGACATCCTATGTCAGTAATTCTAAATTGTTTGTCTTTTATTTTTTTTTCTTCTTCATCAAATGAAGGAGGAAAACATTTGTCAAGGGTTAAACTATTTGTTGCATTTTTTTTTAAATCAAAAGCCAGTATTTCTAAAACTATGAAATTTAATTATTGGGCCTTGGTATTTTATACTTGAAATTCATTTGTAGATCATCAAACAATATGATAATTGTGAAAGCTAGTGACATGAACTATTAACTGTCTTCTTAATATTGGCACCATTACTTCAGACTGTACCTCTGCTTCCTAGCTGCAGCAATTGAGGCTAACATCAGAGTTCCCTTCAAAATGAGAAAAGTGAAAAATGAATCTGCAGTCAATTTGGGGTTTTCTAAGCCAATAAACATAAAATATTTGACCCAAATACAAGCGCCTAGATTTATGCATGTTATTTTTTGAATACTGAATATTTTTTACATCATGATAGCTAAGTAGCTTCAGAGAAAGTGCACACTGAAAATGCTGCTTATATGACAGCTTTCTGTCATAAACACTAAAATTATTAGATTACTTACATATGCAGTATTACTACAGAAATCTTTTGACTAGAACCTTCAACAAAAGCAACATGTAAAGATACTTCCTTTTTGCAGCAGTAGAGTACAGCTCCTTTTCATCATTTATTTTCAGTCATGAGCATTACATGAATGAAGAATCAAGACCAAACCTACATGGGCTAGCTACTCATCCTTGTAACAGATTTTCTTTACTGCAAAATACACAAGTATTTAATTATATAGCATTTTTTAATTTGACTTTTCTTTTAGGTTTTTTTATTTCAATATTTTAGAGCCAGAGTCAATTCTTTCAGTGGCTCCCTTTTTATATTGCCTACTGTCTTAGTTTCTCATATATTTTTATTCCTAGCCTTCCTTATGCTCTGCCAAAGACCAGTACTGCTTCTTTCCCTCCCCTTCCCCTGGCTTTTGATATATTTACATTGAAAATTCTT
Source organism: Lichenostomus cassidix (assembly GCF_008360975.1). Classification (NCBI taxonomy): domain Eukaryota; kingdom Metazoa; phylum Chordata; class Aves; order Passeriformes; family Meliphagidae; genus Lichenostomus; species Lichenostomus cassidix. The sequence goes on along the minus strand of NC_139479.1, from coordinate 43,514,497 downwards.
TGGTTTGTCAGAATGCAGTAAATTCTTGGTGTACATAACCAAGATTTACTGACTCCTATTCCAATCAAAATACTTTAATGAAATCTATGATTATATTTTCCATTAAAATTGCCTTTATCTTGTGAGGAAGAGTATGATTTTTTAAATTAATATTTGGTCCACAGTCACCATGGTTTACTCTACTCAGTAGCAGTGGCACAGGGTGCCTTCTAGAGGGCACTCCTTGCTTTCAACAGAGAAAGCCAACCTTTTCCAGAGAGAAATTTAGAGCACCTGTATTAGCCTCAATCTCTGGATGATTCACCAGAAAAGGCTGTCATTTTCTCTTTTTCTACTAACCTCATTAACTACCTTCATTAAACAACTTCAAACACATAGTCTAAGTACAGTCTGTAAAAACAAGGAAGTCTACTTCAATTCTCCTCACTAAGAATGCCCACAGTGTTGTGGATTTATATGAATTAAAGCAGTTTTTTGCATTGGGGAAAAAAAATATGACTCATGTGAGAGCTAATGAAAGTTCCTTACATAGATAGCTGTCTAGTTCCTTGCTTTATGATTAATTATAATTAGAGCATCAAAATTTTATTCAAATGGCAGTTCCTCTTGTTACTATTTGAGTATCCTGGACGAGAAGATTATTCTTTTTGACTGTAACAAAACATAAGGAATGCTTTCCTAGTAGCTTCTTAAGAGAAAAGCTTCTTCTTCTGTACATGGACAGAAATCTGCAGAGTTTGATAGGATTACTTCTCAAGTCAAGACATACCAATACTCAAGCTGACTATGTATCATATATTCTTCCTTAGATTTTCCCTTTGTATCTCATAAAGTAGATTTAATTGAGTCCATGGAGATTCTTTAAATGCAGGGTAGTGTCCAGGTGATATATTGCCTACATAAAATTCATGTATTTATGCAACCATACCCTACCATATCCATTCAAAACCACCATAAGGGATATACCAGTAACACTGTAGCAAATATTTGATTATTGTAAAGACCCAAATGGGGATTGGTATCAGCACATACTGTATACTGATTGTACAGCATTGTTGTGCTGTACAGAGTTTATGAATTGCCTGGAATAAGCTTCAGAAAGAAAAACAGAAACATAATTTAAATTTCTTTAAAGAAAAGTATGAAAGAAGATGCAATACAAGATGAATGAACCTCAAGGAAAAAGTCACCTGAAAACGTTATTTTGGGTTTTTTAATTAATTAAACAATTTAATGGAATTATGTAGTTGCAGTCCTGGAAAATATATTATTCATTTTAGAGGATATTTGCAACAAAAGACACTCTCCATTTTTCTGTAAACAACCTTTTCAAAAGCCATGCATTAGCTACAAGTGTCTTTTCCTAGACAATCCTTGAGGAAACATTCCATTTCAACTTCACAATTGCCTATACATGAGAAACTCCTTCACATTTTATGTGAGTTCAGAGTGATAAGGTGTTGTAGTCTGTGAAACATGTCCCAGTCCAGAGTTTTTGACAGGAAAAATGCTTTTCTACTGCTTTGAGTTTGGAATTCTGAATTTCTATAAATACCATGAAAAGGCAATTTTGTAATATAAACACAGCACAGAAAGTTTTTAAGCACAGCCACTACCTTATCAGCAAGATTCCTACAGTAGCAAATGTGAAACTCAATTTTGCACAAAAGGACAATCACACAGGCAGCAATTTTATTGTATGAAAGAAGAAAGCATTTGGAGAATACATTTAGTTTGCTAAGATAAGAAGTCTCACATAAATGGCACTATTTCCTTTTGCAAAAATCTCGAGTGTGCTATTCTACTTAAAAAGGAACTGAGTTAACCAATTTACTCTAGCTCAGCTCACTGTGGCACTGGAAGATACATGTAGATGTTAAACTGTACATGAACAATTAGAGAAGAAAATGTGCAGATGTGACAGGCCTTCAGATTTTTTTCTCATAGCTTTTCCAATCAGTCAGAAAATTGTCTTTCTTTTTCTAGTAGTAAGTACTGTACATTACTCTGCAGCAGCAATTGCTTGCTAGAGGTTTCTGTGGAACAAACATTGTTGAACAAAGCTCATAACCATAGTCAATTCATTACAGGGTATATGTCAGTCCAGCGATGTGGAAAACTATGCTACTGACATGGAAGGGTCAGATACTAGATAAAATCTAGAAGGATATGGGCTGTGAAATCTAAGTGAGAAGAGAGTCTTGGTCTCTTGAGAAATGACAAAAGGGACTCTGACGTTAGTATGTTTCATCCTCTGATCTGGCCACAGCAGATGGCATTGGAAGTATCTCTAGAGAAAAAAGACTCAAAAATAGCATTTTTCAAGGGAGTTGCTTAAGAATTACTAGGAAATAACTCTATAGGTAATAAAGTATAATTTAATTGCTTCACACTGTTGTGGACAGATTCAGACTCCCTTGTACATTTTAGATCTCCATCTAGCTGGGAAACACTGGGGACAGTACTGAGGAAAATAGGTCATTAATTTGATGAAGTGTTTTTCAGTTTGCCTCAACTGAGTTTCTTCATCATTTTTGCAGTCTATCACAACATACAGGAAATAAACATTAGATCAAGCTTTTCAATTAAATTAAAAAGAAGATTCACCTTTATGCCAGCATTGCATAAATTTCATCATAATGGTACGGAGATGCTGATGCTCTGTCTTCACATACACATATATGTCTGTGCTTCCACTTTTCATTCTGCTAATAAAAGGATGGGATGGGGAATAGTAGCTACTTAAGTAAATCTGTGAGTGGTGAAATTTTAGATTTGGCACATATATCAGAACTTAGTCACAGCTGAAAGAAGCTGGTCTGTTTTTTATCCACATTTACACAGGCAAATTGACTGTTTCTTGAATAAAACCTCCTTAACCTCATTTAGATATCAATATAGTGTTGATTTTCTGATGAACCTCCAAATCCCACCTTACCTTTCCTAAGAAAAGCTGTTCAAGCAGTGTACTAACTCATCTTACTCTGATCTCAACACCAGCTTTCTGCTGCTGTGATGATGTGCAGATGCAGTAGTCATCTGCTGTTGAGGAAATAGCCTTTTCTCCTAGCAGCTACTGCCACAGTCTGACAAATCTTACCAGAATCAGTTAAAAGTCTATCCATGGTAGACAGCAATATTTGAGCTGTGACTGTGAGGCACAGTAAGTGCAGCTTGGATGGTACTCATCTTAGATGCCACCTTCAAAAATTCTCAGATATAATATATAGTGCTGTTAATACAACTGTGTCTTCACATAGATAAAGTAGCCAGAAGCTGGGTTAGGGAACATAATATTCTGATTTGCACTACTGTTCCAAGGTAGCATTTTAAATTTTGACCTCAGTTCCAAGCAAACTCTTTCCAAAAAAGGCAAAGGTTTTCAATTTTAAGTGAAGATTCTGCAAACTTTATTTTATATGGTTAATGATTCTTGTTAAAAATACACCCACAGGGTAATTTAAAATCTTTTAACTACTGAAATTAAGTTTACACAAACTCTATGACTTGTTTTCTTTGACAATGAATCATATGTGACATGAGAGACAGAATTTTGCATTCTTTCTCTAGTTTCTCTGCATTCTTTTTTCAATCTGCTGGATGACATAAAATGAAAATTAATTTTTATTTTTTAAAGACAAAAAAAAATCCAATTTTTTTTTTGGTAGTAATCTTTTCATTTTTCAGTCAGCACTTGTTACAGTTGAATCATGTCAAATGCAAAAGCTGAAGTTCCCATAGTAACACTGACATTTCCACAAGCAATAATAAAGCTTTTAGAGTACCTCATGGTACTGTTTATTTCATTTATGTCTTTAGTTTTGCTCTTCATTTTAATCTGTTTTTACTATTCTTGCACTATTTCTCATTTGAGTTATATTAGTTGCTATGAAACTGAGGTTGTAGATAAAGATTAAATATATTGCTACCCACAAGCATTATATAAAATCAGTTTGCTTGAATTCTGAAATGCGTACTTTGAAAGTGAACTCTCTCTGAAAAATAAAATAAAAATTAACACCCCCCAAAAAACCCAAGCTCCCCAAAAAAAGAAAATAAACCAAAACCACAACCAAACAAATTAGAAAACACCAAAAATCCCCTTCAGCTAAAAGAAATCAGTAGTTACTATTGTGTACATGAGACTGAAAGAATTGTTTTAGAATAAAATAAGTAATGCATTTTTTAATAAAGTCTGAGCATGATATGCTGCACAGTGAGTGTAACAAAACATCTTTAGCTAGAAACTGGCTTAGAGAGGAATCAAGCTTCTTGAGATAATAATTTCAAGATGCTGCTAAAATTTAAGTAAAGAAATTTTAAGTGGAAAAAAACCCCACATGTTCAACACTGAATGCCCAAGATTTCTTCCCTGGTGCTGATATATAATGATAATCACAATGAGAGACATCTATAGCATGGAATGTAATGTATGTTTGATAAAATTCTGCCAACAGGAAGAACTTGAAAGTTTATAGGTTAAAAAAGAATTTTGACTTAAAAGTTCATAATTTCAGGAGTTGATCTTGTATAGAATGAGGAGAAAAAGGAAACATCTGTATTAGGTTGATAGTGGATGATACAGAATGTTTGTGGGGGGCTCTTGATGCCAGATTTAGTGATGTGAGAAGGAAGAATTGGATGGCTTATTTCAGTACCTGTCATTTATGTTGTTGCCTCAGGAGAAGCACAGAAATCACAGAATTACACAAAAGTCAGGTTCGAAAAGGACCTCTGCAGATCAACTAACCTAGCCTTCTGTTCAAAACAGGACTTTTGGTGAGGTTATCCACGACTCCATCAAGCAAATTCTTAAATCTATCCAGTGAGGGAGATTCCACCACTTCTCCAGGGATTTTAGCCCAACATTGAATTGTCCTCTAGTTTTGTTTCAGTGGATTGTTTTCTTTTTTGTTTGTTTTAATATACATAGGTTCACTCACTTCAAGCATTTCCCCTCAAGACACTTCTGGTCTATTACTCCTTGTCTTGTCACTGTGGACATTATGAAAAGCATAGGTCCTGGAAGACTATGACTATATCTCTCATGAACTGATATGGATTAGTCTGACCCAGATGCAAGACTTCTACATTTCCTTTTGTTGAACCTTATGTAGTTTCTGTTGGCCCAGTCTTCCACTTTTTCCTACCCCTCTACCTAGGTGTCTGTAGAGGTGCGGCGGCCCGATGCTGCGGATCCTGAGTCCCCAGGGCCGGTGGCCAATGCAGTCCATGAGGAGGTCACTGAGGACGCCATCTCCTGGGACTCGGAGGAGGCCGGGCCCTGAGCCGCACTCTCCCTCCCCCGAGAAGTTTGCCTTAAGTTTATTGGATTAAAGTTTTGCTTCCCCACCCCTGTTACCGCCCTTGTTGCTTCCCCCTGCTCAAAGGTTCTGTTGCTGTGCTTCCCTCATTGATTCTCTGTACTCCCCTCCCCTGTTACTGTTCATTCACTCCCCCGCTTGTCCTTCATATTGTTCCGGAGCCCTGTTGGCTCCGCCCCTGCTATCCCGCCCCAGGAGACCCCGTACCTCCCCTTAAAACCCTCGTGCCTTTGTTCTCCCGGTGTGGTGTGGCCACGACCCCAGCCCCGCCGTGCTCTGCACCCGGTAGCTGCGTGGACCGCCCCACCCAGGAGCCTGCCAGTGCGCCCCTGCTTGGCTCTACCCTTAATAAACTGCGCTCTGGTGACTCCCACTCGCTGGAACTCTCTTTGTCACGGGGGGCGACCGACGACTCTGCTGCGTTCCTGCTCGACAGGCACCTGCCTCTGCCGCGAGGTCCCTGCCGCCCATCGGGCGACCCTGGAACTCTGAGGCCGACAGCCGCTAGAGCAGAGGAGAACTGCGGGGAGGGCCGAGAGCCCTGGCCCCGGTGAGGTCCCAAGGACCGACCAAAGCCCTGAGAGCCCATTCCGGGCAAGACAACCAAAAGCAACTGGACTTACAACCACAGGTGTCCCCTCAGGTTGCTTTTACTTGCAAATGAAATGACAGTTTGTTCATTGCTATCCATGAAGGTCATTTATGGAGATATTGGATAGTATTGAACCCAACATCATGTCTGAAGAGACTCACTATTGGTTACTGCCATTAACCAACATCCTTTGAACTTGTTTGTTTAACCAGGTTTGCATAAATGTTACAGTGCATCCATCTGATCCATCTTATTTAAAAAGTTGTAATTGGGAGATCATGTCAAAAGTCCCTCATTCTTCCCTTCATCTCCTTACCAAGTTGTTTCATTATACAAAGCAATCAAGTTGGTTAAGCACAGTTTTCCCTTGCTAAATACTTACTGCCTATTTTCAGACCTTCACGTGCCTGGTAATTGCTGCTGTGGGGACCTCCTCCAGCCTCTGGAGTGAGACTGACTGCTCTTCCCTGGATTTTCCTTTTTGAACTTTCTGTACATGTGCACAGTATTTATCCTCTGGTCCCAGTTGCTTCAAATGTAATTTAAGCTGTTTTACAGTAGAAGTTTTGGGGGTCTTTTTCTATATTTGCAATGTACTTCCATCAGTCTGCTGTCCGCAAAGAAACACAAATAACACCAACATATTTGTGTATTTCAAAAAGGTTAGAAAATTTTTAACTAAATCAGTCAGCCTCTATCTGGCTGTTTGCAGGTAGCAATAAGAATCACTTATCTTTTCCTTTTTACTCTGATGTTAAAGCCCTGAACAATGGAACTGTATTTTCTACTTACTGCATGAAACACTATGTGCATTTTTCATTTTGCCAATATCCCATGTGTAAAGAAAGGCATCAGGCACCTTGCCCTTGGCCAGATGGTAAAAATGCACATTTGGCCATTTTCCTACTTTTTGGGTTGCCTGTGTTATTTTGTGTTCTGTTTCCCTTCTACTTATTTGTTCTTGAATGTGTTCCCCTGTGCCCTTGCTTTGCCATAAAATTGCCTTTACTCAAAGCAACAGCAAGCTGTGTGCTCATGTTGTAGACGTTTGACACTGTTTTCTCTCAGTGGGCTTCCCAGCACCTGCTGTAATATCCATAATCTAAACCTTCTTTTCCTCCACTGTTGAAGTATTTTTTATTTTTGGAATGTAAGTGTCAACAGATGTGATTGAAGATAATGAGACATGGTACCACTGTGAGATTACAGTTGGGAAGGTGGCAGGGGGAAATTGTGCAGAATAGATGGCCCATTCAGATGTATGCTGGCTATCTATCTGTAATCAGGTTGATTTTCAGTATACTGTGTGGATAAAATGGGTAGATTATCTTTGGTTAATCAAATCATTACAAGTTAACAAAACCACTCAGGTATAACCTGCAAATATAGACAGTAAATGGAGAAATTTAGAAATTACTTAATCTCCATTAAAAAACATTATGTCATGCCTGATGCAACACACTGTCAGTATACTAAATATAACACAAGTAATTTTCTCAGCAGTTCTAGAAGGCTTATGTTGATTTGAAAAATGAAAATCAAATTCCCTTCACTTAAATTCCTTTCAAAGCAAGTTTCTATACTCTTTTCCTCATGAAAAAGAAAAAGGGAAATAAAAGATTGTAATTATCTGATAATGCTGGAAGCAAGTACAATTGATTAGGATAGTTAAGATTTTTTTAGCTCATTAGTTCAAGACTAGAGGGTGTTGTGATGTTGTCATTGCTGTTGCATGCAGCACACAAATATTGAGATTTTGCTTTGACAAAGATGAACTGCAGTTGAAAGTAGAGAGCACAAATGGAAATACTGTGTGATCCCAGCCTTTATTTCTGTGGTGTATTTACTCACTAAGTTGCAATTCCTTGTAAATGTGACCCTCAAAAGCTATCTTTGGAAGTCAGAAATGCAGTTTAGAATTTGAATTTCAGTAGACATTGAAAATAGAAAAACTGATGATATTTTTCAGATATTTTCTGATATGATTTTTCCTATCAGGTATTAAAAGATTTTCAGGTGAACTATAAGTACTTTTACTTTTGTTGATGGCAGTGGTTACATCTAGAGAAAATTGCCTTGGAAACTATTTTCCATGTCTGACATAGAGTCAAGAGAATTTTTGATATAAGTTTTATGCTGAATACAGGACACAACTTACAAGCACACACACCTGAATACACACTGAGAAGTATTTCTCACTGTGAAGTATTTCCAACCGTTTCTTTCACAGCATTTATTTTTGTTATTGCAAGTGGCTGTTTTAATTTGGTATAGAATTATTTTTATTTTCATATAAATAACTAAATTAGAACACAATGACATGAACTCATAACTCAACTAAAACTATGCTGCTACAGCATTACCAAGAAGTAAATCACATGATAAAAACAGTATAAACAACCGTATGGTTTCTTGTCTATATTTTTCTCTGTGTATTTCTGTGATAGAATAATTTTAGTTTCAAGTATCAATTACACCATGTTTTTCATTAACAATATCTTGTACTTCTTCTAAGCCAACCTAGGAATGGAAATAAAGGAACAAATTTAAAAAGACAGGGCAGATTGCAATGCAGAGATTCCCAAGATGACATAATACCAAAGTCCTATTGGAATGAGGATTTACTCATGCACATAGACTTGTTCAAATGCAAGACTTCAGAGAGCATGGGTCAGAGAAGGCATGATGCATGGCCCCTGTACAGATTTTACATCAAGTACCATCTTGATCTTTTTATCAAATGAAGGCATTTTCACACTCAAATCCAGGTAATGGATTTTAGTTCTGAGTTTATTTCATAGTGTTATTCCAAGCTGCACAGTAGCTGCCTCTGTGCGTTTAAGCATCTGTGGGTGGGAAATCTGTAGGATCATTTGTCAAAAAACACATTTCAAAATGGTTTTCTTTTGGAATGCAGGAAAAGTCCAACATTTAATCTGAAACAGCTGTAGGCTGAAGATATTTTCTCCTCCTACTCTCTAAGCATTGCGGGAGAGTTATTCCACATTCCTGCAAACACCCACTTGTTCTTAATATTAATAAGACTACTCTTAGAAATACATTATAGTAAAATTAAGTATGCTCAAGACAATTCGAAAATGGCGTGTCTGTTAAAGCTATTTCACTGAGTCAATTGGCTTTACATATCAAAGAAAATATAAAATAGATAATTGTGTCAGTTATATGAAGCATGAATGTCCTACATCATGCTTGTTAAGTATTATACAGCAGGATTTCTTCATCTTAGACATTAGAAAATAATAAGAAATGCAGAAAAGTCAGTATACGAGGTAACACAGAAAATATTTCTACAGCTGGAAAGTGTTCTGATCTGACCATGACATCTCATTTATAAGTTGGGAAAATCTTAGCAGAACTATTACGTTTTTCAAGCAAGTAGACAGAATTCTGGTATTGCCCATCCAGTCATCAGACAGTCCCTGCAATTAAAATGACAATAGTGACATAAAGCATCACACAGATGGTGTGTTACCTTTTAGACATGGAGTCAAGAAGACAATTCAGGTGTTGAAGAAAACATCATCCAGAAGTATGGACATCGTCAGGGAGATGGTCATAAGTAAACTGCACAAAATAAGTTATGCTGTTCAGGAAAGCTGCTTATGATGTATTATAATGAGCCAGTATTTGCACATATATCATGAGTTGGTATTTGCACAGCAAAATAGGAAGGGAAATGAACCTGAGAAAATGGAAGGTCTGAAAAAGATTCATGGGCACACAAAATGATCTCCAAGATACAGCATACATAATCAAATTAGATGACCTAAAAAATCATCACACTTTTCATTTAGTCTCATGTGTTAAATGACAGACTCTCAATGCTTTTTCCTCTTTAGATGCTTGAAATGGGATCAAAATTTTGAGAATTTCTCTAAGGATCTAAGCAGTTTCATTTCTCACCAATTTCAGTGGGAATTAATGAGTCTCAGTGTCATGAAGATTTGTAGCAATAAATTACTGCAGAGTACTAACCCAGTATCAGACTCAGGTACAGTAAAATTTGGTACTCTAAAACCTTAAAATCTTTGCCTAAACCATAACAAATAAATTTATTTTTAAAGTACATTCTTTTTATCACCTGAAGTACTGCATCTAGGTCTGGAGTCCACAACACAAGGAAGATTTGAAGGAGTTAGAGCTAGTCTAGAGGAGGGCCAAAAGATGATCAAAGGGCTGGAACACCTCTCCTGCAAAAACATTTTGAGAGCTGGATTTGTTCAGCATGGAGAAGAGAAGGCTCCAGAGAGCCCTTTTTGTGGCCTTTCAGTACTTAAAGGGGCCTTATAGAAAAAGCGAGAGAGTGACTTCTTACACTGACACATAGGACAAGGAGGAAACTTTTTAAACTGAACGAAATTTAGTTTAGGTGTTAAGAAGAAATTCTTTACTCGAGGGCAGCAAGGCACAGGAACAGGTTGCCCAGAGAAGTTGTGGATTACCCCTGTCTGGAGCTGTTTAAGGCCAGGTTGGACAAGGCTTTGAACCTGGTCTAGTGAGTGTCATCCCTGCTCATGATGCTGGGATTGAAATTATATGATCTTTGAGGTCCCTTCCAATCTAAGTCATCCTATTATTCTACTGAGGAATAAATATTTAATAAACTTTTAAAATTTGTTTTTATTATTACAGTATTTTCCCATTCTATTCATAGTAAATAACATATAAATAACATATAAATAATACAATCTCAACTATTTTAAATAAAATATAATATGTGCCAGCTCCTTAAAACTTCATAACATCACTAGGCAGTAGATTAAGAAAAGAAGTGATTAATATTAAACTAAAACTACAGAATTAATGTGTTATGTAAAACCTGCTTACTTGATTTAATGAAAGCACTAAAAATTAGCCATAAAATTTTATGTAAACCATTTATCCTTTTATTTGTTCCTCCTGCCTCTGGGTAGACAACCAATCTACAGAAGGAAATGTCTCCGAATTTCTAACTCTTCTTATTGCTAATACTTTTTAAGTTATATTATAACTAACTTATCTGACTATTATAAGGTGATAGTAATAAAAACATTTTCTTCTTTCTAGTCTTTGTATTTAAAACATTCTACAGAAGGCTACTTCCTTCACAAAAAGGCTTTCTTCAGTTCTGTATTAATGCTGCCTATCTATAATTATTTTATCTATCAATCATACTGCAAAATTATTTATAGTTACTAATTTCTGATATTAAAAAAAAAAAAAGAAAAGCCCAACACAACTGGTCACTTATGGAGAAGGTAAAATTTATTTCATTTTAGAAAACAATTCAGTAACAGTGGTTATGGTAAAAGTAGATATTTTCAAGACATCATAAGCGCATGATATGTTCTAATACATGAAATAAAGAGATATATGGAACACAACAAGATGAATGTGTAAAACAGCTAAACTAGTTGTAAAGCCTAAGAATAATAGAGAATTAAAAAATTGTCTCCCTGAACACATAGAATGTGGTGGGTTTTTTTGACAGAACACCTTTGAAAATTATATTCTGCAACTAGGACACAAATGAGTCCTCACATATTGAACAGACTAGCGTATGATTTTTTGCAGAAATTGGCATGTTTGCATTTAAGTCGTATGGTTTCAATCCTTTAAGAATATCTTAGTGTTTAACTGACATAGTCTCCTGAATTTATTTCCAACTAATCATAAAATCCTGATATTTTTTTCTGTATCCTTCCTGTCCCTCCTTTATTGTCTTAGCACTGACAAGTAAGCAAACATAACTCTGCTTTGTGTTCCTTCTACTTACTCATTTTAATTAATCTCAAAAGACGGCAGCTTTCAAGCATTCATTTTTCTGTATAGTAAATTAGCAGTTATTATTTCAGTTATAAATGAAGGAATTGAAAGCCTGAAACTACTGAAAATTCTACTGGAATTCAACATAAGTACTAGAAGACAGAAAAGAAACTCTTGAAACTTATATTAGACTTGCTCAAAATCTATTGACTCTTATGTCAGCAGAAATGAAAAGCAAGAGGAATGAAAATTTGCTTTGTGCTTTATCAGTTTCAAAAAGTCAGTACAACAGATCTAGAGATGGGAAGAAGGAAAAACAACATCCAATTTTGGATTATTAAAATGCCAGTGAACTGAAATAAAACACATAAAGGCCTTGAGTAACTTGAAAATACTCCAACAATAATGATTTGAGTAAAGGATAAAAGTAGTTAAGGAAAAGAATTTCCTAGAGAAAAACCACAGAAAATATTGTTAATTTAGAGGGCTTAAATTCTTTGCCTCCACCTCAGCCCTAAGCACTTATTTTTCTGTTATCACCATGAATATTTTGCTTGTATTAAAAAAAACCAACTATATAAATTGCATCTAATAGTGTAAACATACACACAAGGAGTCACAGTAGGCCATCTCTGCAATATTTCAGGCTAGTACCAGTCACTTCAACTATATGAAAAGAAACCAAATTGTTCCCTCTAAAATATGGACAGAAGTATTCATTTGCAAGTATGAGCATTCAGTTTTAGATTGTTGACTTGGTAAGCCATGAGGTGGGAGAACTCAATGTATGATCATGCTGATCATGTTGGGAAGATGGTTTGGTTTGTGCTTTGACAACAGTTCAAAGCTGTGTTATCCTAAAACAACTTGGACTGTCCTTTTGGAGAACATGTAGTCACAGACTGCGAGATTAGTAAGCAATATATGACACTTTCTCCTTGTTCATTTTCTCCTGAGACCTTCTCTTCCTTGCACTTTTCTCCATGGGATGGGATGTTTTATCTCCGAGCCTGTTCTTTGACACACTCCCTGATGTCACAAACACACATTTGACCCAAGCTGAAGCTCTGGATAATGACCTTGGAGAAGGGATGGTTGGGATGGTACATAGGACCTCCAGCACTTGTTGGCTGCAATTTTCCAGTTCTCTTAGCATCTTAAAGGAATGGAATGGAATGGAATGGAATGGGGCTGGGACACAGACGAGAGATCTGCTCTCTATTATCCAACAATTTTGGATTTTGTTTTTGTTTGTTTGTTTGTTTGGCTTTTAGGGTTTTTTGGTGGGTGTTTTTGGGGTGAGGTTTTTTGTTTGTTTTTTGGTTGGTTGGTTGGTTTTGGTTTTTTGCTCTTTTGGGGTTTTTTTGAAGGGTGGCATGCTGGCCAGTGGATGTTACATTTGAGCCTGCACCTGGAACCAGCAAAATAGATTTCACACCTCCATGTTAAAAAACTCATGAGGGGAAGTAAAACCTCAGTTGAAAAATTGGTTGTGTTACATTTCCCTCTAAAGGGAGAAAAGAACTGAGAGCTCTTCTGAAATGACTCATCCTACTGACCCTCTCAAAATCCTGCTATGTCCAAAAGGCAGAATATACCATGTATATAGAACCAAAACCTCAGTCAGTCCAATCAACATTCTAAAGAGAAAGACCTTGCCTCAGACACCATCAGGCCACTGCTGCTATGGCACTCACACTGTTCCAGGGGTAGAGAAGAGGGTATCAAAAATCAGAATTATGTTTTCTATTTATTGTAGATGGAGAATAGGATTATGTCCTCTTATGATGCCACAGCTGTGCACCAAAATCCAAAAGGATTAATCTAATGTAAAATATTTTAAAACTTCAGAGAAGGAGTGTGCTTGGGGTATTTATTTATGTACTTTGTACTTCTGTTTAAATTAATATATTACATTTAAAATGTCCTTTCTGTTAAGTACCATGGAGATAAAACAAGGTATTTGCATTTTCAAAGGAAAAATGAATTTCTATTTTCCTATACTATAGCTCCACAAATTGGGCTGCATGGAAAATGGAAACAATTAGTATTTTCTATCTTTGAAACTAGGAAGATTTTATTTAGTATCTTCACTGTGAGCAAGTATTTTAAAGAAACACTGTTAAGTTTATAAGAAAATTTAACTGGCATAGCTGAGAGCTTAGCATACATGTTTGTCACATTTTTTTTCTGCCCCCTCCTGACCATTGAATGCTTAACCAAGTAAATTTAGTATTCAGTTATCACACATTTGGTATGTAGTAGTATTAAATCATATATAGAGAACCTTTCCTTGGCAAGCTGGTTTTGATTTTGGTCCTCTCGTAGGCTGTGACAGGTGGAGAGAGATACTGAAAGCAACACGTGAGCATCTCAGGCTCCCTCCAGTGGAGTCTCCTGAGCTTCCCTTGCTCTGTTGCTAAGGAAACAGGACAAGCATACAGCTGCTGCTCCTCTCTCTGAAAGCCACACCACCTAAAATGTGATTAAGAACTATCTGTTTTCATGTTGAGGAGTCATAAGTTTTAAAGCTTCAAGCCCAGGTTGCTCTGAAGCATAATGGAGAAAGGAATAAATTAAAGAGAGGGGGAAAATTCTTGCTAAAAATGTCTCAAGCAAGCTGCTGCTCTTTTAGTTTAGAGCTATGTATAAATACAGCTATTTATAATCTGCTGCTGCAATCATTATGTCAGTATATTCAGTGCAAAACTCTTTGCAAATAGTGCTGTGACTCAGAAGACACAGAATATTTTTCAAGGGCAAGCACTGTATAGCTCGGTTCTCCCTTACATCTTTGAGAGTTTTGTGACTCTGAGTCATTAGTCTCCAAGTTTCCCATTAAGAAGGGCATAAATAATGCTATGGCCTATTATTATTGATACTTAGAATACATTATGGAATAAAATCTCCTCCTAATGTCATAATACTGCTCCAGAACTTTCTTTGCCTCACATAGCTCATGATTATGAAAAGATGTAATAAGACACTTAGGTTGATATATATGTATTTGTAGCTGGAAAGAAAGGGCACAGTAAATCTGAGCATTTTGCTTAAGTTCAAAGTCTCAAACATGGATAGGACTTTTCTTACAAAGACAGCAACATGTGCAGCTTCAAGGTAATCACAGCATTCCAATTATTACATTAAACAACATTAAAAGGAGAGGCCACTGAAGATATAGATTCCTTCATAGTTCTTAAATTTTAGTGTGACAGAGGTTTTCACCTTGCTGTATACAAAGTCCAAATGATTACATGCATGTATATTAGGTACAAATTATGTTGTGTCTACATGATCACTATTAAATATGCATTTGTGTGCATGTGTAAGAAAATAAATGCACAACAGAGAGATCAAGACTTTTTGTTCAACAAGGTAACTTACTTTGACAAGTACTTCCCGGAAGAAAAAAGCAAACAAATGAGCAAAAAAACCCCCCATAAGGATAAGCAGTAAATAGAACACGTGAATATGCAAGAACTACTGAAGTGCTAGGAATCTGTATCCAGGGTCAGATGCAAACACTCTAGATGTTGTTTGAAGAGAAAAGCAACAAGGCTGCTTTTGGTAACTCCAGATTACATGTCTCAACAAAGCATCAAAGTTCGGATGAATTCTAAATGCAAAACACACCAGAATGACTCTTACACGCTATGGGAGTGGAAGAAGCACAGACAAGTATTAAACAAGCCATTTTGTCTGGTTGTGTTTCCTTTATGTCAAAAAGTAGCTTCTTATTTTCCCAGTTCTTCTCTAATGACAAATTTCACATCATCTTGGAACTCCATTGATTAGCAGCTACAACTGTCTACCAAAGTGTCTTGTTAAGTCATAGGAGTGTGGTTTTGAAAAAAATCTCTTTATCATACCACTTACTGTACTTGCATAATGAAATGAATACTATTCTCATGAGATGGATTTCTTCTGTATTTAATTGAGGCAAAAGATATTCACCAGCAAATCTAGACACATGTGAATATTGAGTCTGTAGAATAATCCAAAGTTATTTCTGATATAAATAAATTATTGTATACATAAGTAAATTAAATAAGAATGGTATGTAGTGTAGACTTCTCAGGACAACATATTACACTCTATTTTTGCTTCTACCAATCTGCTTTTCATGCCACTGCAGGTGTAGTCTATAGGCACCACATGAGTTCTTCTGTAAAGTCCCAATAAATTTTATGGAAATTCAGTCTAGGATTATATATACAAATGAATTTTACAGTCATAAATTATGCTAATGAGTTTTTACATTCCAGTCTGTAAAGTTCAATAAAGTTTAACATCAACTAATGATCTGGTTCTGTATATGATTTTCTATACAGAAGATGCAGCAGTTTCCTCAAATCCATAAAATAAACTAACTTTGAATGTTGTGTTGTTTTTCTAACAGATTAAACAAGGGTTTTAATTAAGATGAATTAAGGACTTTTCTTCTGTTTTTGCAAACTTGATTTTTCAAGTATGAATTCTGATTAGTTCTGAAAGTTGCAAAAGCATTTATTTAGATATGGCTTTATACTCAATATGTCTAAGAAATTATTGATTTAAAACAATCCTGTTAAAATGATAGAGTTAAAGCCGAAATAAATGGAGCCAGCAGATAAAAAAGTCTCCTAAAATAAATTTGCTTGAAAAAATGAGTAAATGAAAAAAATCTTGTCCTGATTTCTCTTTCTTCTACACATAAAATAATGCAAATCCAAAGTGTCTCTTGCACTGAAATGACATAATTAAAATATTGTTAAATCCAGTTTTTTTGTTCCCCCTGATCTTAGTTTTACTTTGGGCTAATTTTCTTTTGTTATAATCTGTTAAAACATTTGTCTTGGAATTTAAACCTCCTTGGAACTCAGAGAATAAAGAGGACATCTCAAACTGCATCTGGTCTTTTGTAGAACTTGGGAGTAAGTGAGGTGGACAGTAGAAAGGCTTTATAGATTTATTAATTGTCTCAAATTGTTCTTGTAAATATACGGAAATGCCTTTGGTTTTGGTGATCACTTCAAAATCAAAAAATAGGAGACAAAGGCATTGCAACACCAGATAGAATGCAGTCAGTAGGACTTGTTCTCTTCTGAGTCTAAAAACCATTATTTTTTAAAGAGTATAGCAATAGAAGTGTTTCTTCTACATGTTAGGAAGCTCCAACAGATGACATGTGGGTCTAATAATTCAAAGATCAGTATGTTTCCAGGCATTTCTTGGCAGTTTGAGTTTCAGACTTGACAGTCTTATATCCATCAATATGTAATGTCATGTAATTTTCCAGGTTTCTCTAGCTGATAGCTTTTGATTAAATTGACACAGTGGTTCTACTGTATTTTCAGACCGAGATGCATTGCTTTGACTTGCTGATTATGTAGCTGCTGATAAAGAAGTTCCACTTCAGCAGTTTCAGAATCAATAGCAAGAAATGCAACTGCAGGCCATATGCTTGCTCCTTACTTTATTACTTTCCTTTTTGGTGTTATTGCAGTCTTGGGGCTCCCTAGATATCTAACATGGTACTTTTTGATCTTTTAAAATGTCAAACTGCTGCCAGGACACTGTTAGAATGGGTTTACTCTCATCATCTCAGAGGAAAAGCAATAGCAAAAGGAAATCTGGAGAGAAAGCATTTTCCCCTTACTGATTTTGACCTGAAGGGTGCATGCAGCACACATCTGTTATCCATGGAAAGTATCAGCCAGCATATTCACTGATTGCTCTTATTTTTAATGTATACTGAGTAGCAAAAAACCAAATTAATTTTCCTGAGAAATTGTTTGTATTTTGCAGACGTATCTTCAGTTTCCCGTGTTGCAACATAAAAGCTTGCCTGTGCCTAGCAGTGAAATCATATCCACAGATGTTGCAGAATCAAAAAAAAAAAAAAATTCAAAACCACCTTCACCTCCTCTTGAAGATTTCTTTACATAGTTACATAAATTGATTGCATAATCCAGCTGCTGTCAGCTTCAGTCTGGGTCTTGTCAGAAGCATTTCTCAAAGTACCTACTTTGATAGAACCTTTCTATTTTTTCTCTTCCTTTCTTCTTAGATGACACTGTCACTCTCAGTAAGCCTTGATAACCTCTTTAATTTTAAACGAACAGGAGACAGAGATATTTAGGGAGAGGAACAGTTACCAGGAAAGAAAAAAAAACCCACCTAAATTCTAAGTGAAAATATTTAAATTCTTAGTAATATAAATGTCTTATGCAGTGTTTTCAGACTACGAATTACATGTAAAATCAAAAATACTGTTAATAAGATCTGAAAAGTAAGATCAGTTCTGAGAGATATTGAGAAGTATCCCATTTCTCACTCCTTTCTTTAGATGCTGTGAATCCCTTCATATTTATAAATGTTTTAAACTTTTAGTTATTGGGAAAAAATAGTACTCTATATATGACAAAAAAGAGAAAGCAGTAGTTGATCAATCAAGACAAAGCATTTTTATTTTAGGGTAAAAGTGAATATGTAGAGATATACTTTAAAACGTCATTGTGCAGGTAATTTTGTCTGTGGCACTTCTTGCTGTGATCAGTTTCTAGGCACTGTTACAACCCACAGATAGGGGCTGTGATGTTCCATTATAAATTCTTGTCAGGCTAAACATAGACAAATACTGGATACATGTCAGGGAATCTTATCTTTTTATTATACTGTCACCATAATTCCAGCAATCAGCCCACTATTTAGACTGAAAAGGTGTTAAATAACAATTTTTTAAATGTATACAATAGACTTCCACAAAACTGGAGGCAAACAAGCCCTAAATTTTGTACAATACAATTCAGTAAGTTCTCAATTCCCACAACAAACTCCTCCAAGGTGCTGGCTCACACACCACAATACACCATTACACAAGCTCTTCCCTCCCACAAGAGTTCAGTATGGAACGCAGAGAACTTGATAGCTGTGCTTTGCCCAGGGAAAGTAAGGGAAGAAAGCAAATATCACTAGTCCTTAGATCCTGTGTTCATCTGGCTGTGGGGATGGCCCAGAGATGGAGCAAAGAAAGAAAATGAAAGAAAGGAAAAACAGAGGGAAGAAGGAGAGACAGAGAAAAAAGAGAGGAAAGATAGCGAGGGGGCTTGATCTACTACCTTTCATTGTTGCATTGCTGTAGATGCACTTTAGCTGAGCTACTGATTTCACCTCCAAGACTGGCATGTTATCCCCTGGCTCATCTCAGTAAGTTTGGCAGTATCCCCTCCCCCTTTCAAGTAATAGTTTAAAGCCATCTCAATCAGTCCCTGACTCATAAATCATAATCCTTTTCCCCCTCTCAGACAGGTGTACCCCAGCTGTCATGAGCAGGCTTTGTGCCATGTAAACTACCCAATAGTCAAAATCACCAAAATTTCCCAAAAGCACTACCCTTTAAGTCTGTGTAGTAATCACTCTAGTTTTCCTGTTCCATTCAGTATTCACCCCAGTGTTGAAGGGAGTGAGGAAAACACAACCGAAGCATCTGCTCCTTTGACCAAATATCCCAGTTCCCTCAAGTCCCTATTGTTTGCCCTAGAAATTTTCCCTTCAATCTCATCCCTACCAAGCTGGAAAACTAATGGAGTAGTCTGAGACCCATAGTCTGACTAATAGCCAGAGACCCATATCAGATCAGGGAGTTGCATATATATAGATCATAATTAAGATTACTTTAAGAAAAAGGCTTGTTTTCACCACGCTTCAGAAACAGGTTAAAAAACAAGTTTTGCTATGAGGAAACGAACAAAATAATCAAATAAAATACCACGACAGGTAAAAACAACTTATCAGCCCCTTAACTAACTGAATATTATCAGGTATCTGTAAACAATGAGTACTAAATAGCTTATCAAATGGGAGTCATTTGGAAATCCATTAAAACAAACCAAACCCACAACCTCAAACCTATTGGACATGATTGATTCTTTGCATGTCAGCTAAATCCAAGCAAAAATACAAGGATATCTGAAGAATACTTCTTGAATAGTATATTCCTGCTGCACCCCTCAAAGGATGAGATTGATTCATCAACATGCCTTCTTCTATTCCATTTAAAAACTTAGGTTGGTAATACACTTAGGAATTTCAGTGTCAGCAATCATTAGCTTAAAAGGTCCTTTCAAAGAAAGCTGGATAGATATCTGCTCAAAAATCTTTCTATTATTCCACTAATTAGATTGTGGCACTGCCTTAGATTTATAGGGCAGGAAGAAAATAGGAGTCTTTTAGGCAAAACAAGAATATTGCCTGATCAGAGCCAGAATTGACAATTTACTTACGGTTTTTTTATTTCTCCTAAAAATAGACCTGAAGTAGTCCTTCCAAAAGACACAGAAAACAAATCGAGATAGATTAAGGAAGCCATTGGATTTGTTGTAGAAAATTTTGCATACATACTGAAGGAAAAAGCCTCTATGTTTTCATGCAATTGATAGAAGGGAAATGCACAGAATTTGATTTCTGGTCTTCACTCAGATCTCAAGAATTAGTTGTTCTTTTTTTTGTTTGTTTGCTTGTTTGAGGGTTTGTTGTTTGGTTTTTGTATGTTTGTGGGTTTTGTTTGGTTTTTTGTTTGGGGATTTTGGTTTGTTTTTTTGTTTGTTTGCTTGTGGGTTTTGTTTGTGTTTTTTGGTTTTTGTTGGTGTTTTGGGTTTTTTTCTGTAGTCACAGAGATGCTCATAATTGTCTTTGTGTCTAGACCTTGATTTTTTAGAGTAATCAAAATCCAGCTGCATTTCCATCATTTTGAGGTCCCTGCTCCACAGACTAATAACTCAGCTCAGCTAATGCACAGCACTCCCTTGAAATGATCTTAATAAAAATACATAACAGGCTGAAGTAAAATTAATCAAGTTGCTATGTATTACAACAGAGTAAAGTTTATGAAAACATACAATCTGAATTGAAAACATCAGAACTGAATCTCTAAGAGAGGTTTATTCTTTTCAAGGTGCAGAAATGTGCACTTGGAAGGCATGGATAGCGGTGAAGATAATACTTGTTCTAGTGCGATAAAATTATCATAACTGACAGTAAAACAAAAAAAGGCAAGTTTAATGACAATTTTCTTAAACTCTGAACAAGTTTGGTTTGGTTTGATTTTTTTTTTTTTAAATTAGTAAAAGAAGATAAATAAATGGATCTTTTAGTGGTGTTGAGGACATATTTTAAGGATCCAAAGTGGAAACATGAAGAGGACTCATTGCATAATTGAAGTGAAAATATTGCACTATTAATAAGTGTAATATATAAATTCTCCATATTATTGGGAGATTATTACCCGGGATTTGAAACTGAAATGCTAACCTAATTATTTTAAAGCAGAAATTGATTTAAACCCTGACTGATGTCATACTTTTCTTTCATAACAGTGACCAGTGTATGTTAAACATTAAATAATTGTGTTGCTTCTGATGGATATCTCAGTTCGATGTTAGAAGGTTCACCACAAATTCCTGTTTATTAAAGTCTAATATTTAGAATATTATTTTGAGATGTCTCCCAATTATACTATATATTATACATTATTATATTATATATATTATACATTATATATGATATATTATACACATTAATGTATAATTATTTACATTTACATTTTCTAAGATAGGGAATTCTGAATTTTACATTATCATAAGGAAGCTTAGGCTTTCTCAAATAAAAAAAATGTAATCACATACTAATTTGCAGAATACAATAAAAAAATCCCCTTATAAATCAGGAAGAAAAACTGAGGCTGTTGAAGAGTAGAGAAGATTTAGATCTTCTGTTTCTTAAATGCATTATCTTCCATTATTCTCACTTGAATATTTGCTTCCATGGATAAAATATTCAACAATATTTTGTCTACATAGACAATAATTTTTAATGGCAGGTTTGTGAATAGAGGCACATGAACTACTGTATAAGCAAAAAGATCATAAGCTGCTCATCTAAAATAGAATTCAGTTTCTCAAGGTCTTTCAAGTCAGATACATTTGTACTTCTTGCACCATAGCTTGATAATCCACCATACGAAAGAATTGATTTTATTCAGGTGCGTATGAAAGTAAAAATGTTTCTTTTATGTCATGTACTTGTGTTCCTAAGAGGTTGCTTTTTGTGTTTGGATTTGAAATTTTACTCAGAATTTCCACTTCAATATTTACTTATTTTCAGTATAATGTTCAGTTACACAGCATAGCAAATATTAGTATGGACAACATTATTTTCAATATTTTTATTTACAATAAAAAAGGAAAAGTCTAGAGTTTGTTCTTTATACAATTTGAAGTTCATTTGAACTTACTTTACACTGCAATTGTGTTCATTTCCAGGAATTCCTTTCATGTTTTGACATCTTGTCAGATGATTGCTCTATAAATATACCAGCTTGATGAAAGCTGGTTTTCCACCCCCTGAAACCAATCTTTTGGTAAGTTCAGATTCTGCTAGCTACAGATAGTTTTTCTTTTAATGTAGCTTTGTTGCTGGTGTTCACTGTTGGTTTCAATTAAATAGACTTTTTAGATCAGTACAGATTTTTTAGATTAGTATTTTGTAGTGGATGTAGGAAAGCTTTTGAAGGAGTTCAGTCATTAATGGTGATATTTAACTTGAGATTCAGAAGCTTGAGAAACTTGATTCAATTGCCCACTTGAGATGTGCATTTCTATCTCTAGCTCCACTTGAAAAGCTCTATGGTATTTGAAAGTCCAAAGAGGCTGGCAGATACAAGAGAGGACTTTTGGGACTTCTGTTCTACTTGTGGGGCTTGACTCAGCTGCTGTCACTTGGATGTCTGAGTCACTTGCTATGTCTTCAGGTATTTTAAGTGTCTTGCAGGTGCTTTTTCAGGTCTGTGAATCTCTCTAAGAACAGCAGATGGGAATTAGACAGACTAGAAAATATCTAGTAAGATTGACCTCAAAATTCTGGCCTCCTTGATCTCCATTTATATGTGAAATGATTAAGTTAAAGTTTGTAATGTGCCATTGTACATAAAGAAACACATCTGTGAATGAGGTGATATGAAGGTGTCCCCGAGTGCATCCTTCCATTGTGCATAATATTGTTAATCAAGGTACTGAAATTCTGAAATTAATCTATGCATACTATCATTAATAGAAATGTTTTGGCAACAGCATCTTCAAAGGTAATTTGTAGAAAACATGCATATGATTTTAAAGTATTGACCTATTTTAAACAATAAGTTTTTAAAAGCCTTAATATGTCAATAAGTGAGTTCTAAACAACTATTTAAAAATTAAATGATAATTCATTGCTATCAAGATGATTAATTTGGAAGAACCCAAAATTTCATAAAAAATAGGACCACATCCTCAACTTTTTCTAAAATAGTATTTATTGTAATAAGAACAGCACATTTTTACAGGAGATCTCAAATACGAAAGTTAATTTCTTGGGTTTTTTCCCCTCAAATAATTTTCCATAAATTTCCCCTTCTGACATAATTTGAAGAGAGGCTGAAAAATAATTCAATCAATATATTTCAGAAGAATATTAAAAAAACAAAACCATGATTTCTGATGAATCAATTTTATATTTTATCAGTAAGAGCTGATGGATTGTTATTCTTCAGAAACTGGTTTTTTAAACCTTGTAAGGTAGTTCTATTATCCTACCTTAATTCTCATTCAAATATACTTTAGAAAAAAAATACTGGAAATTATGATAAATGCACTTTAACCGATTTTGAAGATTTGTTCTAAACATAGAACAGAAAATACTTATGTATTAAAACGTTATCTAAATTTTTTCATTTTTTAAACATTTTGAAAATCCATTTTGTACAACTCTTTAAAGCCAATGTTAACGCTAATAGAATAACAATTGTACCAATAATATATCCAGATCTTTATTTTTGAGTCCTAGGATGTACTTTTTTCTCTCTTTTATGCATAGTTGCACTAATGAATTGTTTCAGATTTTCAGATAATTTAAAGTTTCTTGTTCTGTTTTTTTTTTCCCAGATATTGGGAGGCAGGATTAGGAAAGCCACTCGCTTTTTATTTGAGTAATGTTTGTGATTCTAATAAGTACCTGCCCTTAGTCATTTTAGGGCCACTTTTCATGACAAAATAGATACCTAATGTATTCCACCTCAGTTTTCCCTATATTGAACAGTAAATTTATGACAATAATAACTGCTCTGTTTTGGTTGTAGGCATGCATTCATCCAAAAGAATTTATTAAGAAACAAAACACCTGTTTATTCTGATGAATAGGTGTAAATTATTTGCACTCTTCTTCTGATTCAAAGATGCAAAATCTAATTTTTCTCTCATTTAATCATATTTACATGTTTAGATTTTTATACTTGTCTGGTTCTATTAAGCATACCCACAAATTTCCTGACTAATAAATACTTTGAACAGCATATATATTCATTGCCAAGCCAAGCAGGATTTTATTTTTATTTTATCCCAGCATCCAGGAATTTAGGCCCTGCAACTAACATACACAGAGCATGCCTAGCTGTCATGAAATTTAAAGTTACTTAGCATGGGATACTTAGTAGAGTACCCCAATCTGGAATGCAAAATCACACTTTTTTGAGTAAATATTATTCATGATCACAAATATCTTTCACTTTTCAGTATAAAAATGAGAGCTTTATCATTTTTTTTCCTGCTTTTTGTTGGTGTAAAATTCCCATGAAAAACATTGTTTTGGCTCCTGCAAAGAAACAGATCTAAAAAGCACCAAACAACAGTGAAGTTTCTTTACATCTTTTGAAGTTAAATACTTTTTCTCAATATCCTTTTATCTTTAGAATCCAAGAACATGATTAATTCTGCCACATTGTTTTAAGTTTTCCAGTTTATAAGTTAACTGAGCAATTCCCCCAGTGTCAATGTATAGGTACTACTCAAATAAATTACTCCTGTGATTATGATTAAAGGAGTAAGTTCTCTAGGTGTAACAGCCCATATTCTAAATTTCCATACAACAATTGAATATTGATGTGAATATACATTTATTGTCAATTTCACGTATTTGTAACTGTTGTATGAGAATATTGAAAGCCTACAGAAGAAGGATGGCCGATTGATGGCAGTGTCAACACTTAAGATTCATACTGTGGTTTAACTTGGGTTGTAATAGTTCTCATAGAAGCAGGTTCATTATATTAATTAATTTATTTTATTAATGAAAAGGCTTGAACTAGGTGTCCAGAAAACACCACAGAACCTTTTCTGGGTCTGATTTTTATCACCCCAATTAACTCAACCACTTTCCTGGTGTGTTGGTTTGAAAACAAACCAGTGGGAGATCACAAGTCAAGACTGAAAGTAAAAATAAGTGAAATAATACAAGGAAAAGCACTGACAAAGTCAGATACAACCTAACACCCTGTTAGGGTGGTGGTAGCAGCCCAAATGAAGTAGTCCAGTTGAAGCGGTGATCCTGTGAAGGTCTAGTCTCCAGCTGACGATCCAGTGGTAGCTCTTGTCCTCTGGGAACCCAGTAGACAGGGCTAGCTCAGGCAGTCCCAAGGCCAGGTTATATCCAGGTGGGAACACCTGGCTCCTCCCTCCTGGGCAGAGCATCCCACAATGGGATGAGATAAGTCCATGAGTCACACGGTGGGTCCCTGATGGCCCATTGCCTGTCATGCGGGGTGGGTCATTAGCAGCTGATAATAGCTAACGGATGGCCCATTGCCTGTCATCCGGGGTGGGTCATTAGCAGGTGATAGCAGCTAACGGCCCACAGCTGGTGGTAATAGAATACTTAACTACATCTATATTGCAACCTAGGACACCTGGGCAGCCTGTTCCCAGCGCTTGACAACAGTTCAGCTGGAATATAACTATCACTTTTGCTTTAATTCGTTAAAATTACAAAAGTATCAGAAATAGCTGATATTTTCAAAGATACATATTTTTACATTAGGAAAAGAGGGAAGGATTTTTTTTTCCTATAATTAAATTCAGTTCTGTTTCCTGATCTGGTTAATTTTTTGTGTGACTAGGATTGCCATAATGGAGACATGTTGAATCATGATATGGGGACAGCATGATTATCATGATACAGTCAAACTGTGCAGAGTCTTTATAGCGGAAAGGAAGTAAGAACAGAGTGTGTGCCAAGCTGTGTTGACTAATGCTGAAGTAGTTCGACTTCTGGACCTGGATTCAGTCTTTATGCATATAAATGGGAAGAGGAATTTGTGGAGCATCTGATATTTGCTGTTCCTCGTTAGTAAATATCTGCACTGATCCTTTGCTTTTTGAAGCAGCAATGACAGCAAAGCTCCATCATTTCACCACTCATGGAGAAAGAAGTTGTCCATAAGGTCATGCTAACCTGTTGGAGAATCACTGATGTTATGAATAACCTTGGTAAGTTAAATTTAACTGGAGCTACATCACCTTTGGAAAAGAAAGGTAACTCTGAAACAAGGAGAAAATTAAGCTTCTAGGGCATTGTAAAGTAAGTGGATATTGAATTGTGTACAGAATGATAGAAAATGCCAGTAGAGAAGTATATATAAATTTCATAAAAAAATGAACTCTCCTGTTAGTGATGATTAAGACTGTTGTGGTAATATACCAGTGTGAATGACACATCAGTTAAAAAAGTGCCAGAAGAAAGGTTGGGCTCATTGCACATGTGTTTGTTCCAGAGTACCTAGCAGCAGCCTGATTAGGGTGTTTAGATGTACTTTGCCTGTTTTCTGTCTGACTTAAATCTCTTTCTTTGTTAACCAGATACTTGGCTATTTTATAATATCTGACTCAATTTCCACTGTTTGATGTCATCTATTCTGTATAAATATTGAATTATTAATTAGAAGAAAAGTAGGTTATTCCACATCAAGCATGAGTATAGCGAACCCTGGGTAAAACTAGAGGAAAATGGGGATTAACTGCTTTGGAGTTAGGTCTCTTTTCTTCTCCTTGAAAATTTTGAATGTTCTCTCACTACAATCATACTGGTCAATAAGGAAATTCACAAGGGATACACTTAGCCAAGCTTTCTGGCCAGCGCTGCATAAAAGCATTTGGGAAATCACAAAAATTTTCCAAGAGTGGGAAAATTATGTCTCTCTAGATCAGCACATTACACTTCTATTGCTTGGCAATAAGATGATGCAGCAAGTTTACCAGCACAGGAGGGACTTAATGCCTCTTGTGAAGTACTCATGTTTTGCTTACAGTTCTGCACTAGTTTGAGCTAGTATTCAAATACCATATATTATATTAATTTCTGTAAGCCTTCTGCCAACATCTGACTATCATCAGTAATTTTTTGATTCAGGCTCATATTTTTCATGACAATATATCAGATATATATCTAGGATCTTCAGTGTCTGAAATTGAAAGAAGTTATGTGTCCTCCTTGTTGTTTACCTCTTTTTATGTCTTTATCCCTTACTTAGTACCATAAGCTCCTTTTCATGACTTTCTCCTGAGTATACAAAAAAGTGGATTTCTGCTTCCAGCAAGAAAAGTATGTGAAAGAGTGACAGGCCTTCCAACTGGGGGCTATTTCAATATATAATACTCTTGTGTATAAATGTGAACTTTAGAAAATTCTTGAGGAAGCACAAAAACTGTGGTAACCAAAGAGCTGGAAAAAAAATTATGTATGCTCAATAAGAATGAATAAGATTAATTACAATAACTGTTCTACTGGATGTGAAAATCTGGGGGGGGTGATTTTCAAAATACCAGCCAGTCAAGAAAAGATACAAAAATTAATGCAATATTCAATATTGGGGTTAGGTCCACAATTGTGACAAAAATAGATGTATGAACTATCTCTTACAGGGTTGACTCTACAGTAACAGTAACTGCTCATGATTACTGTTACCCAGATGAACATGTAGTTTTGCTCATGCAATTGCTAGTCTGGCCTTTGGGCATAGGTTCTTAGTCTCATTGAGAATACAGTCCTTGTGCAAATTTTTGTATTAATTATAATTTTCTCTTTTATTCTGACTGAGACTATAATAACTCAATTACTGTATAAGAGATCTTGAGTTTTCCTGCTTCATATAACTATCTCCAGACAATAATGTAACTGTTTTATCCAGGAGCATCTACAAATCTCATAAACTATGAAGTTTTCATATAACTATTTCCTCAAAGTTGAAACTCCAGTGGGGGAGTTCCAAAATCCACATATACAGTCATAAAGAGATTGGCAATATTTTTCTGACTTCTCACCTGAGGATGAACAACCTTGCATCAAAAACCATTTTAAATACACATTAAAAATAAAGTAATCCATCGGGCAAAATAACCCTTCCAATGTCAATCTGTTAAAGATTAACTAAATCTAAGTTCTCTGACAAAATGGTGACAACAGTCAGTCTGACTTTTGACTCACTGAGACCAAAATAGCAACACTAGATTATGTTAGTAAACCATTTTAAAATTAAATAAAACTGAAAAGGGCATGCGTGAGGAGAGCCTTTATTCTGTGTAAGTTCCTGAATATGAAGAATTCTGTCTCATTTTTATGTGAGAAATAACTACAACAGATACAAAAATAATTTTAAAAAATTTAACAATCCCCAATATAGAACACTAGAAAACAAAGGGTTCTGAAAAAGTGACTGTAATTCATATAACAATAGCTGGGAGTGGGGAGTGGGGGTGGGAAAGTTAAATCAGAAATTTAAAATCTAATAATAGTAATAGATAGAATAAATAAAAAAAAAATGCCCCAAATAAAATATAACATAAATCCCCTTTATAGATATAATGAAATACTGAAAAAAAGAGACAAACATGGAGAAGCAGACAAGAGAAAAGTATTTTTAGATGAATTTTGAAACAGATGGAGAATCATGTGGCTACAAACCCATTTAAATATATGGCACTTTAAAAATTCAGGAAAATGTTGGTGGTGTTAGACTGAAAATAGATACCTATATATCAGGACAAATTAAAAAAATATGAGAAGTGGAACTTAGATGGTGACCTGAGGAAAACCAGGGAGGGAAGATGTATAGGGAGAGGGAGGGAGGGAGGAGGGTGAGAGAAATGTGTCTCATCACTGCTTACAATTCTTTTATGTTGGTTAATTTTAGTTGCCAAGAAGCTGAAAAAAATGTACAAGGTAGAAGTTAAAATTATTCTGTCCTGCATCCATTGAAAGCTTCCACTTATCCAACCTCTTAAATGTGTAATTTATGGTAATTTTACTCTTTCTGAGATATTTTAAAGCTCTTGTGGAAAAGTTTACACTACAGTTAATGTCCTTTAGGACATGAACAATCATCGTTAAACATTTTATATGGAAGGAGGCGTGGCTAGGACCCAGAGGTTATTCTATGCCATCTCACATCATTTTGAAGGAATGTGGGAAGAACTAGCTTCTGGGTCAGGGTAACATGTTGGATTGTCAGGGGTTTTCCAGAGGGGCTTGAGCAGTAACATCTCTTTTCTTGCACCCTCTGTCATTAGCAATGTTTTTATAACTGTTTTCTTATCTCACTGCTGTTTCTGGTAAATAGTTCTTATCTCAGCCTGCGATCTTTAACTTTTGTGCTTCTAATTTACTTCTCCAGACCTACACGGGGAGGGGGGGGAGGGAGGGAAGGGGAGAGGAGGGAAGGGGAGGGGAGGGGTGAGCAAGTGGCATATGCTTTGGTGTGGTTTCAGTTGGAACATTAAATTGCATAATACCATTCCTAAACCATGACATTTTTACCATCATATTTCTCTATGTTTACTGAAACTCAGGACATCAGAAGTCATTTTTCTTGCACCCATAAATTCTTATCTATCTGCTAAGCAAAAAGAAGTGTAGATCAAACTTTTAACTGTTAATACAATTGTAGAGTGCTATTCCAGATACATTTCATAGTTATTAAACCAATTTTTCAGTATTACTGCATAAAAGTTCCATTTAGCGTTAGGGCCAATTTTATTGAGTATCAAGAATAAATTTGTGGTGGATTCACTGTGGTGGGCTGCCAGATGCCCACCAGCTGCTCTCTTCCTCACCCTGCTCAATAGGACACAAGAAGAGAGTGAGATGGAAAAGCTCATGGTTTAATATAAAGATAGGCGCATCCCTCAGTAGTTACCATCACTCAGTAGTACAGCAAAACCAGACACAATTTAGGGAAAATTAATTTAATTTATTGCCAATTTTAAAAGGGCGTAAGATGGTGAGAAACAAAGACAAAAACTAAAGCATCTTTGCCCCACCCCTGCCTTCCTCCCAGGCTCAACTTCATTCTGTCATTCCCAGATCCTTTAGCTCTTCACCCCAAGCAGTGCAGGGGAAGATGATGAAAGGGTTTGTGATCAGTTCGTAACATTCCATACATGCCTCTTCTTACTCTTTACACTATCCCCTTGCTCCAGCATATGGTCCCTGACATGGCATAAAGTCCTTCAGAGAAAGACTGCTCCAGTGTGGGATCCTCCAGGGGCTGCAGTGTGGTTGTCTGCCCTGAATAATATTGTCCTTTCCATGGGCTGCAGTGCCTACCTGCTAAACAGAGGTCCTCAGAGGCTGCAGGGGGACAACCTACCTTACCAGACAAGAAGAAAACGGTACATTTCAAACAATATATTGACATATACTTGCATTCTTTTTAGAGACTGAATCAGCCAAACTATAAATTTTTAAACATTAATTTAAAAACTGTAGGAGTCAATTGCCTTTCAGAAATAAATTAACTACTACTAACAGCACAAAAACCTTTTGCACATCATCTGAACTTTCCATTAGAAATTATTGGTGAAAGATTAGATCTTACTGTGATAGTGTTCATTTTAAACAAATAAAATCCTTTCTGTGTTCATAAGTCTAAGTAGATCAATGTGAAATGGTCCATGTTTGAGATGTGGGAAATGGAACTGTATATAAATCACGTCTATCCTTCAGGGGATTTTATTTCTAACTCATGTTTATGCCCAAAAACTATTCTTTACCTTTTTCATTGCTTTTGTAAATGACTGGCTCTTACAGTAAATGATATCTTATCCAGACCAAGATGTTTAAGAAAATGATTGAGTTGGATCAAGATGTTGGATTTGTTCTAAAGGAATTAATTTTAAAGACATTACACTGTGCACTGAGAATATTTAGTATTCATCTCTCTGTTCTGCATCCTGAATCCAACTTGCACATGTGCTCACCAGAGAAGGACACGAAAGGCCAATATTCATTTGGCACTTTTCCTTTAAGCTTCCTCCATACATCATGCATTTCCAGTGTTATTCAGTTTGAGGTTATGGGCACAGAGCTAATGTGAACATTGTACAAAAGCCAGCTAAACCAGAAAGAACAATGCCGACTACATGCCAGTGTTTTCATTTTCTGATCAAATGTCTTACAGTTCCAGAAAGCCAGAGGCATTTAATATGCCTGTCTGGCAAGTGAGATCAATATACATGTTTAGAGGGTCTAGGAGAAGGAAGAAATTAATGAAGATTCATGTATCAATCAATTCTTTGAAAGAATGGAAAGTAAATGTAAAACATTATGTTAATGAAAATTTAGGTTCCACAATTCAAGGCTGTATTTTGTGCTATATATCTTTGGGCATAAAGCTCATTTATCTTGCAGTGCACATGCTTTCCAAGCAACAATGAAACAGATAAACCTAGGTGAAATAAGGCTAACACTGTCTACTTCCCATATTTCAAAACATTTTCTCTAATTTATTGCAAGAATTATCTTAAACATTCTACAAAATTTAATCTTGATTTCTAATTATATTCTGTATTTTACATAATAATTCACTAGAACATTGCATTTTCTAACAGAAGGTGCTATTAGGATCCATATCAATACAATTTGCAGATTCCTTCTTTAAACAAAAAGTGTACAGCTTAAACATCTGAAAGATCCATTGTCCTTATTTGAATAGACTACACCAGAGAGAATTTTTTAGGCCTCAGAAAAATTATTGCCATGTTATTGATAATGCAAAAGTATGACTCAAGTGTGCAATGGTGAATGAGTTAAGCTCAAAACAAAACAAAACTTCATTAAATGTGTGTAGTTCATACTGAAATGTCCTAGGGAAAATAATCTCAAGCAATAAATAAATACTGACAGGCCTGTATTTATGAAGCTTTCGGAGAGACAAAAGTGTAGTAAGAAACACTTGTGTTGAATATAAACAGCTTTAAAAGCTTTCAGAGAAAATTGGTATACAATGTTATTTGGAAGAATGGAAAAAAATGTTTGGACAATCAAAAAGGACCATTTTACAAATGCACTATTGGACTAGAGGCAAAAGGAAGAAAAGTGGTGCTACAAATACATCCTTGTTTTGTTTTAGGAGCCATAACAATATGTCTGTTGCTTTAGAAACAGACAGAAAATTTAAGTGCTTCTTTAGCAAAGCAAACAAATTTCTGTTATGGACAAAACCAGTAATGGATGCTGACTGTGTAAGAAAAATAATGTATTTTTATAAGGAGAAACCATTGTGAGTGAAGAAACTAGCATTTATTATATTTTTGTGCTAAAAAGAAGATTCAGTGTGGTGTCTTCTACCTTGAAGTGCTTTAGTTTCATGGCTGGGAGTTTGATACCAGTTTCCATCAAAGTGTGTGGTCTTGATTATGATAAATGGATGGCATGAGGTCATAATGCATGCAGCAAATAACATAATGTACCTCAGTAAGAAGCAGAGGTTTTGTCTTAGTTGTAAATTCAAACAATTCAAATAGAAACTCTGATTAAATCCCAGCAGAAACCAAGGTGATTGTATGTACTAATGCATTTAAACCTTCTTGATTACAGGCTTTGGAAAACAAAGCCACTCAAAACTAAAATAGATCAAACAGAACAAAAAATTGTTGGAATTATAGTATTAGCAAAACTTCTACAAGTGTTTTATTTTGACACTCTTTTGCCTTCTAGTTGATATAAGAGGTCCTTCAAGATGCTGTGCCCAGGGGAGAGCCCAGATGAACAATTCATAGCAAGAATAAAGCAAAACGAATAAATAGCTCTAGAATATATTGCTGTTTTTCTGAGGCCTATTGTCAATCTTAGTGTTCCCAGAAGGCTCCTGAAGAAAATAGATTCTGATGATAATTTTAACATTTCTCCAGTTGAATTGGTGAATAGATCTCTGTAGTACAGACATAAAATTGTTGAAATGAGAAGTTCTATTAAGAAGATGCAGTTTTAAGGCTGTAAAAAGGAGACAACAGTATGAAAAAGCCCCACCTATTTAAAGAAAACAGAACAAAGGAAAACAAGGATACAGAATTCCAAAAAGGCTAGCAGAAGCAGTTAAAGCTCGTATTTCAAATCCAAGTGGACAGAGTTATAGGAGAATTGCTAACAGGGACTGGTTTTGGCTAATAGCTGGTCATTTTTTCCCTTCTCTAACCCCTTAAATGGCAGTATTCTTTTCCATAAGCGGTCTGTTAAAGGGGTCCCGGACCCCCAGACTCAGTTTGGGATCAGGTTGGCTGCTTAAGCGGAGCCCGGCGAGGCAGCTCGCTCTCGGGCGGCAGCGGGGCGGCCCGGAGCTCGGCAGAGCTCCCGGAGGAGCGGGGAAAATCAGGGATCGAAAGCAGACACAGGAGATGCAGGCAGTCAGCCCGGCGGTCCAGGGGATTTATTAAAGGGTAAGGGGAGATGGAAGAGGGAAGTAACAGGGCTGGATCGGCGAGCTAAAAGTGGGGTTTCTGCGTTGTGTTGCGGCTTATATAGCAGGGGGAAAAGGGAGGGGAGAAACCGAGAGAACCAACGGGGTACATAGAACTCTGGATTGACAATAACTTGATCTTATGGGGGAACAAGGGGGGAGGATACAGAACTTTGAATTTTCCAATCAGAGAACACGGCAAAGGCAGACGAAGGAGAACTTTCTAGAATTAATATGGGAGGAGAGATGAGCTGGGCCAATAGCTTTACTTCAAGGCTCTCTGGGAGCACCCCCTTTAGTGTTGCTTTATTCCCATGACTCGTCCCGTGGGGCAAAGCCACTGCTAGGGATGCTCAGCTGAGCTAAAGACACTGCAAAAGTCTGTGGTGTTTGCTGGCATGTGAACCACAGCTTGTCCTACATGAATATGACAAGAATACCTCTACCCCATGCTGCAGCATGGAGGTCGATGTGATGCTAATTTCCCTCGCCGTGTGTTTGCTATGCACTGAAGTGTGTCACTGGTGCACTTCGTGGTTTCCTGATATGTAGCACTAGGGCTGAAGCTGTACCCTAAGGAACCTTTGCAAATGTTCTTCATGCAATGGGTATGTTCAGTCATCAGCACTTTGCTGTCTATGCCTCAGACTAAAAACTGCCATGAGCATTGTTGCTGGTAATGTGGTTGTGGAAGCAAGGAATCTCAAAGTGATCAACCTCATGTTCTTCTCTATTTGCCTTTCATTAGTTGTTAATTAAATGGATCTGGAATACACTGTCATGTTTTCATAATGCTTTATGTCCTACTCAGCTTACTAAACATACTTCATTGTGTTTAATTTTGACATTTTAATTATTTTTTTCCTTAATAAATTCTATGTGATATGCAACTGTCATAAATGCACAATGGTTTTCCTGTTCAAATAATGTGATAGTAAGGAGCATTCAAAATATGGAATAGTTAAGCATGACCTTACATTCATATCTGGAAGTGCAAAAGAAGAAAATGAAGTTAGTTTTAGACAGCAATAAGACCAGCTACCCAGAGGAAAGTGGGGCACACTAAAGAAGAAAGCAGATAGAAAGTATTTGGGAATAACATGAAGACCCTAGAGGGTCAGCAAGATGGTGAAGAGCATTATTTGCTGTTGTTGTTACCAGAATCACTGGGCTATCATGGGCTACCAAAAGCTTCCCTGCTGTTGATCCATCAGCAGAATATTCCACACGGCCAGCTTGTTTCACTGGACTGAGCAGGCAGGGATGTTCTGCAACAAAGTCACAGAAATTACCAAAACAGAATAGCAGGGTGGATTTTTCCTTTCATTCCATTTTTCCAGGTGCTCTTTCCACTTTGACAGTTATAATTCTTGGGTTATTGTTTTTGATTCTCATATCAGCTGGTGCTTAGACTGAATTTATTTATTTGCCACCTGGTGCAGGGTGTACTGACTCTTTCTTTTTCTTCATTACTTAGGAAGTTAAATTACTAATCACAGCTGGGTTCAGCTCATGAAAGAATAAAGTGCATTGTCATTAAAATGATCACACAAGCAAGGAAACAAAAATACCTGTCAAAGTTGTAGCTGGGAGTTTCTTCCAACCACAGTTAGTAACAAACAAACACAGCCATCTTCTCTTTGTTATACATTTGCCATTAGCTTTCAGAAGAGCAAGCAACTCCTCAAGTTAGACATTCCAGCATATTGCAGCACCTGCATTACTTCAGCCTAGAAAATCTACCATTCTAAACTGATAAAAGCAGGATTGTAAAATTCAGATATACAAGATCTTTTCCCTTGGTCTGCCCTTGATAGCTGTACTTCCTATACTGCTCTTATATTTTTTCTTGCTCAAATACTGGTCACAGTAGCAACCTTTACTTAAATTATCTCCGCCAACACTAACATCTCCTCTTGGCCATGATCCTCTTATAAAAATTTGACATCTATGCAGCATCAGAGAAAGAGAATGACAAGCTGAAAGCACAGAAATAGGTCCAAAATACATTAAAGAAACTGGAAAGATAATCACAAGGTTTTGAAAAATGTCAAAAGTCTTCATAAGACTCATAGGGCCATTTTTAAATTCCATATATTTGAATGTGAATGAGCAATGCATCGTATAAGTGATTTATGTTAGGTGGACAAAAACTGTGCTCCAGTTCTATTTATATTCCACGCATTCAACTAATTTCCTCTGCTCAGTTGGTTACATATTTAAAGAATGCTTCCTGCAGCCCTTGCTCCAGCAAAGCATTTTGTTTACCTTACTCAATGTGCTTAATGTAAGCATTACTACAACTGATTTATACTTAAACTTTACTACATGGATGCTTGTTAGGTCAGTGCATATGTATACACATTACAGTTTTTCTCTGTAAAAATTACCATATTTTAATACTAGAAAAATTGCTAATTAATATTTCTCTAGGTGCTATTTGTGATTATCATAATTAGTTACTTCAGCAAGAGCTGTATTAAAAGAAGTTCAAATTCTATGCTTCTGAGACATAGGCTTTCAAATCATAAAGCTATAGGAATCAAGATAATTTTTTTAACTTACTTTGTTTGTTAGTTCACTTGCAGAGCAACAAATATTGTTATTTACAAAAAAATGTCAATTGAATAATTTGCAGAAAAAAATCCACAATGTTTTACAGCTAATTTCACATCACCAAGAACACCAATCCTAAATCCGAAATATAACTTATTAGTTAGAGTAGTCTCCTTGCAGTTCCTCTCTTGACAAAAGCAGTCAGATACCAGAAATCCCATTAAGTAGTGTTTGTGCAGGTTAGCTAAACAGAACTGAGTGGCATAAGCTAGCTAACATTTCAATATCTAAGACTGTTTTTCTGTGTAGGCAACACTCTGCAAAATGGGCTACAATAGTGCCAGACTCATTGAGGATTCACAGTTTGCAGAACAATATAAAACTCTGCCAAGGAGCACCTGTTAATAAGTGTGGTTAAGACCAAGCCCAATACACAAAGGTGACACTGGAATATCCTGAATAAAGGGAATCTTTTGGGCCTTTTCAGCCTTTTTTGTATGACAGATATTTAAAGATATGAGCAGGCTTCAACATACAGGTGAAAAGATAACTAATGATTTAAATTGAACAAGAAATTATAATACATTATTCTTTTGTTCCCTCAAAGGCATAGAAATTGTTGTCTGTGCAGTTATCGCTAAAGAGATGTTCTCCCCTTGTCCTTTCTTTGATAATTTGAAAAAAAAAAAAAAGAATATGTGAACAGATTAATTCTATCTATATTTTAATGCAGTTTCAGTGTTTAAACTGCAAATGGCATCAAGCTGTGTTTTCAATTAACTTTTAAAAGGAAACTCCCTGCAATTACTGTGGCTAGGATTCCCATCACAGAGGACTAATGTCAGCAATCTGTTTCTAATTTCACAATTATATCAGAAATCTTTTCAAAATGGAGTAGTCATTTTGCATGTAGGAGACAAGTCACTTAAGATGTGAAATTTGGATTGTTATACTGTTTTATCTTGAAGGCATTATACAAAATTGCTGGCCATTTCTTTCTATTTTTTAAAGGCCTTACAGCTCATACCCAATTCTTCTGAATTTATTTCATGCTAAGAATTTCTAATCACTTCCATGCAATTACCTCCACATTTTTTTGTCCAGCTATTTAAAAAAAAAAAAAGTACTGTTGTTTCTTGTGGCTTATTTTTTTTCAGAGATGAACTTATTTTTTATTCATGTCTATTTGTTCTCAAAATTGTTGCCCTGCTTTCCCAGTAACAGAAACTATCTTTTTATTTTGTTAGAGCATCTTCGTAAAAAGACAATTGATGACTTTTCAAAGACCTAGAAAAAAGTAGTTGGAATATTTCTATTTGTGTCCCTTGAACTTTTACACTTACAGTTCTGATTTAAGTGTATGTGAAAAATTAAAACTGATAAAGAAAATAAGTTCTTTTACTTTGTAAAGGTATTTTTCAGGAGAAGGGGTTTTATGTTTGGGGGTTTTTTTTGGTAGGGTTGTTTTGTTTGTTTGTTTTAGTTTTGAATTGTTTGGGATTTTTTTCCTGAGCTGAAAGAATATGTTCCACATTGTTTTTTCAGACGTGTTAAATCCAAGGGATTCTGAGCACTCTTCGTTTACCCTGTATAAAGAGACTGTACATGAGGAAAAGGCCACTCACCTGCAATACACCCTAGACCCTTGCTGCAGTGTAGGGATGGATGGAATGGCACATTCATGCATTATGAATGTGTGAATAAATGCAAATACATTCTTGGGATTTCCAAATATTTTCAAACATGGAGACAACCAGCAAAGGTCAAGCAAATAAACAAATAAAAACCCCAAACCAAACAACCAACCAAGAAAACA
Source organism: Lichenostomus cassidix (assembly GCF_008360975.1). NCBI lineage: Eukaryota > Metazoa > Chordata > Aves > Passeriformes > Meliphagidae > Lichenostomus > Lichenostomus cassidix. Next base: position 43,476,869 of record NC_139479.1, on the reverse strand, counting down.
AGAGAGAGAGAAAATATGGTTGTTAAAACTGAGGTGCATTCTGCAGGTAAGGTATATATTAATAAAGCAAAAACTATTAATCATTAAATACTGTTTTATTATAATACAGTTGCTAATATGTGTAGACTGTGTAGCGATAGATCTAAAAATCATAAGGAACTGAGTACAGAATAGACTGAATTAAATAAACAAATTTCCTTTAAATGTGTAGGACTACAGTCATATCTTGATCTCCCCCAGTTGTGTTTAGTATAGTCTATATTATATCAAATACACTACTATACGTGGTCAATATTTTGTCCTCAACAACATTTACACTTCTTAATAGCTTTTATAATAGCTGGTTACAGAGCTGAAGCAGGACACACCTTTGAGGGGCACTGAAAATTAAGGTTATCTATCACTGTTCTTCAAAATAATTTAAGTGGAAAAATGCAGTGCCTCCTCAGTAAACAAGCTGTGGCATGTAAAAAGATCAGGAACACCATGTGGGTAACAGCTGAAAACTGAAAAGGGTATGAGTATTCTTTAAACACCCACATTCAATATGTGTAACTTTATGCAAGATGGAAATCACAGGAGAATCACACATTATCAGTTAAATGAGTCATGGCTGATAGAGACCCAATACAAGTGTATGACAAATCTGAACAAAAAATTGTTAAATTATGTGGGTTTTCTCCTATTACTTCAGTGAATATTATGCTAAGGGGAAAAAAAATATGTATTTCTAATAGTTACTATTTTCATAATCTCTCTCTTAATCAAAAAGAAAATAAATTAGTAGTTGGGGGGTTTCAAATGTACCCTAATATTCTTCTTATTAAATCTATGAAATATATAACCAGTAATCTAATTCCTGCAGTAAAATAAAAAAGAATAGTGTAAAGAGAGACGATAGGACAAAAAGTTGTATTTGATAATAAAAACTTTGGATTTTTTTTTAACTAGAAGTATTTCAGTGGTTTTCAGTGTCTATGGGGTTAACATATCCTCAATAAAACCATATCCAAAAGTAATTGTACCATCAAATTCCTTACAAATATTCCCTTCCTTTATCTCACTCACTGTCACTGCATTTCTACTCCAACATTCTAAATGATGGAAAAGTGTGAAACTGGTTTCTCACTCCTAGAGGTTAGTTAGTCGCTGCTGAGGTCCTCACACAAAAAGCATAATAAATGCTTCATCTTAATGCCTCTGCAGTTTTAAGATACTTTCTTGTTTAAGGCATTTTAAAAATGGTCTATCAGGTGGCAGAAATAACCTAGCATATTTGATTCTAACCATAGGTTTTACCAGGAGTTGACCTTTTTTGTTTGTTTCCTCTAGATAAAAACTTATCCCTTGTGTCCTGTTTCTGTTTCCTAGAAGCCATCAACATCTTTCTGATTTCATGCACATTTATTCACATAAGCAAATAAAATAGCTGTGTCTGGAATATCAAAGGGACAATTGAAATGAATGAAGCCAAATGGAACTAACTGGAAGGACAAGAATCTTCTTTGAATGCATACCTTTAATCATAAGTGAAAACTTTGCCTATCAGAATAAAGATGCAGTGGATGATAAAGCCATAAAGTATGAACAGTCTTCAGAGACCCTGTGTTGCACACAGAATCTTCCTGCATTTTGCCTGATATATTTAGTACATTTTTTACTAGGAAAAATACATCATTATCTACTTAGAAATGTTTTAAGTTTCTCAAGAGAAGATAATCAGCTAATTACTCTCTTACACTTTCAAATAATTCAATAATTCTATATTAATTTTTTTTTCTGTGTATTCTAAAAATCTGTTTGGGTTTAAAAAAATGTTACTGGTGTTAATTTATAGTGACTTCTTAATTAGCATGAAGCAGTCTCAATATAAACAGATACATATAATAAACTGTGATTCTTTAGATTCATTTGTGCTTTCCACAAGTAGCCATGTTTCATAGAGGGTTTTTTAAGTTTTGAAGGTCAGTCAGACTTTTGTCCACTTGTTCCTGTGATACTAAGTCCCATATTAATCCAAATACCTTCCCTTGTGGTAAGTACTGCGCATAAGAAATGTGCCTTTATATGTGTCCATTCCTAAGAATTGATTTCATCATTTGCTAAATTCTAAAGCAATTGATTACCAGTTTGCAGTAGTTGAATACCTAAAAGTATGAAAATAACAAAAATGCAATGGAAAAATATTTTTAGGAATTAGTTTTAAACTCTCCAATGTCTCTAATCTCTTTTAGATTAAGCCAGAATTTCCATCGGGGATGTGCATCCAGGTTTTAGACACCTTCTTATTTTTTTATCTGACTACAGCTGTTTTCATTAAAATAGACTATTTAAGCTCACATAGAGTTAAATGGAAATCTGAGCTAAATCTACATATGTAAAGGTTTCTACTAATATTTGGTAAGACTTAGAAATCAAAACATATCCATTCAATAGAAGCAGCAATAACAAAGGATTTATGGCAGACCCATGGAATGACAGCTTGATGGCCATTCTGATTTGCTGGTGTATCGCAAGCAAATTTTTTGAGGTATAATTGTGTACAAAAACATTGAATATTCTTTGTTAAAAAGGGTTTTCAGCTGCTATAACCACCACTAGGATAATGTTACTGAGATAAAGTCAAAGGATAACTTTTTCAAATTAAAGTTGAGATTCTTGGATTTTATGTTCTTTCATGCTGAATAAAATCCCTATTTCTAACGATATGGTGTTGATACAACATGTTAAGGTATATGGTGTTACTTCTTACCTTAAACTCTTGGATTCAGAATATTTATTTCTATTAAAATCTGAAGAAATGGTGCTTAAATTTTGTGACCCTTGAGATGAAAACTAGGGAATTTTAAAATTTCTCACTGTTAAATGTATTAATTATAGCATCATTGATTGTTTATAATTTTAAATATCAATTAAAATATCTGCTTCTTCCTGTCTTGGTGGTTTTGTTTGTTTTGGGTTTTTTTTTAGCAATTGAGACTGATGAACATCAGAGAAACAATTGAGACTTTTACTTATCAGACATGCTGACATCCTTCACCTTCTCAAAACCACATTAATTCACATTAGCATGTGATGTTTATATTTTGGTGGAAACACTGGTATTCACTGTTGATATTGTGGCCTGATGTATTAGTTTCTGTAGAAATATGCATGAGTAAAATAAGCCTAGTGGTGAAATTTGTTATTTGAATTTCCAGCACAGAGATTCAGTCATAGGCATGAAACACCAAAAATACTCATTTGAAGTATTTCTTCTTTATGCAAAGTGGTGCAAGCCACTATTTTTCACAGCCTCAATCTACAAATAAGTTTATTAACTGCCCAAACCTTTCAAATCAATAAGGAAACTAATTTTGGCAATGGTAGAAAATGCCTTTACTGTAATGCCCAATTGGGCTTGCTAAAGGATTTTGTGTTCCCTTCATAGAAGATTGAAAATTATATCAGAAAACAATAACTTCTAAAAGCAACAGATGCAGACTGTATTCAAATGAGTGACCTAATGCCTTTGTTTTCTTTTTCTCCTAACAAACTGGTTTAAGTAAGAAGATTCGGTTAGACAGGGATAACTGAAATAACTTGTCTCTAAAAAGAAATGTGACAGGAAAATGCCTATGTTTCTGCTAAATTTTAACTTTCATTTAATAAACTGCAAATGATGAATGAAAGTATTTAATCAAATAATCCAGACAGAATTCTGCAATGGTGCAATGTTTTGGATAGTATGAACACAAAATATTGCAGCATACTGTAATACATTCAGTTTATGTGGTGTTGGCACATAACTCAGACATGATTTACATTTTCAAATATTTACTTGGAGTACTGTGGTGGTATGATATACAAACTAGTGAAACCATTAATCATGGTATTTGCTTCTGAACACTGATATTAGCTCATTAATTTTCCTGCAGTTTAAATGTGTTTCCATTAAGTCAAAATTTTGCCATTAGCATTAAGTGTGAGTCAAAAGGTTGATATTACAACTTCACTTACAATGTGTTCTATGAATGTTCAATCTGCAGGCTATTAAGCAGAGATGAACCAATCAGAGTTAAAAATCATGCACACTCTAAGTCCTGGCTGGGTGCATTTGATTGCAATCAAGAATCATCTGATCATCTAACCAAGAGTGCTGGAAATAAAATATACTCTGAATTTTGTGATATTTCATTTAAAGGATGTATATTTCTGTCCTCCTTCACTCTGAGGGTTTTGATTTGCAGTCTGGTTGTTTTCCTACTCATGCAATGATCCCTGAAGAAAAAATAAATTATGTCCATAAATGCATCTGTGTGTCATACATAAAAGTCTAAATACATACAAGCACAGCAAGCAAGCACGTTTAGAGGTCTTTTTAATAGTCATTTTAATGGCATAAAAAAATTGGTAATTTATACATGATTCGCATTTCTGGGTTTTAACATGTACTATGACTAAACTGTGCTTTTGTCAATTCTTTCACCTAGTTTCTTTAATTCTGACTCAGAAACTTGTTATAAAGAATAAAATATATTTCAGACATCTTTTAATATTATTTTATATAACTCCTGCTAATTTTGTGATTCTATAGGACATAGAAATATCAATAAAACTATTCTGATGAAATGTATTTTTAGTTCATAGACATCATTTGATGTTAATTTTAGTTTCCGTTTTGCCTTCCTGACTTTGAAGTGAAGATTTCTTTTTAAAAATTTATTATATAAAAAGGGCATTTTTACATCACTGCTGTCCCTCTCATCTGTAGTGGTGATGTCCTAATCTGAATATGATTAGCTATATCCTTACTATGAAGAAAAAGAATTCTTACAATAAAGTACTGAACTAATAAGTGTCTTCCTTTCAAGAAGGTTAACAAACTCCTGTTTCATGTATATTTTTATTCAGGTATTATCAAACAACTTTAGAAGATACTCAGAGATGAAACTTTTTTTTTTCCCTGTAACAAATGCATTTTTAAAAGGAGAGGGAATTCATTAAAGAGACATTCTTTAGTCCAGGAGGAACTGAGGTCTGACAGAGAAAACTGCACATATTCTCAGAGGAACAGAAATAGCACTTGTTTCCCAAATCAATAATTTTTATAGGTTGATTAAGATAAAGCTTTGGGATTTTTTTAGGAGTCAGACATGTGGCACAGAGTGCTACTAGTACAGTATGTTGCTCAAAAAATAAAAGGAGAAAAAGGCACATAAACCCACTTTTGAATTAATATCCAATTTGCATACTTTTTAAATCAAGCCAACAATTCTTCCCTGTTTTACAAGTAATTCTCTCAATTTCTTCCTAAAAATTACTTTGACTATATAATAATTACTTTGACTATATAATAATATATTTTACAATTGATTATCCATTTTGAGGGGAGTAAGTAAACACAGGCCTGTTCCTCTTGCCTCCAAACCTTGAACTGTGCTGTTATACAATTGACTGCAGAGTACAGAGAAAAAGGGGGACTTTTGGTGGCAACTCTTTCCCCTCTGTAACCTTCCATTCTACTGTGGATTAATCTCAGAAGCATTTATCTGGAGTAATTATAACAGGACATTTCATCACTTGTGATGTAGCAGATGGCTAGATGAAGAAAGGTAAGAAAACTCCTCCCCCCCCCCCCAAAAAAAATACAGAATATCAGAAACATTAATTTTAATATGGCAGATTGATTTTGAGATATTGTGTATTAGATTTTAAGCAAACATTTTCAACTTTCACTTTAAATTCTAGAATTTTCAAGTAAGAAATTATTGTTGCGAGTAACAACCTCCAGGTAATCCTTTATCTTCCAGGTCAGAATACTAACATGTTTAACCTCCTCTGCCAAAATCATTAAATGTATGAAGGCCAAAGGTTAAAAATTATTATAGAAGAAAGGAAATATGGGTAAATGATGGTAAGGTGTAAAAAGATAACCTTTTTTCATGTCTCAAATACATGCTTTTATTTTAAGCAAACATACAGTTAAGAAGAATAGCTTTATGTGCTTTTTCAGGTTATTACAAATGCAAACATATCTTTATCTTGAAAGAGTTGTCTGCAGGTATGTTGGGAAAATTCTGCAAAAGAGGGCTTTTAATTTTGTTAAATGAAAGCATTCTATTTATTAAGAAAAGATAATAGCGACAACAGTATGAAAAAGAGATTACTCAACAGGAATACACACAAAATTATCACTTCTAACTATCTGCTTTTAAACTATTCTTTAACACAAATCCGCTTTAAGTAAATTTCCATCAAATCCCTGAAGTATGTTTTTAAATTCAGCAACATATCATAAGTATTTCCGTAAGTATTTTAACTCAGAGTAAAGAACAGCAAAAGAGCATATAATATTATATTATTGAAAAATAAAGGTTATTATGTAAGATAATTCAAGGCATTAAAAGTTTAAATTTCTCAAAATGTTCAGCAAGCACATGAATTTTCAGTGCACATAACCTTTAAAAAGTAAACCGTTGTGATCTTTTATATTTAAATTTTAATCAATTTCCTAACCAAACCCCATTTGACTTCAAAACAGTAACTCCCTGTAGACAACATCTGAATTTTTTTTATTAAGTATTTGCTAAGGTGATACTTCAGCTTTTAAGTATACATGTTATTTAATCTTTTATCAATTACTGACAATATATTTATTAATACAGTGAAACACTCTAAAAGACATTAATGTTTTTAATAGGCAATCCCTATTCAGCATTTACTGAAAGTGAATATTATTATTTTAATCAAATTGATTTCTTTGATTAGGTATAATTGGGTATTTGCTAGTAATAGTTCTCATGGGTTTTTTCCTTTTTTATTTAGATGCTTAAAACATCATAAGTGGAATTTGACTGACTTCATGAAGATATCAAAATAGAACCTATGAATTACAGCCATAAAGGTATCTCTTTCCTTCCTTTATTAAAAAGTGACATAAGATGACAACTTTAAGTACAGATGTTCAATTTTAAGGTGGATGGATTTCATCCTCTTAATTGTCATAAAATGGTCATAATATTATATTATCATCAAAATAAAAAAACAGAATCATTTAATTATTTGAGTTGGAAATAACCCCTAAAGATCATCTAGTCCAATCTCTTTGCCATAAGCAAAGATATTTTTCATTAGACCAGGTTGCTCAAAGCCCCATCCAACCTAATCTTGAGTACTTTCAGTGGTGTGAACACACATAACATCCTGGACAGCCTGTTCTATATTTTCGTCACCATCATTGTAAAAAATGTCTTCACTATTTGCAATCTAAATTTACCCTCTTACAGCTTAAAAACATTATCCTTTGTCCTGTTACTGCAGGCCCTGATACAAAGTCTGCCTTTCTTATAAGTAATTTTTAAGTATTGGAAAACATCAGTAAAATTATCCCAGAGCCTTCTGTTCTCCAGGCTGAGCAATCCCAACTCTCTCAGCTGGTCTTGAACGTTTTCATGAACTGCTTTTCCTATATGAAGTAAACACTTATAAGACAGTTCAGAATAATGTTTGACTCAGACTCTGTATAGATATAGTTTAAAACCAAGTAAGCTGATAAAACATCAGGCTTGCTTTTTTTCCTCAAAATCCACAGTGGTCTATTTCATCTTCCTCTTTTATTCTGGCAAAACCAGGCATGGCTACACACTTTTTAAAAATACCTTCTGTAACTACAGAAGAATTTCTGAATTGCTGCAGCTCATAATGTGTATGTGTAAATGCAACATGAAAATTCTCAAGAGTATCATGCAATAGCCATTAGTACATAGATTTTGCTAAAAAGAAAAGACAGAGAACTGGGGCAAACCTAGCTCGTCAATGAAGAGAGACTTTCCATCAGTTTGCTAAAAAGATTATTTTGCATGACTTCTGGAAGAAGAAACTGAAACCAATAGAGAATTTTTGATAAAGACAAGTTGACGTAAATCAAGAATCATCATTTTAAAAATAACACACAATTCTTTCCAATTGTGATCACATCAGAACTGATTTATCTATATTGTAAGAGAGAGCTGAGGTGGACATGAACTGTACTGTTCAGAACTGCTTGTCCTCAAAAAGGATTATTCAGCCCTCTGAGGCTGGCTGTTCATCACACAATGAAAGTTGTGCTGATGTGAAAGTGGCTCTGATGATGCCTCACATACACATTCATGCAGCTCTCTTTGATTTTGCTACTGATTGACTGCAGACGCTTTACACAATTTGTCTTAAAACTTTTAAATTGATCAAAGCCCAGTAACGTCTTTCATTGTATTCTCGGCTACTGATTCTTTTTGATGATCAAGGCTGTAACATTTGGAACTTGTTTAAGCCCTGTGCAAAACCTTATTTTTTATCATCTGTTGTTAGTCATTTTACTGATGTCTCCACTGTTGCAGTTCCAGAATATTTTCCTTGAGAAGTTAACAGCTTTTTCTGCTTATTTGAGTGTTTTGTTTCAAAAATAATCACAGAATCATTTAGGTTGGAAAAGATCTCCAAGACCTTTTTACTGATCACAACCTTGTTAATTAGACCATAGCAGTAAGTACCATGGCCAGTTGTTCCTTGAACTCTTCCAGGGATGGTGACTCCACCACCTCCCTGAGCAGTCTGTCTTAATGCTTAAAAACCCCTTCCTTGAAGAAATTCCACCTGGTGTCCAATATGAACCTCCTCTGGTGCAGCTTGAGTCTATGTTCTCTTGCCCTGTCATTGGTGGCCTGGGAGAAGAGCCCAACCCCCACCTGACTGCAGCCTCCTTTCAGGCACTTGTAGAGAGTGATAAGGTCACTCCTGAGCCTCCTTTTCTCCAGGCTAAACAACCCCAGCTCCCTCAGCTGCTCCTCATAGGTCTTACTCTCTAGTCCATTCACCAGCTTTGTTGCCCTTCTGTGGACACACTCCAGCACCTTAAGGTGTTCCTGGAAGTGAGGGACCCAGAACTGGACACAGGACCTGAGGTGCATCTTCACCAGCATGAAGAACATGGCTAAATATGTAGTGTTCTCTGAATATCTTTGTTAGAGTAAAAGTGGATATATTCACTTTGAAATAAACCCCTCCACATTTTAAGGGAACACTAAGGAAAGCAAGCAGTTTTTATTGGTATTTTTGACCTAAAATAAATTGGGCAGAATGTAAGAGGAAAAAAAAAGTTTTCTCTGTTTATTTGTGCTGGGTTTGGCTCATCTAAAATGAGATAGTGGAAGAAAAATATTTTTGTCAACCACATTAATGAGACAACCCAATTAATATATGTACAATATACTAATGGATTTACCTCCAAGTAATGTTTGTTAAAACACATTAAACAAGAGTCAAAGCTAATGATCACAGATCCAAATAAATAGCATTGTCATACTTACATCAGCATATTGATGACAAACGTAGTATATAGTGTACAGAAAGTAATTTCATGCTTCACTTTCTACTTATTTGCATGTTTAGATAAGCAATTAATGTCCTTCCAGCTGTTTCTGGATGTTGTAGTTCCTGGGAGTAGTACTGTGAGTACCCAAACGAAATTAATTAAATGCTGCAAAATACTCTATTTGTTGGAACAGAATTCCTAAAACAGATGCAACCAGCCACAATATTTAAATGCAAAGATTTATCTGTCTCAGTCTCTAGATGCAGTGAATGGGAAAAAACTAGGGAAAAATACGTGAAATATCCATAAGGATATTTCTCTAGAAAAATCCTCAGAATCTGCATGAAATATAGATATTTCCTCAGTTAAAGGATTTGTCTTTGAAGATAATTACAATATATAGTAAAGTGGAGAGAGGCACAGTTTGCAAGGAGATGCTCTTTGCTCATGTTAGCTCAGTTTGGTTGACAGCTGAATTCCGCCATAGTCAAGAGCACCAGTTTACCACACTCTTTAAGCAAACACAAAATTGCCTTAACTAGGTGTTATGCAATACTGACCCCTGAGGAACACCACTTGTCACTGCTCTCTGCTTGCACATCAAGCCATTCACCACAGCTCTTTGTGTGCAACCATCCAGCCAATTGCCTTGTGTGGTCCATCCACCAAATCTGTGCCTCTCTAGAGATAAACATGTCATATGGGACAGTGCCAAATGCTTTACATGTTCAGGTAGATGATGTCAATTACTCTTCCTTCAACCACCAGCCCTATAAACCCATTGTAGAAGGCCATCAGATTTGTCAGGCATGATTTGCCTGTAGGGAAGCCATGTTGGCTGTCACCAATCACCTTCTTCATTCTCTCAGTCCCTGTCTTTCCCTTCTGTGGCTTGGTAGTGTGGCTGCAGCACATGGAGACCAAGGAAAAAGAGTCACTGGGTATCCCAGCCTTCTTCATACAGAAGAGAACTGGGTCTCCAGTTTCCTGCTTTTCCTAGTCTTCCTTTTATCACTGATGTACCTATAGAAGCTTTTCTTGTTGGTCCAGATGTTCCTAGTCAGATTTAATTCTCTCAAGGACTTCACTTTCTTGACATCACTGATCTTGGTCAGACAATCTCTCTGCATATCTCACAGACTCCCTGTCTATGCTTCCACTTCTGTAGATCCCTTCCTGTTTGATCTTGTCTAGGCATCCATGCAGGCCTCCTGCTGTTCTGGCATGACTTCCTCTTTGTTGGGGTGCATTTCTCCTGAGCTTGGAGGAGGTTGTCCTTGAGTATAGAATATACAGAAAATGTCAGTCTCTGAAGAAACATGTAGTACATCATTAGATGTTTCAAGCAATGCATTGCAAAAATGCAGTGTCGCTCTGCCTTACAATAAAAAAATTAACCCAATTATTCAATAGTCAATAGCCAATAAAAAAAATTAATTTTATGAAAATATTGAGCTCCAGGATCTGTAAAGTGTTATGTATAACTGCATGCTCCTTGGGAATACTGTAAAATCGGTGTATACAGGAGAGAAAATATATATTTAATAAAAGGATTTCTTTGACAAACCAAAAGAGCTAAACATTCTTTGAAGAATTGTTTAAAAAATATATGTAGATTGAACACATTAGTCCCTTTGTCATGTGAACTTACATCCTATATGCAGGGCAATCCTTCATTCTTTTCAGTTTCAGTTAATACTAATTGTGAAGTAAACTCTCATGTATGCCAAGGTGGATTACCATGCCTATCAGGCACTTATTTTTGGATGTAAACAATGGAAATTTGTCAAAAACCTGAAATCTACTTAACATAAGGCATCTGTGACATCCTTTAAATATGCTGATTTAGCACTTGACAGAATCAATGATCATCTAGCTGCTAAGGTTTTAATAAGAAAAACAATGAGATTGCATGTAAGATAGACAAGAGGGAAGAAGAGATAGTCTTCTGTTGTCTTGCTGCAAGTCTTATTGTTATTTCACAATTTATACAAGAAATACCTGTACTCTAACATGTAGAGACTCCTTTAATGGGTCATCCAGTCTAAGTTAATTACCATATTTCCACAGGAAAATTCATATGGGTTCAACCAAACTTTTTTGTTTAGGAAATACAAAACATAGTCAAATCTGAGATATGGAATTTTGGGACAGGCCAGTAGGAACTTGGCAATATTTTTTCATATATTAACTAAAGACACCTTCAGAGAGTAAAAATATCAAGATAACAAACTACAGTTGCTACACACTGCAAAAAAACTGCTCTTTTTGTTCTCTGTGCTTGAGTACTTTTAATTTCATGTTCCTTTTCCAGTTATTACATTACCATTTAATAAACAAAATTTTTCAGTTTTAAAAATGATTGTTAATGTCTTTATTCTTAGTGAAAATGTTTCATCAGATAATGCTATACAGTAATATAAATTATATATTGCTTACATATTAAAATAACTGTAGTAATGCAGAGGGGGGTGGTTGAGTAGAATAGCCTCTGCATTTACTGAAAGTGTCTCTAAGGCACTTTGGCCAGTACAGCTTGGTACTGTGCAGTGATCACTTTGGCCAGTACAGCTTGGTACTGTGCAGGCAGACCTTTCTCTCACCCGTGCCGGTGGAAGGCACACACACACACACACACTTACCCAGGGAGCTTTGGATAGCTCATGTGTTTTACCACAGATAAAGAATCCAGAGCGCCCAATCATGTGGAATTCCAGAGATCTTTATTCCTGAAGGAGTCCAGCAATAAAGAGACCAAGAAACCCTGAGTAATCATTGATATAGAGATACGGAGCCAATAGTCTGAGGGCACAGGGGCAGGGAGAAGGCAGGGAGAAGGCAGGGGGATACAACAACCAGTGGGGAGAAGGGAGTGGTGAAGTGAGGGATCAGGTTAAGGCAAATCAGCATAGGAGGATTTACATAGCCTAGGGAGGGACCATTCAATTCTCAAGAGGGAATTTCAAACTTCAGAGTTTCTCACCACTGTGTCTCTGCTGCCCTGGGACCCCTCGACTCCCCAGCAGCCCCCGAGGTGGTCTCATCCACCACAACACTGTAGCTCAGAAAAAAAATATTATTTCATCTGCATGTTAAGCCACCATATCCTAAATGTAATCACAGGAAAATATTTGAAAATAAATGAAAAATACCAAGTTAGGAAAAACTCTTTTCCCAGTTATGCCAAAAAAACTTTTCACAATCCTGGGATAGCATAACTTGGTTGCTGTTTTTAAAGTATGTAAAGCATAATAAAATTATCATTTAAAGATGTTAGGTATGCAGATTTTCCCAGGAAAATAAAAATATTGCATTGATCACAGTCATGCTTCCTCATGAAATGTGTACACACATTTACACAATAAAATATAATTCTCATGCAGAAAAATAGGTGTGTGTGCACCCACCCACATTGTTAATGCTGTCACTGGAGGATTAAATCAAAGATCTATTAAATCAAAGATCAATTCCTCTGAATTACTAATTTAAAAGACTGGATAAGCTCTTGGAGTGATGGCATTTACCCAAATCAGCGATGAATGACGTATTTGGGATAAAAACCTACTTGAATCAATCCTCTGCATGTTTTTTGTCAGTTCTTATTTATCAACAGCCCACATAGTTTATACAAATTAAAGTTTAATGTAAAATGAATTCACAATAACTGTATTGAACAAGTAAGCACAAGTAATCACATATTCTGAAAAGTACAGTCTAGATTTTGCTAACGTTTCTGCTGCCATTTCTTATGATTATTTTCTTGATTCTCACATAAAGTAACAAGAACCAAAGGACTGCATCCATAGCTGCTGAAGGACCTGTCATTGATTACATGGCTTAATCTTAAAGGTCGCATCAAAGAAAGTTTTGTCTCATTTAAACTTCATTTCATGCCTTATAGTTATTATGAATCTGGAATTTCATTGGCTATGGCAGTGAAAAGAACATAAGATTATTCTAGTATTTCTCATTAGGTTCTAGAGACACTCTTAAAAACCCTCATGTTTTAATGAACTATTAAGCATATCTTATAAATTCCTAACAATACTGAACAATGATATTTTAGAACATTCTATTTTATAGGCACTTTTTTCACCCCACATTTCAGTAAGGGATAGGATTTTTTTTTTTAATTCAGTGGTATGTCATGATTGAAAAATGGAACTTTAAGTGACCGTGAGACTTCAAGAAACTCTTCAGCTAATGGCTTTGAAACATCATCCACCCTTAATTAAATAAAATACTTTTTCATCACATCTTTTACTGATGAAAGTCCCCTTATATGCACAGGTCTGTTGTCACGATCTCTGAGAGCATTGAAGAGGGAGCAATATCTAAGCATTCAGATGTAACCTCCATCATCTAGAAACCTTTGAGTTTCTGTGATGTTTGGGGAGCTCACAGAACAAATGCCATCTGTCAAGAGAACAGATGCTGTTATTGGCTACGAAGGTTAACTATCATCAGTGGGAGAAATACCAAATCTTTAGACATTCATTGCAAGTTTTGCTGCTAACTTCAAGGAAAACTAAAAGTTATGTTTCCTAAGAGGAACCTGAAAAACTTCAAGTGTGAAATTATATAACTTTCTAAGAAAAGCCAAAAACTGAGAATAAATTATTATAGTACTTCAAGATTTTCTGTATTATTCAGCATAATGTAGAACAGAAGGGTATAGAATGGAGGCTATGCATTGTTTTCCAGGCTGCAGTACACTATACCTGTGCATGGTTTTTTGAGTTTTTTTTTGTTTGTTTGTTTGTTTTGGGGTTTTTTCTTTTTTTAAAAAGAAAAACAATTTAGCTTTAAATGCCTTTCTGCTCTGTTGGTAGGTTATATATTTGGGAGTGCTCCTTAATGAGTGTATATTTATCGGAGAATTATATCCAGAACTGTATAAACCATGTCCAGATTTTCTACAATCTCCACGCAACACCCCAAACCTGAGAACTCATGAATTCCAGTACAATATCATTAACCTCTTTCATCTGTTCATGCTCACTTACAGACTACCACTGATAATTTTTAACTTGAAAAAAAAACCCTGTAGTGCTCTGTAGCAGCCAACCTTGTAAAACTTGAAGGGAAACACATTGGAGGTACTTGCTCAACTTTGTTGTCTGCATTTGTATTGATTATATTCTGATAAGTGCTATTTATTCTCTCTTTCAAAACACACTTCAGAAAGTTGATGCTATGATCTGACACACAAATTTTCAGTAATAATTGCATTCCAGAACTGTAATTAGCATAAATATGGAATAACTTAGATTGAGAGGGACAACTCCCTGGCCAGAGTAATGTAAGATTTTATGAAATTGCTTAGAGCTGTGCCCATCTTTCAAGTGATGAAGACTTTACCACCTCTCGGGGCATCTTACTTCACTTTTTCATAACTGTCACTATGAGTTTTTATTGTATGTTTTGTTTGGTTTTATATATTTTTGAAATTGTTCGTGCTGCGCTTTGTTGCATGTGGCTCATCACCCTTTCACTGGGCGCCTCTGAGAAGAGTTTGATTTTTTTTTTCTCTATTACTACTCAATAGGCATCTAAAGACAAGCAATTGCCTTTTCTGAGGACAGGGCATGAGAATTAGGATTTATCTTCTTCAGGATGACTAAACTCAGAGCTCGTGATCTCCCCATCCAAGACTTCAGCCATCTTTGTGGCCACTTGTTAAACTTTTTCAGCTTTCAAATACTTTCCTCATATCTGGGTGCTTCTGAGTGTGTCAATACCAGGCACTTCTGCAGATGCTGTCTTAAGAGTGGTGAAGAGTCACTACCTCCTTGCATGCACTGACTACTTCTAACTGGGTGCTGTGCTCTCCCTGACAGAGCCAACTGTGGGGCTGACCTTCCCCAAAACAAGAGTGTGCTGCTGACCCTCATCCAACTTTGTTTCCATCAGGAACCCCATCTCTATTTCTGCAAAGCTACTTTCAAGTATTGGTGGGTAATCTCCATTTCACTGCTGTTGTGAAACATACCAAGACTGACTTTCTCTGTTCATAAACTAAGTGGAAGTGTAATTTACAGAAAACTGTAAGGGAAATGGGCTTATCCCAGGTGAAGAAAGGAATTAATATTTTTGTGAAGAAACAAAATGACACTTCACCTTGGTCAAACTGTCCAATTTGAATACAAAGAAAGCTTGATTTGTTCTATGAAACTACTTACCGAAATTAGTACATATGGAGAAAGAACATGAGACATCTGGACAACTGACGTATTAGAGGAGGAGCCAGAGAAACAATATTGTAAACAAAAGATGAATGGAAGACAATAGATGATGCATAAAAAGATGAACAGTTATAAGACATTGAACAAGCATAAAATGCAAGAGCTAAGTCTGAAAGCAGAATACAGTAAACTGACAAAACAGAAATTCAATACTGGACTAAACAATAAGCAAAGAATGTAAAGTAGCAGAAGAATATGGAAGGAGAAATGTGCCTCAAGCCTTGTGTGTTGAGATAAAGCAGATGACTGGAAGACCTGAAGATGCTGGCAGTGAGAGACAAGTGTTGACAAATTACTAAGGATATGAAATAAATAAGTGATGGAAAGAAGATTTTGAAAAGCTGTACAACATGCAATTACAGGAGCTGGAATAAGCCTGGAGAACATTCTCTCAGAAGAGATATACCTCAAGTAAATGAAGAAAAGCAAATACCAGAATTCTTGCAAGAAAAAGTAAAAATAATAGTACAAAGCTTGACAAGTACGAATGCAGAAAGGGGAAATAATGTGGACTAAAAAATGTGAGACTTCTACAGTCTTGCAAGAAAATGTGAGAAACACAAAAAACATATCATCCAGAAGACATTTAACATCAATTAGAGAAAAGAGCAAGTATGAGCAAATGAGAAAACATCTACAAGAAGGGTGAGAAGAACAAGTGAAAGACATATTGAGCATTAACTTATTCATTCTACTGACATATACAGGGATGCTGAAGACATGAATGACAAAGTATGTCAGTGACTTTTCCAGAGGAATGAATAATATGGATCACATTCTTGTGATAATAGAGATTCTGGAAAATATCATCTGTTAGATAACACACTACAGTAACTTCACAGGACTCAAACAGACTTTTGATTACATTTCAAATACTAGAATACAGAACTTAAGAATGAGTGGCATTTTCAAGCAGATAAGCTTGTTTACACAAAATGTCTTTAGAGAATTAGTGACAGCAATAAAAGCAGACGAGAAACTGACCAGATTATTACAGGCTAACAGGGAAGACAATCAAAGATCCTATCAGATGTGTTCATTTTAGTGATTAAAAGTAGCGAAAGCTTTTGTACTGGGAGCCAAAACAGTAAAATTGGTTTTATGTGAGAAGTGAGACAACCAAAGGGGGAACCTTAGACATACAAATGATCATAGAATCATTGTTCTGTTCAACAATTATTTACAGAGAATCACAAAACAGATTCATTAGTGCCCTGAATAAATTACTTGAAATCAGGTGCTGAATTAGAGTTGAACCAATCCTAAAAGTCATATTTGTTGAAGTACTCAGGAGGAAGAGGTCCTCTTCTATTTTTCTTTGAAATTGAACATAAGTAAAATGTCAGACAAGTCTGAATTGAGTGAGTTTCCTAAAGATGAAGAAAATTCCTTTAAACTTTCAGCATTTATTATTAGAAAGAAATTTTCCGTCAATCATAGCAACAGCAAAACTCCAAGAACAAATTTCACTTTACTTTTTACACTTGAATTTATTTAGATATAAAATCCTCACTTCCTGTATAGCTAATGTAAGTTCGTTTGAATACATGTTCTCTATAATTTTAAGGATTTCTACAGTTAATAAATTCAACAAAATTTGACAGAGAAAATCATGCCTTAAAGAAAACAGGTAAGAAGATGTTCAAACAGAGTTTAATCCTCAGGAACACAATGCATGTTCTTTCAGAGCTAAAAGAAATTAAAATTTTAGCTTCTTATGATGAAAAAGTTCTTATTTAATATAATAATCCTCCAGTAAAATGATTATATATTCACTATTGTTTCCTTTGTAAGTGTCCATCTCTTGTAGAAAATATCCAGAGCAGGACTAAAGAGGTAGTGGTCTTGTACAAACTTCACAAGAAAGAGGTCATAAAAGTTGGTCTTGTTTTGCTTCCTTCTCTGCTACTATTGTCACCTGGCCAACTAGTAACAACTACTAGTTGCAGTATTTTAAGAGAATCAGATGATTTCTACTGTCACTGAATGTCTTTTCTCTATGCTGGCTGCCAGAAATGGAAAAAAGCCTTTAATTGTGAGACATGAGGGCTGCTGGTCCTCTAGAGTTCTGAGATGGTCCCTTTGTCCAAATACCAGCTAGAGCTCCATCAGAAATCCTCTGTGTGTGAAAAACAGACTCATGTCAGAGTAACATGGTTTACATCACAAAGGAAAAAAAAATATGATGAAAAAACTTGTGGATCAAAATCAATTACCATCATAGGCAAAACAAACCTGGCTTGATGGAAATTAATTTAATTTATTCTAATTTCTTCTGCTGAGGTGCAACTTAATCAAGTAAAGCCTTTGGTCAACAGACATACTGGAGAAGATCTGTGATTCTTGGCCCTGGACATTTTCACTCTGTTGTTGATGAAGGATAGCAGCAAAGGACACCTCGAGGTCTGCTGTTCTCATATGGAACTGCCAGTAGTGCACCAAGCCACGTTTCTTAGGACGCTTGGAAAACAGCCCTTACCTCGATAGGGTGGTGAGGAAGGAAGGGGATAAAGAAAAATTTGTAAAGTGCTGGGTGGCTTTTCCTATACCTACTAAAAGAATTCACTCAATCCCAGTGACAATGAGGAGAAAAGGAGAGATTGGTATTGCAATATCTTCCCCTCTGCCTTTCCTTTTTCGATAGCTCTGTTCAGTTCAGACCAGAGCTCTATTTCATTTAATCGCTTTAATAATACCAGAGCTACGCAGGAAGCAGCCTGCAGTGAGCCTGGCCAGAATGATTTACTGTTACAACACATCACCCTACAGGCTTAAAATGCACAAAAAACGATTTTAGCAGCTCTCTGTGGGATGCAGGCAATACAGATTTCATGTTGTAACACAAGAGGAAGAGCAGATATAACTGCCTATACTAACTCTCTCTAAGCAGCCATGGAATCTCTAGTTGAAGGAGGATTAACTTCTTGTCAGGCATTGAAATCTATAATAAGAAATATAGTAACTGAGTGGAGTTGGAGGGTGTTTTTGTTCAACTCAGAAGGGATCTAGAAGGTCTTCCAAGAATCTGAAAGCTTAGAAATGGGAAACTAATTAAGGATTGTAAGTAATTAATCAGTTAAAGGTTAAGAGAACTGAGAGTTAAAGATGCAGATTTATGAATTTGAGAGGGGCTAATAAATAATGACAAATAAAACATTATGATTAAGCCATTTCTGCTTGTGAAAAATGATACCATTTTTTTCCTGAATAAAATTTCACTGGATTCATAATTCATTGGCCAAATGGACTGAAAAAAAAAGTATATAAATAAGACTGAACAAAAGTTTTCTTTTAACTGGGTACTTTTCATAAATGCTATTGAACAGAGGTTTTATGGAAATGCTTTTGATGAAGGCATCACTGCTTATTGTGGTTGGCTTAAAAATGAATCTTTAGCTACATAGTAATATTCAAAGTTTCAAACTTCATCTACATTTCATATAGGAGTTTTGGATATTTTCCTTGAGGTTGTTTACTTCCTTCTTTTTTGTGAAAACTAGTCTGAAGGTCCAACCCCTGACAAATTATTTGGCGGTGGGGAGTGATGGGAGAAGTCAAAAAAAGATTCTGCCATTTGACTTAATTAAATAGAAAGTCAAAAAAACAAAACATTCTGATGAAAAAGCTTTGGTCTAATGCATGGTTCATTTACATTTTATTTCTGCATCAGAAAAAGAAGCTTTTACTGAAAAAAATGTCAACAAAATCCATACTCTGCTATTTACTTAGTGAGCAAACACTAGAAAAATATTTACTTTGTGTGAAAAATCAATTGGGAAAGTGCATCATTCTCTTTAACATTTATTTGGACACCAAGAATGTACCTAAACACAATTTGATTTTTCTCTCACCTAAAATGAAATGGTTGTTCTGAAATGAAATGATTGCACATTCAGGTTTGTTTCTTCATTAGTTTATCTTATCTAGTGACAGACAGAACTACCTGAGAGTCAGTGAAAGTGCATTTTTTCATTACTGTATTTTCAAGCAAAATGCAGACTAGGAGTAGTAAATGTCTGCTGGTCCTAAGATTACATCAATAGTGGGAAAAATCATAGCTGTTCTACTGATTTATTAGCTAATGACAATATCAAATATTGAAATAGGGCTGCAAAGACATTTAAGAATTTTAAAATGCCAGGTAAGTGCTCAACTATAAAGTTATCATTAAATTATATATATTTTTTTAACTGAGAGAGCAAAAATAAAATTTATCTATGTGTTTCTATTATATTTTTCTTGGTAATATTTTGTAGAATTATAAGATTCCTTATTCCAAAAAAATAAACCAAAACAAAAGCAAACAGGTTGTTGTCTGTGCTGTAGGACTTAAAAAGCCCATTTTCCCATGGGTTTATATTCATTATTGTCTTCCCACTCTGCTGCAACCAAATGCCTATGACAAGTGCTTATACCTAAAACAGTATTTTTTCCATGCGCCTCAGTCCGTGTTAATGGATGTATGGAGCTTCTAGATCCTAAGCTGGTTGAGCAAGCAATTGAAGATCTGTGTCTGCTTTGGAACTGTGCTTCTGTCTGCCTGGCAAACATATATCTAAAGCAAAATAAAGAAGGGCTTATTTCTACCAGTTTCTTCCCCAGTGCCAGAATAATAATACCTCCAAGCTCTACTTTAGCTCTTAGGCCCTTGACAACATTTAGAGTGGGATTTCGGTCTCTAACAGCTCAAACCAGGTACTGCAAGGCAGGTTACTACTACCTAATAAGGTCCTTAGGATATCTCAGAAAACAGAGCAGATTTGACACAGAATACAGCGAATATATCAACATGCTTCCAAGTTAGTAGCTGGAGGTCAAGATGGATAATTTAGGACACTCCAGATGGTGTTGCATGCTTACAGAACACCTGAGGAGAACACTGAAGATAAGACTCTACATGATAACCCGGTCTCTCTAATCTTATTATAACTAACAGTGATAGTCAATAAAGTCAGCTACAGCTGAAGCTGGAACACTGGAGTGTACTCTAAAGTTAATACATACTAAGACATTGGGCAACAATCTAGTGATTTGGAAATATAGGAGTCTAAATATAGATGGTTATGGTCTGTATGATGAGTCCATCCTCATTACTCAATTCAGCTGTGTGTCTACAGGTGGGAAAAGCAACGTTAACCTGGTCAACCTGGTCATGAGAGTTTTGAAAAAGATGCATCAAGAGAGGGAGAAGATGATTCACAGTCAGGTGAGGAAGCAGTGGAGCAGGCTGGCAAGCAAGGGATGAAGGATGTTGTGGAATTAAAAGATCTTAAATATAAAAATAAACTACATCAGAACTAAAGGAGAACCATCCTGAGTATGTGCACACAAATACAGATATGTTGAGAGTACATATGTTACAAGGGAAAGTCAAGCCACCACACCAACCAATCTTATTTATTTACTTAATTAATAAATTAATATTTTATTGGTCCAAACCTTTATCTTATGTTATTTGTAAAGTCTTGTAGTGGGTTGACCCTGGCTTGATGCCAGCTACCAAACAAAGACACTCTATCCTCTATCTCTTCAACTGGACAGGGGAGACAAAATAGAGCAAAAGTCTCATGGGTTGAGATAAGGACAAGAACTGACCACCCAGCGGTTACAGTCATAGGCAAAACAGACTCAGTATAAGGCATTTAGTATATTACTGATCAAATCAGAGCAGGATAGTGAGAAATAAAAACTAAATCTTAAAATACCTTTGCCCCACCCCTTCCTTCTTCCCAGGCTCAAATTCAGGCATGAGTTTTCTACCTCCTCCCCCTTAGTGGTGGTGCAGAGGATGGGGACTGGGGGTCAATTCATCACGGGCCATCTCTGCTGCTCCTCCTTCCTCAGGGGAGGACTCCTTGCAATCTGTCCCTGTCCCAGCGTTGGTTCTGTCTCATGAGTGAAAGCCCTTCAGGAGCACACTGCTCCAGCATTGATCCCCCATGGGATCTCAAATCTTGCCAGCAAAGCTGCTCTGCTGTGGGCTCCTCTTTTCACCGGTCCACAGGTCCTACTGGAAGCCTGCTCAAGTGCAGACTTCCCATGGGGTTTCAGCCTCCTTCAGGGCATATCCACCTGTTCTGGCACGGGGTCATCCACAGACTGCAAGGATTTCTGCTACATCATGGGCTTCTGTGGGCTGCAGGGTCAGCCTGCCTCCCTATGAGCTTCACCACAAGCTGCAAGGGAATCTCTGCAACAGCACCTGCAGCACCTTGCCCCGCTCTTTCCTCATTGATCTTGGTGTCTGCAGGGCTGTTTCTTTCACGTATTCTCACTCTTTTTTTTTCAGTTACTTTTGCACAGCAGGTTTTTTTCCTTCTTATATAAGTTTTCCCTGAGGCACTGTTAGTGGTGGGCTGGGCTTTGGCCAGCAGTGGGTCCCTCTTGGAGCTGGCTGGCATCGGCTCTATCAGACATAGGGGAAGGTTCTGGCAGCTACCCCTATTGTTGCCCCATTAACAAAATCTATGCACACAAAATCAATATAAGACTACAGCAAAAATGAAAATAAATGACAGGATGTTCTAGAAGGTATTCTTTTCCATATTAGATAGAGATGATAGTAAGGTTGAGTGGCAATCTGCAGAAAGCTCTTTTTTCCCTTTGAGGGAAAAGATTCTATATAAGTAATTGAAAAAAAGGATTCATTTTTTGAATGCCTGAACTTAAGTGAGATAAAAGTCAATGCTAGTGCTTAAACTGTTATGTAACTCACTATTCCTGAAACTAAAGCTTAAAAATCAGATTTGGCCCACTGCATGAAATTTCTTAAAAAAAAAAAAAAAAAAAAAAAAAAAAAGAAGAAGAAGTGGAATCCCTTTGCTCTACTAGCAAGCTGATTTTTATTTTTAACTGTATAAAATACTCCTCTGTGTGACTTCAAAAGCTTTCTACTTGTTTTCCCAGAAAGCAAAGCTTTTAAGAATTCAGAACTAGATCAACAATGGTAGATCCTTCATCCAAATACTACATGGTGTAAGCAGCTATTTGAACACTTCGAGATTAGAATCTTGCCCTTTACAAACACATTTGATACATACAGAGGGCCTGTTGGCTGATTATTTTCTATCACATCTGTTTGGATGGCATCATGCCCATTCACAAGCTCATCAAACCCTTGCCCAAGGGCAAAGCTACCAACCAAGCAAGCTCTAGTTAAAGAAAGGCCAACCAAGAAGATACAGTAGACTAAAATACTGTAAGGTAAGGAAAATAGGAAGCACCATAGATACTTTAAATATAGAATAGCCTTTGGTTATAGTGAATGTGAAGTCTAGAGGAGTGACAGGTTTTTTTTCTGAGATAACAGTAAAGAGTTGGTCAAATGCTATCTGAGATAACAGGCAACACTTTGCTAAATGTATCATGGTAGGTGCAAATATGTGTACAAGTAAGTACAGAAACAAATATTACCTTTGCTGCCAAATTTTGAAAAGACAACAGTGGTGCTACTAGTAAGATCAGTAAGCAAGCAGATGGTGATACATGTATTTGTAGTATTTCACTCAGCCAGCATTAAGTGCTTTAATTAGTTCAGCTGTCCAAGCCTCTTTCTCCCCCATGTCATCCTTCACATATTATGTCAATAGACAAGGAAGTATTAAAATTATTAGCGTTATGGTACAGATGGAAAAAATGGGACAAAATGATAGAGGTCATAAAACAAAACTTGGAATGCCTTGGAAAAAATATAATTCTATTTCCAGTCATGGAGTATAATTTCAGAGTAAAAAACCTGAAATGGACAGAGTGCTTAAAGCTAAAGTATATAAGGAAATTAAGATTGATCTAGATATCTAAAGATTTAAAAAATTGGAATAAAGTCGTGTTTATAATCACAACAATGGGCTGTAATTACTCATTAAGTTATATTAATAAACAATATGAGAATTTAACAAAGATGTCTAAACACCATTCTTGAAGGTATTGGGGATAGTTACTAACTGGGGAATAGTCCTGGGTAGAAAAAAAAATGGGGTTTTAATTCTAGTGTTCTCTAGTTCTTTCATCATACCACAACTGTCTCAACAACTCTTTTACTTGCTATGCTAGCAAATAAAGTGTGTCCAATCCTGGTTCTCACATCAGCCTTTCTGAACTTTCTACAAATGGATTTTTGTATTAAAAAGTAAAGAAAGGAAGTGAGAAACTCTATGAATACTTTCTGAAAATTACATGCATTTGTTAATTTCTGAGTCTAATTAAAATTAATTATTACATTAACAATGATTTAATGAATACAGTATTTAATTCCTTCTTTTAAAAATTTCAGCTACTTTTCCCTGGAATGACTTTTCTGTGTTTTATGGTAAAGTTACCTATCTTCTTCAACATGAAGATGTGTCCATGATATTCCATAAAATTTCAGTTTGCATGAAGTGTCTCCAAGTGTGTAAAGTAATCTCACTTCTCCTCTAGTTTGTGCCAGTCCAAATGATGGCTGATAACCAAAGCAGTTATTGCCACACTTCCATCAGTGATTTTCTTAATGAAAATATTTGCACATTTGTTTTGTAAATAAATTTGCAACTTAGATTCTTCTTTTCTTTCTCTTCTCTTCTCTTCTCTTCTCTTCTCTTCTCTTCTCTTCTCTTCTCTTCTCTTCTTCTCTTCTTGTCTTGCTCTCGCTCTCGCTCTCGCTCTCCCTCTCCTTTTCCCTTTCCTTTTGTTTCTTTTCTGAATTAAAACCAAGGAAAAAACCAATTTTTCACAATGAGCTAAAGTAAAGTTTCAGTCTATGAATATGTTTAAACTTAACTTACCGCTGCCTTGTAAAGTATAATAAAATAAATAACTTGTGTTGCAACACAAGGTTAATGCCAGAAAATAATGACAAACTTCTGGAAAAATTTCCTGTTCATAGTTCTGTCTTCATAAGCAACATCAGAGCAAGTCCATTACTCCCAGTAACTCCTATGATACCACACTAAAATTTGACGATATATGTTAATTTACAGACAAAAACATATACTGATAATGTCTTGCTTTTATCATATCTCAATTTAGACTATACATTAAAAATCCTAGTCAGGGCTCTAGTCCCCATCACCAAGACAGTGTGAATATGTGGGCATGAACAGATGTCAGTCAAGGTGATGGACTACGCTTCAGACCTCCACAACAAAACTTTTAACAGATTCGTGCAAAAAACTCTTCCAATATTAATTTTGTTTTCTCCTGCATAGTTCCACAGGGAGCTCTGCCTCTGCTTAGACCAATTTAAATGTTTTAATATGCTGAGCAATACCTTGGGCAAAATCCCCATGATCCCTCTCCTCAGGCTGAACAGCTCCAAATCTCTCAGCCTCTCTTCAGAAGAGATATATTGTGAGATCATCCTTGTGATCAAGTTAATGGCCCTCCTCTGGATTCATTCCAACAGGTTAACATTTTTCCTGTGGGGGCCCTAAAGCTGGACACAGTACTCCAGGTGTTGTCTGACAAGAGTGGACTAGAAGGGAAGAATCACCTCAATTTTCAACTTGCTGGTCACACTGCTTTTGATGCAGCTCCTGATGTGGTTGTACTTCTGGGTCGGAAGTGCACTCTGCTGGGTCATGTGGATATTTTAATCACAAGTATTCCCAAATCCTTTTCCTCAGGGCTATTCTTGATTCATTAACAACTCAGTCGGTATTTGTGCTTGGGAGACTGCTCTGACCCAGGTGCAGGACCTTGCGCTCAACCTTGTTGAACCTCATGAGGTTCTCATGGGGCCACCTCTCAAGCCTATCATGGTCCCTCTGTATGGCAACCCTTCCACCCAACGTGTCAATGACACCACACACATTAGTGTTGTCGGGCAAACCTGCCAACAGTGCACTAAATCCCACTGTCATGTTGCTGACAGTCAGGTTAAAAAAATGCTGGAATCCATTCCATATAAAAGACATTTGACATTTTTCAGATTTGGTTCAGGCTGCTCTTAGCAGTCTAAATTTGCAACACCTTCACTGATTCATTTAATAAATCCCTAATGAGAAATGCCTGCAATCGGCGAGGTAAATTTGCATAACAAACCATTTCAAGTACTTGTTTAATCTGTGTTAATTATTCATTATTTCTTGCTGTCGGTATTTTTAAACTCCTGTCCTCAATTTAGTTAGAAGTCTTTATTTACTCAACACCTGGATACTTATTTATTTTCATTCCACTGGAATGCACTTAAAAGCACATATCCTACTACAAGAGGCACAATACATTTCTCTTCCTTGAAGGTTTGTGCAGGTTTTTCTTTCTGTACCATTTATACAATTACTATATAGAATTCTACATAAAGTTGAGCTTAAGGAAAATCTATAAGAAGTTGTGGGTTTATATATATATATATATATGTATGTATGTATATATATAACCAGAAATCAGTTTTTGTGTATTAAGTCCTTGAAAATAATTTTTTTCACATTTTTTCTAACTCTTTTCTTCTGTGAGGTATGGAATCTGAAGCAGTTACGGTGAATTAAAAAATATAATAATAACACATTTAATCCAACATTTAGGATGAAATAGAGAGTAGACTAGTTAGGCATTGTTGAATCTGGTAACTGGAAAAAGGCAAGGTTTTTTAGTTCCCTGATCCTAAGTCCAACCAGTAGAGAGGCTAAGTTTATGCTCTCCCTAGACACACAAAATCACATCTATGCAATACACATCGACTTGCAAGTACAGCCAGTACACAGATTAACAGACTCAGGATACACAGCACCCATACAAACACAAACAGCACTAGCAGCCTTGTTTCATTCTCTATACTGACTGGTAGCCTGTTAAACACACAGCTATACCTTTTGCCCATCAATTTTCTCATGATTGATCCCTCCCTAAGAACCTGGATGCCTCCTTTTCCCTTCTGAATCTTCTTCTAAACATCCCAGATGTCCTGAACAATCCCAAAATGCACTTCCCCTGCATCTTAAAATGTGTCCCATACCCACTAGGCAGTAACTCTTCTCAGCTTTTGAGGTGATCTGGAGAACCTCTACCATTTTACTCATAGTAATGGGTGTCATTACTGTCTCATGAAGCTGACCATCCTGCAGGAGCAGAATGAGGGTTCTTGTTTCTCTGATAGTTTATGAGGATTTCAGCGTTTGCCATTGTTCCTCTGTATTTCTTTATGCTCGTGGAGAAGAATCTTATCATATATCCTATAACATTATTAGAATATTTTTTGGCCTTAAGGGGAGAAAATGGGAAAAACTAGGGTACTAGAAAAATGTTGCCTAGGACTCACAACCTTCTTGCAGAGGCAACAAGCAAATGTTGCTGAAAAAGAAGCTTTTCAGTCTTGTGTTGAAAAATAGCAGCAGACTCCAATGTTCTGCAGTAAATTTGGGGTTGAATCATTGGAAATGGGGTTTTCTGAGCTGAAAATGAGCAATTAAGAAAAATTATACTTATGTGATCCCTCCTCATTTCCCTCCCTTCCTCCCTTCCTTCCTTCCTTATCTGTTCTATCCTTTCTTCCTTTGCTCTATCTCCCTCTTCTTTTCCTCTTTCTTTCTTTTTTTATTCCAATATGAACAATTAAATATTTAAAGGTTTTAACACTGCTTTTACCCTCTCTGTCCATCTACATTACTTACTGCCAGGTAAAAAAAATCCTTTTAATCTCTGCCTGCTCTGGAATATCTTTGAGACTTGAGATTCTGCCCTTAGCATTGGAAAAAAAAAAAAAAAAAAAGAAGGATTTCAATTATACTGAAATATGGCAGTGAAACAATTTTAAAACATTTGCAGATTTTTTTTCTCCAAGACTGCTTTCCAGCTATCCAGGAGCAGAACAGGAATTAGAAAATATTAAAATCATGTTTTGCAAAGACTTCTGAGGGTATTATTTTATTTGGGGATATGACACTGTACAGAGATCAGTGATAATGTGGTATCTACCTGTGTTATAGATTAAATAAAAGACAAAGTATACTTAATTTACTGTACAGCAATGACCCATATGCTTTATAATGCAACAAAAGTAAATGAATGTAAAATTTATTTTGTGCATGAAAAGTAAATGGAGGTAAACAGCATACCATAACCATTGTTCAAGTGACATTTGAACAGATTAAAACATGGAGAAAAGAGAATATTCTGCTTCAGGGAGGAAATAGCATGCAAAATTCTTCTGCAGACTGAGAGAATATTCTTTGTATAGCCTTTTAGTGGGTAAGGCATCAGACATTATTTTGTTAAAACAATAGTAATTTGTACAGTCATCTGTCTGTTTAAAATGAATCATGAATTCATAGTGATATGGGAAAGAAAATATTTACAATACTTTGAAAGCCTTCTAGTCCTGAATTTTTTCAGACATTTTTTCTTGGTACGTGGACAACGGAAGAGCAAGAGTGATAAACCTTAAATTAGTTTAATGTTCCTCTAAACCCCCTCACAAAAACCATTGTTCATACATTGCAGCTGGAGGCATATTCAAGCTTTACAGCCTGGGTTTAGAGTCTTCTACAGTCAAATGTCTTCTGGGAAACTTCAATGATCCCCTTTTGTACAAATCATATTTCTCATATTAATTTTTTTAATTTTTGGGGTAAAAGTATGTAGTGATAGTCTGCTAGTAAGAAACCATGAAAAGATGATGTCTCCAGATGGTTCTCCAGAACTAGGACAACCTTCTGGGATGCTATGAAACAGATCCACATACATTATGTTCTGTGGTCAAAATAGACAAAAAAGAGACCTTTATAGCATATTATCAAAATACCTCTCCTAATTGCTCCTGGGAACAAATGTAACCCTCTTCAAACAGGTGCATAAAATGCCCTCTAACACATTCCCCTTTCCTTTTTCTTTCCCTTAAAATAACTTTCAAAATGAGATTACTGCAGATTTTTCTTCATAGTAACCATTAATTATAGCTAAGAAAATGTAAAACAGAATTGTCTTTTTCCTCTGCTTACTATGGATACTCCATCCGAAAATGTATTGAAAGATAACATTAACTTGAAGCTACTCATTTAGTCTGTCTGTGAAGTGGCCACTTTGTGATCTGTGAAACTAAACTGACAAAGCAAAGGGGTAAATTCTATCCTGTAAAACATGAAAATAATTTCCAGCTGAAAAAAAAATGGTGCAGAGAAACTTTATTTATTTTTAATCATCTGAAATTTAGTCATATTTGGACATCTTGACAAAGCAAGCCTTCTGCACTTGTTCCTGTGGAGAAAGACAAGGCTTTCTTTCCCAAGGAGGCTGAAAATGGTTAATCCTCTTGTGCATATCTATGGCAAATTATATAGAGAGCCTTAAGGTCTAGATACCTGTGCTCTGGTGAAGTAATGTTTAGTTTAACATCCAAATACATATTTGAGAAGTACTCTTTCAATTTTTCTAATTTTAACTGAAGAATGAATTTTTAAATGGAGAGGAAGATGGTGATGGAAGTGCTCATCCTCTATGAATATGCCAACTGTTTTTCACTTACTCTTGTAGTGAAAAAGCAAGCATTATGCAAGTAAAAAAACCCTAGATTGAGAAATGAAACGCCATGTCTAAAGGAAAAAAATCCTCTTAATAGATTTGAAAATTGCAAATTGAAATACAATTGCTGAACAGAACTTGCTGAACAGCAAGCTGAACAGAAAACTGAAGACACAAAAGATGTGTTTAATAACCAAGACGTCTTGAGGGCAGGAGCTAAGCAGGGTGGTCACAGGAACTTTGCATTTGAGTCAGTGAGGAGGAGAAACAATCTGAAACAATGTTACCCCAAGGAAAATGAACAGGAGTCACTTTTAAACAACCCATTTATGAAAAAAATATGATTTTCCATAAGAAATCTAATTCTGCTGAAATTGATCTACTCCATCTCTTTTTAGACAAAATTAGGAATGTACAGATCAGTTATATGATAACCTTGTCTATGCTTTCCATGGGCAATGAATTTTAAACTTAATTAGCCATAACAGAATGGTGAATTTTTTCTCTATTCTTCCTTATACATTTCTCAAAACTGAACTCCAATATGATTTTTTTTCCATAGCAGATATATCTGCCTTTCTTTTTGTAGTTAACAAAATGATATACATATTACACCTACAGAGTAAACTTAAGCTGTTTATTTTATTTTTAAACTATAATTTTGTTTAAGATTAAAAAATGTAGCATTTAGCTGTGCAACACACCTAACTTGGGCTTCTCAATAGTAAATTGTCCAAAGTCTTGTCATATGAGGGGAGAGCACATGGTGACAATAATTTATATCAGGCTTTCTTTTTCTGAAATAACCTATTTTTCTCTGAGACTGGACTTCAAAATTATACTTATTATCCTGATAGCTTGTTTTATCTTTGCTTTGATTCACATAATGTCCAAGAGACATCCATCTTTTCTGAAAATAGATTTAGAGAGAGTAGTCTTCCAACACCTGCTGTTAAAAGATTTTAATTTTAAGGATCATAATAATCAGACTACCCAGTGGATGTCTGCAAGTGTAATACATCTTCTAGAAAAGTGCTGTTCTTTTTCCATTTTTCTACTTAGTATTTTTGAGTTTCTGAAATAGATTTTATGAGAATTTTTTTCAGTTGGTGGACATCTACACAGTCATTTATGTAAATTTAGAAGAGCAACAAAAACTACATTGTCCAATGCATGCATGCAAGTACAACAGTACTTGCAAGTATTGTTTCCTTAGGTTTTAAGCGAGAACAGCAGGATAATCCATTGAAGACTTGTTTCTAAAAACAGTAAATTCTTGAGACAAATTCAATTAAGTGTTTCTGGGAATGAAGTTTTCTTTTTAATAAAGACTTTCTTGAATGCACAATGACTATATAACTCGTCAAAAACAAAATTAATATCACTAGGGAAAAAATCCCACCAACCAAAATATTTTTTTACTTGATTTAGAAAAAAAATGTTCACATATTTTGCAGCTTTTTCATCAGCCACTAAGATTGTCTCACGTGCCAGAAGCCTAATATGGCAAATTAGACACAATACTGAATACAAAGATAAATATAGTCAACAGCCTCGTGTAGCTACCTAAGCATGTTTGCATTCTGTGTCATCCATTTTTATAAACTGTATCCATACTTCCCCCTCCCCAACATTAGCGACCTCTCTGAATGTGTTTCCCTGTTGGTGTACACAAACACATTCTGTTTGACATATTCAGGGCATGCTGGATGTATTCAACTTACACAGATTGTTGGCATCAGCAGCAGATTTGATTTACACCCAATATATTTTATATTTCATTTATATATATTTCATTTATATTGTGCTAGCGATATGTGTACTACAAGTTTGACAGTTCTGACTGTCCTGTGGCCTTGTCAAAACTCCAATTTCTGAATGTGTCAGAAGTCCTCAAGATCCACTGCAACAAAATTTATACGTAGAAAGAAGAAGAAATATCTTGGCAAACACGAACATATGGTAGGCTTAGTCTTATTTCCTGTGATCTTGTTTCCTCATTGAAAATGATGAAGCTGAAGGACATTGAGCATGAACTAGCTTCAGAATTGTTACCTAGGAAACTCTTCAAGTCAGAAATCACAATTGTTCCGTTCTGTTCCTTTCCATTTCAACAGAATCATAGAATCACAGAATCATAGAATCTTAAGGCTGGAAAAGACCTCCAGCATCATTGAGTCCAACCTTTGACTGAATACCACCATCAATGTCAACTAAACTACAGCAGTAAGAGTCACATCCAGTCATTTCTTTAGCACTTCCACAGATGGTGACTCCACCACTTACCTGAGAAGCCTGTTCCAATGCTTAAACACTCTTTTAATGAAAAAACTCTTCTTGATGTACAACCTGAGCCTTCCCTGGCCTAGCCTGAGGCCGTTTCCTCTAGTCCTGTTGCTAACTGCCTGGCATAGTTCTACTTCACCCTTTCTCCCCACATCACAAACCCAACATATTATCAAGGCCAAATTTCTTACAGCATACATTTAGGCAAGTCTTGAAGCTCAAAACTCTTGGGTCTGACCTCCGGCTACTGGGGCAGGAGAGAGTCTGGTCTGGAGCAACTGGAGAAGTGACAACAGTCCTTACACCCCTAACACAAACTATTCTCATCTTCATTGGCTTCTGGATGATTAACTGTGGGGGTATTTATAGAGAAAGAACAATTACTCTGGTGAAGTATAATCTTTCACTAGTGCCCTAGTGTCCTATTCCAAAAACATTGATGCCATTGGATTTGTTTGTTACACTGAAAATCTTGCCACATTAAAAAAAAATTGAGCAGAGTTTATAGGTGGAGCTGTCAGTCCACTACTGTCAGTCTAATCTGTGCTTTAAGTAGGGTATTAGTCCACATAATTAGTACAGTTACAGAAATTCCTGGTTTAGAGCACTGTGGTAACGTGCAGTAACACAAGTCTTCCTACTTGAAAGGATGTTAAGTTTGTGATGGAGATCTTGTCTCTTTTCTTGGAGAAGCATGATTCTGATGCTGACATTGGGCCTTACTTTCTCCTTAGGCTGGGGGTCATGCTTGGAGACCCAAATGTGCATTCCTGCCCCCCACTGCCTGCATTCAGAGAGTCCCTGCATGGGAGGGGAGCAGGAGGGAAGAATCAGCTCCAGTCAGCCAAGGCTGCTCTGGCCCTCTCAGAGACACCTGTTCTGTCCTTGCTGTGTCTGGTGTCAGGGGATGAGAATCCTGCTTGTCTTTAAATCTTCAGCATACTGATCTTGCTTGAAATCTTGCGCTCCACTTCATACATGGGAAAAAATGGCAATGGCCAAACTATTCCTTTTGTTTTCCACAGTTCTGTTTTTCATAGCTACAAACACAGAAAAGGAAAACTGTTTCTATGGGAATAGATGAAAATTTGTTAAGAGAAGTTGAGTTGTGTATTTTTAGCATTATACCACTAATAGACTGATTTCCTAGTACTGAAAAATGTTCACAGAAATAATAAACTTACATTATTATTTTTGCAAAATTGTGCATCATCTCATTGGGGTGGGTGGGGGTGGTTTTAAGTACAAGGGTCCTTTGACAGCACAGGTTGTGCATAGCTCTCATAACATCTATTCTGAAAACTGATTCATTCCTGAAAAAAATTCTTGGAAACACCTCTAAAGCTGGAATAATTCAAGATTTATGACTCTGTCCCGTCTATAGGTGCAAACTCCCTATTGTATGAAGCTATGCAAGGACAGCTGAACCACAGCATTCTGACAGAGAGAAAATCTATTAGTTTCCTAAAGAATATTATTGCACAGATCAATTCTTCATTCCCAGTCTTATCCTATAACTTTTCCCATAGACTAAACCTTTAATCAAAATTTATTTCTATTGTCTCAAGTAGAAGAAGAAATTATTCTTCATGGACATTGCTGCTTGCTTTTAAGGTTTGAAAATTGGATATGCAAATAGGTTCTGTCAAATGCTAGTGGCAATGTACTATATATGTACTCTGAATTTGTAATTATTATTTGCCAGATTTTATTGTCGTAGCAACCAATTAACTTCAATTGGAGATTTGTACTGGTTCTAGCATGGCAACTTGCTGGAGTCTGAATAGTTGACCTTTTACCATTACTAATTTCATGCATCCTCCTAAATGCAACATATAACAACACAGGATTCTTTGTTGGATGAAATGTTCAGACAATCCTCTCATCTACTCAAAAGAATTTTTCCCTGTCTTAGGCAGTGCAATATTTCTGCAGCATATTTATCTACGTATTCATTTTTCAGACTGACTGGGGGGGAAAAAGGGAGAAAAAAAGGAAAAAAAAAAGATGGGAAAACACAGTTATGTGGTAAAATATCAATTTATACTTGGTGGAAATGCTTCAGTCTACCTCTGAAATTATTTTCAACTGAGTACAAAGAAGCTTCAGGGAGATAGGAATTTATGATCTTTAAACACAAAAAGCTTATATTTCAAAAGTAGCCTCCTTTATTCAAAGGTACTACTTTTTTTAAAAGTGCTTCAATAACACGAGACCCTTTAAGTAATAAATAATATGGAGAATTTTTATGCTTAAAATAATTACATTATGTCTGGGTTTAATATAATTCAGATTAAATAGTATGTATGCTTATTGTTCATATTTTTATGGTCTCCTTATATCAGAAGTTCTTTTATAAAAAACTCCTAATTTATTATGCGCTTTCAATATAAAATACATTTTAGAGACAGTAAATGTCTGGGGGTTTTATTATTATTGTGAGAAGAATGTTCATAAGCAACATATATTGACACTGTTTAGAAAATCATGGATCTTCCATTTGTATTGTATCTTGAGAAATCTAAATTGTTTGACATCAAGTCAGCTTAATGGGTGGTTGAATCACATGATAGATATCTGTGACAAATTCTCTGCTACCTTTAAGATTTGATAACATTTCTCTCTTACATTTCTCACTTAAAAGGAAGTGATGTCACTCAGAATTAATACAAAAGTCAGCTACTGATTTGTCTTTGTCATTAGCTTCCCTTGGCTTTGACATACTGCCTTGTAGCATATTTATCAGACAAAGGACTTAATTAGAAGGGAAAGAATGCTGTTGGCTGACCAAGAATATGGACCATCTAATTATTAAAAAAATATTTATCTACTATTGTAAAAAAACCTCACAGCTTTTCCAGCATGAGGTAGTTTCAGGTAAACATCCTGCATTAAGTTCTTGTTCAAGTATTGTTATCCTCACAAAGAGTAACTTACTTCCCTCAATAATAAATCTATTATAATTTAGTCAGGAGATAGTAGTCTAGTTGCTGTAAAGAAAAAAACAACATAATTTTTGTTTATCCAGTTAATACATCTGAAGAATTTGATTGGATATGAATTATGTGTTGGCAGTATTATACCATAGTGCTGGTGAAGTAGAGTTTAGAGTTCATTACCTGGGACAACAAATCACCTAGGCCTTCATTAAAACTGGCAAATGACAGTTTCTAAGTCATGCTTCTCTACATGATTCTTCTGTTTTCTTTTGAAGCTAGTAAGCATTCCTCCTTCTCAGTACCACTCTTTATACAACTTAGTCAATATCATTCTCAACAGGTAACTGATATACAAAATTCTTGAGGTTTTTAGCTGCATGAGAGGGAATTATTTTGCACACATCTATTGTCCAGTAATTTCAGAATCCACTAGGAATTCAATGAATACATTTCCCTGTGACATTCTCTTGTATGCTGATCTAGATGGGTTTACAACAAATTTATAATCACATCTTTAGGATGGGAAGATTAGAAAAAGGGAGTATATTGGACTGACTTGCATGACCTGTGATCTTTCAGCAATGGGTCTTAGAAATTATCATGGCACTCTAGGGTATTCACTTAGTTATGCAGGACATGGATAGAGATGGACAAGTGAAAATCCATATCAAGACCTAAAATTTCTGATAGATTATCAGGAGGATCATTTACAGGGACACTGAGTTGTTAGTATTGAAATTTAGGTGCCTAAATTCTACTGTTCCTAATTTGTGAAATTTTGTTGTTAGGACATTTAGATGAAAAAACAGATTAAATTCCTATTCACTTCTTTGGTTTTGGTAATTTTTTGTGGGGTTTTTTTCAGTCCAAAAAATGTAAATTATAAACTGAAAAAAATTGACACCTAAGGTCTACATATTCTTAGTTATGTGTTGAACTCATTGGAAAACTCAAATTTCTTTTAGTGTCTTCTTCTGAACTCAGAGTTTTTTTAACTTCACAGTTTCAAAAAGTACTGCCTGGCCTGTCTGCTGGTAGTTGAGATTTTGAGATTTTTTTTTTTTTCCCCTAGAGAGATCAGGTCTTCTAACTTTTGCTGAGCTATAGTTCTATAGAAATATATTTTCTTATCTGTGTTGATAAGTCTCTTCTCTCCAAAAGGCAATTTGCTGTTTTAAACTCCAGGTATAAACTAACAATACAAAGCCATATGTGAAGGGCCTCTTTTAAACATCCTTCTGGTTTCTTATTTTTCTAATAGTAGTTTGGTATACATTAACAGAAACATTTAACATTTTATTTATTGCATGAAAAATGAAAGATTCCCCTTAACACCCTGATGTGGCCTTCAAATGTTTTCCGTTTTCTTCGCTGACGATACTGATTTACTAACACCAAAATTAGGAATGCAAAGAACTAGTAACCAGTGGGAAAGTAATCTTTGATGCTACAAAGGCAAAATTAGAAATTTCATGTAGGAGGTTAAAAATAGTTTACAGGTATGTTTTACCTTCAGCTAGCTCCACCTTATCCAGCCTGAGGACCTCAAAACTAATCTCTAAGTGTAATCACAGAGTCTTCTGCTGGGAAATTACAGCAAAATCCCCTCTACTATTCTGTCTATTATTCTTTCCAACAGAAAAGAAAATGTACAATTTTGGTCTAGCAGAATGTTTTTTAAAGCACAGACAAAGTTTAAAACAAGCTACAGCTGAAAATAAGGATAAATTATTTGGCTTTTTTACCCTCTCTCTTCTGAAATTATTTTCTGGCTATGAACCATAGTGTGGGTGGATAATGTGGCCATAACAGAAACTAATTTAGCAATGTGAAACACTCTAAGAATATGTGTATTTCCCCTTTCCACCTATATTCTTTCAGGATAGGGAATGAGGACACATTGTCCCAATTTCCAAAGTCAGAAAAAGCTCAAGAAACTTATAAAACATTTTTTCTTCTTCAATAGTGCTGATGCTCACAGGAAAAGATGAACTCCCAAAAACATTTACAATAAGACTTCAGAAATTCTATTATATAATTAAAAAATCAAAACCAACAAGAAAAAAAAAAACACAAAAAACAACCCAACCCCCCCACCCATGACCTACATAAACCACTTTTCATTTCAATATGATGCAAGCTAAAGACACTTAAAGAAATAATGAAAAGCCCAACAAAGAGTTTAGATCAGATATAAATATCTTGTGATTAATTATACTGGTATCTGGTAGTAAACCTGAGAAATAAAAAAATCCAGAAGAAGATGAGTAAAAGTATTCTGTCTTTTGAATTTGCCTGCACAGAAACGCAGAAACAATCAGTCTTTTATTTTTAATATGAAAGAAGTTAGGTGAGGAAGTTTTAAAAAAAATAATAAGATATGAAGTGTTCAAGGATCTATTTTGTAGAAAATCAAAAAACTAATTTCAATAGTGAACTAGTGGTTTTACAGCAATTAGTAAAAAACTATGCTTAAATGCATGTGTGTCTTCTAATAGCTCATGAATTTTTTACAGTGGGCTTTTCAGTGACCTTACAGCTAAACTCATGAGTAACTGGCTTGTGTGAATAAAACCACAGCTTAAAGGTTACTGAAGAAATATGGGATTATATCGGGGACTCCCAAAACAGCAAGTAGAAGCTGACAGCAATAGCCTTGAAAGTGCAAGCATGGGATAATGGACGAGGTCCCAGGCTGTAATCACAAATCACTGGTGATTAATTACTGATCACCACAGGAACACAACCTTGGGAGCTGGGTGGAACCTATTTCAGGGTTAAAAAAGAAAACAGAAATGAAATCTCAAGCATCTGTAAAACACACCATATAGAGTAAAACTTGGAGGCAATATGAAGGTTATGGATGAGAGAACAAGGAGGAAATAAGTAAATAGTGTTGACAAATATTTTCAGAAATTATGTAAGCATATCCAGGCATCGGGAAGAAGATTATTTAATGCACTTTTCCTTCAGGTATGTGTGTCAAAAATACCTGAAATACATGGGTTACTAATAATACAGACCGAAATGAGATCTTGAATAAATTAATCCATATAGCAAGGACCTACCTTTACATAATATCTAAAAAGTATACATTCATGATTTGACACTTATCCCTGATATACAGGTAGAGTGCCTACTTTCCTCCTCCCCACAAACACTTGTACATTGTGACATTGTGAATATATTTTAACCATGTTTCCTAAGTTTTGTTATGAGATAATTTGTGACAGTGGCAACTATGGCAAATAAAAAGCTATATTACATATGCTATTCCCTGTGGCATTGTGTCCCCGAGAAGCAGCCGAAAGCCCCAATGCCACACAGAAAGGCAGTTGGCTGTGCCGTGATGTGCGCCGGGCTGCGCCGGAGCTCGGGAGCACACAGGAGCCACACGGGGCTCGGGAGACAGAAACTCAGCAGGAAACGAGGTGGGACGAAGAAACATACTGATGCAGTCTGTGGTCTTCCAGGGAATTTATTAGGATCTTCGGATGAGGGTCCAGGGAAGGTGAAGGGGGACGGTAAACAGGCGAAGGATGGAGGAGCTGAAAGTCCAGAGACTGCGACAGTGAGCATACTGTGGCAGGGGTTTATATGGGACGGGAAAAGGGGAGGAGTTAGCTCCAGAGAGCCAACCCAGGAAAGCCTGATGGGAGGAAGGCAGGGGTACACACCAATAGACTTCTGATAGGGGAGGATGCATAATTCAAAAGAACCAATAACATACAGAGCTAAGGAGAACAAAGGAGAAGCCTCTGGAACGCAAGCCACATAGGGAAAGGGTGGGGAGAGACACACATTGCTACAGTTTCCCCTATGGATTAGAATAAGTTGGCTGATAAGGAATGAAGATGGGTTATTTTTGCATTTTTGACAAAGCTATCCTTTTTCTTGTGCGACTTACTTTAAAGCTGATTTTTTATAATAATATATTGATAAGTCATTTCCCAGATAAAAATTAGGCTGACAGATACATAATTCCTCCAGACCTCATTTTCTTTAGTTCTTAGGGCATGCATATTCTTTTTCTATAAATTCTATAAAGTAACAAGCATTACTTGAAATATCCTTTTGACTAGTTCTGTTGCTTTAGGGTCAATTTCCCTATGCTTTGTTGTACTTGAGATAACATAAAACTTTTGTTGCTTGTTCTTTCTTCCTTCCGGCCCATATTCTTATCTCCCTGTCAAAACTGTTTGAATGCTATGCAGTATATGATTAAAATTTGTCCTTTTTTTCAGTGATGGCTGAAACAAAAAAGTGTAACAATCTATTGAAGACATTTCCATATCTATTACTTTTTTCCTTCTCCTCTTCTGTGTTGTATCTGTACACTTCTCTGTTTATCTATATGCAGAAGTTTTCCTTGTTAATGCTTTTTTTATTAATATACATGAATGAATCTTTCTAGCTTTAGCATCACTTACTTGGTGTACTTCTTCTAACTGATCCTTTACAATATCTTTTAACTTATGCAATCTCTTTCTGATTTCCCAGTCACTGACCAACTCTCAGTGCATTCATTTCAATATTACATTATCTTTATTTCCTAATGACAGTTTGTCTTTACGTAATGATAATTTGTCATTTTGAGTTAATATACCTCATTAGATAAATTCCAGTTCCTTTCCACCTTTTTAACCCACACATTATTTTTCTAGCTATTCTATAAAATACATGTTTTAAGTATTACCTAAAACTGGTAGTTAAAAATAATAGGGTTTATTTATTCAAAAAGTCTTCAAAATGAACACTTAATTTATAATATTCTCATTAGTATTTTAAAGGGATTTCTTTGCATTTAGTTTTATTTTCAAGTACAGAAGCAGCTGTCACTGAAAGAGTGGTTTAGGCATCGCAAAAACTTACCCAGGGAGGTTGTGGAGGCACAGTCTCTAGAAGTGTTCATGAGGTGTCTGGATATGACACTTGGGGTTATGGCTTAGGGGTGATTATGGTGATGCTGGGTTGACAGTTGCACTAGATGATCTTGAAGGTCTCTTCCAACCTTGATGGTTCTGTGATTTTGTGAAGTCTGTGGTTTGAAAAAGGATTGTCAGTTTTCTCATATACCTGACACTTACTCTGCCACTTCTGAAGTTTTAAAAGCCTCATTGTTTTACTATTTCTATTGTAACTTTCACAGAACATTCTTGAGAGAACAAGGACTTAGTATCTCCAAGATTATAGTAGAAAAGAACAATTCCAATATTCTTTCTAAACAAAGACTCTATAAAAGAAAAATGACAAAACAAAACCTGATGTTATTACTTTGTTTTAAACTACATTTCTAAACAGATGGTTCCAAATCAGCATTTTCTACTAAATTACTGGTATGATCATCACATTCTTTTCTCTAAATGTTTCTGTAGCCTTACCTGTGAATTTCCTAAGACACTGGTGGCTGCTCATTTTAGGAGCCTTTTCACATTAATTTCACTCTGTTGTAGAAGAGACACACATTGCTTTTCAATTAACATTAAGGATAATCCCTGATCTCTTCAGTTACACAGGTGGGTTGCAGACTGGACTTATAGGTAAAATACTATGATTTTTCAGGAGAATGTGTAAAAATAATTTTAGTGCCATTTAGGCATTTAATATTAATCACAGGAATAAAAATTCAGTTCATCAAGCTTATTGATACAAAACTTTTGCCATAATCATTCCAGAGAAACTGTATACATAACAGAACAGTTTGTGAGCAGAAAATAACAGTTCCTGCAAGAGTTCCTGAAGACTTAAGGCATTTTTACTGAACAGATATTATGCACACTAAATGAGTAGTGTCCATGGAGCTATCACTTCAACATCAACATGCATACAAATTAATTTTTTTAAACAAAAGAAAATAAAAACATGCTTAAAATCATTGGACCTACTTACTTCTTTTTAAGTGAAACTTTGTTTCTCCTCTTATTTTTCTCCTCACAGCTGTTTCTCAGTATGAGAAAAAAGACTCTTTGAAGTACTAGCAGCACATCTTATATCTGCTGACAAAACCCAGAAGCAATCACACTGACATGGCCACTTGCCTCTTGTTTATTATAAAAGTATCTTTTTAACCTTTCTCATATCCCTGTTTGGAGTAATTTTTCCCCTGGAATTTAAAAAAAAACTATTCATTTTAAAAATAAGTAGAATTTTTCATACTGTCCTGCTCTCCCTCCACTTTTTTGTTATTTTATGTTTCCTTCTCTCCTCGAGGGCTTTATGTCACTGTGTGGCTATACATATAAAGCTTATACATAAAAGCTTATAAGTACACACTGTGTTACTTGATTATTTAATACTCAGGTTCTGCTTTAGAGTAACGTGTTCTGCAGGTATTGACTTTTAAAGCATTGACTTTTAAAGCATACACACCTAAACTGTGAAACATTATGTCTGGTTTAAGCAATGCTCATAATTTATATGAAAAAGAACAAGTGTTACAATGTGTGTATGATATTTTCTCTTTGAAATAATTATTTAAGTAATATGATAAAGAAAAATTATATTAAAATCTTTTGATTTACTTGTTGACAGAACTAGGAAAAACTACAGCAATAATTTGGGCCTAATTAATTATGACATTTTGCCTTTTTCCATGACTGGCTCTAGCCACTGGGGTAAAAGAAACCTGACATGGAAAAGGTTGAATAGGCCAAAGAGAAAGACTGTTTAATTGACTATGTCTCTAATTTATTCAAATAATACATACACATATATTTGTTCTTAGTGAAGTTAAGCAGTTATATTTTGTTATATATAAATTTAAATGCACGGATAATTTTTTTATAGGATCCAGGGCTTCCATAATGTTTTTAGATACTCAGATAATTCCCAAGTCAAGTAATTTTTTAGAGATTACATAGAATCTTTCTTCAGGTTTTTCTTCCCTGAAATTTCTTGAGATCATTTGCATTACTTATTACTGAAATACCCTACTGTGAAATCATGACAAAAGGTGTATGTACAACACAAGAGTTTCATCGAAGCCATCACAATGGTTAGGCACAACAGTTCAAAGAAAATGGTGTCAATTCTTTTCTCTGACTGGAACTCTCCAAAAACCAAAAGATGTAATTCCGTTCCTTGAAGAAACTACCATAGGAGATGGAGTCTTAGAGGGACAAGGTTCAAACCTGAATCTTTAACCTTTCAGGTATATTATTAAGTTTCAGGAAGAACTTCTTCACAGAATTGTTTGTCACGCATTGATATGGGCTGCCCAGGGAGGTGGTGGATTCACCATTCCTGGAAGTGTTCAAGAAATTACTGGACTTGGCACTTAGTGCCATGATATAATTGACAAGGTGGTGGTCAGTCAAGGGTTGGACTTAATCACTGTGGAGGTCTTTTTTGACCTTAACAATTCTATGATTCTATGTTGCCTAATACTGTGTCCAATCCAGTCTTGAAAACCTCTATCAGTAGAAAATCCATGACCTCAAGGTATGAGAACTTGTTCCACTTGACTGTCCTCCTGGTGGAAAAGTCATTCTTGTATCCCATATGAATCCTTGCTGTCACAATGTATGACCATTAGCTCATTCAAGGTCTGACAATCATGGAGTCACAATACTTGGGGTTGGAAGGCACCCCAGGAGCTCCTCTGGTCCAATGCCCCATGTCAAACAGGGTCACATAGAGCAGGATACTCAGCACCATGTCCAGACAGTTTTGATTATCTCCAGTGAGGAAAATTACACAACCTGTCTGTACAACCTGTGCCAAAGGCTAGTCACCATCAGTAAAAAAAGTGCTTTCTGATGTTCAGAGAGAACCTCTTTTCTTTCAGCTCTTGTCTGTTGTCTCTACTCCTGTCACTGGGCACCACCAAAAAAAGCCTGGTTCCATCTTCTTGCACTCTCCTTTCATGGTATAGATATTGATGAGATTCCCCTGGGCTCATTTGGGCAGACTCGATTCAAAAAGAGGTAGTCATTCTGGTGCTCTGTGCTCTCTTCTGCAACTGTAAGAATGAACTGCCCCTGTTCTGAGCATATCTAAATTGTATTCCAGGGTAACAGTCTCAGCTTTCTCAGCCTTTTCTTGTGTGAGAGGTGTTTCACTCCCTTAATGATCTTTGTAGGCCTTTGCTGGACTTAGTCCAGTAATTTCATGTCTTGTGTACTGGGTAGAAAAACCTGGACATAGTACTCCAGGTGCAGCTTCGTCGGTTCTCAACATATGTGAAGGATGACCTCCTTCACCTCTGCTTTTTTTGAGACCCCACCTGGAGCACTGCATCCATCTCAGTGCTTTCCAGCACAAGAGAGACATTGACCTGTTAGTGCATGTCCAGAGAATGTCCAAAAAATTTGTAAGAGTCCTACAAAAGAGGGCCTCTCCTATGAAGACAGGATGACTGTTGGGGTTGTTCATCCTGCAGATTTCAATCCTATTTCACCTACTTATGACAATTCCTAACTTTAGGAGATGTTGTTGATTCTTTTAAATGAGTTTCCAGATCAGGGAATGTGTCAACCATAATGACTAGTTTTAGTGCTCTTTTTTAACAGCACTACCTCTAGTAATTCTTGACAGTAGGAACTGATGTGTGGAATATAAGAGCTTGCTGACAAATTTCAAGGCTCTGAAAGAATTATTTCAATTTGCATTTCTCACCTTCACCAGAAGTATAGATTTCAACACATTGTAAGTATTCAAAAGTATTCCTTTTCCTGTAGCCTTCTCTCTTGAAATGCCAGAGCTATTATCACAGTTCCAAAAAATATTTAACTTAAAATAGGACAATTTTTATTTCAACATATGGAACTGTGGCATCAAATCATGCTTAGAGTTTTTTATAGATCAGGTGCCTAGCACACATAGAAGCCATACCTGCACTTATTTTGATTAATGTAAATTACATTGCAGCTTGTGAAAAACAAAAAATATATTAGTCATTACTAAAATAAGAATTATCACTCTATATTTTACAGAATAATATAAAAATTATGCATGCTATATGTTAATGCTCTAATATTTTCATAGCTTTGAACAAAGACGTTATCTTTCACTAAAATACAAAATTAATGTGCCAGAATCTGCACTCCTTTGCATCATTATGTTTTAAAATTAGTTGTTAAAAATCACTTGACAGGTGTCAGAACCAGTGCTTCAGTCTCTCAAAGTGTATTATTAATTGCACTAGCATAATGATGACATAAAATAGGTAGGAACTTCTGAAAATAATATTTTTTTCTTCTTTGAATCCTTTTGATGTAATTTTCCATTAAACACTGATATTTTACTATTGTATTTCCTTATCAGGTGCTCTAGACTTCTTTCCTGAAGCTGTATGAAGTAGAACATTTCAGAGTTGAAGGATGCAAATAATCAGTCCAGAACTTATCTTAGAGGCTCTAAAAATAAATAAAAAAGAATCACCATAAACATTGCCATTTAAAAAATTTAGAAAAAATACACAGGAGATACAGTTTTGCTATTTTTTCTGAGTTATCTGCCTAAATTTCAAACTTTTGCTCAATGCTATGTGAAACTGAGAAAACAATACCTAAATCTAAAATATTTGAATAATCCAATTTTATGGATTGGCTCATCTATATCTAGTTGGCTATCATTTTATTGAATTCAAACAGAGAAACAGAAATACAGACATCTATATCTAGTTGGCTGCCATTTTATTGAATTCAAACAGAGAAACAGAAATACAGACTGAAATTACAAAACGTCCCCAAAAGAGAATAA
Organism: Lichenostomus cassidix; assembly: GCF_008360975.1. Classification (NCBI taxonomy): domain Eukaryota; kingdom Metazoa; phylum Chordata; class Aves; order Passeriformes; family Meliphagidae; genus Lichenostomus; species Lichenostomus cassidix. The sequence continues at coordinate 43,432,932 of NC_139479.1, read as the reverse complement.
CTGGATTTCAATGTTATCTCAGTTAAAAGTATATTGAGTGTCCCACATACTAGGAGAGAAGACAGTTTCTAATAAAATCAACACTATTTTCAGCGCTCTAGTAACTTTACCAATTGTTTATTTTGTTCTTAGCTAATTAGAGTAAACCTTTCCCAGAAAGACACACTATATGCTTGAGAAGCCAGATGGCTCCTGAGTACCCAAGAGCTACATAACCCTTACACTGTCTATTAACACCAACTTCTCCTCTTTTGTCTGTCATAGTCAACCCAAAATAAAGTCAGGAATACCGTACAAATTCTGCTAAAGATGTAGTCTTATTGTACTGGATAGGACCCTAATCATTATATATAAAATGTTGAGTTTCTGAACCTTGAACTGTTTCTATATTTCAGCTTAGGATCTGAGAGCGTATATAAAGAAAACCCAAAACAAAAGCTGTATATTGACATACTTGCTCAGAACTTGCCTTTCCAGATTCTAAAATTTTGTATTCTTTACTTGTTGGTGTCTCTGCTTCAGCAGGGCTCATGAAGTTTGCCTCCTGTTAATACATCTTTTCTGTATGGATGAAGACTACCTCCTGAAATGTAAAGTCTATGGGCCCTTCACCTGAATCTGAGAATCTCCAGACATCAGGCCTCACATTTCTGAAAAAATAGTCTGTATTCTAAGTTAAATTCATACAACAACAATAAAATATTTAAATATCTAAGGCTACAACAAGACTTTAAACAACTAAAATCTACTTGGTAAATTGTAAAGGATGGGCAAGCTCAAATGTATCAATACATGGCAACAAAACAAGTTCAAGTTATCAGCTAGTTGCTTTTCTTTAAGCCATTCCAGTGTCACAACTCTTCTCTATCTACCCTGTGAAGAGTTTAGAGGACCTAAATCTTCCTTGCAAATTCCATTTTTAGAGCTCGAATAGCAGCCCCCAAGTATTAAAAAATAATATTCATAGTGTTTAATGTTATTTTGCCTTTATTTATACTGCTAAAGGTGTAGCCCTGAAAAGTTTTTCTGAATACTGGTTTGCTACATTTCTGACTGTCTCTATCCACTTGTGGTCCGGATAGGACTTGAGTTTAATCTACCTCCAAATTGTCCCATTTCTTTTTCCTTTTCCTTTTCCTTTTCATTTCCTCCTTTTTTACTTAATTCTGCAGCGACATAACACATCTATTCATCTGAGCTGAGATCATATAAAATATTCTCTTTAGTGTGTTTGAAGGAAATTACAGGCCTGGAAACCAGTTATTTTTAATAGTGGTAGTGCTCTCTCACTGCATAAGATGATAACACTAAATCAATTACAAATACTCATATATTAGCCCTAAAAGGTATTGATACATGATGAAAATACTATTATTTTGCTTGGCATTAAGAAAAGGAAATTGAAAATTATTATCACCATGGCATGGAAAGCATGCAGGTACTAAAACTGCGTTTATAAAACCAATGTGCTGTAGGAAGACAAATTTTAAAAAGCTCAATCTTCAAATATAAAATATTTTCATAGGATCGTAGAATCATTTAGGTTTGAAAAGATCTTTAAAGTCATTGTATTCAACTGTTAGCACTGTCAAGTCCACCATTAAACCATATCCCTCAGAGCCATTGCTATACATTTTTAAATACCTCCAGAATCCAGAACGGTGATTCCACTCCCAGACTGTTACCGTACTGGACAACCCTTTCAGTGAAGAAATTTTTCCTAATATCTAATTTAAACTTCTAGTGAAGTTTTTCCAACTCAGAATATTCTGTGATTCTGCCACTTAGCTTGAGGCCATTTCTTATTGTCCTATTGCTTGTTAGGGAGAAGAGACAGAGCCCCGCCTCACTAAAACTAACTTTTAGGTAGCTGTAGAGTGATAAAGTGTCTCCTCAGCCTCCTTTTCTCGAGACTAAACAACCCCAGCTCCCTCAGCTGCTCTGCACAAGACTTGTGCTCAAGCCCCTTCACCAGCTCTGTTGTCCTTCCCTGGACTTACTCCAGCTCCTCAGTGTCATTCTTGTGGTGCAGGGTCCAGAACTGGACAGAGCACCTGAGGCATGGTCTCACCAGTGCTGATACAGGGGGACAATTGCTGCCCTGGTCCTGCTGGCCACACTATTGCTGATACAGGCCAGGATTCCCACTGACCTTCTTGGCCACCTGGGCACACGCTGGCTCATGTTCAGCCACTGTCAACCAACATCCCCAGGTCTTTTCCACTGGGCAGCTTTCCAGCCACGCTGCCCCAGTCAGTGTTACATGGTGGTGCTGAGATTCAGGAGCAGGACCCAGCATTTAGCCTTATTGAACCACTGGCCACTCTGAGAAGGGATTCAAAGGAATTTAAAAAAATCAAACCAAACCAAACCAAATTAAGACTACAAAAAGCATTTCACACTGTGCCTAACATAGTCTTTGATCTAGTGTAGCTCCTTCGGTGTTTAATAGCATTTTGTTCTGTGTTTTATTCCTTGCCATTAATTTGCTCTGAACAACCTTTGAAAACCAGACATGATTTCACTTGTGCTACAAATCAATGTCACAGGATTTACAATATTCTTTCTCTTTTTGTCTGTGGAATAAGCAAAAGTGATTACTCCCTTATAAAGAATAGACACACATATATATTAAGATTCTGATATATGAACAAGAATAAAAACATCTCTTCTTTTTATTTTCTGGCTGTACTTATGTATGTACTGTTTTTTAGTTTGCCTCTCTTTTTAGGCAAAGAGAAGAGGCAATTATATTGGATGTGGCTGAGACGGAGTTGCTTTTCCCCAGAGCAACCCTCCTAGTGCTGTTCTGTGGGTTGGTTGCTGGAAAGGTGTTGGTAACACACCGATGTTTTGGCTTCTGCTGAGCAGCGCTGCCACAGCATCAGTGCTGTCTCTGCAACATTCTGTCCCTCATTCATAGGCTGGGGGTAGGCATGATCTTGGGAGGGGACACAACTAGGACAGCTGACCAAATTTATCTTCAAAAGTAATAGAAATGTTACTAACAAAAATGCATATATTAACTCAACCAATGTTGCTGCAAGAAATTTGTTAATAGAATTAATTTTCAATTTTTGGAATTAAAAAGAAAATTTTTGTTTCCTTTTTTTTTTCTCTTTTCCGTTGTTTTTTTGTTTTTTGGTTTTTTTTGTTTTTTTTTTAATTCTGACTAATATTGAACTAAGCATTGACTACTAATTTTAAATTTTCATTCAGATATTAATTAATATTCCAGGACATAATTACAAAGAACATTAACCATCAAAACTGCAGACTTTAAGAATGAATTTGAAATAAAGGCCTCAGAATATTTGTGAGTGCTGGACAAATTCTTCCATGTGCAGTTCTGGAAGCAGGAGATGTTTCACCACTAGTCCTTCATTGGCAACAATCACCTCTGCTGTTTTGGCAGTGGTAGGTACAAAATTTTGTGTCAGTAAAGACAAACTAGGCAGTAATTAGGCAGAAAATCACTGGGACTGACCAAATGGTGATGCATATGGTGGAGATATGAAAAACAAGGATCATTTGTGCTGAGGAAGATGAGTTGTTTAATTTATTAGATACCATCTGGGAGAACAACACGCAGCACTTTCCTCACTCCCATCTCTTCATAACAAGAAGAGCAGCACGCCCAGTTCTCTGGCATGCTCCTCTGAGTACAGTTGTATATATCTCTCTTCCTCCCTCTCTTTTAGAATAGAACCAGCAATTTGACACTACATGTGCAATTGCCCTCTCATTTCAAGTCACAAAATTTCATTGCAAAAAAAATACCATGAGAGATTAGAAGGATTGCTGGCTTGAGACATTTCAGGGGCAGGTGTGGGGGATAGCGAAGGTCAAATCTTGCCCTGGCAAGGTGGTGCACTGTTTCTGACACACCACTCCCCACCCCAGGACTGTATCCCAGCCCTGCAGTGGCTGCCAATCCCTGGCACACCAGAGGCAATTCCCCACACCTGCCCCTGGAGCCACACCCAAGCTCCCTAGCAGACAAATGACTAAAAGTCTCACCTGGGGGAAGGGCCCAGGAAAGCCAAAGGGTATTTAAGGCAGAGAACAAGGTGAGAACATTGTCTTGACCCTACCTCCTTTGCCTTTATATTATCTGGAATACTGCTAGAACTGGGAGCGCTAGCTGTATTTGCTCTTTATCTCTTCTCTCTTTCCTCATCTTCTAATTTCTTTGTCTTAAAGTTTGATTAACGTAAGTTTGAATGGACTTAGAATTTGCTAAGTTAATGCTTTGTGAAATGCTTTATGTTTGCTCTAAAATTTTGCCAAAGTTGCCTGATTTGCCAGTAAAGTTTTTGTTGTTTTAACCTTTTGAGGAATACTTGGTAGATATTTTCTCCTGTGTCTGGTTCAGGGGGCATAAAGGAATCTTAAACCCTTTTAAGAGACTCCTTGAGTGAGCTCTGGGGCCTTACAAATACCAATCAACTTTCAGTCCTAGGATGTGAGTTCTTCCAGACAAAATGGATAATATGAGACTCAGATATTCACATGTGAGGTGTTTCTGAACTTGGCTGACTTTAAGAGGTTAAGAAGTGTTTAAATGATCCACTCTATCAGCAGTAGTGCCGAGGGAATGTTTCAGTAAATGTGGTGGTTTGACCCTGCCTGGATGCCAGGTGTGAACAGATTGAGGTCTATCACTCCTCAGCTGGAAAGAGAAGAAAAGTAACTTGTGGGTTGAGATCAATCATTGCTTATTGTCACAGGCAAAGCAGACTAAAACTTAGAGAAATTAATTTAATTTAGTATTAATCAAATCAGAGTAGGATAATGAAAAATAAAACCAACTGTTAAAATTTTCTTCACCTTTCCTTTCTTCCTGGGCTCAAATTCACTCACTGTTTTCTCTGCCTCCTTCCTCTAACAGCACAGGGAGATGGGAAATGGGGGTTGTAGTCGGTTCATCATGTTTTCTCTCTGCTGCTCCTTCCTCCCGATGGTCTCCCCTTTCTCCATTATGGGGGTGCTCCTCTGGGAGAGACCCCCCCAGTGAGATTCTCCACCATGAGTCCTTCTAATAGGCTGCAGATCTTTATGAATTGCCCCAGCGTGGATCCCTTCCATAGGATACAGTCCTTCAGTAGCAGACTGCTCCAGCATTGGGCCCTTATGAGTCACAAATCCTGCCAGAAAACCTCCTCCAGTATGGGCTTCCCATGGGGTCACAGTGTTCTTAGGGCATCCACTTGTTTTGGGCATGGGGTCTTCCATGGACTGCAGATGGACATCTGCTCCACCATGGTCCTCCACGGGCTGCAGGAGGACAGCCTGACACACCATGCTCTTCACCACGGGCAGAGGGGAATCTCAGCTCTGGAGCCTGGACTGTGTCCACTTTCTCCTTCTTCACTGACTTTTGTGTCTGCAGGTTTATTTGATATATTCTCTCTCCTCTCTCTGGCTGCTTGTGGTGATGCATCTTCCCCCTTCCTTTCTTGGTGGAAGACTCAGGAATCCTACTTAGGCCTTGGCCTGTGTGAAATGGGTTGGGCAGTGAAGAGTCTTGACCATACCAGGAACCCTTGCACGGGTAAGGTTGGAACTGCACTGAGGTGAAGGACAAGAGTGAGTATAATCAGTTGTCTCTGTCAGCCTTGAAACATTCACTATCTGAACTATTGTCTGGGTCAATGGTACCATTGTTGCTAGACAACTGAATCAAACGGCTCATAACCTTGTAAACAGTACACCTCAGTGAAGCCCTTGTAGCCATCCTGGACAGCAGCAGGCTGCAAGCGGATTTCCCCGAGTGGAACATGTTTCAGAGCTCATGAACTCTCAAGTGTGTGAAAATTGGAGGACTGTCACCAGGAGATGACAATGTTGCCTGGGCTGATACCCACCCAGTCTTCAAGGTTCAACCCTCACCCATTGGGAAGCGCAAAGACATTCAATGTATTTCATTGAACTCACAGGGAATTTTTAACAGGTACATTTGTACATCTTTGTGTGTGTGCGTGTATGATTAAACACACTACAGAAAGTATAGCATAAATATTGCACTCTCAGATCTATAATTGTCACTGTTGCATTTACAGTGAATTCTACTAAATCCCTTTATAGTTGTTAAATTAGTAAATTGATTAAGCGATGCTAATGCCTTTAGACATAAACCATTGATAAAGTCTGAAGCTAGATTCACAAGGCTGTCTACTCTGAAACTTATAATTCAACAGAAGGGTCTCCATTTTCCCTTTTCACCCTGGCCATTTTCCATCCTTATCCTTTTAATTCCTGGTTTTTGTGTAATTAATTCTAAATTGATTATAATTTTGCTTCATCCATTGTAGAGTAATGCAGACATCAACAATTTATATGCTTTCCACTAAAGCATCCTTGTTTTGTATTCAAAAGAGAAAAAATTTTAATGCAAATTTAAGGGAAATTTAAATAAACTGTTTCTTCATTGTGTTTATTGAAAAAAGCACCTAAAATATCACTACTGAAAAGCTAATAACCTGTGCAATGTTGGCATCAATTTGTTAAATCTTATATGCTCAGTTAAGCTTGGACTATGTCTGTTAGCATCAATTAAATGGTCTAGGTTGGTTGTTCACAATGTTTTTGTAGCTGAATGTAATTTAAAAAATTTCAGAAAATTTAAGTCCTGATCTAAATTACTCCTGCTTAAATTAAAGGTGTTGCCTGATAATTTATGGATTATGTCAAGAAAACTAAAGCTCAGTTGAATTTAAGTCTCACAAGTGATATCAAGAATATCTTTTACGACTTCATCAATGTTAAAAGGCTGAAAAAAGAAAATGTAGGATGAGTGCAGAAAGGGTTGGGTTTATTTAGAGACAGTGGACTGATAAAGTTGAACTTTGACTCACTCTTTACCAAGGATTGTGTGATTAGTTGAAAGGTTCAGGGAGAAGGAGAACAACCAGCAGAGGATGGAGATTGAGTCATGGTTTACTTGAGGCAACTAGATCTCTACAGTTCCCTGATGCCCTGAAGGAGGCATCAAATAATGCTAAGGGAGCTGCCAGAAATCCTTGTGAGGCAGCTTTCTACCATCTTTCAAAGGTGTTGGATACTAGACAAGATCCAGACACCAGAAGTGTTTATAAGTGTTGAAAACCACCTAATTGACATTCCTAGGAGAGCACTGAATAACATTAATAGCTCTTACAGAACATTTTTCATCTGAAGATCTTAAAGTTCTTTGTATTGGACTAGACAAAGCCCTGAGCTTCTTAGTCTCACATCAGATCTGACCCTGCTTTGAGCAGAAGGTTGTACTCAAGATCTCCTGAGGTCCTTTCCCACCAGAACACGTCTGTGAGCCTATGATTTTAAAAAACACATGGTGGATAGCTTTCATTATTTTGGAACTACCTATGTTTTTTTAAGTGTTTCTGTTCATGTAAATTTCTGATTTTCATTAAAAATACAGTACTGTCACAGGTAATTTAGAGTAACTAAATTGGTAAGAACTGATGGAGGAAAAAGTACAACCAAAACAAGGTGTGACCTGCATTATAAACCTTTGTGAAATCCTGAATGGCATTGATATGAACATAAGAGTGGGAATTCATTAAAAGTAGCCCTTTTGTTTGTAGTAATGCAATTTTCAGATCTCCACTACTTTTGTTTCTCTGCCTTGTATGCTATTGGTTCATTTTGAAATAGGCACTCTGCTGTACCTGAAACCTATTTGTGTGTACTCTCTGCCAATTTTCCCTTCCTCCTCCTGGGACTGGCTTTGAGAGAGACAGTCCCGCCCCCTTCCTTTCCCCTTATAAGCCAGCATCTGTGTCAGAGAGAGGTCTTCCATCTCTGCGCTGGCAGACCCTACCCCGTCCCTGCTTCCCTCCCCTTCTTCTTTCCCTGTAACCTCTCCCCCTACCCCAAATAAACCTCCCTGGCAGAACAGAGATGGAGTTCCAGTTTGTTTCTTTGTCCCACTATTATTTGCTGCTGAATCTCTGTGACTAGGAGGCTGCCGCCACGCCACGGGACCCCGGGGGCCGGGCGCCCCAAATCCAGTGGAATTGCGTGGACCAGGGACCCGTTTCCGGGGGGGAGCCAGCTCGTGCAGCCCTCCCGGACCCTGCCACATCATTTGTTGACCTCTAATTGCTCAGTTCACGTAAATTGAAACAGACCCTTTGACTAGTGAAGCAATGTCCTGTGTGACTTGGATTACTCATGTATGAAGCTGGATAAATTGGATTTCTTTTTCAAAGTTATTTTTGACTTACTATAAAAAGTTCATTAGAAGGCTGGACTATTATGTACAATAATATTTCTATTAAAAATATTTTTTTTCTGGAAAAAGCACTATGGCAGATAAAGATATTGGTTAACTTACAAGGAGCACTTAGCACATAGTTTGGGGGGGATGATATTATTGGGACATTTATACAGTCTAAAGCGCTTTTGCAGAAGATAGAGAATGCTAGTAGAGTGAAATATTCTGCACAGAAGCAAAAGCAAAAGAATAAAATATTTCTTTTTTTAGCAGATAGATAAATGTCAATTTTCAAGTGATATTGGGTAAAAGTTATTATTGAAAATATTTCAGCTTCAGATATGCCCACATCAAATGTCTAAGCTCCTACTATGATCACTGTGAGCTATTAAGCTGACCTACATTATACTTCTGAATCCAGTTAGCTGTGGCAGGAGTCCATTCTTTAAACAATCTTTCCTAAGGCCATTTTAGATGTCCTAATTTACTCCATCTGGCTTCTTACTCCTGCTCCAGAAGATCATAGGTAAACTGGGTCCTCTGCTGTATCTGCAAGCTCCATATGATTGCGTTAAATAACATAAAATGTCTCAGAAAATAACATTCACCATCTGAACTTAGGCAACTGAATCTCCCATTTGAACATTCCAACTCACTCTACACATAGTCTAGTGATTTTAATGGAAATTTAGTCTAAGTGACGTTCTGGTGACTGAAACAAGATGAGGTAAATAACCTGAGACAGATGAGCACAAACAGGGAGCTGATGTACTTGAATTCTGGTCAAGGTTCCACTGGACCTTGCTGTAAAGACTCTATTTTTGTTTCTCTTTCTTTTTGAAGAAGATAGTGATACTTAGCTTCTGTTAGATAGCACGCTCAGATCTTCAGACGAAAAATGTTGAATAAGAATTATTAAAATTATTCATTCCTTCCCTAGGGATGCTAAGTAATGACAAATTCTTCTATTTCCAATGTTGTTACCAGCTATAGTCACTACTGGAAAGAAAAATGTAGGCTTTCTTTATATCAGTTATTTAAAAGGAATTGTTTCAAAATTTCAGGTTACAGTGCTTATACTTTGACTTTGGTGTCTACAAGATAAACCAAACCAGGCAACACTTGCTCAAAATGCTGTGACATCAGTAACCATCGGAGTTTTCCGTAAAGCTATCACCAGTCTGTTAGTTTCTTACCTGCACAAGGTCCTATTTTATTCCTGCTATCTCATTTTAGGGATATTTCTGCTTGGTAGTCTAAAGTAGCATGAGAACCAAAAGAGAAATGTACATTTTGATATGTCAGAATGTAAGTATGCCTGTGAAAACATGCATGCACACACACAGTTTTTTTCTAAAAATTATAATAATTTTTTTTCTTTCTAACTGAACAAAGTAGGTATCTGAGAATAATAATTGAAGAATAAAATGTGCTATCAAATAAATTTTGCTTACAGCAGAGAAGCAACATACAACTTGTAAATTTATTTTATCTCTCTGGAGCTTAATTTTTATTTCTATTCATAAACATATTTCATGGAAGAGGACAAATTATCATTTTACTGTAATTCAATCTACCCTTCTATATCTATGTTGGTGCTGGTTTCTGTGTCATTCAAAAAAATCTGGTAAGGTACTTTGAATGTATTGTAAAATACATCAGAAGTAAAGGCCAAATAATTTTATATGCCACTTCACTGCTGTGTTTATTCTGATAATGAGATAGCAGTTGAAAGATGGGAAGTCTCTTCCTGCTCATGTTTTGCTAATTAAGAATCAAATATTAAGCTAGATATTTTAGATATAAATTCAGACAAGTACATGTGTTATGAACAATAATGTTCTTACCCATGTAAAATTGTCTCCTTTTCTTATATGCTCAGTTTCTTACATTTTCTGCCCTCTTTCTTTTGTCCTTATAACTCATTGGTTCCTTATTTAAGTTTAGCTTTTCAGCATACACTTCAGGGGTTGGGTTGGGATTTTTTTCTTCCCTCTCTTCAAATGCCTGAAGTCTTTTTAAGGTAAATCCTCTTAGTTCAGCATTGCTATGGTAGTTGAAGGCATGACAAGTCTTTAATTACAGCTGTCTCCATTGTACCTCTTACATATGTTTTTAATTTCTCAGGCATTTCCCTTTTAATGCCATTTAGTTATTCCATTATTGCTGCTAATTTTACTCATTTGAGAAGCCATTAGGAAATGCTAAGCTAATTAAATAAGATGGATTTCAGTGGTAAAGAAGATTTATTTTTTCATTGCGAGGGAAGAAGAAAAGAGGAAGATTAAATAAATTAATCTGCGTATTTGTAACATTGTTGAAGGAACAGTACTGAATATATATTGATGAAACATATTACTTCCTAGTGAAGAGAATAGTGGCCTGATACTCACAAATGAGATTTTGATTTGTTTGCTGGACTACCTTAGGCAAGGTACCCCACCTTACTATGTGTCTTTCTTCTTGTGTGTTAAATCAATGTAGTTTCAATGGCTCAACAGTTTTAGTTGTTTTTAGCTAAATTGTGTTAGTTTTTCAAAATGGAATTTAATTTTTACAGAGAATACCAATGCACCTACTTAGATCATGCATTCTGGTAATTTGTTTGGATACTGATAGGTACCTGCATTTACATCTGGATTTGACCACTGGAGGAAATTCAGCTTCAACAAACAAAAGCAGAGCTATTTTTTCAGTATTGAAGTTTAATAAAGTTCATGAAGTCTAAGATTCCCATTATATGACAAAGCATTCAACAAAATTATTTTTCTCACTGCCTGTTTTATAGGTGATGGCTGGTAACATTGCATACAAGAAATATGGATGCATGAAGCATCCTCTGCATCTCTGGAATCGTGGAGAAATTATAAAATGGAGTGAAAAGGGAATTGAATTAGCATTTTAAACATTGAACTAAAATGATCTAAAAGTTTGTGTATTATTCCTTGAAAAAACATCAAAGTAAATTCTACAAGTTTTGCATTTGGGTCTTCTGCAACCTGTGAATGTTCACATAAATCTGTTTAAAATAAGTTCTCTGTAGCTGTAGGGACTTTACAAATAGCAAACCAGTTTCAGAAACCTGTTCTTCCATCTCTGGAAAGATGTTTGATAAAGATTTTTAGGAGGAAAAAACCAACAAATTGAGTAGTGATGTAAATAAATGATGTGCAAAAAAAAAGCACTCTTTAAAGATACTTAAAACAAATAAGAACTTGTGTATGTTTCTAATCAGAAATTATGGTAGCTGAACACTTTCAACTTCAATAATTCTATCTAGCTTTGTACTGTCAAGTTGACAACCAGTGCTCACACTAAATATGTTATTAGCAGGGGTTTTGCAAGCTTTCTTCTTCAAATTAAATGCAATTACCTTGAGATCTCCTCTTAATACATGTTGAATTCCCAGTAGAACTTCAACAAACAGTAGACAAATTTCAAATCAATGCAGTCAATTGCTTTGCTTAAAAAACATCAAGAGAGCCAGCTTGTCTATATATTTAATAGAAGGTCATGCAATTAGTTGAAGGGGAAATAGGTAGGTGGAAATACGAGCATGAAGAAACCTCTCCAGAAGCAAAGTTTTTAATAAATTATTTACTTCTATTGGTTGTGGCATTGGTGACAACACTAGAACAAAATGAAACCATAAAACTGTCTACTACTGATGGGTATAAAACTTTCAAGCACACACTCATCTGTTTTGTCATTAGTAAGATTTCAAGTCAGGGTATGAAAAGGTTAGGAAAAGGGATTTGCTTCAGAAACCTTAATGTGATCATTATTTTCATATAAATTCTGATACCATCTTTACTTGCATGAACTTTTCTCATTGCACCCATGATGAGGATAAAATTCCATTAAAAAGTATCTCCTCAGTTCTCTTGTTTTCCCAGTGTTAAATAAGTTGCTGTAGATTTTATTTACCTTATGCCAATCTAGAGCTGTTTTAAATTCAAAATTATTATTTCACAGATAATAAAAGTTTCTCTTTTCCTTTTATTACAACAGTATGGGAATACGCCGGTAATTTGGCAGCATATATTGCGGCTATATCACTGTGAAAGAGGTATTACTTCCCTGATTTTATGAAGAGTGAAGACAAAGCCAATAGCGTTATCTTCAACTGCCCAATTTTAAAAAGCTATGATGTTTTTTCAGACCATTTTGTATGCAGCATTCTCTATATTCAAAGTTCATTGACTCAGCACTTCTACCAAGTGGACTATTGCTTTTTCATTAGCACCCCATAAAACAAAAATTATTAGAAAGCCCCAAAAGATTGTTTGCATTACAGTGATGATATTATAACAAGGAACTAGTCATAAAAAGCCTTAGGTAACCATGTATCATTTAACCCACATTTAAGGTGCCAAAGTGAAGAACAGCAAAATTCTCCTCACTCATTGCTAACCCATAAGGCAGACAGAGCATTCATCTGAAAAAGAACAACCTAGAAAACCTAGATTTCCTTAGATCATTTCAGACAGTGTAATTTCCCCACAACAATCCTGTAGCTTTGCAAGTTTTAGATGTGGTATACAAATTGAGTTTATATATCAAATGTCACTGTTTAAAGAGAAGAACATGTAACATTATGATCAAGTTAGGGGTCATTTAAATTAACTGAATGTATGCAAGTTCATAACACCACATGTGAGGTGCTGACTATGACCACATGAGTATTGAGAGGTGCTGAAATACTTATGTCACTGGGAGGTTGCTCTCTATCGTTTGTGAAAATCATAATAATTGGGGGGCGGGGTGGGGAAAGAGGTTATCAATGTTAATTTCAAGGAGAGATAAAGAAAGATTCAGGGATGTATAGGCCAGACAGCCTCTCTTCAGACACTGGGAAAATTACAGAGCAAAGTCCTCTTTAAAACTGTTCCAAACACATGAAGAGCAAGAAGGTGATGTTTTGCAACCAGCATGAATTTACCAAGGACATATCATGGCAACATTCTGATTGTATTCTGTGGTGTGCTGACTGGTCTTGTTTGTAATAGCATAACGGAGGGTGATGTTTATCCTGACTTTAGAAATGTTTGTCATTCTCTCCTACAACAACTGTATTACCAGGGCTCTGACCACACTAAAAAAACCTAAGGAACCTGATCAGCATCACCTGGGGCTTCCCACCCACCCACACCCTACCCATGAGCACAGGACCTCTATTTAAGCTCAGTCCTGGGTTTGACTTCCCTGTCTGAAATATGTTGGAAGAATATCAGCTGCTAACATCCTCTATCCATAAACCCTATTGAAAAAGAGCTTAAGCTGTGGCTTGCCTCTTAGCCATAATAGTCTGCCTGATGATCACTGGATTTGTTTCTCACTCTGTGGATAGACTTCTTGGTTTGACTTTAGGTCAGTCTCTTCACCATAAACTTGCTTGATGATTTAGACTACTGGCTGGACATTGTATGCTATATTATATTTCCTGGCTGTCCTTGAACTGTTGATAGAACCTATTCCTGTCACTGTTCTGTTTGTCTGCTGCTGGCATTGTGGCCTCTTGGTGAAGTCATTGCCTGGCAATGTGTGTGAGGTAGTCATGAAAATGAAATCTCATTATTCACAGTTAATGATTAGAGTATATGGGAGTGTGAGAATCTCTATTCCAGCAAGGTTATCTGATCAGAAATCTCATAACTGGGAGGATGAAAAAATGGCCAACTCTAAACATACAGAGATCTAAATGTGAGCAAATTAACAAGGAGACAGTGACAAGAAACAAACCTTGCTAGTCACACTAATTGATGGGCTGTCAAGAAACCACAGGTAAAATGTGGCAAAATTCCTGACACCCAATTAAGCAAGAGGCAATCTGTAGGATTATACATGTTTGTGGGAAGGAAGGATAGGGAAGTGAGAAAGGAGGAACAAAGAGGTGCTACAGACAGCAAAAGCTATTAAAAACCACAGGTGATATGTAAAACAGGGACAGCCAGTATGCTTGTCTGGCTGAGCTCTCTGCCTGATTGCTGCAGTTTGTCCTGTCTTATTAAACATCCTCATAACTGTGTCAAACTGTCCTGTGTGTGTGTTTGACTCTGCAAAGATTCAGTGCAAACTACTGGAGGGACTAGCATGAGAGGGTGTTCAGCTGCTTGAGTTAGAAAAGGGCTGTGGTTCCCTTGGACTTTTGTGTGATCTACTGCAGCCCATGGGATGTCAACATCAGCAACTGGAGACAGCAGGAACAATTAACCTCCAGTCACTGAGACAGGAATGGTTTGTGTCTGAAAAGCAGCTATTGGGGTGGCTGGAGTGAACGAGACAGGTAAGGGGCTCAGCACCAACCACTGGAGCAGGGCTGAATGACCAGAGGCCATGTGTCCAGTGCTGCCGGCTGGGACCAAGTGTCTGTATCTTCACCAAACCACATGTGTGTGTGTATTTGCCATCAAATTTTAAGTCTGATGTGCTCGTGAGCATGTAGACCTCAGCTCAAGGTTGGAGGATTTGTTGGGTGGAGGATCTGTGCTGATTTTCAAGGGGACCAGTCAATGTGGGGTGCCTGTGTGAGTGCTGTATGTTTGCAATGAACATCCAGCTGCACCAGCCAGAGAATATCTGGAATGAGGCATTGGTAAAAGAGGGCAGGATCTAGTCAGGGCTGTCAGGCCTCTGCCAGGCCAAAAGGAGGAGAGGATATGGCTGTCCAGCTTTAGGTCTGGTGTGAGTCCTGTGTGTGGCTGCTGGTGAAGACTGAGCCTTGTTTGTGGATGCCTGTGTAACCAGCCTTGTAAGAGTCCCCTCTGTGTGTCTGGGTCATGGGCTCAGCTTTGCTACTGGTTTAACCTGTAAGTGGAAAGGCAGCAGCTGCATCCTTCAGCCTGAGCAGAGAGCCCAAGTCCTGTGGGCACAAGGCAAATCGTTATTTAATGAAGAGTAGTATTAATTTGGTGCTAAACCCATGTCACTGAGCTAAACATCAAAATATGCCAAAAGAGACAGCATTGTTTGCAGAACTGGACTAGATGACCTCAAAATTGGTTCTTTCAAATCCAAGCAATGCTGTGATTTGGCAACTGAGTGTAATACAGCAAAAATTTTGATGTAAAGGAGGCCTTTACTTTACAAGCAACCAACAGTGCAGCTGAAACCTGAAATTCCTCTATAGATTTTAACATGAACACTTAAGGTCTTTTCATATCTGTAACTGGAGCTGCAGTATTTGTAAAGGATGTTCTGTAGGAACGTTGTTCACGTGAATTGATTAATTGCAACTTATGTCACAGCATTACCTTAGAAATGTTGGGCAAAGATGTTCAAATTTAGCAGTTCAGAGGATGCTTTCTAATTTAAAAGGAACAAATGCATATAATAACCAGAAATACACATATTACACCAAAGCTGTGTATTCATGGAAACACTTCAAGTGAGCTTGTAAAAGCTTCTTTGCACTGCCATAGTCATTAATGCCAAAAATTACAGAATGAAAAAGTTCACTAATGGAGCTTTGCAGGCAGGTGTTTTAGTGTTAATGCACCAGGGTAAAACACAGCTTCTAGTTATAACAGAGTATCTTAAAATTACTGTTTAGTTAACCAAAGAGCTTATATGAGTGTATATATATATAGCATCTTCATTTTGCTTCCTCATAACAGTAATGTAAACCACATTCAACAGCTGCTTGCTGCCCATTTTATTAAAGAGTTCACAGTGAGTTTGATAATTTTTTCTTAATGAGTAAGTAATTAGTTCCACTACCAGTAAAAACAACTTCTGAAATATTTTTTTCACAGATGAGAGTATAGTATAAGACAAAATTACACAATAATTAATATATAACCAAGAAATATAACCATATTAATCTTATATTAATCCCTATATGCCAGAGATTGTAGAGAATTATGGTCTCTAAAAATGACAGGTACTCAATTTAGAGAATACAAAGTATGTACAGTCTTTTGTGTGAAAACATAAAGCTATGCTATTCATAGGAATTATTCTTTTCTTTGCATCTGCTCAGAGTCCAATTGAATAGAGTAATTCTAAATGAGTACATTCCTGCAGTAGCATCATTAAAAGGCCTTTTTATTCCTCCTCATATAAATCTTAGAAAAACAAGAGAAATTTAAATAGTTTGATGGAAATATAAGATTGATCAAGCAGTAGAGCAAGCTGACCAGAGACATTGTGCACTAGACTCTGTCCTTGGAAGTTTCCAAGACACAACTTCAAAAATTCTGAGCTGCCTTATTTAATTTTAGACTTGATCTTGTTTTGAGCAGGGGGTTAGAATAGAGATCTAAGATCTCTGAATTACTCAATAATGGTATGATACTATGAAGTCTTTACTATGTTATAAACACTTTCCCCCCTAAATGCACCAGCTTGTCACATGACCACAATTTTGGAGAGGGTCTTAAGTTTTTAAGTGAAATATTGAAATATAGATGAATATTTATAATATGCCCCTGTGCATAGAAACTGCATCTCTGAGATGAACACAGCAGTATAAGATAGAACTATGACAATATAAAAAAAAATCTTTAACTTCTATGCATCAAGAAAAATCTGTCCTTTTTTCGTGTGTTAACATCAGATTGATTCATTTGATTCTACTATGCTCTTTAATTGTAATCTACATAGTCTAATGAAATAACTATTATTCATCCAAAACTATTTTTTGTAAGAAAAAGAAAGTGCATAAGATAAAAGATTACTATTTAGGGAAAGGTCTCCTTAAAATTTTACACATGCATTTGTTTTACTCTTTTAAATATCTTTTACATATATTGGGTATCTACATTTTGAAAATGTTGAAACACCTTGCCACTAAGGCTCTGTCCTTCAGTCAGTATTACCTTACCTTTGATGATTTATTGTAGTCTTGGTGTCTCAGTGTCATGCTGGTTTCACACACAAAAGGTACGTCACTGACCTTCGTTCCTATTCTAAGATCCTTTACAGCAAAAACCCATGATTGTGGCATCTGTAAGTAGTAAATCTATTAATTAGGATATAACTGGTATTGGGTGGCCTTAAATCCAAATGAAAACATGCATTTAGACTTGTCAGAATCACTAGCAGAGGATAAATTCTCTGTAACTGTGACAGCATAGCTGAACACAAAAAAAATATTTTGCAAAAGTATATCTGAGCACTCTGACCACCAGTGGGTCAAATATATGTGTAACTGAACTTAAGGGGCATATAAAAATGTGTGAACAGTGACCCACAGAGCAATTTCAAGATATAGAAAAAAAGGAAAAAATAAACACAATGGGCTGCAAAAAGGCAGGACATCCTGCTGAGCACACCAGAAGGATGACTGGCAAGACTGAAAAACAGATTAATCAGCATCAGGAGCAGGGCATGAGGGAAGGGTGAGTGGACAACACAAGAACACGAGGTGTAAGTAGAGAAAACTGGGGAAGAAAGAGATTATATACTTTAGAACTCACTTCTTTTGTGCTTTTTAGCATCACCTCTGCTGCAACATATACCCACAGCTAATTTAGAAGTGTTAAGACCTAACAGGCTTTTATGTGCAGCGATAAATAGTGACAATGATTAAGAATTAGCCATTAGCACAAAATGTGTTGTTAATAAATGGCTTTGTTCTTAAAGTTTTTAACTGAACTAAATTTTTTTGGTCTTCTGAAAAGTCTTGTCACAGAGATACCTATTTCCAAACTGGAATGTGTGTGTATATATATACACTCACACGCACACACACAACCCTTTTTCAGCTTCATCATATAATTCCCTACACAGGTTATCAAGTTGTCATTGACACTAATTTTTCCTTCAATGTATCAAAATTACTATGATGATAGGTTTTATACCAGACAGCAGCACAAAATGAAGCATAAAAGGGTCCTCTCTGCTTTGAAGGATGTGCACTGCCTATGCCAGAGCCTGCTCTTGTAGGCTCAGTTTGTACACAGCAAAAGAAGTGTTGTATGTTCCATAAAAAGAAGTTCCATAAAAGAAGTTAGTATGTTCCATAGTCTAAAGACTTTTCTTAAAATGCAGGGTAGACAAAGCTTGCATTTTTAAGAGACACACAGGCTAGACATCCTGCATTAGTATAATTCTCAGTATACAGATAAATAGGGGAAGCAATTTTTTTTAATACTCTTTAAAAGTAGCTAATCCTTTAATAGGTGTAATTTTGAAATGTATTAATTTATTTTTGTACAGCACTACAGCCGTTATAAAGACTTCTGCTTTCCTGGTTGAAAAGTCTGTGATATTTCTGCACTTATTTCATTACTCTCTTGTGTTCTCCTGAGTTTATATGCAATTGGATCATGTAGAGATAACCCCAAATCACAGGAGTCAATACCTTGCTAAACTGTTACAATTTTGTCGGAAATACATTGTTTACATAGATTCTGAGAATAAAGCGATGTCACACAAAAACACGTGCAAGAGGAGTCCTTGGAGATTTAGGAGTTTAATTTCTCTGCAACAGACAAATTAAAAACTAGCAAAAAAAAAAAAAAATCAGAGCTCAGAGTTCTGTCTTCTGGACTGCTACAAAAAAAAATCTGAAAATTCTAAAATAAATTCTAAAAAATTCTAAAATTCTAGAAACAGTGTAATTAGACACCTTTTTTTAAATTCAAGCATCTAATTTTGGATTTAGCTCATTAAATAAACCCTTAGTTCATTAAATAAACCCTTTAAAATTAGGTAATACTTTTCAAGTATGAAATATTTGACACAGAAGTGTTATATAAACTTCAACAAACTTCCAAGGAGAGAAGAGAAAAGAAGAGAAAAAAGCTTCTTACAGATGCATGCAGTCAACACGGTCTGAGTGGACATATCTTTTACATTAAGATAATATGTATTACCTCTCTTGAGGGCTGATGATTCATCAGATACCAAGAGCTACGAAGAAATTGTACCTCATAGTATTGTATATGATACAGGGAATTGTAGCCAATTACCTGTGTCGTATTTAACATTCAAATACAAGTTACTACAACAGATTTTTGACCATTTTAAAAGTAGTTTTAAATGACTGGGCAAATGAACTTACCCTACAGAGGTTGCCCAGAAGCAAAGAAGAAACAGCTGTTAAAGGTGATGGGTCTTACAAACCCATTAATCATGTTTGGACAGAAAAAAAAAAGCCTATGAAAAAAGAAGAAGGAAAACATCTTTAAATAATTTCAGAAAGTAATTAGAACATATGCCCTTGTATACCAGGATCTCACTCAATAGTGATAAATGTGCAAGTAAGACAAAATGGAAATGTGTTTTTGACAGCTGGAGTTTCCGGCTATGAAATGGATTTCCAACTCCATTAGCTCCAATATGCCCCAAACAAATTTAGGCCACACTGTTAAAATGGTTAGTAAGAATTTCTGCCAAGTATGAACTAAAACTCAATTTTCTTTAGAAGCTCATAGCCACTAATGACAGCAAAGGCAGCTAAAGACCTCTTACAAAAGCCTAGCAAATAGTAATTTTAAAAATGTCCAACCAAACCCCCTAAAACTTTGCTCTGGTTTCTATAACACTGTTAATAATGAAAGGCAGGGATGGAAGGGCTAACTCCATGAATGGAAGGCAAGGCCAAGGATGGACTAACTCCACGAATGTAGCATCCTAAGTTAAAGGCTTTCCATGAGCAATATTTAGAGACATATACATTTGAATATGTTTTTCTGCTTTGAAAAGGATCTCACAGGGTTTGACAATAATTTACACCTCTAGCAGAGGCAGATCATAGAAAAACAACACTATGCTCATGGGGTAAACTTCCAAACAATACAATAAACATTTCAATTTGCACATATACACATATACTGATATTCTCTGCATCAGTATTGAAGCTATATTCAAACTAGAAGTGATATTGTGTAAATAATTTTTTCTTTCAGTTTTTAAACAATTTGAAATATTAATACTTTTAGATCAATTTTTTTTCAGACAGTCTACTATATTCTCTTTTGTCTTCAACCTACAAAACTAGGTGTTAGACAGAGAACAGAAATTTAAAACAAATATCATTTGGAGTTTGAATTATTTAACATGCCTTTTTATCCCCTTCTTCATCCATGTTCAAGAATACATTAGTGTCTGTTTCCAACAAAATGAAATATCTCAACTTTTGAATCAAATTGCCTCAAATTCATTTTCCTGTATTTTGCCTGAATCATTAAATAACTATAGTCCTCTCATGTAATAATATTCTCTAAAGGAATTTCTCTTTTCAGAAAGAAATCTTCCATTTCTGGTTTTGATTAAACTGCTAGAGCTTTTATTTATATGTTTGTCAGGACATCTTGCCATGTTAAGCTTTTAAGATCAAAGTCTGTTTAGAAACCTGTAAAGCTGAGAGACAATATGTATTTTCCTCCCCATAAAGCTTCTTTATTCTTCCATACAGGAGCAAAATTAGTTTGTCTGCATTGTTCTTAAAACAACTTCTTTTTGGTCAGTTTTCTGTTTCTTTTAATTCATCATGTTCTGTTCTCTGATATGCATCATAATAAATCCTGCTCTATCCTAGCATTGAGAAAGAAAAAGAAAAAAAACAAACCTCAACTAGTTTGTTTTTTTTTGGTTTTTTTTTTTTTTCCCATAAAAGCAGAATTATCAGTCATAGCTTAATTTTTCCAAGAAGACTGGAAAATCAAAGGTCATCAGTGCAGTGGAATTGGTTGTGATATATCTTACTTCTGTCTTCACCTGTTAAGGTTCTTCTTTCCTCACTAACCCTGTTTTTCTGATCTGTTCTATATTGCAAATACAAAGAACAGGTATTCAAACCATACAATAACTGTTGTTTAAGTAATTTTGAAACATCACAGGTATTTGATTTTCAGGTAACACAATCTCCCCCTACCCCTTTGCAAATGTAATTATGAAAATTGTATTTAGATTCTACCAAAGTACTTAAGGCCATAAACATTGTTAGAGAACAAGGTGTTCTAATATTTTATTTTTATTGAATGCTTCAATTTCCCTAGCTTCTGCAGAGATAAGAATAAAGACACTTGGATCCTTTGAGTTGCTTTCTGGAATACTCTGTGTCATTCTTTCTTACACAAGGGACTAACCAAGGCACCATAAACTACATTAAGGTTCTAGAAGCATTCTTACTCCACTCCCCTGGGACTTATTCTAATGTACTGCTTTTGTTTGCAATAGACTTAATCTTCTTCATAGTATTTTGCATGATGCTGCATTTTGGATTCGTGACCAAAAGAGTGTCGATAACACTAACAAGTCTTAGTTATTGTCTGAACATCAAGGATATTTCTACTCCTCACACCACCCCATTAGTGATCAGGCTGGGGGTGCACAAAAGGTTAGGAGGGCAGCAAGCCAGGACAGCTGACCCCAACTGAACAAAGGGATATTTCATACCATATGGTGTCACGCTCGGCAATAAAACTGTGGGAAGAAGGAGGAAGGGAAGAGCTGGGTATATTTGTAAATACAGCATTTGTCTTCCCAAGTTACCATTATGTCTGGTGAGCCCTGCTTTCCTGGAGATGGCTGAACACCTGCTTTCCCATGGGAAGTGGTAAATGAATTCCTTGTTTTGTTTTGTTTTGTTTTGTTTTGTTTTGTTTGCATTCCTAGCTTTTGCTTTAACTATTACACTGAGTTTTCTCACTTTTGCTTTTCTGATTCTCTCCCCAGTCCCTGATGTGAGGAGTAAGCAAGTGGATAAGTGAGGATTATCTGCTTGCCAGTGCTAAACCATGACAATGATCAGCCACCTTCAAACTTGAATTAAAGTGAACATGTGGCAGACCATTGGTTCAGAAATGGGTTAGTCAGAAAAATATAGGATTAAGAAAAACAAATAAACATAATATTATGAATGGTGGAGGCTGCAAAAGAGAGCCACTGTGGTTACACCTGTGAACTAAGCAAAACCAAGGCACTAGATCCAGTGTATGATAATCTATGGTGGTTTTCTGCTAGCACTCTTCCTGACAGGGTTTAGGCTTTATGCCACCTAGAGCTCTCCTGTAAGAAAACAGCAGAGATGAGATGATTGTTCTTCGGGGATAAAGGGCTCAGCCACAGGAAAATAGGCAGTACCATGCAGAAAACAGTATGGGAAACACACTAGTAAAGTTATCATTATTTAAGCTTGCAGTAAACTCTTACCTTTATGTATTAGGCATGTTCAGTTTGCCCACATAAATATTTTGTGGCTTATTTTGAAATACTCTCTTTCATCTATATTTGCCCTTATGAATAAAACTCTGGCATAATCAACTACCCTAATTCACCTTTGTTTAAGTTCCTGACCTTAAAGTGAGGAGGATCAAAAGCTTTAATTGTTCGTATTCCCCTTTTAACAACTAGAGCATGATTGTGTAGGAGGCAATAGTTATGAACAACTGAAATGCTTTTAGTATCATGGAAAAATCCAGCTTCTTAAAAGTCAGTCTGAATTTATCCATAAAAAAAATAATGCATGGAAGAAGTTCCTAGCAAATAATAATTTTAAAAATATCCAACCAAAACCCCCAAAACATTGTTTTGGTTTCAGAAATTGGAAGCAAATTGGAATTTGATAAGGAAAGAAAAGAAAAAATGTACCAAGAGCCATTTCTTTGGAGTCAGGATTCACCTAAATGAAAATGGAACATGCTTAATGGAATTTAGGTAATAAAAAAGAGATATAGAGTTTTAAAATTAAAAATTATAGGAAATCTGGGAAGTTCGGATGGCTGTACAATTTAGTAATTTTTAAATGAAGTCATAAAATGAGGTATTTCAGAAGAAATTATTTTAAAAAAATAAAGACCTTGTCAAGTGTAAAGCATTGAAATAGATTCTTGAAGCAAGTTCAAATTGTATTTCTGTACAAATACTACCAGACTGAAAATGTAGGTGCCTTGCTGAGCATTGGTAAATGAAATAACAGGAATTATTATAAGCATTTCAAGTATTGTTTGAGAAGATAATCATTGGGATGCTGCAATATGCTTCAGCAGAAACACCTTACAATTGTATTCAGTCAATATGGTAAATGGAACAACCTAAGATATCACATCATGTCTTGAAAGAAACAAATGCAACATATAAATTTATTTTAATTAGCTTTCTGATCTTCTATTTACATGGGAATTTTTCTTGTCTTCTATGTAAATTCCATAACTAAACCTGGAGAATTTAAGTATTAGCATCACACTATCAACTATATCAAAAGAACATTTTCAGTATTTATGAATATTTCAAGGCAAATAGAAAAGAATAAACGTCAACCAGAATTAAGTATCTCAGCTACAGGGTCACTGAGAAAAATAGTCTATCTTTGAATACTGATGGACCCTAGCAGCCATCAAATTGTGGCATTGAAACAGATTGTAGTAGAAAGTGGAAGAGAGATATCCTGCTCCCTCAAGGGTATGTGTCTGTGACTTTTCAATGCAAAAGTGGATAATAAGAAAAAGAGGAAGCCATAAACAAAACACACAGAGACATAAATCATACACAAAAATTGTTAAGCAGGTAGTAACCTACTTAAGGTAAGAACCAAGACTGGTGAGTCACGCTAACTGATTAGAGTACCTGAAATGTGGGAATGTTTATTCCAGTAAAATTATCCAATCAAAGATGATATCAAATGGGATGTTAAGGAAAAGGAGGAAGTCGTAAGGAAAATACACAGAGAAATAAATCTGACAGACATGATGAAGACAAAGATAATAATCAGTTCTTAAAAGTCACACTAATTAATGGGCTATGAGAAAACTACAGGCAAACTTGAGCTTTGACACTGTTAAGAGTACACATCTGAGGGTCTGTGATGTAAGAAAGATATACAGGACCCATTGGGTAGGCAGGAGAAGCTGGGATGCAGGTAGGGGTATCAGATCAGTGCTTGAGGCTTTCACAAATGTGTTTCTGCTTGTAAATCTGGAGAGTGAGATATGTCTGCCTCTACGCTGCTTCACTGGTGGCCTCCTGCCTCTGGCAGCCCAAGAGGATGGGATGTGGCTGTCTGGGCTTGTGTCTGGTGGGAGTCTTGCATGTGGATGCTGTTAAAGTCAGCATCTTGTCTGTGGCTATCTGTATGACTGGCCTTGTTGGTGTTTTGTGTGTGTGTCTGTGTGTCTGTGTCTGTCAGTGTGCACTAAGGCTGGGCTCCAAAAACTAACAGTAGGGGTCCTGGGCCAGAGGTTTTGGAATCCGAGGCTGTTTGTAATGTTCTTTGCAATGAATTTTCATATAGGTAATGATTTTTGGAGTTTCTAAAAAGCCAGAAACTTTTTCAAGATGTTACTAAGATTTCTGGATATAGCAATTATCATAGAAGAGTCACAAAGAATATTTTCGTGTAAGAAAAATTGCTGTGAAATTCTTTTTCCTTTATGGGATGCAATTTATTTTTTCATCAAAAAGTCAGAATCAAGGATTCTGCCAGAGAATCAAAAAGGCATGAGAGGTAATCAGAGTGTAAAATAGGATTTCAAAGAGTATAAAACCAGTGCAAATGAAGCTAAATTAATTATTTGCTTCAAAGTTTATGAAGAGGCCAATAGAGAGATTTGAACATTGAAACTATTTTTAGCGGGGATTAGTCAGAGTATTGCACCTGGGTAAAGAGATTTTAAAATAAGTAACTGAAAAGAACTGTAAGAAAAGAGTTAGCATTTAATGGTATATTCAGTGAGTTCTAGGGGCACTCCAATATGAAAGCAGCTTTGCAGAAAAGAACCTCTTGGTCCGAATAAACCAGCTGAACACAAAGCAGCAATGCACCCTAGAAGTAAAGAAAACCAAGAGCTTCCTGCATTACATTAGGAAAAGTGTCACCAACAGGCCGAGGAATATAATTCTTCCTCTCTGCTTTGCACTGGTGAGGCCATCTGGAATGCTGGGTCAAGTTCTGGATTCTCCAGTACAAGAGACACATGGACCTACTAGAGAGAGTCTAGGAAGGGCCACCAAGATGATAAAGGATCAGGATCATCTGCAATATGAGAAGAGGCTGAGGGTTCTGTTCAGCTTGGTTGAGTGAAGTCTTGAATATTTATGGGATTTTTTTCAATATGCACACATATCTGATGATAAAGAAATAAAGAAAATAAAGCCAGTCTTTTCTTAGTGGAGCCCAGTCAGAGCACAAGAAGCAATGGGCAAAGCAGATATGCAGGGAATTCTTATACATGAGCAAATTTTTTTTTTTTTTTTTTATTATGGTGGTGGTTATATTGGATATAGGTTTCAAGATTTTGGGAGTGGTGTGGGCTGCAGGAGTGGCCTCTGTGAAGAGTGGCCAGGGGCTGCCCTCTGCCAGGCACAGCCAGTTCCAAACAGCTCCAACTCACCGTAAGGCACAGTGGAGCCCTGCAGCCAAGATGATAGTGCATATTTAAGAAAGGATAAGACAAACCATAACAATCTAACCCTAAAGGCACTGTTACAAGCATCCTATTGCTGTGCCTACATAGTTAATCCATACTTGCAAGTATGCTGAATTGTATATTAGCCCTATTCACTACCACTATTATTATCTACTCATATTTCCCAGTGCACCTACTTACTGTATAGTGTAAATTTATATAGAATCATAGAATAGTGTGGGTTATTATAGACTAAATCCTATGCCTTGGAGTTTTTCACATACTTGTCACATTAGGTCAGAAATAACCAAGGTGTTCAAAAAAATTGATTTTTAAAATAGCATTGTGATATCTCAAAAAATTGAAAATTAAGAACTTTAACTTTTTTTTTTCCTGATTTCTTAGTAATATAATGTGTGCTTTGAGAACTTGAAACCAACTTCTACCTTAGTGTTGAAATGCTGGAGTACATCATAGACCTCTCATCCAGGTGGCATATTAAAAATAGAAATTAAAAAGTCTAAAACATATGTTTCTGAGATATTGTATTTTTTCCTCAGAAACAAATTACTTCAGGGGGAAAAAAAAAAAAAAGAGAACAGGATTTCAGTGATATCAATAAAATCTTCAAAAAGCTAGTCATTATTCATCTAAAATAAAGTTTTTCAAAAATTAAAATTTCTGAAACCCCCTTTTTTCAATTATCTTCAATAATATTTGCTTGGTGACATGAATAATCTAGTGTTAATAACATAATTCACTAATGTTGCTCTTTCAGGGAAATCTATATTACCACAACAATCCCTATCAGTCATCCTTCACAGATCCAGATACTCTGATTACGTAATTTATTTCTTTTAGCTTCTCTTAGGATAGATTTCCATATAAGTTGATTGATGTACATATGAAGTTTATCACTTATTTTAAGGAGTCATGATAAGGCTAGAAGACATTTTTAATGAGACACACAGTATATGATTGCTTTCATCTCGCGAATATTTGTGTAGCAAAAGGAAACAATTTCAACCATTTTCAGAAACAGTGGCCTAAATCACTCTGACAGTACAACATGTGATGGGAATATTTTTAAGGGAAAAATCACCATGGGCTGTTTACTGTCAAGCATAGCAAGAGAAAAGGTTAGTTCTCTAGAAGGAAAAACTCTATGATAAAGCTGAGGCATAGGCCCATATGAAATAATATGCTTTTCTTGTATAACATTGCACTGGTAAAGGATTTTCTGCATATTGGTAAAAAGTAAGCACATATAAATATTTTATTAAGAATCCATGTTAAGTATTTTATATATTATTTATTCTGGATATATATTGAGGTTTTTCTATGTGGCCAAATCAATGTAATGCAGTAATAGAAATATATTATGATGCTTTGTAGCATACAACATATATGTACTCAGAGAAAAGAGACGATAATAATTATAAGATTACTATATCTTACCTTTTAAATAGGAAAAAAACTTAAACTAAAATAATATAGTTCTTCTTGAAGATAAATTCAGAAGTACACTATGTCACAGTGACTTACTTGTCACAAATTACTTCATGTATTTCTATAAGTGCTTGGATCAAAAATGTATTTAAACACTGCTTGCAAAAATTTGTGTAGGCCAGCAAACCTAGAACTGATCAAATGAATATTTCAATGTGATCCTTTAATTTCACACATAAAATAACTCTTAAAAAAAAAAAGAAATTGCATTTGTGCTATTTCTGAACGCTGCCAGAGGTAATTCTACTTCATCAACAAACAGTAGGCATGTACTTTTTGTGCAACACGTGTAACTGAATATATGAAAATATCATGAACCTTATGATATTGAACTAAAATTCAGAAAAAAAAATGGGAACTCTAATGAATACTAACAATATGTCTGAAATTAATGTTGATTACCTCTAGTAATATGGGGAGATGTTATTTTTCCATGATGTTTCAACACAACTTTTTATGTATGGTAATATTTACAATACAGTGTTGTGATTAATTTTCAGTGTCTATAGATAATTCAACATTGAGATCAAAATTGCTCTCATTTTGAGTTAATTTGTATTTTCACACAATACAATTAGCAATTCATATTGCTATGTGTTGAAAAAAAATTACAGAGATGATAGAACAGAAGAAAAAAATATTTTAATGGTTATAATATATATCCTTGCTGATCTGTACACCACTGCTCAGTATTGTTATGTCTTCTAGTCTAACTCAATAAATGTCTTCTAAAAACACAGCAGATGTTTTACTGGCTTTTTAATTTTTGTTCACTCTAGTACATGGATTTAAATACAGTTGAATACAGAGTTGTAAAATGTGTTAAACCATGTAGAGGAATGCTATTTGGATATATGTATTGAAGCCTTCATAAATCATCCATTAGCAAGCTGGTGCCTGAGGATAGGTGCATGAAATTGGAAGAAATTTTACACATTCCCACACAGTAACTAAATGTGTTCAGTTGCACAGAAACGAAATATTATCACAATAAGTTGTTATATTAATTACACCTTCAAGAGATCTCTTATTTCTTACATTTACTTAGGGAAAAATCTTCCTGTTGTAGGAGCAATGAAAGTTTAAAAGTTGCTTGCCCATATACCTGCTATAAAAATTTAAAGCAGCTCACTCCATACACAAAATTCTACTGTATGTTGGACCTCAGACAACCAATTACTTTAGCATTGCCTTGATTCTTTGCAGTTTATGATTTGACCTGATCCATCACTGTACTCCATGCTGCTGTCTCCTAGAAAAAAAATGGAAAACTAGAAGCTTGAGTCAGGGAAAAGGGTGAAGGTATGTAATCATCATAATAGTTTGTTAAAATTCAACTGAAATGAAAAAAACCCAAAAACTTTATGATTAAAATTAAAAGAAAGGTGGGTAATGGATAAAGAATTATACTCACACAAGGAAAGTAATAGCTGTGTTAGTTCTTGACATATTTTTTGCTGTTGCTACTGTTTTGAGGTTTGAACTGAAAACCACAATTTTATGTCTTCCATTTTGACATAAATTGTATATATATGTTTAAATCAGATATATTTAAAAAACAGATTCACTCATTTTCCTTTGGAATATTTGAAGTGGGGCTCTAAATTTACTGTCTACTTACTGTTTGTTAATATTGTTTGATGTAATATTTCCTCTGTGGATTTTCATGAGATAGGCCAGATATGAACTTGCAACAGTGAGTGCATTTTATTCTTCTCTTGACTTCTTTCTAAGGTGAAAATAATGTGTGGTGAGAGTCTCAAACATGTAGTGCAAACACAAATTTAGTTTTGTGTTCCTTCTCCAAAAATCTCCAAAATCAGAATATGAAAGAATTTTTTATCTCTAAGTTAGAAACACATAAATCTAGTTACCTACAAAGACACAAATATTGCTAGAACAATTGTCTCAATATTTCCCAACAAATAAAGCAGAAAAATATGTGACAGCATGAGACGACTGCTAGGCCAGAAATCTGATTTTGGTCCTTTTAATGAGAGCTTTTAAGAAATTAGTAGATGTGTTAAAATATACTTAAAAAGAAATAACTAAAAAGTGGCTTTTAATTTACTTAATTGGTTTCAACAGAGACAGACATGTTGAACTAAATGCACATATTGTACATTCAAAACTTGACAAGCTTATTAGACCTCTCAGTGTTAATTATGATTTTCATTTTCCTTAATAGTAGTAAATGTCTAAGATAGTGTCCTCTTACAACAGTATCAAAATGTTAGTGCAAAGAGTTCTATATTGCTGTTGTAAAAATATCCTCTTTTAGGACTTTTAAATCAAATTGCATATTTATATTTATATATTTCTCCTACAGATGACCTCTTTTCATATACAATATTGATCGAAATATGTCTTTACCACTGACATCTCTTTTTCTCCCTAATCTGCATCAACTTTTCATTAACAAATTCATATAATGCAAACTTAAAGAAAAGCAGTGTTTTCTTCAAACAGTATACAACACCATTGCATGATGGATGAACTGCTAACACATTTAGGTAATACTTAGGGATATTTAAAAATGTAACCCTTTTTTCTGAGAAAGAGAAACCAAACAAATTGTAATAAATATAAGCTAGAATACATTTATTTTTTCTAATGGAAAGCACAGATTTTCACCAACATAAAGTCAATGGTAGAACTAATTTAGATTGCTTCTGTTCTGTATTTTATGTATGCATATGTGCTTCAGCCTGCCTGTGTCAAATGTGATGTATTTATTTTTCAAATTATTTTTTGTCTGTTTCTCATAGAATCATAGAATGGATTGGGTTGGAAGGAACCATCAATGGTCATTCAGTCCAATGCTCTGGCCATGGGCAGGGACACTTTCAACTAGATTAAGTTGCTCAAAGCCATGTCCAACCTAACTTTGAACACTTCCAATGATGGGACACCAACATCTTCTCAGGGGAAACTCTGACAGTATTACAGCAACCTCATTATAAAAAATACAGCCAACCTAAAATAGCCAAACTATGTCTACCCTCTTTCAGTTTAAAACCATTGCCCTGTGTCCTTTCACTACAGATCTTCTGAAAATACCCTCTGTTTCTTGTAAATCCTCTTTAAGAGCTGAAAGGCTGCAATAAGGTCTTTCCAGGACCTTCTCTTCTCCAGGCTGAAGAACCCTCAGCCTGTTGTCACTGGAGAGATGCTCCAGCCTTCTGATCATCTCTGTGGCCATCCTTCAGACCTGCTCTAACAGGCACATGTCTTTCCTGTATTGTGGATCCCAGAATGAGATTCAGGGCTCTATGTTCAAGCACAGGTGATAGAAAAAAAAAAATACATCTGAAACAGAAAACACTGATTCTTTGTTTTAGGAATTTAAGAAGAGATTTACAAGTGCTGTGGATGAGTTGGAAATGGTCACTGATTGCCTGCTTAGCTTTAAGCCATCAATACACACTTTGCATGGCTTGAATAAGTACCATATGACTGATGGAGGATGGACAAGGTTTTTTAAGACTTCTTGGGTGCAATATGTAGAGGCTGAGTTATGATTATCACAAAGACCTTTTTCAAACAGATGGAACAAAGGTCACAGAGCATGCTGTGTTTCAGCCTGCTTTCAAGCCATCCCACTGAGGACCCGAAAATATATCTAGAAATAAATATATCTTCATTAACTCAAATGAAGCCCTGTTTCCACTGTTCTTGCTGTATCCCAATTCAACTGGTATTTACAATATAATGATATTAAGCAGAAATTAACTTCTGTGAACACAGAAAATAATGTATATGGACAAAGCTTATTTTAAATTGAAATTAGTACTATGGCAATTTAAGCCTAATTTAATAGGCTTTTCTTAAAATGAATCAGGTTTTAGTCACTGTTTCTCACTGTACACACCAAATTATTCCTCTTCAAGCTGATTTCCATTCATGATATTATTGGTAGTAAAGCACACTCCACACTGCAACATGAATCACAGTATTTTAAAAATCTTAATTGCAACTTAAATGCTTACAATGTATTTAAATGTCAAGTATTGCTAATGGAATTATTTCTTCAATGTGGTTTTGGATAACAAAAACTAGAAGATTACTTTGATCTCAAAAGTTATGTATTCCTATTGGATTTTACTTTGGAAAATCTACCTTTCCTTCTTAGCTGTAAAAGTCTGATTTGCTTTGTAATCTCTTCTGAATCAATTGACACCACTGTATCCAATCTAAATTTTGCTGAAACCCAAGACCATGGATTACTAAATTACAGAAAGGAGAGTCTAAGGAATTCACATTAGTATTGCAACAGCTTTTAATAGAGACTATTGCAAATCTGAGAGCTTGACACCAAGAGCAAATGACAGGATTACTATTCTGCTGATCCAGTCAGAGTTATTTCTGCTGTGTGAAATGGTCAAGCACAATCCCTTGAGGTATGGCATTAGGAACAGTATCTGTTCTTAGATTGTCACTTACTAACAACTTCTGCTGCTTTGTTTGCTATGTTGTTTGGTTTCCATATTAAGGTCTACAAAACCTATTTTTCTCTTTATATAAACTTTAATTATACACTAGAAAAAAAAAAGGCAGTGTCTTCAGAAAATGTAGTAAAGGATAATGTAATTCTCTGTGTGTCTCATTTTTTAAAAGAAAAACTATGATTTTGTGTCCATACTTGTACCTCAAATGGCTGAGATATTCTTAATTGAAAGAAAGCCAAAACCAAACAATGGACATAATTCATACTAACTAACCTCCATTCCTGGAATCCTTATCAGATTAATGAGTAGACAAAAGAGTTTTTATCCCTGCAAATATTCACCCCTCCTTGGTATTACTTTCTGGGGTTTTTTGTAGATATGACTGCATCTGCATCTACATCTATCGATAGGTATCTGTGAGATTGCTCTCATATCTGCCTTGGATAGGCAAATAGTAACTATAAAAGGCATAATATTTCTGCTGTTTGATAAAGAGTACTGAATGGAATACTATTACAACAGATATTCATAATCCCTAAAAATTTTGGCTCATTAAACCTTTGAGAAAGTCACATAGCCAGGCTTCTTTTGTTATCATTAAAATTATAGATATATTGAAATTTCATTCCTAAAATTCCAGCATTTTTGACCTCAGATCCTCTGCTCCCAGTTAAACCAGACAACAGGAAAGAGAAGAACTGGGACTGTATTTGTGAATAGCTGTTTTCATTCTGTCCTTGAAAGCCTGTACGGAAATCAAACTAACACTCAAAATGCAATCATGCATAAGCCAATCATGCTGTGTTGCTTGAGGTTAACAAGTCTGCAGGTACGAATCAAGGAAACACCAACTTCTTTGCTTGTTTTCCACCAGCACATTGCCAGTCTTGCTGGGGCCTCAGAAAGCCATCATCCCCACCTTTCCTCAGGGCATTCAGTGGCTGACAATAGTAGTCACTCATTCAAATGGTACAGGCAAAATCCTGGTATCTTCTGTGTCTTGTTAATGATTCCAGATCATAAATAGTGCCACTGCTGACAGATGTAATTACTCATGGAAATCCACTCCATTGTACCCTAGTGTTTGCCTTATGAGTATCATAAATGGGCTCTTCTCAAAAATCTGACATTCCAGGAAAGTGCAGCCCCAATTGAAAAGAGATGTGAGAGCTGACAAGAGATGACAAATGTCAGTAGTTCAGCTACACTGTTGACAGGTCTGTCCTTGTTAACATCAACAGTATCAGAAGAATGGTGAAATAACCTATTACTCACATGCCAAGGTTTTGCTGTTAAAAACTTCCCAGTCCCCTGTAACTCTACCAGTCTCTCCTGCCAGCTACCTACCCAGCACCACTCCCACAGACACCTCTTGGTTTCATTATTTTTTTTCCCACCCTTATAAAAAGATGAGACAAAACATGAAATATCTGAAGTTAGAGTGTTCTAAAAAACCCCTACATCTAAAGTTCTGTCAAACATCTTATTATAGGAATATGTCTGTTTATTAATGTACACAAGAGGTCTGCAGTAACTGTGGACCATACCTGAAGGACAGACTAAGGACATGTGCAATGAAACAAGTTTCTCTCTATATGAATTTGTGTCCTTGAAAAAAAAACTTAAAAAGAAATAACAAAATAAAGACCTTTATAATTAATTTTTTAAAAGAAAATAAAAAGACATTTTTTAAAAAGTTTTATCTTGCCAAAAATAGGTCAAAATAGTCATAATTTGCACAGATTCAATGGAGAGTATGTGTATTCTTGGATAAGTAGGATTTCTCCTTTTCATTAAAAATGAATCTCTACATGGTAGCATTCTAGTTTTCTCTGTCTTTTTGTCTCTCTTTTTTCCCCCTCCAGAGAGAATTCATTGTGGAACTCATGGTAAATCAAAAATAAATTTCCCAGAAGTAGCCCTAGTTCTCTTCTGTGGCATTTTACTCTCTATTATTGGTAGTCCACTGAAATCTTTAATGCTTTAAGCTCTTAAATCTTTAAGCACCTAAACCTTAAGCTCTTAAACATCAAATTTTGTGATGTTTATTTTGGTAAGGTAGAAAAGTTCATTTTACTGATGTTGCCAAACCCATACAAAGTAGCTGTCCTAGACTCTTCATGGGCTGCATATAAATATCTGCCTTCAAAATAAGTGTCCTTCATCCTTGTGAGACACCTGAGTCCAGCTTCTACAAAGATGTTTTAGAGTGTTTCACTTATGCTTCTGCTTACTGAGATGAATGCCTCTTCTTTGACTGGCACAGTTCATTTTCACATGTAAACATGTCTAATACCACTCAGATGCAGCACAAAGAGGATTCCTGCCCTGTACAGCCTCAATCAAACATGACATAACAAGTCAGGCTTATGAACAGATGTGGTGTATCTGGAGGGAAAACAAAGGACAAGGCTGAAAAAAAGATCAGGTTGTTTGTCAGCCATTTACTCAGTTTGATGTCTCAGATTCTTCCATCCTACATTTTTTTAAAATGTTTTTCCCCCTTATTTAAGAACTCAGAGGTTGAATACACTTTCCCTCCCTGTGGTGAGCAGACAGTGAATATACAGTAAGCAGATAGTAACACACCTGTAAAAGTTACAGTATATTCCCTCCTATCAGGGTTACTTTATGACACTAAAAAATTAGCCTTTATTGCTTTCTAATGTGCAAGTCCGTGTTTTATTTTTGTTACCGTTTGGATGTGTGAAGTAATAGTTATCTCTTGGGGTGTAAGTTTATCACAACGTGGAGGGTTGACCTGGACTGGCTGCCAGGACCCCAACAAGCAGCTCTCTCACACACCCCGTGCTCCCCTTTGCTCGGAATTCAAAAGGAGCCTTTGTACATGCTTTGGGTAAGAGTTGCAGTGCACTTCAAAAAGTCTTTGCAGAAGCCAGCCCCTGTATGCCTGTATGTAAAGGAAAGTATTGCCAAATGAGTTGCTCACTGCAGCAAAGTCCATGAAGATGAGGAACATGGAGGAGATTTTGTTATGCATTTGTACAACCTCTATGCAAGCCGGCAGCATAGAGGCAGAGAAAGAGAAAATAGCTCAGAACTGGATTACACAGGTCAAAAAGCCTCCAAAATTAACAAGCTATGAGGAAAAATGTGAAAAGTTAAGGGAAATTTGATAGGTTGAATCCAAAAAAAAAAAAAAGAAGAAAATCAGAGATATAATCAGAGAAAATCGATCCCTTGATCTTAGCTATAGCAATACAGACTCAGAATTTTATACCTGTTTTTCAGCACCCTGTACTCACAAATAAGCAGGTTCTTTTTCAGTGACTCAGGTACACCGGTGGTAGAAAGGCAAGCATGCTCACTTTTAATTACAGTATTTCTCATTATAGAAATCAGTTTGAATTAAGTTCTTTGAATTAAGATTATAGAATCATAGAACCATCTATGATCATCTAGTTCCAATGTCCTACCATAGGCAGAGGCACCTTCCACTAGATCATGTTGCTGATCCTTGAACACTTCCAGTGATAGGGCATCCACAACTTCTCTGGGCAACCTGCTCCAGTGCCTCACTACTGTGGCGGCTACTTCTGAAGTCATGACCAGAAGTGCTTTAAAATGCCACAGGAAAGTTTTTTCAGTGGGGAGAAGGGCTGTTTTGAGCAACACAGGAGATGAATTTGGGCTTCTGGAAGTCGACTTAGGCGAGGGGACGAGATGAGGTCTCTTCAGCTTTATTGGGGGTTACATAGGGGATAGGAGAGTTTGGAGAGACATCTGAAGAGCCCAGAACAAAGGCTCTGCAACAGGTTATAAGGGTACATAACTGGGTGGGTTTACAAGTTTTCAGAACAAATAGAAAAGTGAATACAAGTAATTTACAGTTTAAATTTACCAATGTCTAACACTGAGATATGCAGGCGTCGAGTGGTTGGGGAGAGATAACGGCTCATACTATCTGTAATACTTTTCTGGGAGGTTGTTGGGATAATCCATTTCTTCTTCACTTTCTTCTGGCACTTCTCCCATTTCATCCCAATCCTCCACATTCTCAAGGGCACTGAGCTCTATCTCAGCTGCTTGGGCCGCAACACACTACCTTCACAGTAGAAATTTTTTTCCCATTATCTCTTCTAAATTTACTCTCAATTTGAAGCCATTTCCCCTTGTTTTATGATATGTCCTTGTAAAAAATCTCTCTCCATCTTTCTTGTAGGCTCCTGTTAGGTTCTGGAAGGTCACAATTAGGTCACCCTGAAGCCTTTTCTTCTCCAAGCTGCACAGCCTCCATTCTCTTTGGTTTTGCTCACAACTGTATCACATAAATGTATTTATTAAATGGCAGAAGAATGTATTTTTGCAGGTTTGTTGGACTTAAAAAGGAATTAAATCCTTTTAAGGATGGTCATCCTGTCTCTTCTTGGGAAATTTTGGCTATATGACAAGCTGTAATAGTAGATGTTGAGGTAATAGCAAAAAAAAATTAAAAAGAAGCATTGGTTACCCCCATGTTGAAATTAAATGTATAGGAGTACTCAGGTCACAAATAGACTTTGGCACATCGAATATCCAAGGTGAAAATGTATGGATTTTAAAGTTTCTTTTAAAATACATTTTTAATTCCTAAAATAATCAAAATTGCACACAAAATTTACTGTTTTAACCTTAAATTTTTCCAGACTAAAAAAAAATTATTATTTACTTTTATTATTGCATAATCCTAATACTGAAAAGGCTGTGCATTGGAGTAGCTAAGTCCTTATTTGGGTCTGGCCTCCAATCTATGAAACAATTACTGGATCAATATAGAATTAACTTGAAACATTCTGGTTCTTCATCTTTGTGATCTTCAGCTACTGCTGTTTGACTTTGTTCTGCTTTATCATTGTAATATGCATTGAAAATAATAGGCTTATTTGGGATTTGATTCATTGGGATCTGCGGAGAACACTTCTTAGAACATTTGACATACTAATTTTTTATATATCCTTCTACACAATTAAAGTTTGAATTAGAAGGTATTATTCTTAATTTTTTATTTAAAATTGTTCATATTCTTCACATAATACTAAAATGATATTTATGGAAATCTCCACAGTTATTGTACCTACAAAATACCTTCAGTCATTAACACAATCTTTCTGCCAATTAATATTTGCCAAAACTTTTCCTTTTATGCAAATTAATTCTCATAAAAAATCAAGTAACATATTATTACTAATGCTAACCTTGATCCACTTGAATGGGTTCACTTTTCCATGCAGTGGAACAGCACTACATAGAAACTTCAGTAGATCTACAGGGTTTTTTACTGAAAACCACCAGCTCAGACAATGTTATTATTCAGCATTTAATTACACAATTTCAGAAAGAAATTTTAGACACAGAACTAGGAAGACTAAATTATTGTTGAAGGTATTTCTTTGACTTTGGAGGTTTTTCTCAGATTATAATGGGCAAAGAAGAGAAACTAGACTATAACAAGGGAAATATAATTTATTTACAAAAACTCAATCAACCTCCTAGAATTGCAAACAGAAGCTTTGGCATGCCTTTTGTGATCTTCATATTGAAACATCTCACTAATTATTTTTCTGCCTTGCCTTGTCTCTACATGCAACAGAATGATTGGTTTGTAGTTTGGTTTTTTTTTCCTTTTCCTTGCTTTTCCCCACCAGAAGAAAACTGAAACATGAAATAATTCATATGAAAATAATAATCTCCACAAATACTTGAAAGCTGGAAGCCTTAATGTCATGGAGTGATCTTGTCTGGCCTCCATGCCACTCTCCCTCTTCTCTTCTGTGGGAAAGGGGAAGAAAATAAGAACCTCATGGTTTAAGACAAAGACAATTTAATAAGTAAATGCTAAGATCACACATAGAAGCAAGTAAAATCAAAAATATTTATCATCTCCTTTCCATCAACAGGTGATGTTCCTGGTAGGTCTTTACCATGAGTAGCAGTTGCTTTGTAAGAAAAATACCTTAATAATTAATACTCCTCCCCCTGTCCTTTCTCTTAGCTTTCATTGCTGAGCATGATGTCATATGGTATGGAATATGCCTTTGGTCAGCTTGGTATGGAATATGCCTTTGGTCAGCTTGGGTCAGCTGTCCTGGCTGTGTCCCCTCCCAGCCCCTTGCCCACTGCAGCCTGCAGGCCTTTGGAGAGGAGGGAGGGGTGGGGAGACAGCGCTGATGCTGTGCCAGGGATGCTCAGCAGCAGCCAAGGCTCTGGAGTGTTATCAACTCTTCCAGCCATAAGCAAAACACACAGCTCCATGAAGGCTGCTATGGGGGGGATTCACTCCATCCCATACAGACTCAGGACACTGAAAAATTATTAGGTGTTTGTCCTAACTCACCATTAATTTATTAAAATGAGACATTATTTAGATTAGCCATAAAAGATATAGGAAAGATTATGTAAATATGTCAGATTCTGGAAATTATTTCCCTGCATTTACTTTGCTTACTAATCCGTAGAATGTAATTTTCTCCCACACTGCTCCTAACTTAAGGGACTACTGTAGTTTTGCAATCTCTTCCGAAAATGTCTTTAAATAAACACTCATCTTTTAGTTCTTTTTTGGTAGAGTCTTATTGCTTAAATTTTTTTGACAGCTACCAAATGCCTTATAAGGAAGCAGCAACATATTTGTTTTTCCAAATCTGTTATTCACAAAAAATGAAGAACTTCATAGGATATATTCTATAAAAAGCAAAATAAGTTTTTATATAACACTTTTCATTCTTGTTTGTCAACGTGCTTTTACAATTCTCTAATAAAAGTCAGTTTGTTCAAAATGTATTGAAATTATAGCTCAGAAAAGTGACATGACATAAATATTGATATAAAATTGCTTTATCTATGGGGTTATCAAAAACTATGGCCCAAATGAGCCATCATTAATATTAAATATAACCTGGATTTCTAGTGAAAAAGATACTGTAATTAAGCTCCACCTTTGACTGATGTAATCAAGAGTGTTACTTTTGTGTTTAATCTGGACATATTCTTAGCCAGATTCAAGTTCTCTGATATTGCTTGTGGTTATGAAAAGTACAGTTCTGGTCTTCCTAATGATCATCTGCAGGGAAATTTGAGCAAATATATAATTGAAAAGGTGAGCTGGTGTCTGGATTTTATGCATTATGAGTACACTGGGGGTATTTTAATATGAGTTGAATGACTTTTAATTTAAAGGTAAGGGCTTCCTTCCATCAGCTTGGTATAAATTATACAACTTTATTCAAATACTTAATGAATTCACTCTTCAAATAATCCAGCCAAAGCTGGGAGCCATCTTTTTGCCTTCTTCTGCAGGTAAACAGAAGCATGGCCTTGAAAGAAGGATCAAATTTCCTGTATACTCTATTTCTTGATTTTCCCCTCTGCGATACTGCTGGTAGAAGATACACACTTTCCACCTTTCAGATTACAAGGACTTTTTACCCTTCTGTGAGTATAGGTCTCCAAAACTACTTACATAACTCTTCATATCTTTTATGGTGTCACTGAAAAGGATGTTGGTATGTCTTATGGACATGAAGTAGGTTTAGCCTGCTAGACTTTTACAAAAGGTGTGAAACTCGAGGAAGAGGAAGAAAAATAAAAAAATGAAGAAAAGGAAAAGGGGAAGGGGAAGGGGAAGGGGAAGGGGAAGGGGAAGGGGAAGGGGAAGAGGAAGAGGAAGAGGAAGAGGAAGAGGAAGAGGAAGAGGAAGAGGAAGGGGAAGAGGAAGGGGAAGAGGAAGAGGAAGAGGAAGATCAGTACTAGTATAGCACACTGTAACTGAAAGTGTAAGAAATTAAACTCTGACACTGACACTCATCTTGAGTGTTAGAAGCATTAAAAAGTAACATATCTAGTAACTTATTTTTAAAGTGTAAGCATAACTTATGCTTATAGTGAAAGAATCTTCACAGAATAAAGTAAATGTAACTAGATTATTTCCTAATTACTGTTAATCAAATAAAATAATTTTGTTTTAAAATTACGGCTGTTATTGTCTATTGTGTAAATAGACTTACAGATAACATACTTACCACTTTGAAATTATGTATAAGAAAGCCCTATGGAAATCAACTGATTTATTAAAGTTCTTCTGAGACAGGAAAAGTCAACCATTTTTACCTCCACAGGGAAAGACATTTATATTCCTATAATCCATCCTGGAAGCATTACCGTATTTAAACAAAGTATTGAAGAGTTTTCACTGGAATATTGGGCAGTTACTAGCTGACTTAGATCAATATAGCTTCACTAGCACCAGAGGTTTGCCAATTTACACATTTCAGTGAATGTATGCTAATTTATACCAGTTGAGAATCAGGCCTTTAAGAGATTGTAAATTTGTTTAAAGGTTTATTCATAATCCTGGATAATAGGAAAGGATGGTTGGGAGGATTATTTCAGTCATTTAAAAGATGCAATTAAGCCAAACATGTAGACTTTTTAAAAGACTTTCAACAAAAGGTTGCTATTTTTAAATTACCATTTTTTGTTGTGGGAAGATATATATATATGCCAATAAATTCACCTCACAAAGAACAGTTTAGCAATTTCCTTAATAAGGTAAAAAGAATCCAGAATACAGAAGGACCATAACTCAAGTTTCCTATGAATTTATACACAGATTTGGACCACTATGAGAAGCTAAAATTATCTTAATCACCATTAAGATTCAAGCTCAATATCTAAGCTGCTATTAATAGTACATAAAGCCTGCTAACCCCTGTAATTCTTCACAGTTGCTCTGATCTCTTGTAAAAATTCTATCTTCCTTAAAGAAAGTTTCTCAGTCTACAAATCAGAAAACTTCAGATGTTATAGACCACCTAAAATTTAGAGTCAAGGAGAAAGGAAAAGGAAAAGGAAAAAGGTTTGCTTTGTCCTTATTCCTAGCAAGTGGAATATTAAAGATGTGGGTTTATGTACCTGCTACCACTCTGTTCACAGCAGAGCATTTCAGGCTCAGAGTTCTCATTTTCAGTGGTATCTTTCCACTGCTTTCAGTGAGTTCTCCTGTTGGATCTGACAGACATGGAGGAAGCTTCTAGCAACCTCTCACTGAAGACACCCCTGTAGCCACCACCCACCCCACTACAAAATCTTGGCCATGCCAACCACTGATCCTGACCGATAAATTCTCAGTCACCCCTTAGAAATATAAATGTACACTCCAACTACTCCACATAGGGTGAAAAACTTAATCTCCTCTCTCTATTATGCTTTTTGAGGAGCTTGAATCCATCCAGCACTATAGTAATTGAAACTGCCCCACTATGTGTCTTGCATCATAATCATATTGTGGTACTGTGACTGCATGTAGTCTTTTAATACTTCCTCTTGTGCTTCATATGTTCACATACACACACAGGAGACAGGACTTAAGCTTTGCCATTTACCTTGAGGATGGAATGCTACACCATCTTATCTTCCATCCCCTTCACCCTGGCCCTTAAGTCCCTTTAATCACAACACTAGAGCTGCAATAAGAGACATAGCAAATGTCTCTACATAGCATGTATTTATAACAAATTATATTCCAAAACAGCTGTTGAATTTCTAGAACTGGCTGGAATATTATTTTGGTTACAGAGTTATTGAAAGAAATATTTTCAAATGCATAATTTATTAATGGTCCAATAGTATTAAAAGAGAGACAAACATTTCATTAACTCCTATCTATATAAAGAGGAAGGATTGTAAGCATTTGCCTTTAAGAGAGATTCCAGGTCTATAGGCTCTCCTTTGTCAGACCTACTGTCTTACAACCCAGTTAAACAAGCAATTTAAAATGTATGACTGACCTCAACATTTGTAATTACTTGACAGTATGTAACTGCATGATAAGGGCAGGTCTCTGTTCAGCATTCAGTCTGTTCTGTTCTTAAATCTGAAGCACCAATCTTTCTCACACATTGAAAGGAGAAGGAAATATTTCATACTCAATATCTGTCTGTGTTTCAGCAGCTGGGTACCTAAGCATTATAATCAGCTGAGATTCTATTTTCTTTCTCCTGGACTTGTGCTTGAATGTCACGTGTATATCTAATATGTTTCTTAACACTGACACTGAATTTCACAAGAGAAGCAGCCTGGAGCACACAGCAGGAGAAATGCAGGAAACACAAACAGCATATCAGAGCTGCTCAGTAAAGGTTCTTGTTTGATTTTCAGCATTTTATAAGCAGTAGTACATCATAGTAAAGCTCAGCAAAACAAATATGAACATAGAATACAACTCCCAAAATGGTCAAAGTAAATTTTCCCATGCTTCTCACTGTTAAAGAAACTGAACCTGATGGCCCTCAGGACATTGGGAATTCCTCATTCCCAGTGTGCTAGAGCTCAATTTTATGAACTCTCATTCTCCAATACACACACAACTACACACGCACAAAAATAGACACGCGCAGAAACCAACACAGCCCAGTGCCTTTAATGCGCTGAACTCACATGAATACAGACAATGCTAAATCATGTTCCTCCCCTCCCATTGACCAGAACTGAAGATAGACTTGTTGATAGATAGACACCCTTACTCCTTCACCCACAATCATACTCACACTCACAGATCTGTTAATTATTAGCACACGTTTTACATTCACCTAACACCCACGTGATCCACCCTGGATCCTAGGTCCTCAACTCATTCAGAAACTCAGACTCTGGATCTTTCCTAGGCTCTTCATCTCTAGTCCTGCTCTAGTCCTGCTGTTTCTCATGGTGTTGTCTGAATGTTTTATCAGGTTATTATTTTCCATTTTGTTAAGTTCAGCATTTTCTCATGCTAAGCTCACATTGTCACATTTTTCGTTTTCTGATCAGTTAGCTATATACCAGGTCAGAGCCTAGTCATCTGCCTGCATATGTTAATACCAATATTTGTGTTCTCATAAATCTATGTGTGTGTGTTTATTTTCCTTTAATCATCTTGCTTTGAAGTAGACATGGAAAACATTGATGTGTATTGATATAATAGAGGTAAATGCCAAATATACTAAGAACATATTGAAGTAACCTGTATGTGTTCAGCCCAAAAGAAACAGTTGTTCCCAGTAAAACCTCACTAGTCTCTCTCTCCCTCAGTGTATGGTGAAATTCTGATCATAATGAAAAGGTAGGAATGACTGGACATTCTATTCTGGAGACACAATCAGAATTCATTGTTTTGTACAGAAACCATTGTCCAAAGGAAAGGTGCAAAGGCTGCATAAAGAAAATTTTCATGAGAACTTGATTTAATGTTTTTCACAGTCCACAGTGCCATTCTCACTTCAAGTCAATCTAAAAGCAGGGAAAGGAGAAGCAGTTTCATTGAGCTCAAGTAATGAATTTACACATTTACAGTGGACAACCATTTTTATTATTTAGGAAAAGACAGTTGTATCTTAGTTGCTATTCCAATCTAAGGGATGGGAGAGCAGTCATCTAAATGAGAAGGTGAGTCAGAAGCTGCTTTTTTGATGGACAAGGTTTTCTATTGCTGTCATGAATATGCAGGTACAGTAGATGCAAGAAGACAACAGAGGGGCAGTAATGGGTGACAAAAGAGTGAAACCAATTCTCAACTGCCTTTTCTCTGCAATAGTATCAGCTGTCATTTAGTTGCTCCTAGAAACCCAGGGTTTGCTTTAGGAGAAATTTGCTGACTCCCTGGAGACTGGTCTCTGAGTGACAGACCAAAAAGGCTAAATAGCAGCAAAAAAGAAATTTAATTGTCAGTTCATATGGATGATGCTTGGCAGGAAAATTATTCTATAGAAATGGGCACACTGTAGTACAGGAAATGTTACCCTAATAACAAAGAATGATCATACCTTTTTATCATCCTATTGTGTTAATAATGAACTAGCAAAGGTCAGCCCTATTTTATGTAACAGTGGAGACCACAGTTTACAACTATTTTGGCATGGCTCCACCTTCATGTGCCTGGGATCCTGTCACCATCT
The DNA here is from genome assembly GCF_008360975.1 of Lichenostomus cassidix. NCBI lineage: Eukaryota > Metazoa > Chordata > Aves > Passeriformes > Meliphagidae > Lichenostomus > Lichenostomus cassidix. The sequence goes on along the minus strand of NC_139479.1, from coordinate 43,389,530 downwards.
GAAAACAAAACAAGTAAATGTTTCATAGGACACAGCTATATAGTGTCGATATATTCAACATAGTGGAACAATGAAATAAATTGTTTTCCATTCCCCATGCAAAATAAAACTAAAAAATCATCAGTACACAAATTATCCCTGTTTTTTCATCAAGTCCTACAAAGAGACAATATGAAAATCTCTTTTAGATTTAATGATTTCTTTTCATTTTTCTTACTGCAAAAGTAAGCATCAATCTTTTAAATTCCAGGAGTTGCTGTTGTTCATAGGTGAGCAATGTTTTTATTGCATTCAGCTGTGGATTATTTTATCAAACTCCTCAGACCATCCCTATTGGGCATCTTTTTAAAATATGGTACAAACCATTATGCACGTGTTGTCTCAATTTTTCTTCTTTTTTATTTTTTTACTTGCTTAATTTATTCATATACTATAAAAATTTGAACATTAGTGAAAAATAAAATCAAACAAACTGTGTATGGTGATGATCCTGTAATTTTCACTTTATGTGGAAACATTTTTGTGTGATACACTTGTCATTGAGGAAATAAAACTAATTTTGTCTTTATAGTTTACAGAGCTGAAAGAATAATCTGCATAACCCTCATTCACAAAGCTTCATGATTGCTGTACCTAACTGTGGATTGAATTTTTTTTTTTAAGTTTTTGAGCATAGTTTTGAGAACAACAGGAATTCACATGTTTCTGAGGAGCAATTTCACCATTTAGAAATTTTGAACCACCTTCACAATTTCAAAGTTCTTAATAGAAAGTGAATGTCTCACACCTTGTTTCCATATTGACTGTAAATAATATGAAGGATAAAAACCCTAAATTATGTTATCATGCTGTAGTTTTCCACAAAAGGAAAAAAATTGTATTAATTTATTTCAAGCATTCAAATTAATATATCTATTTTGAGCCAATAATCCTTTGCTGATATATATTCTAAGTAAATGAATGATATTTTATAGTTCTTAGTTTAGTCAGTTTAGTTACTTCATTATTTGGCCCCAAGAGTTAAAGAGAATTAAATAAATATTAGTTCTACCCTGTAAAATTCCAATAAACCTCATTCTGACAGAAAGTCAATGGCACTTGTAAGAAACATACACATTGATAAATATGGTCCACCTCACAAGATCAGATGCTAATCTATAAGTAACTGCTTACAAATCAACACAGACACACTACCTGAATTATAAGATGGATCAATTATTATTACCCTGAGCATAAGAGCAGCATAATATTATTTAATGGAAAAAAGGCATAAGACAATTCTGCAGAGAACTTGTAGAGTGCAGGTAAAGTCCCTCTACTCCATCTGTGTATATACTTAGCCATGAATAGTATGGTTAGGCTTACGCTAGAGCTACAATGTGAGGACTTGGGGAATTTTCCATCCCTTCCCAGGTGATTTTTTTTTTTTCCAAATTATACAGCATTTATAGATGTATAATGGCATACATTTTTGTCTAAGTTAAAGTTTTCTGCATGTGCGTTTAATAGTTGGACATATTTTCCAGCTGGTCTGTCTGGAGAAAAAGAGTAATAAAAATAAATTTAAAACAAACAAATCAACAACAAAAACCAAACAAAACCGAACCAAAACAACCAACCAAAACCACACCCAAAACCAAATAAAAAACGCAATGAGGTTTCTCGCTCCAGGGAAGCAGCAGAACCCAGAAATCTCACAAAAACGAGGTCTGCCACGATGCGTACTTCCATACAAGTCCGTGCCAGGCGGGAGGCTCAAGCAACAGAAATTCTACAGGAAACATGAGGTGAGGCAAAGGAACGTACTGGATGCCATCTCCAGTCTGCCAGGTAGTTTTATTAGGATCTTCAGGTCGGTTGCAGGGAAGGGAAGAGAGAAAGGAAAGCAGGAGAAGGGAGAGGGGGGGCTGGCAGCTCAGAGATGGTGACCCTGAGGCGTATGCCGCATCTGCTTATAAGGGAAGGGAAAGGGGGAGGGATTGGCTCTCTCAGAGCCAGTCCTGGGAGGTCTGAGGGGAAGACAGACAGGGGAGCACACCAACAGATTGCTGATAAGGCAGGGTGCATATTTCAAAAAGAACCAATAACATACAGAGCAGAGGAACAAAGGAAAAAACCTCGTGGAAACCTGAAAGACCACATTGCTACAACCCAAAATCAAAACCAAAACAAAAACCAAAAAATCCAAACAAACAGAAAAATCACCATACAAAACCAAAAAAAAAGCATTCAGGTAACAGTGATTCTGGGATAGAAGTGTTTGTCTGCAATCCTTTAGGTCGTCAGTTTGATGACTCAGATCATGGAAAATTTCAATTCCCTTCTCTGCCAAAGGAATTTACACAAGTATTTGTACTTTGGGGATTCTAGATAAACTACAACAGTGCAAAGAGTAGTGGCTTCTTTGCTCCTCTTCCATCTGATCCACTTTTACTTCAGAAATACTCCAAAATTGTTTTCAGAGAATGTTTCTCTTTGGTCTGGTGGGCAGAATATTAATGCAGAAAGCCAATGGAGAATGGCTGCATTCCAGCCCCGTGTAAAGCCAATATTTTTTATTATTTGTACAGAGTGGAAGAGCTCCAGTAATGTAGTTTACACCAGACTTTGTGCTGGTGCCTGTGGTATTTACTATATAATTTAACTGTGTAACCTAAACCTGTGTATATTTTTATCTATTCAACAGCAAATATATTCTGTCACTCTCATCCCAAGATAAACAAAACAAACAAATAAACAAACAAAATAATATCAGGTATTTGAAAACAATTAAAGTCCTAAATAATCATGCCAACCTATTTAAACTGCTTGAATTCACACTGTGTGACAGGTTTGTAGTCTTTAAAGGCATTTGTAGAAGAATCTATGCTCACTCTCTCTTTTTTAACATCTACATTTTCTTTGAAGTGAATTTGCTGATTCTACATACTTGTCATAGCTGAGGAATATTTAGATCTTACTTGATGAGTAAGATCTTTATGTTTTGCTGATCTAGTACAACCATTGTGCAGATTCAGAAGACAGGGTCTGTCATCTGCTTCTATCACAGTAGTAAAACTCTGTGAGATGGTTGAAAAAATGGCAACAATTAATATTGCTATGATTAAATCATGTTGAAGGAAGACAGTCCTGAGGAAAATAGTCGTCATTACTTGGCATTTTACTGACTGGTTGTCTTACACCACCTAGCTTTTCCTTCAGGATATGCTTATAATCTTTCAGTTTGAATATAAAAACTAGCCCAACATAATGTATATACACATTTCTAGATATACATTGTATATGCACTCATATATGTACATACAATTATATACCATTTTCTTCAAAGCTCCTGATGCTAGAAAGATGAAAATGTAATTAACTGTCTTCAGAAATGTCTCTCATAAATAACAACACCTGAATATTATTTTAATATGAAAATTCCATTGGTAGATCATATCTTGATTGCTTCCTGTCATAAATGTCCTTGATAAATATATTTACCAGCACAATTTTCATTCCTTAGATTTTGCTCTCTGACCTTGTTTCATTTTCCTAAATTCTAGCCACCTATTCAAAACACATAATTTGGAATCCTATTCATCATGAACTCACTCTGTAGTTAGTTGAAAATGAAAAAAGAGACTTTAAAAAGCAATTCAGTGGTAAATATATCAACATCTAGGGAGGACTATCTCTTTCTACTTATTAAGGAGGAAGCCAAGATAAACATATTCCTCCTCAGTGACTATCAGCTAAGTGGTTGTTGTTGAGTGGAAAAACCTTCATTATTTTTTATAACTTCAGCCAAATTATCTTTTATCAGCCAAATACCTTTCATGCTCTGCTAATGGCATCATAAACTTAGCAACTATTCTTTATATTTGGGTTCCAAAACAGAAAAGCACCATATTTCCATTTCACAGAGGTAAACAACCTTTACAGATGAAATTTATTTCCCAAGATAACAATGAATACAAATAAGAACTTCAGGACATGTAAACTGACCAGTATGCATATGTGAAGTATTCTTTACCATTTTGGATTTGTCTCACTTAAATCTCACTGTCTATAAAGTGTAAGGTAGTTACCAAGTTGTTTCTCACTTTGGAAAGGCCTTTTTGAAGGGATTGTACTAGACGCCCAACTTCTTGTGGTGATTTAAGCCCAGCTGGCAATTAAGTACCACACAGCCACTCACCCACCCACTCCATCCTGATGTAAAAAAAAAGTAAAACTTATATGTTGAGATAAGAAGAGTTCAGTAATTGAAACAAACGTTAAATAAGGCAATAATAGTAAATAATAATAATGGTGATAAGAAAAGGAAAAAAACAACCAAACAAGGGAAAACAAGTGATGCACAATTCAATTGCTCACCACCTTCTCACCAATTTCAGAGCCTGTCCCTGTACCCCAGTCAAACTCCTTCTGGGTAACTCCCCCAGTTTATTAACTGGCCATGATTATTCTCTGGTGTGGAACATCCCTTTGCCAGTTTGGGTCACCTGTCCTGGTTATGCCCCCTCCCAGCAAGACAAAATTATAGGGATATCAAACTCTAAATACTGTACTAATTAGATGCCTATTGTAAGCTACAAATTAAGAAGACTATCTCATATATATTAGCCTTCCTCTAAAGACAGATGCAGATAGACAGCTACCAGTGAGGTAGATCCTATTCTGAATGTTTATATTGAAATTAATACAAGAATATTTGGAAGCGCAGATGATCAGTGAGACAGAATACCAGATCAGTAAGACACAGTGCTGAGCATATCCATCTCAAGCAATTAAGCGAAGGATTCAATTCCATCTTGGATGTAAAAATTGCAGATTACTAAATCTGTTTTAAAATGCTAGATTGCTTTTACAGTCAGAGGTAAAACGAGACACTTCAGAGAATGGTTCATGTAATTTACATCACCTTCTCACAAAATAAAATCTATCACCTCAGGAAGACATTTATTTTTCTATATTAAAATAAGAGAAGCCCAAGTAAGGTGACTTACTCAGGCTTAGATATCTAATCTGCACATCATCAGGTTAAAGAAGATTAATACCACCCATAAACCTGAGGGATAAAGGTAAATTAATATCTGATATGAACATTAAAAAACATGTCCATATAGTTATGAATGTTTATGTGATGGAAACACTGGGAGGTAATCAACAGAATTAAGAAATCCAGGTAACAGTCACAGGCCTCTGCTCTGTCTCTGATGATCCTTAGCTCTTCTTTAGTTGCTGCTTTATATCATGTGTCTCATCCCTCCATTTTCCCAGTGAGTAAATACAGTCTGGATATCCACTGCCAGCAAGTGCCCTGGCTGAGTCCCCTATAAAAGAATTTCAGATCCAGCAGTTCAAGCAGTTAGTCAATAGGATTCCCTGTGAAACTGCCATCAGGGACAAGGAAGCAGAACAGAGCTGGCAGATCTTTAAGGACACTTTACATAAACACACAAGAGTTCTCAAACCCCATGCGTAAGAAATGAGGAAAGGAAGGCAAGAGTCTGTCACGGTGAGTAAAGACCTGGTGGTAAAAATAAAGGGCAAGAAGGAAATTCTCAGGCAGGGGAAGCAGGAACAGGTATCATGGGCAGAGTATAAGGGTACTGTCAAGTTGTGTGGGGTTGGGGTTAGAATGGCTGAGGTATGTCTAGAGCTGAACTTGACAAGATACATAAAGAGTAATAAGAAACGCTTCTGCAGGTATGTCATCCAGAAAAGGAAGATCAAAGGATACGTGTGCTTGACACACCTGAGGGAAAGAATGTCATCCAGAGGGTCCTGGACAGGCTCAAGTAGTGGGCCCACGTGAACCTCATGAGGTTCAAGGCCAAGTGCAAGGTGCTGCACCTGGTTGGGGTATATCAATCCAGGTGCTGCACCTGGTATATCAATCCAGGCTGGGGATGAACAGATGGAGAGCAGCCCTGCCAAGAAGGACTTGGGGGATGTCCATGCTGGTGGGTGAGAGGCTGTACATGACCCAGCCATGTGCACTCACAGCCCAGAAAGCCAAAGGTGTCCTGGGCTGTAGCAAATGCAACATGGGTAGCAGGGCCAGGGAGGGCATTCTGCCCCTCTGCTCTGCTCTGGTGAGACCCCACCTGCAGTGCTGCATCAACTTTGGGGTCCCCAACATACCTGCTGCAGCTACTCCAGAGGAGGCTCACACGAATGACCAGAGGGATTAAGCCTCTCCTATGAAAACAGGTTGAAAGAGTTGGGGTTGTTCAGCCTGGAGAAGAGAAGCCTGTAGGAAGATGTTCTAGCAGTTTTCCAGTGCTTAAGAGAGGATTGTTAAAAATGAGGAAAGATTTTTCAGTATTGACTCTTGCAATAGAACCACGGAGTAAAAATCCCTTCCTACCTCAAAAGTTGATTCGGTGAAAATACATTTTCAACAAATCAGGGGGTTTGCCAATTTTATAATTACCTGTGTTAGATTTTAAACTTTTCTATATTTGAAGAATGCTTTATCAAGAATTTGTCATCCTGCAGACTATTAATTTAGCCTCTTATTGTGGCTATTACTTAAAAAAAACCAACCAACCAACCAAATAAACCAAATAAAAAATCCTCCACAAAACTCTGTTTGTTAGCTACAGGTCGCCATCATTTCCCTAAGATATAGGATTTTTTCCTTTATTCGAGCAAATAAAAGCATTGCCACAGACAAAGAAACAGCATCCATGGCCAACCAATAGCTTTTGGAATGTATGCAAAGTTCTACAAACATTTGGAATTATTTTCATTCTGTAACCATTTACGGAAACAAATCTTTCTGCATTCAGCCTTTGAAAAATTGCAGTCATGACCTTTCAATATTTCCAGTGTTTTTTTTCCTTTATTCCAAGAAACAGTTAGATATTATTTAATTTTCTTAATAATAAGTTAGCTCTGTTACTGAGTTGCTAAATGACTAATTTGCAATTTTGTAATCAAAACTGAATTTGAAAAATTTAGAGATGAAATTTTGCAACCCTTATTGATTTGAAATTAGCTTTATAGAAGAACTAGTCCTTTCATGTGAGACAGGTATCTGACCTAACCTCAGTAAATAAGTATCACACAGAAAAATTTCAAAAGGAAAATAACAAAAGAAAAACACCACATGAAATGGGACCTCTCACAGAGTTGTTCTTGTTAAATGGTGGCCAAATTCACAATTACTGGCAATTTAGCAGTTATTGAGCCCAGAATTTAAAGTTCAGTACCCATTATTTTAAAATTGCCATCTTGAAAATAGTTCTTCTTACAAATTAGAGACATAAAAAGAATCAAAAACTCATAGCTCACTAAAGACTAGTCTATGACACGCCATCTTATCAAATATGTGGTCAATTATCATTAGAGAGTTGGTTTTTAGAATGGACTGTGTCTAAACACAGTGGGACTAACATTGGATTAGTCACCATGGCTACTAATAGTGTTGTTCTTTCAGGACAGATGGGATCATCACACTGGGATCCTCGTGTCAGTAGGTGACCATGCTGATTTAATTTTTTTTTTTTGTCTGTGTAGCTCATGTTCCAAGTGAACTAACATTACCGCTGTGCATAATCCTACATCTTTTTTTTTTGCTCCTAGCAGACATAACCCTGGAAGGGTTTCTCACAGCCTGCAGAAGTGCTGTCTCAGAGTAGGCACAGACCTGTTGGAGGTACATGGTAGGATAAGAGTGGTGTATAAATGGTATTGATGTTCAACTGTGGTGGCAAAATCAAATTACCCCACAAAAAATCTTTTTGGCAGATACAGCTTGACTGTACTGAAACTAAATAAAGAGGAAGTGAACAAATCAGCAAGGAGCAACAAAGAATAATTTTCAGTGGATATAGATCCTAAAATATCTTCTTAGAAATCATGTCTGCCTTTCAGCAACCACAGAATGACGTGAAACACAGAAATGGAGTAAAGTCTACCTTCTACCTCACATGGGTATTTTATTTTCAAAGGCATAAACAGAAAACTTTAGGAGCTGTAATTTCTGTCAATAATTGTTACAGGTACAGCTTGCCCAAACTGCATTTTCCTTAGTGTGCAATTTCAGTTTTCCTTTAAAGCCCAAATATGGCTGAGCAATGGTAATGTAAAACATCCCCCTAGATGGTCCCACCATTGATAGCTGAAAAGCATCAGCATCTTAATGTTTTTCACTGGTATTATTATTAGTAGTATTATTATTGTTGTTATTAGGGTTTTTTATTATTGATTTTATTACTAAAAGTCTTTCATTTTGAAACATTTATATCTCTTACTGGAAAAATAAATTGACATTTTTGAATACTGAGATATTTTAACATCTGTGGAATATCCCATATTAGATAAAAATCTCAGTGACTAATGTTTAATAAAGGACTATAATTTTGGTTTTTGAAAAATTTTAAATTATGTTTTTCTCTCTTGACAAGAATGATTGAGATTTTCCAGAATAGAGATCATTAACCAAGCTTTGGATGAAAATTCAAATAATATCTCAGATCCAAAGTACTTTTTCAATAAATAAACAACATTTCTATTTTGTCCTTTATTTAATTTTGACTTTTTCTTCTGCATAATTTTATATATATTACATCTATATAAGTGTAAATAAGAAAAATCATATGATTTAAAAACATAAGAAATTTTGCAGAGTACCAAATTACAAAATTTAATGAGGATTTTTTTCAATCTTTTAAGTTCTTTTTGTGAATGGTAGAGAGCAGAGAAGCCTGATATTGCCTCTGACTGCAGGGAAGTACTCAAACTCTACAGCAGATTTTGTTTAGCAAAGCACTTTTACCACACCACAAAATATGTTTAAGGTTATTCTGTTTAGTAAGTGCATAAGCAAACATATTTATCACAGAGAAGATTTTAGATGCAGGTAAAAGTGGCACACTGTTTGGACATGTTTTTTAAATTATGTTTCGATCTGATTTCATTTTTATAATTAAATTACCACACTGGAGTGGTTCAGTGTGATGTGTAGATGTTGAATAGAAAAATAACTATACCTCACTTTCAGATGCTTCCTGAATATCTTCACCATTTTCATATGCATTAACTCTATCCTTTTACAGCAGCAGAAATCAATTGCAGAAGATTCCTATTAGAAGTTCTTATCCTTTGAACTTCTCCTTGAAGAATCAAGACCTTGAAATTGTGTGTAACGCTCTTCATTGCAGATTTTGGGGTTTTTTGCTGATGGTTTGGGTTTCGCTTTGAGTTTTATTGCTGCATGTTGCTTGATATATAAGGGAGTTGTAAGGATTTTAATTAGAGATACATTTTCTTTTACAGTAGAACTTTAAAATGTGTTTAAAATGAGGCAAATAAGAACAGTAGAGTGCAAAATTGAAAATCAAATCAATAACATTGTGTGAAAAAGAAACTTTTTAAAATTTCCCTCTAGTTCAGGAAATCTTGCTTTAAGTCTCAGCTGATACTTCTTATATAATGAATTTGAAAGTCAAGAGAGAATGAATTTGGTGTTCATGTAAAGTCAAAAGGAGGTTTTTAACGTATATAAAACCCAAATTTAGGCTATGTGGTTTACACATATATAAATATTTATAGACTAAGTTGTTACTGAGCAGAGTTCATAATTGCAGAAGCCTGTAGGACTTGTCAAAGACTTGAGGACCTGCAGAGAGAATAACCTGTTCGGAGAAATGTCTAAGATGAATTTGGGAAAGCATAGAGAGGAGATCAAGGGCATAACTGTGAAAAGGACTGATGATTGCATAAAAGGAAGATGTTGCATCAGCCTTCTTGCCTTTTGCTACTGAGACTGAAAAAGGGAATCAGAGCACTGAGGAAACTGTGGTGTTGCACACTGTACTGAGGGCTTGACAGAAGGTAGAAGGAAATGTACCTGAAATTCAGGAGCGCAGTGCAAAACTGAGTGAAAGTGAATAAAAACTGGAAGTAGGATTATAGTCCAGTATCTGATGGGACACTGAATTGAAGGTATTTCAAGAGGAACAGAAGTTACAGTAGAGATGGAAATCAAAATATGATCCAAGAGCAGTCATGAGTAAATGCAGAATGTCTTAATAAAACATAAATCAGAGAGATAAAAAAGCAGAAACAAATCATTAAACATGATTACAGCAATCATTCCCAAACATTCTGCTTCAAGCTTAAACCAGACATGAGCAATACTTTTGACAAATAAATGCACTGCTGTTGCAAAGCTGTACTAACCATGACAAAAAAGTTGGAGAACTAAATAAAACAAATCTTCTTATTTTATGAATGGAGGCTAAATGTAATTAAAGTTTTACTGTAAGTATACTTGATGGTGAAAGCAGAATGTTTTTAGACAACTTGGTTCCATAAAATTGCATTCAACTTTAAAGTTTGTTAGCTTTTAGCAAATAGGAAGAAAGAAACCCCAATAAAACCCAAGCAACATAGGCTAAAATGATATATTCTTAAAAAATTCTGTGAACATTTTTTAATAGAGTAGCATTTATGAAATCTGTTAAGAGATATAGTACTAGGCAAGATTCCAAGGACAGACTTTAATAATGGCAAGATGCTGCAGTGTGATAGGATTCTACTTTCATCAGTCTGTTTAATGGTGTCATAATTAGTCAGTCTTACCAACACTTTTAGTGACCAGTGTTTGAAACTACATCAGAATATATCCATAGAAGTTAGAGGTACTAGATGTTGCTCAGCCCTGAAGGTTTTGTACGGTTTCTTTATCTCAAGTTCATTAATATTGTTTTCCACTACGCTTATACATGACAAAACTATTTGCAAATCAAAACATGTCTCAGTTTTCAAATAGCACACTGATATGTATTCAGAAGTCTTGAACTTAAAGCAATGAATATAAAAGAAAAAAGTTCATAATAGACAAATTACTGCAAATTTTATGAAAAAGAAACTACATAGAAAGAAAGACTTGTTATAAAGTACTGAAAACCTATGCCAGTTCACTTACTGTAACAACCCTTCAAACTATACCCCACATATTGTACCATATTTCACTTGTGTCTGAACGTGTCTGCCTTTGGGTACACCTCTTGGACTGGTCCATTGCTCATGTTAGGGATCTTTTGGGTAATAGCCTCATTTCTAAAGAACTCACAGGTTTTTTGTGGTTTTTTTTTTTCCTCTGTAGAAAACAAGTAAGATAAAATGGGAGAGAACTGGAATGTGATTGATATGTTTCTATAAATCTAGCTAGCATGAAATGAATAAAGCTAGCATAAAACTTGAAAGGATAGACAGGCTGAAGACCTGATCTCATATAGAAGGAGAACTTCTGCTTAACAAAGCAATTCCATATGTGGCCTTGTCCAGACACTACTTTTGGCACCTTGACAAACAGTAATGATTAGTATGGTCCCTCAGCTTGTTTCCACATGCATGTGTCTGTCTAGCTCTCCATCTGTGTGGTGTGTGCATGTGTGAACAGAAATAAATAAAGTTCTATAAAAATGCAGAGGATGGGCTGTTAAAGGAACCATCCAGAAAATTCTCTTCCTCAAAAATCTGAATTCTTGTATCAATATCCCACATCTACAAATACAGAATAAATTACTGTCTTCCCTACCATCATTCCCTTCTCAAACAAACCCCCAACCCTAAAACCAAATAAAACTACAAAGCAAAACAACAAAAAAACCAAAAGGGGGGGTGGAAGTCTGTGAATGTAAAGAAATTTTTAACAATATATGATTTGTTCAAGAACAAAAACTTTGCCTTGCACAAATGAATAAGACAAAACAAAGGTTCTTTTTCATTAATACTCAGTTTAGAGTCCTATCTGCTTTATAGAAGCCCTGACTTCTGGCTTACTGTGCTTTCTAACAAGTAAAAACCAAGTCTATTATAGCTTCCTGAGGAGTGAGATATCCAGCTCACTGTCTTGGAAGTTACATAGTAGTAGAATATCTGATTCCAAGTGTCTACATCACTTGACAAAAAACCTGTCAAAATAGCTGCTCTTGACATTTTTTAGTACATTAAATGGGATTAGATAACTTATCAGAAATAGAAGCTTTTGTGACTAATTCTTTATGTGAAAATTGTGACATTTTTTGAATGAAAAGGACAAAATGTTTAATCTTTTTAGTTTTGTGACCAATATTTTTTATTCTTCTTCCATTTTTTATTATATATATTTTTATATTGTCTTCTCTCACGAGTATCAGGAACAGATAAGGACTGCTGTCCTCATTTTCTATACTATCAATGCAATGTTTTGTCATGCACTGCCAAAGGCACTCTTTGATTGCTATCTGAACCAGATTTTATCAACATCTTCTGGGCATTTAGACCATGTCTGCACTTATTTATTAATATATATCACAGTGCTCCACAGGGCTCTGATCTATAATCATACTGCCAAGCAGCTGCTTGGAGCATGCCCTTATCAGCAACCCAGTTGTTTCCTTGTATTTCATTTCACCTCATTTTAGATTTGTATAATACAAAAATCTACCACTAGAGCTAGTTTTCTGGATATGAAATTCTTTATCTAAGACATGACTGTTATCTACAAAGGGCTGGTTGAGTTTCTAGGGTTACTAACGAGTATTGGCTCTGGACACCACTCAGAAATCTGGGGAAATAAACTGTCTTGATATTTGGTATTTTATAACTCTCAATTTAGAGATAAAAAATCAAAAAAGTAGTTTATTGAGGGGAAAGAAAAAATTGACAGAAAGAAAGAAAAGAAATAATGTGTGATAACCACATAAGTAACTTCTGTTATAAAATAATGATCAGAGGATTAAATTCTTGATACATGACTAGCTAGGACAGTTCCTAAACTTTCGCATTTTTCAGTAAAGCTATTACAGCTGCCAAATCACAGAGCTCTGTCACCTGTCTTGCTGGGTAGCAAAGTCTCATAAAGTCTGCTGCTGGTTAGTTTTACAATGTTTGCTATTCAACCCAAAGAGTTGTTCTTGGGTTTTAGTATTCTGGTATTTACCTCAAAAGAAGTAAATATAGTCCTCATAACTACATAGAGTGTTTTCTATAAGAAGTCTTTTAAAATAGTCTTCATATTTTTGCTCTCTGGATCTGCAGGTTTTCTCCTGCATAAACATATCTGAATGTTCATACAAAATGTTTTCAACACAACTCTGCTAGCTATTATGAAAAAGTTATTCAAAAAACTTTTTTTTTTCCTATTGGTTTACAACACAATGCTGTTCCCCTACTGGCTCTCCAACATTCTTGAACTCTAAAACTTGTCTTCTGTATCTCAGCCCTTAGGCTGACTGAGGAGAAAAGCAGGAATTCTCAGACCAGAGTTTTTCTGCTTTACATGTTGCACAACCAAAGTGTTAATTACTCTCCACAGACTGTAAAAGGAGTCTGTCTGATAAAATCAAATGTCGATGCCTATAAATGGGCATCTAAAATAAGATTACATAAATTGAATCCAGCTGACAGCGTGATATCTTTTTGTTTGTTTGTTTGTTTTCCTTAAGCAAAATATGTTAAAGAAAAATATTCTAGGACTATCAGATACACACGTAGAAAATATAGCAGGGAAGAAAATGCACTGCATTAGAAGCTAAAGTCTCATTATCCTGAGATCTGAGATACATACTATCAGGTCATTAGAGTTTTGATTATCTTCTACCCTATATTTCCTTTCCATTTAGACTTAAGTTCTTTCATGTCTCATTGTGTGTGGTGAAGAACGGAAATTTATGGACCTCTATCTACTACCAAAATAAGAAGACATTATGAAAACCTCAAAATTATACTCCCAGTGAAAGTAGTGAAGGGCTCCTTCACTTTTCGGGCAGTAACTATAATATGTTTAACTTACAGTACTGATTTTAGAAAAAAGAATAAAAAGCAGCCCATAATGACATCACCACGAATTACATATAATTATAACTTTAAAGGAAAAGAAGATAGGATTTGAGAGATATTGTAAATGGAAACAGATCTCCCTATTTCTTCTCTCACTTACACTTCATATTAATTTCCATGTCCCTAATAATGGAAGAACTTGGTAGGTATCTCTGTCAGAGAGCAAAGCCTTATGCAAATACTGAGCTGGAAGCACTGGGATTTTTTATTTCATCCTTGCACCCAGACAAGTTCCTCACTTGCATATGTTTTTGAGCTCTGCTCAGTTGTATTTGAATGACTATGGAGTAAGACTGCTGGCCTGAAAATGGAACATTAAAAGCAAAGGAGATTATGTCTCCTCTTCAGTTCCTTGCCTTCTCCATCACAGAGCAGTAATACCTTGAAAATAGCACTATCTGGGGTGTATCTGAGCAGAGCAAAGGCAGGAAAATTTTCAAGAGAATTCATCGCTGTTGTTCAAGTAATTCAAATATGTATGTCTAAACTAGTGGAGAAATAATAATCCAGCTACATGATAATGAAAGCATTGTTCAGTATAAAATTAAGTACTTCACCAAAAAAACCAGAAATAAACTATTTTTCACCATTTCTTGCAGACATTAGTGGTTTTTGGAAAGTAAATTTTTAACTCCCATAAGATCAGAGTTTTATCATAATTTATGCAAATACTATTGAGTTTACTCTGAATATTTGTATATTTAGAAGAGAAGTTTAAAAACTCTGTGGTATGTGGTTGTTCATTTGACAGCATCTGAGGTAGTGATAAACAGTTTTCAACCTCTAATTTTCAACTTGAAATACTATTGGATTGCATATTTGAGATTTTTCCTGAGTAATTTTCTATTTTGGGGATTGTTTTGAAATCAGTAGAATTTTTGCATCCTTGAAAACTGATCTTTAACTGGGGAATAGCATGGGAATCTTTCAGAAAAATATTTTTATACATTTACCTGTAAATCCATTTATTCTGTAAACACGGAAAGATTAGAGTTCCCTCCTCTAACTTCTAGAAATTTAGCCTGTTTTTTCCCCTTATACTCACTATTGGTCCTACATAATGTTACTTGTCAGGGTCAACCTCTAAACTTTGTCAAAATCAGTAGCATTTTTTTTCCTTACACTTTGCTTTTATTCTTGTAGTCAAAAACGGTAAAGTAGAAGTACAATAAATCTTTAAGCTATTACTATCAGAACAAAATGCATATCACTTACAGCAGCTACTTTTTTAAAAAATAGATGCATATGCTATTTGATTTTCTGTTCACTAGAATTACTTTATTTTTCCCTTCTTAACAAAAATTCTCTTCTTTTGATCTTATTCAGAAAGGCAGTAAGTCTTTTTTAGGACACTTGAAACCCTCAATAGATGCTGATTTTTCCACAACATCTGCCATGTTCCTATTTTTCCATGCTGAACAGACATTTTTTAAAAGTAAATGCAGAGCAAAACAGATTTTACTAAACCTTAATTAGCATTTTTATAAAATACTTCACCCATAGAATTTAATAGGAGAACTCTTTATGGCATGACTGGTTTAGCCCAACAGTAGATGTTGTATTGCCATCTTACTTTTCTACTGGATAGAGACTGTTAGCCTTGATTTAATGTTTCATGTGCTTTAAAGATAAACTTTAAACCAATCTGCTCTTCTAATTGTATCAGCACTCATTTAACTGATAATAGCAGGACAGTGAAAACCTTATATTGTCCTGCTCCTCTTACAACAAATATTCAGTAGTGGATACATAGTGCAGTATATCATGAAGGCTTTGTAACTCAAGGGCAAGGTTCCCTTTGAAACATTGGTACATTGAAACACATAACTAATGTTTACATCAAAAAACTTTGTCATAAAAATGTTTCAGATATATTATTTGGACAGAAAGCTGTGTTTACAGTAAAGCCTTTTCTTTCAAAAAGTGACAACTTTCTAAGAATAATTTCTGTGCTAACAATAAGAGCCGCCTAACTCTTCACAAATAGAACATTCAGGTAATACCTTTTTACCCAGTTGAATTTGCCATAATAATTTGAAATATATATTTTTTATATTCATCTTTTCTCACAGTGACATATTCCCACTTACTATGATGACCAAGCTGCACCTATGATAATATAAGAAAGAAAAATACACCACCATGAAAAAGAGCTCCTTGATGCACCAATGGTCAGACAGTATAATTGAAGAGGACTGCTTTCTGATGGGAAATATGATGTACAAAAGAGCTCATGAGAGCTAAAATGCTCACTCAAGCACCTCTGAAAAAGTATTTTGTCAACATTGTAGGGCGTCAAAAAAAATTCAGTCACTTTCAGTATTTCAGTCTTGTTTCCAGATAATCTCTGCTTAATTCTGACAGAGAGAAGGTTTATTTCTACTATTATGATGCTAGCCATTTTAACTGTTACAGTTTAAAATAAAACAAATACAAGGAAAGGAGAAATCAATGTTCAGTTGATGAATACTCATCAAACTTGATTGTTTCTGACAATGAATGAATATTAAGCATATTCTAGCTGTTCTGTTATATTTTAAAAAATTATTTAGCATGTTTCATGTGCTAGAAAACATTTATAATGACAATGCAAAGTTATATTTAGTTCAGCTTTCACAACTTTTCTTTCATTGGTATTCACTTCTATAAATCTGTCTTAAACATGAGCTTTTTTCAGCATTTTTTTCCCATGGCAGCCTTTCTTATAATGATATTATTTTCTTAAAAGGAGTGGAAGTGGGGGATCCCAGCTTTGAAAATTTTGAATGAAGTAACATTTTCAAGGTTTTATCACCTCTATATGTCTTAAATAATTCTCTCAATTATATTTCTGTGCCACAGAATAATTGCATTTGTTTTCTTCCATCAGTTGCATTAAACCAAAAACTACCTTTAATCTCTAAATTACTAATATTCCTCACAGTTAATTTCTTTTTCCTCCTAGAAGTTGTCTCATCTCCCAGCTCATCTGCTACATAGACAATTAGGTATCCAGTTTCTAAGTACTCAAAGATCCTTATCTGCTCCTAAGTTCCTACAGGTCACCTCAGCTTTATTAAGATTATTGACATTTTCAAGGTAGCTAAGGGATGTGATTCTGTCAGCATGTCCATAGCATTCAATACAGTCAATATGAGGATTGTGAATTGCCTGACTAGGAGACACACCTTTTTTTTCAAAGCTCATTGTTGGAATTTATTAGTTGGTTTTGGGTTTTTTGTTTTGGGGTTTTGTTTTTTTTTGATTCGTTGTTTTTTTTATTTGTTTGTTAGTTTTGGTAATTGGTTTAATGGGTTTTTTGTTTTATTTTTCCCACAGACTTTCAGCTGATCACATTGTGGCAGCTCTGGGAAAAGACTCTTCCCATCTCCCTCCTGGAATTAGAGTTCCAAAAAATCCCAGGGTTCCCTATGTTGGAAAATGCCTTATTCAGCTGAAGGTGGTTCTGAAATGTCTCTTAATTGAGCTTGCTCTTTGCAGATCAGTGCACTTCACAGGCATATTTTTACAGTGGTAGAATACTGAAAAAAAGTACTGACTCCTTGCTGTGTTCAGCAGAGCTTTAGTTAGGTCAGACTGCCCAGGGCCTTCTGACATAAACTAGAATAAGTTGAACACAGTAAGGAAGGGTTTTGTTTGTTTTGTTTTATCTTTTAATTAGCTCCATACTTGAAAATACAGCTTGGAGGTCAGATAAGCATATGGAGGGCTCATCTCAAAACCTGCCTAGTTAAAACTTCTTCCAAATTCATTTTATCTGAATAATTCTATTGTTTAATTATGTATTTGCTAACTGGGACCAAAACATCTTTCAACAGATACCCTCTGGGGGAAGATGAGGGAAGCCTAAGACTGAAATACTTCCTCTGCCTACCTTCCAAAATTATAGATTCTTCATAAAAATACTTCCATCTGTTAGCATGTGTTACCCAAGAAAAGCTCCTTGCAAACAGGATGGTTTGTAACTTACTTTATCGAAGGAGAAGAACTGAAGAAAGTGAAAAGCTGGGCATTCAAGTGTCCCTTACATGTCTTGTAACTGGGAATGCAACTTGCTCTGTTTGTGCCTAGACCTGCCGAGAATGTCCAAGCAGAAAATTGTAAGCACTTTGAAGCTGCTGGTTTGATTTCCCTTTGATTCCAGTCACATTGCTGTAAAAGTCTGCAGGCATTTTTCGCCCTCATTATTCAAGTTTCATGTTGTTTAACTGTCGTGTTGTATATAGGTAAGAAAAGTAAATCAAAGTCAAAACAAAATGTAACCGGTTTTTAGGTACAAACTGTATGTTAATATGGTTATAATAGATTTATTCACAGTATTAGGCATTCTTTCCCCCCTTCATCAGTTTCTTTACTTCATCTTTTGTTCCATGTTGGTGTCTCTTTTGCTCCCAGATTGATATATCTTACTTTCTTCTGTGTTTTTCTTGTTCCAAGTTTAATTGTTATAGTTGTTAAATGAATTCCTCACATACATAGAACTCATAATCATAGCTTGCTTTTTCTCACTCAAATTTTGATTTCTGAAAGCAGATATACACCTGATGTGGAACATTTTAGAAGTCAGTAGCAATCACTCATTGTTAATCTAAAAGAAAATGTAGTTACTCTTAATTTCCATGAACTCACTCATCAAAAAGAGATGATGCTGACCAAATTCTGATCTTGCATTTTTAATTCTAGGGACTGTGTCTTGACTGTCCTTTCATTTCTTGTGGTTTTGTATGGCATGCGGTGCAAGATTTTTAAGGTCGTTTCCAGTATAATAGTCATAATACAGGGAAACAACAAAAGAGATTTTGCACTTTTAGAGTCCAGATGAGCTACTGAAACAGATAACAGGGCTGGTCCTGTGTGCACAGCTACTTCTTTAGTCAGTAATTCCAGGGGTGATGTAGGTCCTCACCAGCTGGTCATCTGAAGATATGAATTAATACTGTCTTGAGAAAACTGAATACTTGGAAAGAGGTAATGGATTGAATCTTCTTATTGAATATTTCATTCATTTCACTTCCTATTGAATTGTCATTCATTCAACAGTCATCCAGGGGACAAAGTTGGGCAGCTCTAGAATTCCACCTGTAGAGCTCCTGCTGTGCCCAGCCCAATTTCTATATCCAAATGTTGTGGCTGAACACATGGATTGAGGTATTGAGAAAATACATTGAGAGCAGCTCTGAGAAGGACTTGGGGTAGTTGGTGGATGAGAAGCTCAACATGACCAAGCAATATGCACTCAGAAATCCAACCGTATCCTGGGGTTGCATCAAAGAAGCATGACTGGCAAGTCAAGCAAGTTGAATCACCCCCTCTACTCAGCTCTCAAGAGATCTCACAATGGAATACAGCATCCAGCTCTGGGGCTCCCAACATAAGAAGGACATGGACCTCTTGGAATAAGTCCAAAGGAGGGGAAAGAAGACGATGTTTAATCTCAGGCTCAAGCACCTCTCCTGTGGAGACAGGTTGAGAGAGTTGGGGTTCTTCAGCCTGGAAAAGACAAAGCTCTGGGGAGACCTTTGAGTAACCTTCCAGTACCTGGAGGAGACCTACAAGAAAGTGTGAGGAGGACTTTTTACAAGGGCTTGTAGTGATAGGACTAGGCATAATGACTTTAAAATGAAAGGGGGTAGATTTTTATTAGCTATTAGAAAGAAATTCTTTAATGTGAGGGTGGTGAGGCACCAGAACAGGTTACCCAGACAAAATGTGGCTGCCCCATCCCCGGTAGTGCAAGGCCAAGTTAGATGGGATTTTGAGAAACCTGGTCTAGTGAAAGGTGTCCTGTCCATGGCAGGGGGCTGGGAACTAGATGATCTCTAAGGCTGCTTCCAACTCAAACCATTCTACAACTCTTTAATAAACATTCTCAGTGGAGTGTCCCAAATAGTCATCATTATATATTCAATTTAAAAGGAAAGGAAAGGAAAGGAAAGGAAAGGAAAGGAAAGGAAAGGAAAGGAAAGGAAAGGGGAAAAAGGGGAGAAGGAAAAGGAAAAGGAAAAGGAAACGGAAAAGGAAAAGGGGAAAAGAGGAAAAGGAAAAGAGGAAAAGAGGAAAAGAGGAAAAGAGGAAAAGAGGAAAAGAGGAAAAGGAAAAGGAAAAGGAAAAGGAAAAGGAAAAGGAAAAGGAAAAGGAAAAGGAAAAGGAAACAACATCAGAATATAAGGTAGTAAAATTGAAAATGAGTATGATAAATTTACCTTGATTTTTCTCATTTATTCTACAGAAATATGAATAAGAACTTTCCGCTTTTGTAACTAATCTAACTGAACATCACAAGAAATTTTTGGTTCTGGATTTGCAGGGATATGGGTGAAATTAAACCCAAACCTTAGATAAAATTTTTCAAAGACTCTACATAGGCAACACATTTGAATAAAACTAGGGACATTCTGTCACAGAAGTTGAAAACAATTTTTTTTAGTCATCAGTCACACTTTGCAGATGTTTGATTTGCAGACCTTCTGTCATATCATCCCAGTACTGTCACATTTCAATGTGTAATTTTTCTGGATGGAGTACTTAATAATATGCATGATCGAACCATGTATATGATTTTTCTGGTCTCTATGACTGTATTACTCACAAACTACCAAGGATGCACTCTTCCCACAAAGTATGAATGAGTTTGCTATCTCCTGTTTTTCACAGTAGGCACCGTGAAGTTTTAAGCTACCTTCCTGAGAACAGTCATACTGGTTGGTTTTCAGTAACAGAAAAATTGTAGTGGTAATTCATTGGTACCACGAGGAAATCTTAAGGAAATTTTCAAAACTAGCCAAGACTTTGTGTCGTGGTAGAGAGAATGTGTAACACAGGGCTTGTTGCTCTTTCCACCTCTTTGTCCAGTTTATCAATAGATGGCAGCAAATAGCCCTTTTACCTCTGATCTCCAGCCCAGAGGGTTACACACACTTATTTATTTAGTGTTCTATTCTATTTGTTCCTTTCTTTCTAAGATGATAATGTACACAATCATGTGACAATGCAGTTGGACTATAAAACATACACAACTTCAGTATTTAATTTCTTCACCAGATCCTCGCTGAGGAGAATTCAAAGGGTTTCACTGAGAACTGTAAACAGTTCCTGCCAAATCCAAGTTAGCAAAGGAAGTGTGTATGTATCTTGTAAAAATTCACTGAAATAATTCAGTGACAGATTTAAACAGATAGGTTTAAGTTCCCTAATTTCAAGGTTGCAATCTATACTTTTGACAATGTTTTTCTTTTGTTCTTCAGTTTCAGGTTTTTGGAGAAGTTTTTTCTCCACTTAGACATTTGCAGTATTCCTTGTGTAGCTCATCCTAGAAAAGCCCCTTGAGCCTAATCAGTCTGTATAGAAAGGATGTGTAGTTATTTCTGAGGAGAAAAATGATTTCTAAAACTACAAACTATCTTGGCAGATTTCACTCTGTGCTCAGAAATATTTTTTTTCACTTCCTATAGCTGTGTCCTGAAAAGCTTTTGCTTTCAAATTTTAGCTCTTTCTGCCAGGAGAGGGGAGGAGAGGAGAATACAAAAAAAAAATATTATGAATCATGGGATTCATTAAAAGAAGCATGACCAGCAGGTTGAGGGAGGATATTCTGCCCCACTACTTTGCCCTTGTGAGACCCCACCTGGAGTGCTGCATCCTTCTCTGGGGTCCCCAGCAAAAGAAGGACATGGACCTGTTGGAGCCAGTCCAGAGGAGGGCCAAGTAAATAATCAGAGGGCTGGAGCACCTCTCCTATGCAGACAGGCTGAGAGAGAGAGTTCCAGTTAAGCCTGGAGAAGAGAAGACTGCAGGGAGACCTTCTAGCAGCCTTCCAGTATCCAAAAGGGGTTTATAAAAACAGAGGGAGAGTGACTTGTACATGGGCCAATTGTAATAGCACAAGGGGTAATGGTTTTAAAGTAAATAAGGAGAGGTTTAAACTAGATGTGAGGAAGAAATTCTTTACTCTGTGAGGGTGGTGAAGTACATGTTGCCCAGAGACATTGTGGATGCCACATCCCTGGAAATGTTCAAGGGCAGGCTGGATAGGGCTCTGAGCAACCTAGTCTAATAGAAGACGTCCTTGCCCAGGGCAGCAGGGTGAGAACAAGGTGATCTTTCAGTCCCTTCCAATCCAAGCCATCCTGTGATTCTATGATACTATCAACTTTGCCATGAATCATCTTTGCAGTCATTGTCCTGATGCCTTAGTTAGCAGCACTTTATTTAAGTTGCACTGCAGTAAGTGTACTCTTCCTCACAGTGTGCTGCCATCATGATGCTCTTGGGATATAAACAGAAGATAGTAAAAAGAGTAATGAATAGGTAAAAATATTTTGATGCAGTGTATATTAGAAAGCTGAAAATAGAAGGGAAAACAATACCTTAAAATATTAGCTTTTGTGACACCACTATATAACAAAAGGAGTTAATTGTTTTCTACTGAGAACTGTGGACTAAACATATCCCTAATAAAAAAAGACAGGAAGAAATGCTGAGTGGTCATGGAAGATCCCACATAGTTTGAAGACCGAATTTACTATCTTAACACATCCAACTAAATTGAAAATTATATGAATCATATGTTTTTTCCTGAGACAGATAATTTTAAATTAAAAAATAAATATGTGGGGGGATGTTTATTGTTAAAAATCTCAGATTATCTTCGATGGTTTTGCAAAAAAAGGATTTAATTTAATTTTTTAAATTAAAAAAATTAATTTTAAAAAAAAGGTATTATTAGAAAGGAAGGGAGAAAAAAATAACAGGGCACCCTTTCAAAATATCCTGGAAATGATAGATGTTGAAAGTGCTTTTAAACAATTACCAACGTGAAATGAATTTAACACAGGTTGTGTAATTTATTGTCTGTCAGTGCTTAGTTGCTTAGTTAAGCCAATAAAGTTATCGGGATTTAGAAATGAAAATGAGAGATTGTCTTCATTTACTCAGTATATCCTTCTCTTGTAACTCAAGTTTTATTTATACATATTGAAATCTTTATAAATTAACATCCTACACTAGTTATAATTTTCTCTTTTGAGATTTAACATGTCATATGTGAAAGTAATTATAAAAGGTCACATTTTGCTGCTACAACTTGAGCCAATGCCGTGAAGCAATTGGAAAATGCTATATTCAGTGTTCAAGCCACTACAGTTTCTGTCCTTGCTACATTACCTGTGACAGAACAAGGATGTTGCCAGCAAAGCAAAAAGACTCGTATGAAATCAGCGAGGCTGAATTGCCAGTGACCAGTCCATCACTTTCTGATTAGCTTTATTTTCTCTATTCTTAAATTGTCACACTTTAATTATTTTAGAGAAAATATTATGTGAAAACCCAGCAGTGGGATATTATTAGGGTAATTTATTAGGGGATAATTATTGGGAATACAAATAAATGTATTTCGTTGTTGTAATAAGAGCCTCACTGGATGCCAGGTGCCCACCAATGCTACTCTATCACTCTTCTTCCTCAATAGGACAGGGGAGAAAAAATAAGGAAAAAAGGAAGGGCCATAGATGAACAGAGTAGAGGCAGAAGCAGAATTAAAAGAGAAACATCACACCAGGAGAAGTCTGACAAGACAGGTTATAGTAAAACCAGAAAATTTCCTTAAACAACCATCATGTTGTATCCTCAGCTAGATGACCCATTCAGTTATTGAGACTGTCTCTACAAACGGCTATCCAAGTGGCTTCTTTAAATTTAGTGATTGCATGGTCCTACCAGCAAGAATGACTTTTAATTCTGTGATTTAGTTTTCAGAAATGCATCCTTCTGTGCATCTATATATCTCTCCTTTTTGAAACATTTCACCTCTTTAAATAATTTTTCTATTTACAAGAGGCTTCATCCTTACTTTTTGTTTTACCATGTGTCAGGATTATGTCTTCATCAGAGATCACTGTCTGGGAAACTAATAAAAAAAAGAATTGTGCAGCATGATGCTAGTTGTAGGTGGCCCACTTCCAAGAGTACCATAAGCTTTAGCAGATGTTGGCCAGACTGTGCTAAATATGTCGGCAACTTTAGGAATCTCAGAACACTTCAGTCAATGATCATAGACTGCTGCCTTCAGATTTATCTTGTTCAATTTTTTTTTAACAGATGATCACTCAGCATCATGTGAATAGCAAAGAGAATGTGCAAATAAGCAGGAACTAAAACTCATTGTGAATGATGGTAGAAAGTGTCAGAAAGCAGAGAGGACCAGCTGTTCCCTAATGGATGGGAAGTCAAGTGTAATAACATGCCAGCAGGGCACGAGTCTTGACATCCAGAGTATTGTCCTAAAGCACCCAGCTAGACAGAGCAAAGCAGGTCCAGGTTCAGAGACAGAAAAAAACTTATCTTTACAATACCATCTTGGGCTGTCATCTTCTCTGTACTGTAAATCTCAGGTTTTGACATTCTTATATTCTAAACCCAGAGGTGCCAGATATCCTTGTTTATGTTGCTAGCACAGCTCCTTATCTCTGCCATGATGTCAGTAACCTGTGAACCACTGCAGAGTACAAAACTGTATTATAAGGGACACCCTACCTATCTGCTAATAAAATAGATTATAATAGAATCTGAAGTAGAATATTACAGACGTCTTAATGAAGCTGACAGAAAAACAAATTGGCAAATCCGTAGAAAATATATCAACTTTCAAAAAAACCCTTAATTATCCCAATCCCCCAAAAAATGCAAACAAAATGACAAAATCTGATCTCATCACCAAAACCAAATCTCAATTAATTTTATATTTAGCTTTTAATACTGTAAAGAATGCAACATCTTATGTAGAGACTTCTAAAAGGATATACATTGCTAAAGTGCTGCTACACGAATGAGGAGGCAAACTCCCAGCTAGTGATTTTCAAAGATATTGAAAGGTTTTTCTTGATCTACCACTCGAAACAGCAATTCAAAATCAATTGCAATAAATAATTTGTCCCTGTTGTGTATCTATTTTATTTCTGTCTCCTGATATGAACCCTTCTCTCTAACTATTAATACATATTGACTGTAGCAGTATTTTAGTACTTGAAAATATTTTAGTGTTATAAGAAGTGGTATTTAGGAAAATGCTTTTACTAGTAAGGAATTATGACTCATTGGGTAACAAATCAGAGGAGATATTAGAAAGACTTTACCATTCAAATACCAGGAAATAATGGGATATAAATCTATCCTTTTAATCCTTTAAAAACCCCTCTAATTCATTGTCTCCTGTGTATAATTTGTGGTGCTGGATCCTAGATTATCTATGCATAATTTAAAAAAAAGAAATGCAAACACCCAAAACTGCTCATCAAATGTTTGAATTGTTCATTAAGTATTAGCTAACCATAGGATCAAGTAACAATTAAAATTATAGCTTGAATCAAATATGTAAATCTAAACAACTGATTCTCGGATTTTTTTTTCCAGTAAACTCATTTCTGTACTGTTTTTAATGAAAGTCCCTGATACTTTGGGTTACCTTATCTTCGGTGTCTAGAAGGGATGTCTAAATCTCAGGTAGTCATAATATTGCTTTTAGATAGGGGAGAGAAATACCTCCAGCAGAAGATTCTTCTTGCTGTTATCCAACACATATAAATAACACCTTAGAGGCACCTATTTCTCTTCTGACTGCAAAGGGAGACTATGTGGATGACTTAGAATCAGACACGTAATTTTCCAATTTCTGAAGCTCAGGAGACAGACCAAAAAAGTACTCTCTTAGAAATAAAATCAAAAATATACAGTTGTATATGTGTGTATTTGTAGGAATGTCAAAGACCCAAATGTTCACTTGCTTGTGACTGGAAGTGTTTTTAAGATGAAACCAAAGCACTGTCTGGAAATGCATGAGGAGATGTTTATGCTGGAACAGTCTTCCAGTAAATTTAACAGAGAGCTTGTTAAGCACATGTATCTTTTTAGGAGAGGTAAAGAAATGTATCATTGCTATTCATTTAATAGCAGACTGAAACCATTGCTTGAGAGATTATTCCAGGCCCATTTCCTACAATTTCAGTGAGCTGCTCTGGCTTTTTAAGCTATATTTCCAATTACATCAAGAATAACTTAAGTCTAGTACTGCTGAGCAGTAGGCAGCTCAATCATGCATGAAACCTTTTCTTATTCACACATTACTTATTCTCTCACATTCTCTCACCAATATTCTCTCACCAATAGTCCTAGAGTATGCTATATATAAAATAATTATTGGCTGGTCTCCACAGTAAAACTTCTTTAGGAAAAAGTATTCTTTCATCTCTGTGATTAGTAACCTCATGCAAATTGCAAGTGACCTGATTAAAATTTTTGCATCTCTATGAAGAGTTTCCAAGCTTCTAACTTGCTATGAAATATGTTGAAATTTTCTGAGACAATAATGGCTAAACACTTGGAAAAAATTGTGCTTAAGCTCCTTACATTGAGAGATATCTCCATAAGATATGCTTGATCAACTTAGTTAGCATACTTGTATTTCTAATTAAAGCACAGAACAGGAAAAATGAAAGCAAGACATTAATTGTTTTTTATATACGGTGGTGTTTTTGCCTGTTTATAATACACAACAATAATAAAGCTCAATAAACTGTGAGCGTTGCTCACAAACAATATGATGTTGTTTTCACAGCAAGTGATTTAATTACACCTTTTTAAATGTTAATAGAAACCTTGGACAAGGAATTTGGTACAAAATGCTGCTAAGCATTGAGTAAAATGCCAAACTTGCCTTTTGCCATTTTCTTTTTTTTTTTATCCATTTCAGAAAACAGAAATTGATTTATTTTACCTGAAAAAAAGACTGAAGGTCAAAATTAAGCAGTTTTCAGGGGGAGTTTTAATTAGATAAGGTTAAAGCCCCACAGAGCTTTTCTGTCTTCTGTCTTTAATTCCCACTCTGTGAAAACCTTCTGAACTTCCCCTGCTGCTTTATTCAGATGTAATCAGCACCCTTCAATGAAACTCTAATTTAAAGAGCATTCATTATAGTAGATGACTTATTTAAATAGGTGGAAAATTAATAGCTCTGAGCAGAGAACTGCATGTTATAAAATGAAGGCAAGGTCTTATAGGTAAGCTGTGTCAACACTGATCACCACTGAATGCAATTTATATCTCTGTATAGATAAATCTCTATAAAGATACATACTTATCTATATGGATAAAACTTACTATGAAGTCTCTCAAAGTGTTTTGCAAACTTATTAGAAGTGTCCCTTGAATATTCGAGTATAAATGAATATTACTTTATTTTATTATCTTTTGTTTTTCAGGTAAGTACTATATATAATAAACCCAAAGACATCTAAATTGCTTATAGTCCTGTAGAGAGTCTAAAACAGATATGAAACAAAATAAACCGGGTTTCGTAACTCATACACTCTGTCTGTAATTAACAGGATACAACAAAGCTGACTTTAAATTACTTTATACCTGATGTAGTCATATACTCATGCACTGTAGCTGCAAATCTTTGATATAATTTTTGAATTGATGGCACTCTAAAATGTATTTTCACTCATCCAAATCACTGTAACACTGACTAAAGGTAATGAATACCTTGGATAAAAATACTAAAGCATAATTTCAAAACTTAATGAGGAAATACATTTGCATTTAAAGCTACAGGACAGTGGAAAATTGGCTCATCCTACTTCTAATAGGGATATCAGTATTGCAATATATTAAATGAGGCAATGTCTTTAGGAAAATACATACTCATTCATTAGATCAGATGTATATTCAGAAAAACAAAGACAATTTCAGGCATGCAAATCAATTTTTGGGTTTGAATTGAGAGGAGGGTTTTGTTGAGAGGAGCAACACACTTGATCTGAGAGCTGAGAACAATTTGTTTTGAGTTTAACTTAAAAGTATGGCTATCATTGGGACAGTCTGATGGAAGGGTTCATCCATAGCCATGCAAGGGAAAAAAGTCTTTAAATTGAAAAGATGAGGATATAATTATCTCTCATTAAAGGCTATCTAAATAATAGTAGATGTCAGCACCAGGGGCATGGGCAGTATATTTGTGTAGAACACAAATCCATTGCCAGTGAGATTACATTTATCCATTTTGTTTATAAATGTAATTTCTCCTCTGTCTTTGGGCGTCTTGGACATAGAGCAACCAAGGTCAGCTACTGAGTGACTTAGGGAGGAAGTCTTTAATACATGATTGCATGCTGGAGAACTTACTGCAGTCTTTTAGATTTAATTAGGCAGAGTAAATGATTGCTACTTCATTGTATACAGAGTATTTTATGGAGTAGTATGATAATTCTACACTTAGCATTCCCTGAAGTATAAGATAAAATGAGGATAACTGTTTTCCTGGACATAGGTCTTTCCAGAACTGAATTGCCTCCTCAACTCAAAGACTACACCAGTGACTAAAACAGTAGGATGTAAATGGAGATGATTCTGGAACTATGGGCTAAAGCAACCATGCTAAAGTTTATTTCACCTACAAATCATTCATTTATGTCCTGTTCTTTATCAATTGTCTCACTGTTGATCTTACAGAATCCTATTACAACTGTAAGACTATAGATAACCTGAAGAATTTCTTCTTTTGACATTTAATTTTACTCAAAATTCTCTATCTGAGAATATACCTAATCTAAGAAAATAATTCTAAATAAAAATATAATTTTTAATGTGAATTCTTGATGATAGCAACATTGGCTACAGTTTTTGATGCCTGTAATCCATGCTGTGTGATAGGACCCATATTCAAATGTCAAAGGCATTGCAATCAAAAGAGCTTATGCAGACTTTGCACACCTTTGCAGACAGAATTTGGAAGGGTAACATCATGTGGAAAGGGTGTGTCTTCTCCTTTGAGGGCGCCTGATCAAAAGGAGACAAAAATCAGAACATGCAGAGACAAACCAGGCTAACACATGATAGAAGAGATCACATTAAGAACAGACCTGGTCAGTGGCATGAGTTGGTAAGAGTATGTGGGATGTGCAAAGGTTATTTCAAAAGGCGGGATGTTGAGGTTTTCTCGCTCCGGGGAGGCGGCAAGACCTCTGAAAACCTCACCAAACGAGGTCCCCACCGGGGACTGCCACCCTGAGGCGGCAGAGCGGAGCCGGGAAGCGCGGCACCCTAGCCCGGGCTAACTCCCCGAAGGAGGATGGCAGGAGACTTGGCGATTAGAAGATGCAGACGCTGAGCTTTAGGAATGCAGGGTTTATTAGGGTGCTGCGGGGTCGGAGCAGGGTGCGTGGGGTCGGAGAAGGTCGGCAGGGAACAGGGCGTCGCTGGGTCCTAGAGCTCAGAGCGCCCAGAGCGGAGGCGAACACGGGGTTAAAAGGGATGGAAAGATGGGAGAGGTTTTGAGAGGATAGCCAACCGGTACGCAGGGCATACAGAATTGACAAGGGAACTGGGTAATAGGGGTGCAAGGGGAGCAGGTACAGAACTTTAAAAACCAATAATAAAACCGCGGGTAAAGGAACATTCTGGCTATTAACTCTAAAAGGATGAAGGGGAGGAGAGCTCCGGAAACCAATACTTCTGATTCCTGACCCATATTCATGAGGCTAGCTTCAAGGTGTCTTGGGGGAATACTTTTCTGTCAACCTGACCTGAAGGTTTCTTCAGACCCAGGGGGCTTTGTCAGCTAGTTCAGTCTCCAAGCTCATCTGAGTTAACCTCACTGCTACAGGATGTGAAAAGGAAAGGAGACAAATAAGCAGAAACAAACTTGGTCAGTCACACTAATCACTGGGCTGTCAAGGATCTGCAGGTGTCATGCTTTGGACTTTGCCCAAACACCAGGCACCCATGACAGCTGCTCACTCGCTCTCCCCTGCCACAGCTGGGCAGAGGAAAGTAAAAACAAAATTCAATTAAGGGGTCATGAGTTGAGATAAGGACGGGGAGGAAACACTCCAAGGACAAAACAGGCTGAAGTTAGGGTTGTAAAGTGGATTTATTACCAGTAGAATCAGAGGAGGATAATGAGAAGTGAAAACAAGCTCTTAAGGCTCCATTCTTTCCCCCAGCGTCTCTCTCCTTCCCACTGACAGTGCAGGGAACAGGGTGTGGGGGGAGTTTGGTCAGTTCATCACCAAGATCTTCCTCTGCTCAGGGAGTGAAGTCCTTCCCCTGCTGCACTGTGGGGTCCCTCCCACGGGAGCCAGTTCTCCGTGAACTTCTCCAATGTGGCTCCAATAGGCAGACAATCCTCCCAAAACTGCTCTGGCATGGGGTTCCTTGTCCACGGGGTGCAGTCCCCCAAGGCCAGGCTGCTCCAGCCTGGAAGCAGGGCCCTCTCTCTCTGCTGGGTCTCCCGCTGGAGCACAGCCTCCTCCAGGCATCCACTGCTCTGGAGTGGGCACCTCCCCATGGGCTGTGAGTGAATCTCTGCATCTCCTGTGGGCCCCATGGGCTGCCGGGGCACAGCTGCTCCACCATGGTCATAACCACAGCTGGCAGAGGATTCTTGGCTCCGGTGCCTGGAGCACCTCCTCCCCCTCTTTCTCCACTGACCTTGTTGTCTCCATGTTGTTTTCCTCACATGTTCTCACCTCCTCGTCTTCCCTGGCTAGTAACAACTGCATGCACACTTTGTTTTGATTTCTTAAATATGTTATCCCAGAGGGGTAACCACCATCTCTGATTGGCCCAGCCTTGGCCAGCAGCATGTCCATCATCTTCAGAGCCATCAGGGATGGGCGCAGCTGGACATGGTGGAAGTTTCCAGGAGCTTCTCACAGAGGCCATCTCTGTGGCCACCCTGCTACCAAAACACCAGGCCATGCAAAACCAACACAGCAGGCAAACCAGCACTTTGCAGTTGATAAGAATGCAAACCTGGAGGTCCTGCATGTTGGAGGGAGTCAGTGGGGCTGTGCCAAACGGTGAGGCAACGTGTAGGGGAAGGGGGAGCAGTGAGGAACAGAAAAGGGGATAGTCAGAAAAGGGTGTAAAAGAGGCCAGCTATGGTAAAACTGTGCCAGTGAGTATGCTCTTTTGGCTGAGCCCTGCACTTTTTTGATGAAGTCTGTCTTGTCTTCTTGTATCTTACTATGCCTTATCTTACCTCTCTCTCTGTGTAATCTCACTCTCTATGCCATGTGTGTGTCCTGCAAGAGCTCAGTACCATCTGCACACGAGGCCTGTGTGTGAGTGAAATGGATGCCAATCACTGGAGTGAGACCTCAGCTGAGGGCTCCCCTGGGCTATGGTCTCAGCTCCTGGAGCCAGTGGGGTCTGCATGTCAATAGCTGGAGTGAGTGGGGGTCTTTAGACCCCAGACACTGGGACAGTAACTATGTGTGTCCCAAAAACCTGTTACTGAGGGGACAAGGGTGAGTGATGTGAGTGAGGCACCTGGCACAGCCTGTATTCCTGGCTCTAACTGCTGGGCAATGGCTTTGCATCTTCCCAAAACTGTGTATATGATGTGTGTACTCACAAACAAACTTTAAATTGTACTTGCTGGAGAATAGGGGGCTTGTGTCTCACCAGAGGTCTCAGGTGCTGGCAGGGTCTATGCTGATATTCAGAGGGAGACGTGCAAGTCTGTGGGTCTCACTGCTTATGGGATATGTGTGTGGCTGCTGTGTGTTTTTTTCAATCACCGAGCTGGACCAGCTGGAGAGTAGAAGCCTGAGGGGTGAGTGAGAGTGGCTGGGATCAGGCAGGGGTATCAGGTAGTCAGAGGGTCTGTGCTGGCACTCAGGAATTCACAAATATATGTGTGCTTGGGATCCTGGAAGATTCACTGCTGGTTGAACTGCAGACAGGAACGTGGCAGCTATGCCCCTTAGCCTGGGCGAAGACCCCAGGTTCCTGGGCACTGGGCTGGGCAGAAGGGAGTCCTGGCATGAGCAAACAGAGGAGGCAGACACTCATACCTTTACATGTGAAAATCTATAAAGAATTTAGACAAATTAATTGCTTCAAGGATTTTAAAACTGAGGCTTCTCAAAAAACATTTAGTGTCCTGAGACACAATTTCTTTCTGAACACATTTTAATTCTCAGTGCAACCAAAATTTGAGAACTCTGAAAGTCTTTAAAGATACTTCAGCAGAAAAAAAAAATCACATCTGCCTCTACCTACAGTCTGATCCCTAGTCATCTGTGTGGATTTTAATTACTGGTTGGCAGCCATGCTAGACAAATTTGAGCCGTAACTTTATTTTTAATTAAGTTGGGAAGATGCCCTAATCAGCATTCTAAAATGACACCAAAGCATGCATAATTATACATTTCTTTGATTTTCTGTCCATAATTTACTGAAGCCTAGGAATATGAAAAGTTCACTTTTCTTTTAACATGTTATGGAATTCTTTTGCTGATTTTATTTACATTATTTGACATTTTTATTAGACTTTATGATTCATTGCACACAATATTCAGAGAAGAATGCATTGTATCTATTCACAGACATTTTAAATTAGGTAGGACTTGACTGAGAGCAGCCAGCCTCTTTAAAGGATTCAAAATATGTGGCTTGCAGAGAAAAACTTATCCATTTTTCTCTATTTGAAATACACAATTATAATTTCTCCACAATTGAAATAAGTAATTTGCCTTAGAGCTCATTTGTTTTGAATGCATGGTGGTTTTTGTGGACTTTGAGTATATTCTATATACTTTCACAGAAGATCGTAAACATCAAGCCAGTGAACTGGAAAATCAGAGTAACTACAGTACTTAGAGTATAATATGACTGCCCAGTGGGATTTTTATTAGCCACTATCTGTAAGAAAAACAAGTGAAATATGATTTGTAGTATATATAATTTTAAACATTCAATAGTATTCTATGACCATCAAGGGTCATAATTTTCACAAAGCTGAATATTGGTACTCAAAATTTCTCTCTGTAAAAACAAATCAACAGACTGAAAATTAGTTTCCATGGATTGACAATGGCTCATTTAGTCTGAAGAAATTGATTCACAAAAGTCAGGGACATAAACATTCAAATGAGTTTAATCAAATACTTAATCAATAATAATGTTGAATTTTAAGCTGACATCAGGTGATTAAAATGAACATTGCCGCAGGAGGTACAAAGTTATGAATGGTCTGCCACTTGAGATGCAAACACTGAACTCATTCTGAGTCCAAGTCTGACAGGGGATTTTAGGCATTGGTTCTTGTGATGCCTGGATAACTATTGCTTACACTCTTTGCTTATTGCATACTTACTGAGATAAAAACTCAATTCAGATTAAATTTTTCTTTCCCTAGGTGCTATTTTCCCACAGTAATTACAGAAGAATTCAGATTCACTATTCTTAAAGGTGGCAAATAATCTATTTCATGAAAATAGATCTCCACACAGTGGCATGTTCAGCTATTTAAATATCTTAGGTCTAAATTCCTACATCTCACTTGTGCACTTGTAATGGCCCCATTCTGCTGTTCTCTTTCTATTCTGCTGTTAAAATAAGCTTCAAAACATTGACAGGTTCTTGGAATTAAGCTTTTAAATACCAATTAACTTCTGACCATGTAGGGTTACACACTACCTCACCATGTACTGTAATCTCATAGATTCTAAAATGCTGAAATAAGCCTAGAGTAGAATGCCAAGAGAATAGAATGGTAAAAGTAGGATTAGCCTTTTCAGACTAGTGTAATGTATTTCATGTAATTGTAAGCTGGGTTCTTAAATGGAAAATGGTTTGCAAATCATTCCTTTAAGCAATCAAAGACAACTACAAATAAAAAAGACATAGAAAATTCTTATTCAAAAACATCGTCATTGCCTTAGCATCATTTAATCTTTGAGATATCTTTTTGTATAGATGCATCCCTTCTCCTTACCAGAGCCCTGTACCTATACTCATGTGAATGTCTGCAATTGATAGAGAAAATAGAAATGAAAAGCACAAGAGTCTACTCACTAGGGAGTTGGGAATAGAAACACAGCGACTGCCAAGAGACAGAGTGACTGCCAAGCAGGAATACTCTCAGAATAAGCAGAGATCTGTGCCCCATTTCTTATTGGAAACTGATGGCAGGGAATGCCAGCACACCAAGAGTACTAAAAATAGATCAAGCAAAAGAGAGCTAGGTAGTCCATACAAATTTGGTCTAAATAGGGTAACTCCAAATTCCCCAGTATGCTTCTTGAGACTCCCAGGCAGCTCAGCTGACACAAAAGGACACAGTTCAGTTCATCTGACTTGGAGATTAACATAGGCATTGACCCAAGAGGGACTTCCAAGGGGATGCATAATCATTGGGTCTTGGGCTACAGGATGAACCAGATGCTCTTCTCTTAGGTAGGAGCTGGGAATAACTTGAGCTGCAGGAGGTGTGCTCTGGTCAAGCTGCTAAGCCATCAAAGGAAGGAGACAAGGGAGGAGGTGAGAAGAGCATGTTGCATCAGGGAAGATGCACGGGAAAGTGAAAACATCTCTGCAGAGATCTTTCACAATCCAGAGCCTAAACCCCATAGCAAACAGAAGGAGGAATGTTCAAAAGCTGTGCTTGAGCAGAAGTTGGACAAACATTTTCAGGACTGTGGGAGCTGGAAGTTAAGAACACTTAGTGTTTGAAGAAAGGAGCGAAATCCAGGTAGTGATGCTCTGAACCATACTATTAAAGGGAAAGGAAACAGAAACACATACTGCATGTCAACTCCTGGCTGCAGAATTGTCATGTTCAGTACTTTGGCTCCTGTAACTATGAACCAAACTATTAACTTTGAAGAATAAGAGCTGATAAAGATAATGAGGATTAACCTGATAGTGAGGCATCACAGTTGCCTGTGACTAGTACAATGAAGAGTACTTTTATGCACGATTCATCAGAGAAAGGTGACCAAAGCCTGAAATAAGTAGGAGAATGTGCATGGAAAGGGCAGTGGAAAAGATGCTCACATTTCCCTTGAAATAGTGAAGTGACTCTACATCCATCTGAAGTGTCCTTATTCTAATGTGTACAGCATGGGACATAAACAAGGAACTGGATGCCAGTATGAAATTACAGAGAACAGTAAATATATAGCAGGGTGTTATGAACAGCTGAAGTATTGTGATGTATGGATAGTTGGTTTTTTAAAAGATAGGCAGAGAAGGTAACAAGGTGTGTAAGGAGTGGTTGAATGCTGGTCTTGGACTAACTTCAGATGCTGCTGTATTTGTCCTGCAGCTGATAAATAAAGAATACTTGTTTGATTATAATGATAGTAAATGGCAGCTGTGACTACAATGACATGCAATAATAGAGCATCAAGATCCTAAGGAAAGACAAGAAGGCAAGTAGCAAGGAATTTGGACTTCAGGAGAGAAGACTTATTCAGGAATTTGGCATGCAAAATTTTGGTTTCCCAAATTATCTGATGGCATACAGTGAATTTTCATTTGCATTGTTTTATAGATTGATGAGAAGGAATATATTGTCAAGATACTGGACTGGAGTGAAGAATTACTGAAGAATAGCAAAAAGAGCATTCTTTTTTAAGTATGCCATCTTCTTTAAGGATGACCTTAACATTTTTTACATTTTTTTTTTAAATGTGATAAAGTTTTAGGTTCTTACAACAAGAAGAGTTATGAAACCCGGTGAGAGATAACATCTGTAGAGATGAGAAAGAAACTGGAGATGATATCAAAACTAAAAGGACATAAAGGATGGAAGGAAAAGTGTCAATTCAAAGGTTCTAATAAAGAAGATTGGTAATTTCATGCTCAGCACATGAAATTAACAAAACTATGTCCAAGACACATTACAAATGTTTTTAAGATGAAAAATATCACAATCCTTGAGCTAGCAAGTTTTAGTAATGAGATGATACCGCAATACAATTGTAATTTGAAAGCAAATTAAAATGAATTTTATTCTCTTTAGATATGTGCAGTTCTAAATCTTCCTGATTGTCCAGGAATTCACTTTGAAAGCCCATTCCTATTTTCAGCTTTTTAGTGTTTTCTGAAACTATACAATCATGAAGTTATGAAAGAAGATAAGATAGTTTGGACAATACCTAGCATTTGCTTTTCTTTAACATTTTTCAATATTTAATTATTGGGGGAATGGATATAGAAATGCAACATTTCTAGCAGTCGTCAAACTTTTCAGATTACTGAAGTTTAAAGCAACACAAAAAGTCATGTTGATGTATCTAAACTGAAAATAAATTCAAATTTCAGTTCAGGAACATTCTAAAGATGCTATTTCATTTATTTCTTGCTGATTGATGAGTTGATTTTTTTTGTCCTACCTGGCTTTCTCAATGAACATGCTACCTGAATGTCTGAAAAAAGTTGTTTTGCCTTATACTTGCAGTTTTATCTTTATGGAACTCCAATTCACTAATCTTTACTTACAAATGTGAATTCAAAGAATCTAGAGAGATTGGTAAAAGGCCTAATTTTGCAGGACAAAGCAAGAGACATCTACTGTCAGTTTATATGTCATTGCTGATATTTAAAATAGATCATTAGCTTTTTCTTATCTAAAGTACTTTTAGTTCTAACACTCTGTAAGCCTGCATAATTAATCGTCCTCAATGAATTAGTTGAGCATAAATTCAAGTAGAAGCCTTATTACGTGAACATGGCTAAGACAACATAGGCAAAAATGGTGTGTGGAAAATGCTTAATATTCAGGTTTCTGAGGTTTAACTACGTTTCATACTTTGAGCCTAAAATCTCAGGATGGGTGCTTATGTTGACTTCTAGTTTAGCTGGCTTTAAATCTATGTTCCACAGGACAAACAGAGTGGTTCACCATACTGGGAACTCCCTGTAGAGTCAACTGAAAGATGCCACTGGAGTGCATTTAGAGCACCAAAACGAAGCAGCTACCTGTTTATGCATTGAATTGAGATTAAAAAAGCGTACATATCTCTGTAGGTAATTTGATGCTCTTTAACAACAGATTGGATGCTGCATTGAATCAGCCATTCGAAATATAAGCTACGTGGATGGGGTAAAGATCACTTATCTCAGAGCTGAGTGATCTTAACATCTCTTGACCTGGCATTTGGAACACAACATACTGTTCTCATGACAGACTTCCTCACAAAGCAGAACGAAGAAGGTAAACTGTATGAGTTTTCCATCATAGTAGTTCAATGGAATGACTTGAGGAGAAGCTGTGTCTTAGCCTACTGATGAGACTATTTTTTCAGGAAACTGGTACCTGTCCTCTGAAGATCTAGTCCCAAATCCAGGGCACCTAGAGCTGATTGTTACAGTCTGTGTCCAGTCAGATTCTGAAGATCTCTGTGTCTGGATATTCTAGGCAATGTGCTTCATGGTTTGACCTAGGATTTCTGTGGTCAATATATTTTCATATAGTGATGAATTAGGTGAAGAAAACAGTGTATAGGTTAGCCTTTTCTATGTCTGCTTACCAAGTAACCAGTTCACTCTGCATTCCATAGGCTCTGTCGGAAGTAAAATATACAAACCACAATTATCACTATGCACCAGTAATTTTGGTTTTGTGTAGGCTACCAGGGTATGAATCTTTCTCACAGTACTGATTTACATTCTTTGCCTCAATAGGAAGGATGTAAAAATAAAAATCTCCAAATATGTTCTATAATTTGGATAGGATAACCTTTAACATGAGAAATCACGTATTTCCATGTCCCTGTATGGAAGAGGAGCTGTAATAGTTCTGTTTCATATGAGAGTACTTAAACACTTCAGCAACTACATATGAGTGAGTGTCTGACAGTTTCATACACCAAAATGAATCCTAGCACTTATTTATGACATGGTTTACCTAATGGATTAGTTGTTCCAGGAATTAAAATAGAATTTTGCCTCTTCTGGTCTATCTTTGAATCAAAATTGCTCTTAGTTATCCACTGACTTGAAAAGGAGCACAGCTACAAAAATGTGATTAGGTGCCTAGAGAACCTAACCTAACAAGACTGAAAAATATTATATGCATCAAATAGGAAGCCACAGATAATAGAAGACCTAAACCCCCCCCATTTTAACTTAATTGGCAAGATAAAAAGTAAGTCGGCTGAATTCTTCCTATTATGTTTATCTCTTTCTAGTTGAATATATAATAAGTTATTTATACAAAATGGAAGAAATGTACCTTCTCCTAGGACAGGTGGTGGAAAGCAACCTCTGGGTGATCAGTAGGGTGTGGTCTTTGCTAATATCTTTAAATAGACATTGAGTTTCTATTCTGAGTTAAGCAGAGAACAGCTTTGAAATCATCCCACTGAAATAATGAGGTTAAAGTCATTAATTGCCTTTTCTTTCCTTGATGTGTAACAAGTGCAGTTTAAATACATAAGAAACAAACATAATCTGTATCATTCTTGTGAAAAGTGTCCTTCATTTATGTACAGATTTAACATATGAATTTCCACAGAAATTATTGCTAATTGTGCAAGAAACTAAATGTCCTAAATGTATTTTTAATGTATTCAGTGTCTGAAATTGATCAGAGATTTTGTTGCCAGCTGTGAAAGTGCTATCATGTTTAGTGCATTATCCGATAACAGTGGGAGACTAGTGTAGAAAATGAAACTATGTAGATTCAAAATCAGTCTTAAATAAATTACGTTGCTCACAGAAAACAAATTATCTGATAAATCATCATATATCAAGAAAAAAATCAAAAAACCCTCAACAGAACAGAACACACAAAACATAGAACAATACTGATACCACCTTGAAAGAAAGATGATAGAAATGTCCCTTTTTCAGTCTCATGTCAAATTGGTTACTAATTGGGCTTCCTTGCAGAGCAGGATGGGTAACTAATGTTTTAATGATTTAAGCCACTGCAGAGGTGGATACCATGGAGTAAATGAATCAAAATCCATAACATGTAGTATGTGTTCCTCTTTTTCGAGAATATAAGGGACCCCACACTAAGTTATTGTTGCACCACAGTGCTTTTCTTGACCTGTTTGTTTACAGAAAGAGAGACCTCTCTTACGCTTTTACTGGAGCATAATACCAAGCAATAGAAACTATACGTAAATTTCTAAGCAAACATGGTAAAAAATCTTACTCCTGAATTAATGAGATTTAGCATTTATTTAATTGAAATCGTGTCTTCTGCACATAAGAACAGTTCAGTTACATAAAAATAGACATCTAGGGCCACTTGTAATAACCTAATATCTCAAAATATTATATCTGTGACATAGCAGAAATTCATATGACATAGCAGACATATGTATATTATAGGCCCCCCTATTTGATATATTATCATTCAGTAACTGAGTTTCACCAACTGTTGACAGGATTTTTCTAAGGAAAATTACAAATGCAGGAATATTCGAATCACATGGTACAAGAGATTATTGAAGATATTTTGCTATCAATATAAGAATAATCAGGTCATTTACAGCTTGTACCTTTTTTTTTTACAAATTTTTATTAATTCAAATTTATACTTTAAAATTATCCTTTAAAATATTCTGAAATATTTGAACCTAGTTAAGAACCTTATTACCCTATTTAATTTTGAAAAGCATTAATTAATTTAAAATATATATTTGAAAATTGACTAAGTTATTAGAATGTTTCTGAGCTAAAAACCACTTTTTTTCCTCAGTAAATCTTGTTGTTGTTCTTCCCATAGCAATCTACTTCTTATGTGCTTACTCTACTTTCCAGTTGATAATTCAAAATTAGATTTAATTTGTAAAGAATCTTGCTTGCTTGAAGAGTTTGTTAAAAAGTCAACGGAAATATTTCTTTGTTCAGGCTCATGAATTTTAAGGAAAATAATTTTTATTAGCTAGCCATTTGTTTCTAAATAATGAAGAGTTACTAGTACAGGTTTGTTTTACTTTCACCACTAAGGTTGTACTTACCTTTTGCAGCATTTTTGAAGTAATCGTTGATACTTGCTTCATTTGCTAAGGAGTGGATGTATGAATCCAGGCAGAGATCTTGTTTTTGATATGTGATACACCATCTAATACTAAGCATGCTCTCAGAAATACAAAAACTTAAGGAAGATTGTGCCAACTGTTCTCCTGCCATCTTGATAACGCAGGGAAAGTGTTAAGGTAAAAACCACATATTTGGAACTGAACTTTACCTAATACAGCTTATTAACTGTTACTTGCACTTTATTAATCTCATTTTTGGTTATTTTCCCCAAAAATAAGCGTAAGAGAAATTAATTA
Organism: Lichenostomus cassidix; assembly: GCF_008360975.1. NCBI lineage: Eukaryota > Metazoa > Chordata > Aves > Passeriformes > Meliphagidae > Lichenostomus > Lichenostomus cassidix. The sequence continues at coordinate 43,349,622 of NC_139479.1, read as the reverse complement.
AAAATTTTTAATGAACATTATAGTTCAAACTGATATGCCTCCTTTATTTGGAATCTGGGCCGAAAGTAGTGCGGTACTACAAAAAAACCAACCAACCAAAAAAAAGAAAAAAACCAACCCAAAACTATAAAAACAAAAAAACCCCGACAAAAACAAACAAACAAACAAACAAACAATAAAAACCCTACTCCAGTTGAGGATTTTTATACTAGCTTTATCTGTGGGCTGTAACTTCCAGTGTGTGAGCCAAGTTAAAGTAGAAGGGGGTTGAAAATGAATCTGCTGCTCGTTCATTGTTTCCTCCAGCTTAATTTTCACTACAGAGTATACAAAAAGTAGGACAAGCTACAAAGCCTGATGTCCTTTCCGTTATGCAAATCATACCCTTTCTACTAGAAAAATAATGATGCAGTCCCTTATAATCATGTTGCTTTCTTCTATTTCTGCTTGCATACTTGGTTGGATTGCTGTTTTCTATCACTTTTCTCTATAATCTTGTCATTTGCGGATTTCTATTAGTTATTACAGGAAACATTTTGAAGACACATATCTTTTAAAGAGGTTTTTTTTGTTTATTAAAAATATGATCCATTTCCTTTGATTTTCACCATGGGTATATAAAGAAAATCTGTTGAACAGAGAGTTGAATCACTGTTTTGTAATTAAGTAGATATATGCTTTTAATTCAGTATGGGACAGGATGTCTGTCAGGAGTGAGACAGTGATTCCAGTTATCACTGTCATATCACCCAGTTATACTCTGTGCATCTGTAGCTGTCATGGGTTACTATGTAAATCTGTTCTGTACATCAGAATGAGCAAGTAGTCGAGGATGTTAAATTACAAACGACTTTCTGGAGGAGTTTTCCAAAGTAGAACCAAGACCGTCAAAGTTCTGAACTAATAAGATTTTATAGACACTAGCATGTGGTTTAAAACAAATGAATTAATGAAACAATTAAGAGAATGTATATATATAGTTATAAAAATTCTACTTAAAATAGTTTGAGATGTAGAATTAGTTTCCCATAAAACTTTATTTCCATTAGGGTTAAAAAATAAGGTGCACTGAACAGAACAACATTTATTGCAACATATTATGAATATTTTCATTGCTATTAGCACATCAAGGATCAATAATGCACTGAAATCAGCTGGGAAATCTTAAAGTACCAATTTGTCTTTAGCAAGCAATGATTTCGGTGTTCACCTGATAAGGCTGCAGGTTTGATAGGAGGGTTTTTTTTTTGTGAAAGGAAATGTAAACTTAAAACAAGCAAAAAACCAAGTAAATAGGAAGGCTTGATCACAGATTGTGTAAGTCTCACAGCTTAGCACAATTGCTTTTAAAATTTAATATACAAGAGACTATCTGTTGTTATTTAATATAAATTATCACCTCTCAAAGAAAACAGAGAAAGGATTGGTTTTCATTATTTTCTCCAGATTTACTGTAAGAATAAGTCTAATTCCTGTGAACTAGCATCTCTTCAGCTTCTGATTGAAAATAGATTGAAATTTTTAGGCAAAATGTCTCTTACACAATACAGGCAACACTCCAAAGCACAACACAACCTAAGTTTGACTGGGGAATGAATGTAGACGTCTTCCAGTTAATGCAATATATGAATTTCTTCACACCATCTGCTCAACCAGCAGCAAAACTTAAGTTGCCGTGTTTCCATGAGTTTCTCAGTCTCAGGCCCACTGCACTTTCTGCATATTTCTAGTTTCAAGATAAATCATCATTAAAAGAACACAAAAACTACAGTTTCAATTTTTTAACTTATCAGCTATTATACATCTAATGATGTTTTACTACCAATTCATAAAAAATAATAATTCTTTAAAGTTTTTGTATTCACTTTAAATTTTGCTGCATGCTATTTAGAATGAGAAGATCCAAAAACTACAATTTCTTTCTCTCTCCTATAATATTTTATGCTCCACCATTTAGCCTTATGATAAAGAATGTTTTTTCCATTAAAGTCGCTGCATCACATACTTGCATATATAAATCAGCTTGGTCATTTATTCCAGCTTCTTCAGAGATTCTATATCACTTCCAGGGCTGAAATCCTTTCCATGGAATAATTTTCCAAAATAATTTTTACATTCTGTACAATATGTATGTGGAATGCAAAAGAAACAGCTTTTCTTTGCTCCATTTTAAATATAGACAACTGAAAAATTAGTACCACAAATTCATAGTTATATAATCTTCCATGCTACAGTATTTTTCTCCATGACTACAGGACTTTGCAGTGTAAGCAGAAAACTTTATTGTTTGTACAGTATGCTTATACAAAGCCAACAGTCATAAGCTTTGCTCTTTTCCATTACAAGAAAATAGCAGCACTGATTAAATGGTACATTTTGAGAGTGCAAGGTTAATCCAGTGGAAACCTATTTTAATGAAAAAAAATGTTCAGGCTTCACATAACAGCTGCAGATGTAACCCTTGAAGTATGAAATTTAGATGGAAACTCAAAATGTAGAAAAGTGCTGGAATATGCAAAAATCACTATTAAATAAATGTTATGACTTATATATAATTAATTTCAGATAATAAATTATTTCTGCTTATTTCTGTGGAAAACTATTTAATATGAAAGTATTTGAGACACAGGGTCAAAAAACAATGACAAATGTGTTATTTAGGATATTTTTTATCACCTTAACTGTATTATATCTGAAAGTCTAAATGCTAGGATCCTTATCTTTTTTTTCTCATGCTTCTCAAATAAGCATATTGATTTAAAGGAATGTTTTTTTTCTGAGGAAGAGGTCTAGGTAATGTAAGAATAATCAATGTAAAGCTAAAAAATTATTTGCACCTTTACATTTATGTTAACAATTGTAGGTGTTTGAAATAAAGTCTAAGAATGATTGAAGGTTGAAGTACAACTACCCTTCCATTTTCCCATGTGGAAGGAAAAGTTCCTTATTCAATAAGATACTTTCCTTGCAGAACATGTAAATTTCCACAGCATACAAGTGGAAGCTCAATTAACTGTTTTGCTCTTTTTTGTGTTTGTTTTTGTACATATTCCAAGATTGTAACTCTTGACATATTTTTGAACCAGTTTATTGATTTAACTCAGATTTTTTTACACTGTGATAGCAAAAAAAACTTTTAAAGAATATGCAGGTATTTCTACCATTAATTCTTTTCTTTGTCTTGAACAGCTGGGATAAAGATGCCTCTTTGGACACATGACACAGAACATTTCATGAAATTATTTAGTTCCTGCCTCTGAAAAATTGTTTGTTTGGCAGTCCATCTAATTGAAAACTTGAATCCTTCTGCCTTCTCACCTGAAAGAAAGTATTACAGCTAAATCTTTGGCCAGCACAGGTCACCATAACTCTATAATCCTTATCTTAAATACTGTCGTTGAAGAACATAATTCTCTTTGTTTAAACTGAAGCAGACATTTTCAGAACAAATTCTTGTTTTAATAACTACTTTTCCCTGCAATTTCTATACATAGAAATGATGACTGTTTGGGTTTGCTGCATATTTTCTACTTTAATCTTTTTTCTCTCATATGTAGTCTGCTTGTTATAGGAATAATATATTATATGACATGATGTCTTGGTCTCTGTATAACCACTTTGTGATGATACACACAGTTTGCTCATCTGCTTGGTCTCCTATAAATTATGAAACATTCAGGGCTGATGCAATTTATGACCACATTCAGGGCTTACAGCAACAGAAAATGACTAAGACACAGTAAGACTAGTTTTGGACCAAATAATGATAAACTACGGGTAGGAGAGGACCAGATATTTTCATAGCTGTAGTAGCTTTTCATTGTGCAGGGAAGATCCCAGGTGAAGATTCTTATTGAAGATTTAAAATGTTATCTGTAAGGAAAAAACTGATAACAGACAGTGATGAAGCATAAGAAGTGTCACTTACTATTTGTAGAGGTTTTTCCAGGCCCAGCATAGAATGTAGATATAGAAATGTATAGAAATAAACCATGATTAAAAAAAAATAACCTTTTCATAATACATTGTTTAAAATAAAAATGAGTTGGAAGTGGTGAGACTGACTTAAAAGGCAAGCAATTTCCTTCTCCTATTGGGCTGGTTGCAAAACATCTGCTAGAAGTCACATAAGGACATTATAGGAGCATGATTTTGTGTTGTTGCATAGTGAGGAAAAGAAAAAAAAGTGATTATTACTGAACTAGAAGTCCTACTTCCAAAGTTTTCATTATTTTAATGTGCCATTATAACATTATGACTCATGCTAGAGTCCTCAAATGGACAAAGCTTTCTTAATTTTTAATTACGTTTTTATCTAGAAAAGGCCTACAAGGAAAGGCAAAACATTTTCAACATTTATTCATCATTATATTAACTGCAAGTTAGTCTGCATTTCTTTCTCAACCTTAAGTTATTCTGAATTTCTTTGTCACCATGTGGAAGTGGAGAATGTGTGTTTGTCATACTTAGCTTAATCTTCATTTCCGATTTATGCAGTCAATTCACAAATAACTACTCTATGTCCACAGCTTATCACTATGAAAAGTAATTCCAATACCACAAACAAGAATTATATTACTGCTCTATGACTCATTGATATAGTGTTTGAAAGTCATCATATATTTCTTTATTTCTACAGTCAGCATGAGCAGTGTTAGCAAAACTGGGAGACAGTACAACAAGGACACAAAAAAAGAGAAACAGAATAAAGTTAGTGAAGTAAAGGGTGTCTGTGTCAAGCACTGCTGGCTGAAGTACTTTAAGGACATGGAGTACCATACCTGTAGAATCTTTGTCAGTGTGACACTGCAACACCAGAGCAGAGCAAGGACTACCTGTGCTACCATTATGATGACACAGACATTTGAAGGACCCTAACTATAATTTTTGAATTATGCTCCATTCTGTGGACAAATCACCCTGTCCGGAGCTCACACAGGACTTAGTGCAGCGTCCTGCTGTTTCATGTGATCATCTAAGATGAAAAGAGAAGATACATGTTTTTGCAATTATTTACATCCTAAAATTGCACAGGATTTAAAGTGATTTTCAATAGACAGAGCACAAAATTCCCTTTAAAGATTATGAAGTTATTGATATATCCACATATATGATATATCCATATATATGGATATATCAATATATATTGATATATATTGATATATCCATATATATGTGTGTGTGTGTGTGTGTGTGTGTGTGTATGTGTGTGTTACCTATCTACACATCTATGTATCTATCTGTCCTAAAAGTGGTTCAAAGTAAAAAAAAAAGCCTCACTAGATCTAGGTAGTGCAATGGAGACTAATAGCATCAGACTTTAATCTTAACTAATTTAAAAAGTAATTTGCTAATCTGGAAAGAGAACACTTGCTTTTAAGTTTAGATTTAAAATTAGGATATGTGAGGATTTACTTGTTTGCATTTTTTATTATTAATTAAATAAAAAAATTAGAAAAAATAATTAAGAGCAATTACGAGATCTTTTCTTTTTAAAGTATTATTTTAAATAAACAGTTATTGATCATTGCTGTATTTGGGTACTGCCCAGTGTCTCAGATCATGAATTTATGCTAAATTTTGCTTAAGCATGCAATATAAAAGGAGTGAAATTTCTTAACTATAAACAACATTAAAGCTGAGAAATAAATAATTAAATGCAGTTCTAATTCAACATTTGATTCTGGTCATTCCTCTCAAAATAACAGGATTCCAAATTATGGTCACAGCTAATCAGCATAGCTTCAATGGTATTTTAGTAAAATATTAAATGCTGAAGGAAGTTATATGTAGCAGCTGGTGTTTGAAGAATAAATTATTACCCATTTGCTAGTAGCTCTTCTCAATGGCACCAGTAGCTCTTACATTATCATGTGTGGTAAACATTTAATACATTTATGGTGTGTGGACCTAGTCTGGATGCCAGGTGCCCAAGAAGCCTGTCCATCAGTCCTCTTCAACTGCACAGGGAAGAAAAAATCATAATGGAAGGTTTGTGCACAGGGTAGTGAGAAATAAAATCAAACCTTAAAATACCTTCCCTCCATCCCTCCCTTCTTCCTGGGCTTAATTTTACTCCTGTGATCTCTACCTCCTCCCTGCACAGTGGACAGGGAAATGGGGAAAGGGATTTGTGTTTGACACATTGGGTCTACTACTCCTTCCTCCTCAAGGGAAGGACTCCTCACAGTCTTCCTCTGCTCCACCATAAGGTTCCTCCCACCGGAGAGAGTCCTCCATTAACTTCTTCAGTGTAAGCCCTTCACACAAGATGCAGTTCTTCATGAACTTCTCCATCGGGGGTCCCTTCCATGGGGTGCAGTCCTGCAGGAACAGACTGCTCCAGCATGAGTCCCCAGTGAGGTCATAAGTCCTGCCAGGAAATCCATTCCAGCATGGGATCCTCTCTCCAAGGAGACATAGCCCTGCCTGGAGCCCTCTCCAGCACAGCCTTCCCATGGGGTCACATCAGTCCTCTGTATTTTTTGTGTATCTACCTGCTGTACCATGAAACTCCATGGGCTACAGGGGCACAGCTGCCTCACCATGGTCTGTAATATTGACTGCAGCAGAAGCTCTTCTCCGATGCCTGGAGTACCTCTTCCACACCCTTCTTCACTGACCTTGGTGTCTAGAGAGTTTCTTACTCCTTTCTTTTGGCTGCTGTTGCACAGCAGTTTTTTCCTCTTTTAAAATATGTTATTACAGAGAGAAAATGAAGATGTTATTTTTGTGATCCTACTCATGCATAAAACCAACGGTTTCATTTGGTCATCAACTTTATTTAAAGCCAATCCATATAGTTACAGAACATTTTAAATTTACCAGGAAATAAATAACTTCCATATGAAACTTGTTTCTAAGTTTACAAGCCTTTTCTCTTTTCATTTCTCTTTGCTAAAATTATGGGAAGTGATTCTTACAAGTTTGGATTTTCATCATTTTGATATTGATTGCATTTCCCTTTCCTTTTCCTTTTTATCCTTCTTTAAATACTTTTTTTTCTGCCTCTATTTTAAGGAAAACTACTTTTTATTTAAATTGGTAAGGATAATTTCATCCTGCATAACTTTAATTGATTTGTCATGTTGTCAACAGTTATCCACCAATTTTTTTCTTTTTTTTTAACTGGAATAGCATTTTTCTCCTGCATTGAACAGTGCATTATAAAGTTGCAGTCCTGCCATCAATACTCCTGCAAATATTTCTTAGAAAATCTGTTTATTTTGACAGTCTATGTCTACATTGCCAAATAAAAGAATATTAGAGTTTATTAGCTGACCTGCAGACTAGCTTTCACAGGCTGGTTTCTCTTGACCCTGCTGAGGCTCTAGTGAAGAAAAGCCATGTCATATTTTTTCTCAGTCCCTGATCTCCTCTTCCTCTCAATTGTGCACCTCTTTCCTTGAGGTGCTTTTATTTCTGTGTGTCCAAACCATAGCCAAGGGAAAAGCCAACAATTAAAGAGCATGGATGAACAGGAACCTCATCCTCTGAGTTGTTCCTGGTCTTTTAATATTTGGCAGTGCAGTAATTACTTGGCAGTGTAGATAGACCTGGTGGGACTCTTTTACTGACAGCTCTGAAGGGTCAGTGTCTATATCTGTCCTCCCTGAAGAGGAAAATAAATGGAGTACATATTCTGGAGCCATGTGTGCCCCAGTGTTTCAGACAGTCATCCTTCCTGTCTGTTCCTCTGCAATCCAGCCTTCATTCAACCAATCCCACCAAGAAGATGAGAGCTCTGGGATGTTTCATTTAAAGCCAAATAAAAGCAGATTACTTTAAGCTGCATTAGATCAATTTTTTCGCATTTGATAAATTGATTTTTTCAGCTATTGAGATATAAAATATTTATGATTGCAAAACGTTATTTAAAGTCTTAATAATTTAGCTACAATTTAGCTGAATTAGGTAGTTCAGCACACAAAAAGGAAAAACACACTATTACCTGTGTGAAGGCAAAAGCATTTCACATAAAGTGGTTAGTTAAAAAAACACTTGCAATTTCATAACATTTTTCAACAAAAGGCTTTGTAGTGTATTCTCTGTCAAATGAATAGCTACCAAAGTAAAATAATTTACTCAGCAAATTTCATGCGCTCTTTAGTGCTAAATAGACACTGTATGGTTGTAGGCTATTTTCCATCAACACAGTTTGTATTCCAAGTGACAACTTTTAGTTTTTATTAAGATGTCATGTTTAATTTTTAAAGTATTTGACAACTTTGACATTAACATGTACTGGAAAGGATATGAAACATGATTCTTGTCCACTTACAGGACACTTGACTCAGACCATAGACAGTGTCAGATGAATCAGAAAGAAAATGAAACTGATATTTTTGGTGGTGTGGTCATTCCTTTTTCCTTTCCTTTCCTTTCCTTTCCTTTCCTTTCCTTTCCTTTCCTTTCCTTTCCTTTCCTTTCCTTTCCTTTCCTTTCCTTTCCTTTCCTTTCCTTTCCTTTCCTTTCCTTTCCTTTTCATGGAATAACTGTGTGCTTGGAGAGATGCCATATCATTTCACTAAGCAGTTGCTTGTACTACTACTCCTAAAAACATTGTGACAGCTATATACAGGAGAAAATATTTTGAAAAGTTTTAATGAAAGCATAAGCTGAAGTTGAAGTTTAAATACTTTCTTCAAACTTTTTAAGCACAGCTAATAAAAGCATTACTCTGTAAATTTGGAGAAAACATTTGCAGTTCAAAAGAAAGACAAAGGATAGAAATACATACATATGACAAATTACAGAAAAATATATTTCTTGAAGATTTTTCCATTTTAGTTTTTTTATATCAAAATCTGTCTTTTCAGCACGTTTTCATCATGTTCCCACTTTCTGATAATTTCCTTCATAATTCACAGAACTTTTCTCCCCTCAGTTTATCTTCTCTGAAGTTACTTTCTGAAGTTCAGCTTCCTGAAAGTCCTCTTATGTACCCGGCTCGTTTTCACTTTGCTGCTGTCCTGCACCCATAAAAGTATATCTTAGTCATCAGTTCACCACTTTTGTCATAAGACTCCTAGTGACACATTCTAGATGATTTGTTTTCAAGCCAAATTGTCAGGTCGAAAGGACTGGCAGCAGGGAGGCTGTTCATTTGCAGAGCACATGCCAGGTGTAGTGAGCTTCCAGCAGCCGGGAAGCAAAGAAAGTTGGATTCACTCCAGGCAAAAATTCTGTCCTACTTTTTCTGCCAGTTGCTGGACATCAGTTGGTCTGACTCTACAAAAAGAGACTTTAAAAAAAAAAAGCAACTAAATGCCACCTATCACCTCTGGGTCCCCAGAACAGTCAGAAGTGAGCTGAAACTCAGAAGATTCTGTTCTCTTGCGTACTGTATTTTTTTGCATGTGTTGGAAGGTAGAGCACTAAATTTTAAGCAATTGAAGAAATAACCTTTCAGTTGTGCCTTTTATATTCAGTGGAGTGAGATGTACACTCCATAGGACAATTTATCTGTAGAGCTAGGTAGGTAACTAGGATAGATCAGACTGAATTTCCACTTGATGCCTGATGGGTTTTTTGTCCTTTTCCATTATACTTTTATACGCTTTTTATATATCCTTTTACCCTTCCCCATTCCTGTACTTTTTACTCCCTGTGTCTTAACCCTACATGTTTATAACCCTTGTACCCTTGCCCTGCTCAGAATTCTTTGGAGAAGATGAAACAATCTCCACAATCTCAAGAGCATGAGGTACCAACCTTGAACAGAGCCCCATCACTGAGACATGTTTTTGTAAACTAAGTTGTAACCTTTTTGGGGGGAGGTAATTTTAATAAGGGGGCAATTACTTCATTTGTTAGACTTCTTATTGGAGACTTTTAGATAGGTATGCTAATCTAGGCTGTCCATAAATTGTATATGGGGGATATCATTGCTCTCTCGGTCGTCGGTGTGCATCTGGGATCCTATTAAACCAAGGTAATACCCTTTTCCTATGCTGCGTGTCTGCGTCTCAAATTTTTTACCAGTGATTTAAGGCATCACACTAAGGATGCGTATTTTGCTCAATTGAATATAAAAGAAGACAAAGGCAGGAGCATCAAATATTGATTGTTCATCTCTTAGAATCAAGACATGTTGCAACTGAATACAGATATATGTATCAGTTAAGGAATTAGAGTACACTGTGATAGAAATGTTTAGATGACTGATAATTCAGTCCAATTTCCAGCTTCAAAACAACGCTGCTTGGACTATCGTTGGCAACAGGCATCACTCATTACCAATTGATATTACTGTCTGTTTGAAGCAGACATTCTTTGATGATCATCATCTAGGAGCACACAGTACTATGGAGTGGCTCTTGTGTAGTTCCTGTTGATGGCTATGGACCTTGCCATGAATTTAGTCACTGTGCTGGTTTTGTCAAGGTAGAGTAAATTTTCTTCACAGTAGTCAGTGTGGGGTTATGTTTTGGATTTGTCCTGAGCACAGCATTGGTAACACACCCAAGTTTTAATGATTGCTGAGCAGTGATTGAACAGAGTCAAGGCCTTTTCTGCTTTTCACAGCACTCTACCAACAAATGGCCTGGGGGTGCACAAGAACTTGGAAAGGTACAGATGGGACAGCTGATCCCAACCATCCAAAGTGATGTCATGCTCCGAGTAAAAAGATGGGGAAAGGAAGAGGAAGGTAGGAATAATTGGAGTGATGACATTAGTCCACCCAGATGACCCACACATATGATAGAGCCCTGCTTTCCTGGAGATGACTGAAAAATGGTGAGGAGTGAATGAATTCTTTGTTTTGCTTTGCTTGCATTTTTGTGATCCTACTCATGCATAAAACCAACAGTTTCATTTGGTCATCAATTTTATTTAAAGTTTGAATTCCTTTTCTTGCTTTGCTCACATTTTTGTGATCCTACTCATGCATAAAACCAACAGTTTCATTTGGTCATCAACTTTATGTAAAGCCAGTCTATATAGTTACAGAGCATTTTAAATTTACCAGGAAATAACTTTCATATGAAACTTGTTTCTAAGTTTTCAAGCATGTGTGTGGTTTTGCTTTACCTATTAAACTTCCTCTTTCTTAATCCACAAGTTTTCTCACTTCTATCCTTCCCATTCTCTCCCCCATCCCAGAAGGAGAGAGTGAGTGGTGCTGAGTTGACATTTGGGATTAAACTATGAGAGCTCCCAAATACAAATTGGCCAGATGTGAGAATTCTTTGATGAGGAAAAAAAATAATAAAAAAAGAAGAAATGAGGTGATCAAACTCTTCCCATCATTCTCATCACTGTTTTTTATGCTTCTTCACTTGAAGAAAGGGGGAAATCTTATTGCTTCCTAACATAGTTCAGCTTATTTTTGAGACTAAGAAGTGTTCAGAATTTGTCATGCATATTTCCTAGTTCTTCTGCATCTCTTGCTTCTATCTTGCAAGTTTTACTGTTTGTACATTTTCTCATTTTGAGCAATTCTACCATGAGTTTTGTTTTGCTTCTTTGCCTTTATATGTTTCTTAAATACTTAAGTTTAACTATGTTGCAAAATGTCAATGCATTTCTCCTGGATATTCTAATTTGGTGTGCTTATATTGGAGTCCAGGGCAAGTAAACACTATTTATGCTTTGCTCAGTTTGTGGTGTGTTCTGTTTCCTCTACTTTGGCTACTAACCTGAAGCAAATCTGCTTTCTTCTCCAAATATGACAGTGAACCATAAAATCTGAGAACAAAGTGTTTCACTGTTATTATTTTAGGGATTAATATATCTAGATGTGCAAACAAATCTACCCCTGTGAAAAGAAACAAACGAAAGTAAATTCTTCTTTGAGTATAGATTCTGTTTCCACTCTTTCTAGATAGCTTGATTTGTAACCCATGATACACAGACAAATGAATTAAGACTGCATGCAACATCCACTTTCAAGTTAAAATCATTACCATTTGTTTCCTTTCTCTGGGTAGATCAGTCCCTCTAGCAATCAATACCAGTTTTCCAGCAAAGGTATTTTTTAACCCTTATAGAGAGTTTTAAATGCCCTTTCAGCTTGTCATTAGTTTGTCTGTTGTCACTTGATATGTGTCAGGTAACACTATTCATAGATTAAGCATTCCAATAGCATCAGTTAGTCAGGGCACTGTGCCATATAACCTATACTGTGCCTTGCAGAGGGTTCCAGGCAGAACTTGCATAGACTGTTCAAGGTATAGCAGAATCTTATTGTTTTGATATTGCTCTAGCCCCTGTGGTTCAAGAATTTTAGCTGATAGCAGGAAACCAGCTTTTTCACATCTCCTGTGGAGTTCTGCTCAATGGTCTGGCAAGAGAGAGTAGCATTTCCAATAGATTTCCCTGAAAATATTTGATGCTGACAACTTGCCTTTAGCTGTCAAACTGTAAAACTGCCTCCACCTAAGTGACTGACCAGGCAAATACGTTTGCGTTTCTATTTATGAAAGGGCAGGCTTTAAAATAACAAATGTAGTTTTTCTCTGTCTAGACATAGCCACAGGAAGCATGAGATATGACAAAAAATTATTCAGCATGTGTCACTACTCCAACAGATGTACAGGTGCACTTGGCAAGAGCCTTTTAGTGAAAGTCACAGTGAAACCACACACAATTTCATCAGCACCTGCTCTTTTGGTGAACACCTGTGAACTGCTGGCATGTATCTGGAAGAAATGGTGAAGAACATAGATAATCATCCTGAGCTCTGTGAACACTTCCGTCTTTTTAGAATTTCATCACATTTGCACCAAATGAATTTGACAACCTCCATGCTTTTAGAATAAGAAGCATATTGCATGTCCAGCGGACGTTTTTACACTTATGTGTGGTAAATTAAGTAAGAGTGAAAACATGATGAGTAAAGGAAGCCACATTTTAGAAAGAGGAAAAGTAAACATTTCTGTAGATCTTGAGCCATCTACATTTTTAGAATACTGGAAGTCTTCATGGAGATGGGCTTTTGTGACTCAGGTGAAGATGCAAATTTTGGCCTCATGCTGACTTCCTTTTATAATCTTTCGCATTAGTCTAATATTTCTTGTTTTATCACTCTCTTCTTTGGGGGAAGGAGGCAAATAACTTTTCAAAAAAAAGTTTCATAGTATTTGGAAAAAAAACAAACAACTAACTGAATTCCTCACTGAACAAGGATTAGGAAAAAAACACAGTGAAAATTTGTACAAGAAATTCACATAACCTAATTTATGACCTTCAGAAGTATTTGATTTATGCTACTTCTACAGATTGTCTCAGGATGGGCTTAACTGTCTTTAGGAGGAATTTCCCTTAAGAAGTAAGAAAATCAACATTTCTATCTTAAAGCAGAGATATTACTTTCAAATCCTTAAAGTTACATATTATTAATTACACCCTGGAGGTTTCTTCTCAGTACTTTTAATGCTGTATGTACTTTTTCAGAGCAGCTCAAGATGAGGGAATTGTGCCCAACAGGCTACTCTATATAATTTTATTGGATGTCAGCATTTCCAAAGGAGCCATCCATAAAAAAAATCCAGCAAGTTTGTTCTAATCAATGCATTGCACCACTCTCTAGGTTCACTTCTTTTATGAAATCCTAGGGGGAAAATGTTACTTTGAGAAAAAAGAATGATTCCCAGTAGAGATGTTTGATTAACACCTTTGTATAGTGTTAAATTAAGTCAAGACTTTGATTGCTCTAGTTTGGAAACAGAAAGTAATGCAACAAATTCATAATTTTGTGCATGTTTATCTGAATTAAGTTAATAAAAATTCAAATCAATATAATATAAAAAGAAAAATTTTCAGGGTGGGATTTGAATAACACATTTGATATTAGTTAAAGCAAAAGCATTTTTATTAGTATTCAAAAAAACCCCACAACAAAATAACAAACAAATGCCACAAATTAACAGCAACAACAATCACAAAAATGAGAGCCAAACAACCTTATTGCTTTCCCAATATAAATTTGCTGTATGATAAAAAATTTTCCTAGCCATCTCCAAAAATTATTCCCAGTTTAATTAAAACAGTTTAATATATGATTTTATTGTTATTTATTTTTTATTTTATTGCTATTTAATATTTTTAAATAATTCTCTCATTATATATTTTAAAAAATTATATAGTGGAGTGGATGTTTGAAACAATGTGGGGGTTTTCTTAAGAAAACCTAGGTGTAGATTAGGCGGTTTTAAAATACCTCTAAATACTTAAAATAATTTAAATATTTTAAGTATTTGAAGTCTATTCTCTCATTTTTACCCCATTTTTATTTTTTCATTCATTTCCTCAATTTCTCTAAATCTATCACTAATGATATAATTTATCAAACTTGTGTATTCTAAGTTTGTGTCAGATATTCAATTTCTCATTATATTCCCTTTTAAATTTTCCCAATTTTCTTCTTAAATATCTTTCTAGTCTGTGAAGATATTCCACACACCTAAATCAAGCTTTCTAACCAGGGCACTTTTCTGAAAATTCAGCTTATTACTGGAGTAATTCATGTACTGATACTGAGAAATGGATATTTTCTGCTCTTCAACAATTTCTTATTCCCTAAGACTGAATGTTCTTCTCAGCTGATTCTTTTCTGCATACTTCTCTTCCTTTTACTCTATACTTGTCTCTATTACCTCCTTTGCTTTTCTCTAATTTTGTCTATTTTCGCTTTGTTATCTCACATTTCTTGTATCTTACAATATTCCTGCTTTATCTTAAATCTTTTATTTCTGTTCCTCTAGTGAGGTCTTTTTTTCAAAGAAACAGTAAGGACTTTGCTATTTCAGACTTAGCTTCCAAACAAGCAAATTTGGTGGGTGAAGTCAGAACTCTCCCTTCTCGTTCCTGGTGATAAAATTTCCTCTTTCCACTAGCCACAAAGGCTGGAGTGAAAGTGGAGGATTTTTTCTGCTCTATTGTTGCTAATAATAAAGGCTTTTCAGAAAGAAAGCAAACACTATCGAGAAGTTCCTAAAGCACTCTTATTCAATTAATGAGTTGCTGCAGGACTGAATATAGGAGATGAAAATAGAGGTGAAGTACTCGCTGTCCTAAACAGTGATTCTCACCCATTCTCTTATGTAACATATGCTATATTTTTAAGACTAATGGCTTAAACATGCATCTTCAAAACAATTGCTTTTTCTAGTTTTTTTGTTGTAATATTTCATTGTTTTATTAAATAAAAGTCAATCACATAATATGAAGCTAAGTCCTTTATTATGTTTTGCAAAGAGATGACTAGAGCCTGTTATAAATTTTAGCTAAGAGAACAGACCATGAGAAACTTCTAGATGTGACATTAGAAACTTCTGGATATTGTAAATAACAGAGCAAGAAACTGGCAAAAAATGCTGTGAGACATGAAGAGATAACAATATGCAAGATATGAGGGACAACGTGCAAGAGATGGCTAAGCTTTGAGGAGAGCATTGGAGGCCTGTTGAGGAAAAGAGTCTTACAGATTCTTTACAGAGGGTGATGTTAGCAATTGTACTAAATTTTCTGCTTACACGCATGTTCTGACTAATATTTTCATTATCAGTCATGATAGGGGCAAGGGGAGCTGGAACTACATGACCTTTAAGGTCCCTTCCAACCCAAGACATTCTATGATTTTATTATAAGCAGATATATGAGTTAGGATGAGGAGTCTACTGAAATTAGTCTTAATGTGAGAGAAGCTAAACTGACTTGCATAAGATCTGGAACATGATGAAGGGAGGTGGGACAGAAACCTGACAAAACCCTGTTCTCTCAGACATGGGCTTCAACAGTGTTTCATCAGGCAGGACATAGATGCAAAAATGACCTTAGGATTTCCACTGATGAATGCATCTAAAAAGAGGAATAACAAGCTTTTTCCCCTAGAGGGGAAATGATTCCTCATTGCTTAGTTAGTTGGCACCATCTCAATTGATGAAAAGGCACTTTTGGCAGCCTATATGGGGATTATGTTTTCATCCCTCTGGCTGAAATGAAAGTAATGATGAGAAAAGAAATCAGAATCAGCAGTGACAAAGCTCAAGAAACGTTGAGATAAAAAAAGCAGCAGCACTTACTTATCCACCAGGACAAGTTTCAGCCTCACATCAGGAGTAGACTAAATCTGAAATGACTGAAAAAGGCCACTAATGTAACAGAAATTAGTAAATGCAAAAAGCCAATGTGTTCCTTTGGTGCTTCCTTGATGGTTCTTGAAATTTTAAAAAGTTTTAAGATGTCTATTCTCACACCATTAATAACATTCTCGAATTTACATATTTCTCCACATGGAAATCAACAGAAGCCCAGACACAGAATTGTAGAATCACAGCATCCTAGAGTCATTTGGGTTGGAAGGGACCTTCAGAGATGATCCAGTCCAATCCCCTGCTAGGAGCACAGATATTTTTCCCTGGGTCCAGTTGCTCAAAGCCCCATCCAACCTGATCTTGAAAACTGAGAATGAAGGGTCATCCACAGCTTCTCTGGGATACCTGTTCCAGTGTCTCATCACCCTCACCATAAAAAATTTCTTTCCCTTGCCCAATCTAAATCTACTATCCCTCAGTTTAAAGACATTTCCCCATCACTCCTGTTACTCACTATAAGCTATAGTCAAAATCCTACCAAATGCCATACAGAAATCCAGGTAAATAACATCTGCAGCTCTTACCTTCTCAACTGATGTAGTCTGTCCATTGTAGAAGGCCACTGGGTTATCCAGGTATAATTTGTCCTTGGTAAAACCATGATGTCTTTTCTTCCCTGTCTTCCATATGCCTTGATGTGTCTTCCAGGACAATCTATCTATTCCATGATCTTGCTGGGCACAGAAGTGAGGCTGACTAATCAGCACTTTCCAGTTTGTCCTTATTACCCTTTTTAAAAATGGGTACAGTATTCTTTTTTTCCAGTCGCCAAGGACTTTTGCTGACTGCCATGACTTTTCAAATATGATGGAAAGCAGCTGAGTGACTGCGTCAGCCAATTACCTCAAGACACTAGAATGCTTCTCATTGGGTCACACAGACTTGTGTAAGTTCAAGTTCCTCAAGTGAACTCTAACTTGATCTTTTCTCATGATGGGAGGAATGTTTTTCTCCTAATCCTTATCTTGAAGTTCAGGGACTCGAGAAATGTGACAGGTCTTGTCCTATATTTAGAGTTTAATGACAATGAAAGTTGATGATTTTTTTTTTCCATTTCTAGTTATAAAGTTATTCAGTTTGTTCATATTATTAATACCTATGATTATTCAGCCAATTAAAAAAAAAAACAAAAAACCCAAAAAGAGTAGATGGTAAAATACTTTTTAAAAAAATAAATACATAATTTCTAAAAAGTTTTGATATTCTGTATGCTAAAAGTCTTTGTTGCATTTATAAAACTGTATGTTATTTTCTTTTTATATGAACTGTATTTGTTCAGTTGCTGCTGCAGTAACTGAATTCTAACTCACCATAGAAGAATTTTCCACATCTATTTTTCCATATTTCCAAATGTGTCCTGTCTTATGCCAGCTATTTCTTTTCCTTGCTTGCCTTGCCTTGCTTTGCCCCACCTTTCCTCACCTCACCTCATAACACCTTGCCCATAAAAACTCAAACCCTTTAGTGAACAACATTTCCTGCTTATCTTCTGTCATCAAACTCATTCAAGTGTTGGTTGATGTAACTTGGCACACATATATGTCAGTGTTCCATCTTCCTCTTTCTTCGTTTTCCCAAAAGAAAAATTTTCACATAAAATGTTTAATCTGTTTGTGTGCTTTTCTCTAGGAGGGACAAAGACATACAAAGATGTTTCATCACAAGAGTACTGTTTTTTGGGGGTTTTATTTTGTTTTTGAGAAAATGGATCATATTTTCATGTTTGCAATGAATCATAAGTACTTTAATATCTACACAGAAAAAGAGATTGGGGTTTTTTTGGTTGGTTGGTTTGTTTGTTCGTTTTTTAATTAGTTTAGGGTTTAGGTTTTTTCTTTTTTTTTCTTTTTTTTTTTTTTTTTTTGCTTTATTCATGAAATTCACAGTCTTTTCAAAGCAAATTAAAAATAGAAAAACAGTTTTGACCCAAGACTGACGGGAAGAAAAATGATAAGAGATCACCTATTTACCTATTTAACAAATGTTCGTATCACCCATTTTGACAATCAAAATGTCACATTTTTTCTAGAAAATGTGTTCCCGTTTTCAGCTATTCCTAAATTTAGAATAGTTTTCAGTTTGTATGTTTGGGCTTGGGTATTTTTTACTTTTTGTTTCTCCTTAAATCTACCTACAGGCTTCTATTTTTTTTTTCTTTTTCCTTTTTTGCTAAACCTTATATTATCTACTACCTAGAACCCAACTGGTTTTTACACCCAGTAAAAAAAGTAAAAAAATCAAACCAACCAAACAAAAACCCCAAAACAAAATGAAACCAAAACAAATAAACAAACATAAGAAAAACAGAAAACAACCACTTCTAGAGAACCTTTGAGAAGCAAAGAAAATACACTGGCCTTTATGAATGAAATAGTCATTCCAGGATGTGGTCTCAAGAGCAGTCAGTACAAGTTTTAGTATCAAAATGCTCATTGACATTTATGACTCTAGGAATACCACTGTTGCAAGCTGTGAAAGTTTTGTGAAAACCAAAAATCTTTTCAAAAAGAAAAAAACAAATGAAGCAAGAAGATAATGCAAGAAAATAATTATTTTATAAATAGATGCAAACAAGACCTTTTACTATTTATCTGGGATGTTTTCATGAAATTTGATAAGCTGGCTTCAGAAGGAAAACAAATCAGGGATGAACAGTGTTGGTAGGACTCTGAAAGCATCAATGAACTGAAAAAGCAATTAATAGACTTTCTTGTTTGAAGAGGACACTCCCTTTTCCTCCAGCATCACTCCACCTGCAATATATTAACAGGATTCTGTACAATGATGTTAAGCTCTTTTTGCTCATAGGCTTTGATAGCATTGTGCACATGCTCTGACTTAGCAGATGGTAATTAATTCTAATCTTCTATTCTGTGGAAGAATACAAGTGAAGATTTGCCTTGAGGTTGTCCCTGCAACATTTCATTGGCTGACCTCTCAGCCATTCAATGTATTTTAACAAGTGACAGAATAGAGTTTCAGGCAATCTCTCTCCTGATATGTGTTCCAGATGCCTGGACAAGAATAGACATGCCTGCAGGATCATTGTTTAGATGTTTGGTATTTGACAATATTCTAAAATATTAGTGTTTCAAAGCTTATCCTACTATTTATTACCACCAAGGGCATGAAGAAAATATAAACTAAGATGATTGATGCAGTGGCCGAAGACTGTTCAAATTTTGTAGCTGAAGAATGATGATTAAAACTGGGCCATGACAGATTTTAAATCAAAAAGGGATTTTATTAGAACTTTAAGTATATACATAAGAAAGAGCACTCATATTTATGTTTTGCCCCTTAAATGTGAATAAGTGTTGTTAAGGTAGCTACCCAATAGAGAGCATTTCAGTATACATCCCCTGTCAGACAGGACGTCTTAAATGGAAGAAAGAAATCAGAATGGTATCTTCTTGGGTCTTGTAATTTTTCCTTGATTTCAGAATGTAAGTGGAGACTTTCACGTGTAGCACAGACTCTTTCCCCCCCCCCATATTCTACCTTTTCCTCCTCCAAATGCACACAGCCAATTTATTTCCCAAGAAAAGCATTTTCAGAGGAATAAAATTTATTTTATATTCAAATATGTTTTTCCTTGGTTTTGTTTGTTCTTTTTAAGCATGAACAAATATGCGAGATACCACTTCTCCCCTTCTGTTTAAAAAGTATTATTATGTCTTTCTGAACAGTCTATTGACACAAATGTCTTTGTGCTGAAATTGGAAGCTTCAAGGCAAAATGCTGTTTGCCTTGAGGAGAGTGATAAGACACTTTAACAGATAATTCCAAATACATAGAGTAGGACTTCTCCTTTGCACGTAGAAAAAATTCTTTAAGGCTTTATTGGTCTGAGTACCTTCATTCTTTGTAAACTTTTTCTTTCCCTTGTCTGTGCATGTATTTAACATTAATACTTATGACTAATTTTATGCCCATGATTTCTGAAAAATGCAATAGCAAGGGCTTATTTTCTGTTGATTTCTTTTATGATTTGAGATGCTTGATCAATGGGGCAAGTGCCTCAAAAGCATCTGACCATGAAAGACCCATATTTAGGTCTAACCCAAAGAACAAACAATATATAAACATAAAATTCAATGGTTTATTGTAAGGTTATGTTTTTATACAAAACATAACCTTTGTGCTTTATACAGATGTGTATTTTGTTGTGGGTATTTGATGGGAAATTTAAATTGACAGTTATGAAGATGCTAAACATGAAAAAAATAATTCTAGAATATTTATTGCCACTGAAGTGAAGAAAAATCTCTTTCAAGATCAAGACATTTTCTCCAGTTTCCTTCAATAAAGAAAGAGGTGTGTAGGATCCAATAACAACCTAAATGATCCACTGATAGCTTTACCAGCTAGGAAGTCCTGACTACAATGTGCACGTAGGGTCAATGAATTCAACAGTGCATAGATGACTGAATGGGCTCACAATAAATCTGATAATCAATCAACTGCACCGACAGAACAAAAATTATTTTTTGAGTGTGCTTTGATTGTGCAGATCATCCTACACTGGATGTTGGTTTTCAGACAGATTCTGAGCCAGAAGGGTCCATGCTTTAACTTAAAAATAAATGGGTTTCTTTCACCTTCAGTGCTGCAAGAAAAAAATCCCAAATCTCTAAAATTCATCTTTGTAAAAAATAAATATTATTGCATTCCAAAGATCTTTAATGCAAGTGTACTATTAATGGGAGGAAGATTAATACATCCTAGTTATGACAAAATGTTATGTCGTGATTCATATAACCTTCTCTTTTTTCTTGAATATTTACAATACTAGGTCTTACATGGGATTTATATTAGAAAATATTGTGTAATTTAATACATATTTCCTGATTATCTTTAAAGTTGGATTAAATAAAGCACAGATGATAATAATAATAAGGAAAAGCAATATATTAAGTAAGAAGCCCTAATGTAGGTTTCTATATTCTGGTTTATTTATGATCTCCTTGTGCAGGATCTTTTTTTAGTCAATGAGCTCAATTAATCTATCTTAATATTGATGGCTATTTTTGATACTCTGGGGTTTCTGCAGCATTAACACAAAACTGGCAGACATTACAAAGGACCTCTGGGAGAGTTGTATTCTAAAGTGGCAGATGGAGGACAGAAGAACACTTAAGCCTGTAAAAAGACACCAGACATCTTTGTCCAGGCAATTTATTTTTCTACCAGTCAAGAGATTCAAGAGACTTCAGACATTTGGTCAACCGAACAAACATAGTTGTCTGTAGCCACAGTGTTTCTTAAAAGATATATATACTTTCTGGTACCTTCATCTGTAGTTGAAGGTAAAAAAGAGATCTTGTCAACTGTATTAGTAATAATAAATTCTAAATATTCAATTTGCCTTTCTGTAAAGATAGAACTTTCCTGCTGCATATGTACTAACTCCTCATAAGAAAGGATATAGCTGAGAAAAATAATCAAATTTATTTTAAAGTTTCCACTATAGAAGATAATTTAAAATCACTGCAAATTTCCTTGATGGCTAGTTACTCTCACTCTCAGAAAGTCTGTTTGGTTTTCCAGTCTTTATAACTTCCTTTACCATTTCTTGCTTTTCCGCTATACTATACAGGTGTCTAATTTCAAATTTTTTTCCTTGTGTAGATACTCATAGTCTGTGATTTATTCAGCCATTTAGCCTAACTCACAATAAACTAGATCTATGCAGAGCTTGAATTGCTCACAGTAAGGCATGCTTTCTGATCCTCTAAAGATTTTATTGTCTTGTCAAGTTTTTTTTGTTTGTTTTTACATTTTGGTACTCTTGAAATGGTTCCTTTAAGAACCCATAAGGATTCTTTTGAAGGATTTAAATCAGAACTGGACAGACCATAGTCACCACAACACTAGTTGTTGAAATAATACATTTTAATTTAGTATCTCTGTGATATTATTGTATTTCCTATCTGGTTCTAGATAATCCCTGTAAAAATACTTAGATTGGTCACTTTCTAATTTTTGTTTCTCTAGGTATTTTAATTCTGCCTTTGGTTTCTGTAGAAATTCCACAGATATAATCAAAGTCTGTGTTTACAGAAAAATTAATATTGCGTCATTCACCAGTAACAGAAGATCTAAATTAGGACCTCTGACGTCTTCTGGCTTAAAGGAATGGCTTTCATTCTGCTCTGTGAATGAGATTAAGTTAGAAAACGTGGTCCTTTCTTCCACAGATTCACTCAATATAATAGCAATTAAATATGCACCTAAATCTGTTGAAATGTCATCACACAGTGACATTAAACAATTTTCTTCTTCAGTTAGACAAACACTTCATAAGTTTTCCATAATATATTGATTGCTTTTCAGTGGGATGTCATATCTTTTCATAGTAATCAGCTCTGACCTACTTGTCATGAAGAAAGCATCTCCATAGATGGTTACCATAGTAAAATAGCAGATATTAACATGGAAGATCAATTTTAAACTTCAATCTGACATCTTAGAAGACTACAGCAAGGAATATTAAAGCCTAAAGAATGCATGCTCAATTACTTTTAAATTTATTTCCCTCTGACAACCCCTAGATCATATCAATGTTGCCCCATCTGACTTTCACATTGTGAAAGTCAAGTCAAATATTCAAAATATTTATTCCAGCAATTAATTTAGGAAAGCCTTGCAGATGGATTCTCATCTTTGATGCTTTCTATTGTGTCCAGATCTCATAATGAGAGAGATTACATGAATAATATTTAAGCCATACAATGTCTGACATTTTAAGACATATGAATGTTAACACTTTTTCTAAGTATGTATTTCAGACAAGGATATCCTATAGTCAAAAAGAAAAACCAGAAATAACAAAAAAAAGTAAGTTTGGGGGGTTTTTGTGTTTTGTGTGGACCAAGGCTGCACAGCTATTTGTGTATCTCATCCCTCATAAAAATGTATACGTGTAGCAGAGACTACAGAGAAAACTCAGTAGGCAGTGCACAGAGCTTCAGAAAGCAAAACTTATAAAAACAGGAAGCCAGATCTATAAATAGTACTATAAAAGATGAAGATCTGACCTTATATGTCTGAGAGATAGATTAATTAATAGAAGAATATTTACTTTGATTATCCAGGCAAGTTATTTTGGACAAAAAAAAAGGCGGCTACTGTTTGTAAATATCTTTTGCCTGTAGTTAGGCATACTTGTGTGGTCTTCACATATTGTGTGAAATTATTGTTTCATTTAATCATAGAATCGTAGACTGATTTGGGAAGGGACCTTAAAGATCATCTGTTTCCAAACCCCTTCCACAGGCAGGGATGCCACCCTTTAGACCAGGTGGCTCAAAGCCCTGTACAACCTGACCTTGAACACTTTAAAGGGCTGAGGCATCCCCCAGTTCTCTGGATAATTCATTCCAGTGTCTCACCATCATCATAATAAAGTAGTTATTTCTAAAATCTGATCTAAACCTGTCCTCTTTCAGTTTAGACATTCCCCCCCTGCTATCTCTACATGCTCCTTTAAAACGTCCATCTCCAGCTTTTCTGTATAGCCTCTCTAGGTATTGGAAAGCTGCTAGAAGGTCTCCACAGAGCATTCTCTTCTCCAGGCTGAATGTCCCCAGCTCCCTCTGCCTGCCTTCATAGGAGAGGTCCTGCAGCCCTCTGATCATCTTCATGACTGTCTTCTGGACTGGCTTGAACAAGTCCATGTCCTTCTTATGTTTGGGGCTCCAGAGCTGGATGCAGCACTCTGTGTGGGGGATCATGAGAAATCCCTGAGATCCCTCTCCAGGCTCTGGCCCTGACACCAAACTGGTAGGAGAGGGATAGATTGAGTTTCACATCCCCTGGCAACTTGAGTTTAAATCCCTGTTCATCAGCTTATCAAGCCTACAACTGAATATTCTCTTACACTTTTCTGACAGATGTACTCCATCAGTCCCCAGAAGAACAGCTTTCTCAAAGTCAGTCCCACATTCTAAGTAGCTGAATCCCTGGCTGTAGCATCAGCCCTGCAAGCATTTGATGATTTCAGATTTGATTGGCCCTTGCAAACTCATTTCCTCTGACTGGCAAGATTGACAAAAAACTACCTGTGCTCTGGAACCCCTCCCCATACCACCCCTCCCAGGACTTTGTAATCCTTCTTGAAATTCCTCAGCCTGGTTCTGGCTGTATCACTGGTGCCCATGTGAAACACAGCAGCAGGTCATGGTCAGTCAACTGTACAAGGCTTGATATTCATTTGTTGACATCCCCATTACTAACCTCTGGTGAGCACCAGTGGAATGTCCCTTCTTTGAAGAGGTGCCTTTCCTGTGCACCTTCCCAGGTGAACTCCCACCTCAAGTGCCATGTCACGTGCTGACTGACACATCTCCCCTGCCTTGCCCACTGTACTCCTGGTCACAATGCTCCCCAGGGCTGCCATTTTTGGGAGTGACAGTTGGTTGTCATTAGTCCTCACCCTCCCCATGCCTTGTCAGCTGTTCTCATACTCCTGGTGGATCTCAGTGTTGCACTCACATTTCCCCATCTCAGAAAAAAAACCCAAAACACACTGAAGGTTTCCAGTATGAAAGAAGGTAGGTAAGATAACACTGATGCTGTATTAGAGATGTTGGAGTAGTACCATATGCCATGCCAAAAAAAAAAAAAATCTATCTCTAAGAAGTTTGTTGGAAAAAACCCCTGGAAATTCTGAGGAATTGAAATGATACATATTAAAAGCCAATGATAAAAAGGCTGACTAAATTTCTCAGTTTCTACGGTCTAGATGCCTACATGTTAAAGGTCTTAATAAGGGTTCCTATGAAAATAATTTCTATAGAAGTTTAAACTTAATTTTTGTTTTTAATAAATTTCAGCACACAACAATGCTTCACTGACTTCGTTAGAATGCCATTTGAAATTATACCCCATCTAGGTTGATATTGAGGTGGAGTAGAAAGTGATAGTCTAGCGCACTTGGCGCATAAAGAAGAATGAACGCAGTTATTATAAAAGTAATACCTGCTGTAGAAGATCACACTGACATTTTTATTAGAATTATTCTCCTTTTCTTAGGAATACATTCATTTTTTGAGGTTATGTGAGATGCTGAAAAGCACTGAGTACAATTTTAATGAATACCTTTTCTCTCAGCTTCCATTGTAGAGATATGAGGTATTTAAAACCTTATAGATATATGAGAAATGTCTATGTTTTTCTTCCTTTTTTCCCCTTTTTTTCCCTTTTTTTTCTTTTATTCTGTTTCTATGACTAAAGTGCATCACTAGGTGAGCACCATAACAGTAAAGGGAGTAAAGGTAAATTAACCACTAATTATTATTCAGAGAAAGTTCCCCTTCATTTCAAAGTTTCAAGGGGACTGGTAGGTGGTTGATCTATGGACGTCCTGCCTGCTGAGCTCCTGCTGAGAAAAGGTCAGTGTCATTCATTGTGTCATTTTTCTTTTTCTGCTGTTTTGCTCATTTTCTGTTAGTCAGCAATTCTATACTATGATAATTTTCTTACTCTAGACTGTTTGTTGGACTTTGGCCCTAAATTGTATGGCTTGTGTGGCATAAATAAACATTAGATCCCAAATTTCAGTAGAACAAATACAAACAAGTTCCAAGAAGCCCCAGGATTAAACATGGAGAATAGGGCTGATGTTTAATCAGCTCCTGTACCACCTGACTGACATTAACAATCTGTTTTGGTGCTGAAGAAAGCAGAAATCAGGACAGATTTTTAGGCTTAGATGAGCTCTAGTGGCCACTGATCTTTGCAAGCAGAACCAGCACCATGTTTGATGGGCCACTGTGATTATGTTCAGAAATATTCAGGTTATTATATTCAGAAATACCAGGCTTTTCCAGCTTTTGTACATTTATTTTATCATAATAAGAAAGAAGTTCTTGATCTGCTGGCACCCTAGCATTTAATTAAGAACTGAGTATGATTAATAAAGTAGCAGGACATTCAAGAAAATTTAACAAGAAAAGTTTGGTATAACACAGTGTTTTGGAAAGAAGCAACTTTACATGAACACTTAGGGGAACATAGTGTGGTTGAAGTCCTTTTTATGTTGTTTCATATTGAAAAACACAAGCCACATTTTCTGCCCAGTACTCTGGCATACATTAAAAACAGCTTTAGCCCACAGGCCATGGTTCAAGATCCTCATTTTACTTTAACTTCCCCAGTTATTTTTACCAGGAAATGTAGTTGCTACATATAGCTATTGCTAGTTAATGGCAATGGCTAAACATTTCAAGAAATTCTGAGGTTTTAATAGCTAATGAAATAATTGTTGGCTAACATTTTGTCCTGCTTAAGTTATCCTTTTGGAGCTCATTGTAATTTCCATACAAAACAAAAGAAGGTTGGAGGGTTTTTTGCTTAAATTATGACTAGATGAGTCATAATTTACTGATCATTCTTTTACACAACAGTCTAGTGACTGAAAAATTCATATAGGAAGTACATATAATACAATACATAAATGTAGTACAAATAGATTTTATAACATTTAAATAGTTATATAATAAAACCCAGCACTTTCTTGCCATGAGCTGTAGGTGCAAAGTAGGGACTCTGGTCAGGCATTAGAAGAACTAAAGTTGAATTGTTATGTGAAAGCGTATTCATTCAAAATGAAGTGTTCAATATGGATTCAGAGTGCATCAGCAATTCACATAAAGCTTTCAAGTGTATAACTAACAAAAGACAACTGAACTCAAAAGCATTAGAAATCAAATGGTTTGTTGTATAAAAGGTGAACAGAATGAAAAATAGAACCTGCAACATTTTTGAAAGGAAGAGCAAAGATAGATGTTGAAATAGAGATAGTGGTCATGTGATCTTTTGAGACTACCTAAACATCATACAATTACACTGGCCAAATTTTCAGGCCATAGCAGTTTTTATCTCTTGAAAATGTTCTACTGTTTTATAGAGACTTTCAGGGTCACTGCCTGCAACTCTGTTTTTGAACTTGTAGTCTCCATATGCCATATCTTTTATTCTGGTCTTAACTTACTTTAGTTTAAAAAAAATTATTAGACATTATGGAGTGGCCTTTGAAATGTAATTTGCTTTTTATAGAGAACAGAATTGCAATACTTCAGAAGTATTCTTTCAAATATATCAAATCATATCTACCAGATAAAATAATTTCTTGAGCTGCTCAGTTTTTAAGCCAGTCTACTCCTGAATAGTTTTTCAGGGTTAAACCTAATTCTAACCTTATCCTTATCAAAGGGGAAATGTGTTTCAGGTATTTTCTTCTGAAGGAATACAGTGAAGACAGACAAAAAACAATGTGTTAGTAACGGCGTAACAAGTGAGAATCTACTAATGGCAACACACTCACATAAATCTTTCTATCTCATTTTCCTTGACTACTCTGCAGAATCAAAACTAACAGTAAGACATTTCTCATTCAGATGCTATTTACATTTCTAATAATTTTAATTTTCAATTAAACATAGAAATCACTTTGTCTTCAACAATAGTTTTACGTCTGTACTGTAATTTTGAACATAATGAGATTCTTCAGGTGGAAACTAAGACACAGACTGATGTGAGGGTAGGGGAGAGCACAGGTAACATGAAATTTTAATCCTTTCTAAGGAAAAACAGTAAGTATATAGAAACAGTGAGGCTTCCCAAGATTTTACTATTCTTTAGGATAGTATAAAATTGCCTTTCAGATTTCAAGCATGTTTCCATGAAGATTTATAAATCTATCACTAGATATGAGAGGAAACTACAGAAAAATGCAAATACTAAGTTTGCAAGGACTGTTGTAACCATGTAGTGTTGTTCTGCTATTTTTTAAAATAGCATTTTGAATAGGAAATGGTAATGAAAATTTGCTTTAATGGCTGAAAAATTTGAATAATTTGTTTCAACTTACAACAGAAGATGATATTTTCCCCTAGGTTATTGACCTAGACAACAGTTCTAGCAGTCATAATTTAGAGATTTATTAAAATTACAATAAAATAAGCATCAGCATTTGTAAAGAGCACATCTGTAATACAATTATTTTTGTTCAAAATATGTGGAAGTTATTAATATAGTTCAGATTACTTTATAGGAATTTTTAGCATGTACTGAATTTAATGAAAACATGAACATTAACTAGAAGAAATAAACATGTACATGAGTTTGGGAGCAGGTCCCTGTCAGTAAGCATTTTTTCAATTACAACTGATAAATGAAGCATAAAAAGTACCTAATGACAATGAAGGTGATAATACTTCTAATAAGAAATACAAACAATTCAGAGTAAAAAAAGAAGTCTCTTAGATGTTTTCCTGGAGAATTGCACTTCAAATAAATGTAGGGGAAGTAACTAACATGCACATTTTTCAGGAAGAAGAGCTGAGTACTTTCCTTCGGCATAGGTAGAAGATAAGTTAGAGCTGTGATTATATTATTTATATTTGAATATTACAACAAATTTAAAAAAAAAGAGTGTAAGCATACACATACAAAGTACATAAATACAAAAATAGGACAAGAGAATTTAAAGAAAAAACAGTGTTTTTCCACAAGTTTACGAGTATTCAGTTTAATTGGGAAGGTGTGCCTTATTATTGATTAGTATGTGTGAAAAGAAGTATAATTTGTTTGCTCACTTTTAACATGATTTAGGGAGACTCAGATGTGGGCTTGGCAGGCACTATACAATACCTATGGAAGACCCTCACCACTGTGAAACTGCAAAAAGCCAGACACCATCAAAGGGAGTCCCATAACGTCATATGCCTGTGCACGAGTGATTTGTACAAGTTCACAGGATGGAGTTTTACTTTTCATTGTAGAAATATGAATGTGGGGCTTATTTCAATGTTGGTGACTGTATATGGAGTATGTGTGATATCCTTTATAATCAAGGGCGATCTAACGAATTTGCTCAGCTGCTTGTCTGGCTACTGCATAAATGTAGATTTCCCAAAAGGTCCAAAGTCTGCCAGTCCTTTATGCATGTTTCAGATGCCACATGGCATCTCAGATACCACTAGGTGCATATATTTAGGCAAACCTAATGAACTCCTGGGTCAACACTGACAGTGGAATTTGGAGAATTATTTAGCTCCCTGAGAGTAGGAAACAGTCACTTCAGTGTAGGGTCTAATGCTCTCCAAGCTACAGGTAACCCTTTCAGACATCCACCAGAGCTGCAATTCGTGATATAAGACCTGGCAGACAACTGCTTCCTTCTGGAGACATAGCTGGAGTGTAAGGCTGACACTTTAAACATTGAAGACCTGTGACTAGTATGACTGGTCTGACCTCAAAAAGTGAAATATATTTAATCAAGACACTAGGCACACTAGTCTTGTGGGTTTCTTCCTTTAATTGTTTTTAGTAAATTTGAAGCCACCAGCCACCTTTAATAGGTCATGGTCTGTAAAACTTAAAATGGTGTGACAAATAGGAATACTTATTCTAGCTGTGTAAGTACATATGTGAGAAAATACCAAATACCTTTTTTTAAACAACTTCTGTATACACTGAAAAACAGTCTTGCAATAAAATAACTATTGAGGGATAACCATTTACATCATTGCATGTATCTTACATATCCTTCAAAAATTTCATTAGGTACTTGATTTGATAAGTTTACTCTTTCTAAAGAACACCATTGGTAGGTTTTTCTTACTTGATTTTATCTTTTGTTTAAAAGAATAGGCTCATTTTTAGCAGTTAACTTAGTACAGAAAAGGGCTATGGTAATAAAAGACCCATTTAAAGCATAGTAATGCCTGCCTGATATATCCCCTGGAGTCATCTGTGACAATTAAGCATTGAATGAGAACATTTTTGTTGAATTTCTGATGTGAACAATAATGGATCTGGCGATATTTTCTTCAGTGGCATAGAAGCAAATATAAAATCATTGCTGACAAAATATGCAGATAGCACAAAGATTGACGGAGCGGAAAACAATGAACTGTACAAGGCAGTCACACAGAATGAACTGGGTCACTGCTTAAGCTGAGTTCACTAAAACAAACTATGATTTCCAGTTGACAAACACAAGTCTGTCTAGAAGCCAGGAACACAGGTCATACTTACCTGTACAAGGAACAGTATTCTTGCTTGCTAGTGCATAGAAAAAATGCTGGGGTCATAGTATACAAATAATTTAATGCAATAACACAATGGTGTGGTACAATACCATACATATAATGCATCTTACTAAAGGTTTCTTCTATGAGATTCAAGAAAATTCACAGGAGATCCAATATGATGATGTTGCTACTGTGAAGAAAGTAGTCTTCTGAGCAGGAACTGAATGTGTTCAGTTTATCAGTGAGAAACTAAACGATGTCTTCTTTATTTATTAGTCTCTTGGAAGAAAATGCTAAATTCTCACAGACTCTTTATATTCTAAAGCATGACAAGAATTGATTTCTGCTTCTGAAGCTGAACAAAGCAAAAAATTGGACAGCTAGTTACTGCCAGAGATGTTGGCAGAGGTGATTTTGTCATAATTAGTTATTGGAGTTCAGTAAAGGGTAACAGTGTGCATGCAATTGTTTGACATAGATAAGGTAAGAAAAAATATTAAAATAATCACATCTTATCTAAAATAATGTATGGAACCCATTATTTAAATTACTGTGAATTTGACAGAGTATGCATCTTAATATTTTCAAACTTCTTTTAAAATGCTGAAATCAATAATATTAAATAAGATAAACTCACATTTGAAAAGGGAAAAATATAAAAACTTGACATGGAGGGAGAACAAATTTAATTCCATAATGGATTTTGAGTTTACAGATATTTTTAAATTATTTTTTCAAACATAATTGGACATTTCTAAGCACATTTCTCAAGGAAGAGTTCAAGATACATATTTCACATCTTAGCAGTTTGTTTTTGTTGTACATATTTCATCCTAGTTTAAACAAGAGCAAGAATTCAGGCAAGTAATTTCAGAGAAATTGTTAAAATGGTACATTCTGATACCTTTCAAAAATTCTTGTAAAATTGACACATTTTAAAAGCATTTGAATTTCTATTAGAAATATTTTTATTTTCCTTCATCACACACTGTTTATCAGATGGAATTGACACATGATTAAAAATCCAAATCCATCGGTTTTGCAACTATAGATCATTACTGGCCTGTGCTAGTTAGAATTCACTATGAATTGGAGCCTGAGTTTTTTGTTCTTACTCAAACATGAACATGGAGTGACATCTAACTTTTGGAAGAGCAGTGAATGATAATTCAAACATGATTAGTTACACAACCCATGATAGGTTGACCATTGACTTTTGTAGTACAGGAGTGCTTCAGCTGGGCACAATGGAACATGTAAATGTGTCTTCATGGCATGTCTAAGGAGGCAAATATTAAGTTAGCACACATTTTATTTCTGTAGCAAAAATTTACTTTTTAACTAGTTCAAATTGGTGCATGTAAAGGTGCTCAGGCCTGTACTGCCGCATTGATATACAAGAAATTATTTGGAAAGACTGAATGCTTATTTTAAAAAGGTGTAGAGTTTTGATAGCAATTTAAAGCCACTTAGGATTTGCAGATACAAAAGGAAAATAAGATCCACTTTAAAAGGAGAAATCTTTAAAATATATTTAAAATATATTCTTGTTCACCATCAGTATAAGGCCCACTTTAAAACATTAGGGAATGGAGATTTAATTGCAAGAAGCATTATTTATTCAGTACTAGATCTATCTGACCTCTAATGAAACACTTGTGATAAAATAGATATTATATGTGAATGAGAAAAGAATAGGGCCAGAAATTTAAATGTTAAGATTTGTATTTTCATTATAGTCAATAGCATAATTTATTTTGAACCGTCTTGTTAGAAACACACTTGGTTGTGCTTGTAGCTGGATACCTATTTAAATTCTTCAGGTTCAATTTAAAATAGACATCAAAAGAATATCTGCTTACCACAAGCTCTGTGAAAGAAATTGAGGCTCATTATTTGCTTTGGAAACCAAGCATCCTATGAGATAACTGCACAGCAAAGTATATCACAAGGGCTTGTTGAGTGCACACAGCTCACCAATCAGTTCAAACATCAGCTTTGATATCAAGATTCTTTTGAACTACCACTTTCTATTTCTTCACAGAGGAAATAAAGCAGTTTTAAGAAAATGAATGTAAATAAATATGAATTAGTTCTCTCACAAAAGCCTCATTTGGGGAAACATCATCACAGTTCATCTTCCTAAGTATCTTCAACATGAGTATAATTTTTGCAAATACGGTCTTTGGAAGTGTATCAGTTTTTACAAGATACCATATCAGGCTCATGGGTGAATGAGATTCCTTAACTCTAATGGTATGACATGCAGTGATGAGAAAAGGGTGGAGGGAAAGTTAGTCAAATCTTCAGAGTGTTGTCTCTATTATGAAAGAGAAAATGCAATGCATATTTTAACTGAAATTGTACTGAATTACATTGTCACGCTATCTCATTGCTGAAGCCTCCAGCCTGTATTTTACACATAATTTTTGCAAGCATTATACAAGATGCTGTGTCAAAATAAAGTGCAGGTTAATCTTGAACCTGTAAAGGTCAAGAGATAGGGAAATACTGCTGACCCCATCAATACCCAGTCAGTCCCATTGTATCATTAGGCATTAGGTCCAAATCTGTATACTTGACATTAAAAGTGATATTCTTCACTTCAGAAACTGTACTGCTGAGGAATGAAAAACAGATGATAAGAAATAAGTAAAATGTTCCTTTCCATTCACCAGGAACCTCATAAATTTTACTCTTTTAACTGTGAACAGGCTTAGAATGATTGATGTTGTCATGACTGACACCTTCACCATCATGGGTACTTTTTTCTCATGTATGGTCATCCCTTACTTAATGGCAAAACATTTATTAACCACCAAGCTTGACCTGAGGCTAGATCTGACACCAAATAGTAAATCTTTCAGTAGCAGCTGAGATTTTGTAATTACTTTTTCCTATGCTTGTCCATTGCTGCTTAGCAATATCTAGACTTAAATTGTGAAATTTGTCCATTTTTCTGCAATGCTTTTCCTGTGAATGTCTCAGTGGTCCCTGACAATTTCATGTGGAAAACAGACCAAGTCTGTTTCTTCCATCTCCATGATGAAATGGCATTTAACATGCCATGCTACAGGCAGAAATGAGCAGAGGGAGCCACAGGGTACCTGGAATAGCTTTTCAGTCATGCCAAACACAGGACAAGAATTCTGAAGCATATAAGAAAAAGAAAATTATTGTATTTCTCCAACTTTATTTTTTTAAATTTCTGTATTTGAGATAAAAAATATTTTTACTAATGGCTGATTTACCAACCTTCTGGCTATGGCTAAGAAGGTTCAGAGTTTCTCACACTTGAGCCTTAGAACACTTCTGAAGATAATTATCTGTGCTGCCTTTATTAGAGGACCTCTGCAAGTGTTTTTATAAAACTGAATTGAGTAGAAGAACAACTTTATTCATTCACTGGAGACATAATTTCAAAATTCAGCTGTGTCACTCATTTCTTCTGAGCTTTTGAAAGATATTTTTTTCTTTTTGAGGTTTATTTTCACATATTAAATATCTGGGATCTACAGGAAAAAATAATTATGCATGAGTTAGATGATTACTACATACATAGCCAGAAGGAGAAATAACTGAGAAGAAATGTCAGTCCTCTGTATAGCTGAACAAGCCTTGGCCTCAGCAGTGATATTAACCCTAGTTTCAAGGATCCTCCATTCTTTACATTTTTCCCTGTGAATTAATAATTTTGATGCCTCTTTTATAACCTTTAAACCTCTCCTGCTGTAGAAAACTACTCTTATTAAAAAATAGTCTGAAGTAAAATTAGGCCAAGTACATTTTTGAAACAGTGTCACTGGAGATGAGGTTGACACTAAAGCTAAAGGTAATCCCACGATCCCAAAACTACAGCTAATCCCATTTTCAAATAAATTGTCTCATGCTCTTTGAAGCCACATGATGTTCAACCATAGTGTTATAATAGCTCAGCAGTGTCAAAGAAGTTTTTTAGTTCAAGAAACTATCCAGCTTTTGTATCCATCCTCTTAGGATGAGCTATCTGCCTTCCTCATTAGTTCCTCTCCATTAACAGCAACATATGGTGCAAGTCCTATATCTTGGAAATTCATCATAGGAATACTAACAGAAGTCCTATCTTTGCATCTCCTCTGCCTTTCTTTTTATATATTTGGTTGTACCTGAATAAAGATGTGGAAGATTGATGTTAGTCACTGTGCAAATACAATTATTTTGAAGACATAATGCACAGGTATAAATACTTCTCTGAGCTGTAATCTATAAATGCAGATTCTAAAATCAGCCTTAATCTATTAATTTACATTAAACTTTTTATAGTTGATGGTACTTTTGAAAGACTTTGTTCCACTGTACTTTAGACTAATTTTTGGCTGGATGTAAATAACTTCCAGTTATAGGACATGGTACCTTTTCTCAGCAAGACATCTCAAGGTGCTTTAAAAGAGATGTACAATAATTAATAACACAGCTTGCAGTGCCAAGCTAATGATGGAAAGCGAAGAAGAAAACAAGTCAGTTTTCAGTTTTGATTTAAAACACTCTGACATTCATGGCATTTCTTGGCAGAGAGTGTTAAACCAAGGCTTTTAAATATCTGAAACAGCAGCATCCCAATACAGCATGTAGTGCGATACTAGCAGGACAATTACAGCACCTTGATATGACCTATTAGCGAAATGTGTGAGTCTTTCAAAACTCACACATTTGTAGGAGAGGTTTTTGGGGATTTTGTTTTTGGTTGGTTGGGCCTGTGTGATTCTTAAAAAAGGACCATTAAATCAAGATTGTTTGGAAAGTACTAGGATACTTTTGTCACATTCTTTAACACAGAACTGGAATTATGCGTTACAGATCTCCAGTCAGAATTCTATAAACATTATTTTATTTTGTACAAGCATGAAGGGTGTGTTTATCTGTTCATGACACGACTGTGTGAGGAAAAGGGATTCTAAAATAACTCTAAAGAATCATGTATAACTTCAGCATTCTATGTTCCAGTCTTCTCAAGATGTGGAATATTTTGAAATGTTTCATGGACACTTTTTGAAGAACATAAAGTGTTTCTGATGCAAATCATTGAGAAGTGTCAATACAAGAGTAGGCATGTGCCTACAATTTCTCTAACAGAGAAGCTTTAAAACATAACTGACCAGAGATGGCTCAGTTTTCCAATTGACTATATTTATTGTGTGCAAATACCTCAGATTTATGAGGTACCTAAATTTATGACATTTGATATGATGGCACAAGGGAGAGATCTGTCTACTACATCTAATCCCATGCCCTATCCTTAATAATGTCTAATAACAAATATTTAGATAACTATTATAATGAACAACCTATATCTGGTGCACCATCTCAGCTTCTGAAGATGGTGATTCATATATGAATATCTAGATCATAAAATTTGATAGCCTTTTCTATATTTATAATAAGTAAAACCCCACACCACCTCATACATTTTAAACGAATTCATGTTTTTGTAATTTGCATCTTTTGGCAATGTGTTAACTAATTTAATTATAATTGGAGTGGAAAAAACACTATTTTGATTTTCTTTCAGTCTGTCAAATTAAGCCTAATGCAATCTTTCTAAGCCATGATAAGTTGTGAATTACTATTCTTTATTTGTTCATAAATACATCATTCATAATTCTATAATCTTTCTAATGCATTTCACCACAATCATCACGTCTTCTAGCTTCTTATTTATATTCTCAGAAGCAAATATCTGTTGCATTAATTTATTCTCTTTTCCCTCTTCTGTAATTTTCTTTCAGGTTTAGAACATCTTCTGTGAATTAAGTGGGAAGACCAGAATTTGTCTGATTTTCAAGATGCAAGTCCAACATGGAACTATGGGATGGAAAACCTAAGTCTTTTTTCTCTTTATAATAATTTACAATACTCTGGTGTATTGATCCCACGTGACAACTAAGCCCCTACTCAGTTGCTTACTCCACCTCAGTGAGCTAGAGGAGACAATCAAAAAGAAAAGAGTGAGAAAATCTTGCAGATCAAGGTAAAGACATCTTAACACTTAAAGCAATGTTTCAAGCAAAGAAAAATGGAGAATTCATTCCCTGTGCTTTCATGGCATGCAGATGTCTAGCCACTTCATGGGAAGCAAGATTTCATCACGTGTAGTGGCTTCTTGGGAAAACAAATAATACAACCACAAGCTACCCCCATCCTCCTCTTTTTCCTGAACTGTTTTTGCTGAGCACGTCATATGTATGGAATATGCTTTTGGTCAGTTGGGGTCAGCTGCTCTGGGTTTGTCCTTTTCCAACTCCTTGATCACTCCCCCAAGCCTATTCACTGGGGTGGCAAAGTGGAATAAGTTCAAATAGAAACAAAACTAAAAAAAACCCCTCAATGCTATGCACGAACTGTTCAGTCACAGTCAAAACAATGGTGTTTTAATCACAGATCTGAAATGTAGCACCATATGTGCTGCTATGACAAAAATTAAATCTGTTCCTGTCAGAGCAAGTACAGACATTCTTAGGCTTATGGCCTCTGCTCTACTCTGTTCAGAAGACTATGTAGGATGACTCTAAGACACTTTTCTTGAGTTGTGAAAATTAATTAACAACATATCATTATGGGTATGACTAGAGTTATTCTCCTCGTCATATCTGCTTTGATTATAAAATGCTGAATTGCACTCATTCAGGTTTTCAAACTTCTGAGATTTGTCCAAAATACTTTACTAGCACTTTCGTTTTCATTACTCTAATTGTGTCAGTAAATCTTGTTGCCTTGCTGGTTTTTTTCTTCCTCCCTTTTCCATAAATTTTATATACATGTTAACAATTTCATTCTACTTTTTGGACAACTTCACTGTACCTTATCTCCTCTATAGAAGTGCCAATTTGTTCCTCCTTTATTTTTGCCTTTCAAATATATTTAATTTATTGAAAGATATTTTCCGGTTTTTATTTGGTTTCTTTTTATTTTTTTTCCCACAGATCCACATATGGTATGGCTGTATTTGCTCTTACATATTGTCTTCAGCATATATTGTGGTGTTCCACGTCATTTTGAACTACACCACAGCTTTTAGACAGCCTGTACACCTGAAGTTCCTCTTCTGTAGGCAGCAGTCAGGGAGGAGAGGACACAAAAAATCTTGGTTCTTTGATCTTTCCCCAGCAGGAAGTGCAATTGTGACCATGACATCTGGTCATGCACCTGGGGAACCTACAGTAGTTGACCCTGTTTGGTTAGGGCAGTTGTACAAATTGATCTCCAAAAGTGCCTTCTAACCTCAGCCTTTATGTGACTCTGATATTCTGTGCATAAGGTCCTAGAAAACTGGGAGTGTTTCTAGGTAAGTAATACTGGAACACTGAGTGGATTATTTTTCTTCCTTCACTTGACAACTTCTTAAGAAGTGTCTGAGGCACCAATTACCTGAGAAAATTTTATTCTTCTCCAAATAGACAATACCTACAAACAAAAATCCCCTGTATTTATATTCCTGCTATGATTTCAAATAGTGTATCTGAAAGACAATTTCAGGTTTGGGTTTGTTTAAATGCTCTGTTCTGTGATCCCTGTGCCTTGTATTTTACCCCTTATTTTATTACCTGCTTCATTTCCTCTGTCCTACAGTTCTTCAGATTAATCACAGCCTTTTTTAAAAAGTGACAATGAGATTAGGGCCTTCCATTCTCCTGTGGAAAAGTGCTGTGAGTGATAGACACCACATCTAAAGGTTGTCATTTTAAATCTGACTTCTTTTAGAACTGTTGTGTAAATGATCTCTGGTCCAGGAATAGTGTTAATTGTATTAATTTTGTTTTAAAAATTACTTTATTGATATAATTGAGAAAGTTTTTGAGACTTATCTTCATAAAGATGAAGCTTCAGCTTTAAGGGATATTATTTGTTTACCTTCCTCAATAGTGAACGTGTGTAAAAAAATAATGTTTCTGTTGTAATGTATTCCATGTCCTTGGTACAGTATGTTTATTCTTTGTTTATCTGTGAATCCATTCAGCTCTTTGTGTATATCTGCCTTCTAGTGTGGTCAAAGAAAATTATTCCAAACATTTTTACTGTATGGCTTGCCTCATTTGCCTTAATATTTAAGTTTAAAAGTTTATTCTCTGTCCACTTCCTTTTATATGCATCATTCTATATTTTGGATGATTTTTTTTTCCTTCTGCAAGTCTATGTATTGCTGTTCAGCTTGTTTGTTTTTCCATTTGACTCTGCCTATTTTGTTGTTTAGTGATATACTCTTGTTCAAAACCTCTAACATGCTGAATTTAAAATTATTCATTACTACAGTGTAACTTGATGGGGAAAACATCCTTTCCACAAAGGAACTGAATTTGAATACTTTATGGCTATTAGCACACTAAACATTGAATTCATCCTTGTGTTGTTAAGAATTTGATCAAGATGAGCTTTTCTTCTTGCTAATCTTCTAATGAGTTGCTCAAAGAAGCATGGTACTCAAATGTCCAGGTTCTTTAGCAGTATTGCTTTTCTTTCTGTACAGGTAAACAGGTAAGGACTGTCTTCCATATGACTGTTTTTTTGTAAGACAAGCGTAAGAAAAAAGTCTATCCCACATACCAATAGCTATAATTCAAGCGCTGTAGTGTTGCAACAAAATTTTGGTTATCAAGGTGACATTCTTCTCTCATTACCTCTCTGTTGTGTGAAGTTTATCATTCATTCTCAGCCAGTTGTCTTCATTCTTTCTAATGGCAGCAATGAGAAAAAGACATAGTTCTCAAGAATACGTCACCTTTGTTGAAATGGGAAGATGGATTTTGTGAAGTTTTTGCTTCTCCCAATTGCATCACAGGCTGCATTGGTTAATAGTTTCTAGTCCTAAATTTTAAACTCAGTTTTAAGTATCTGAATTTAAGAGACAGACATCCCTTCACTGTGGAATAAGTTTTCTCACTACAGCTGCATTGATTACGAGGAGTCATTAATAGCTTGCAACAAATGAGACACCAGTCATTCTGGCCACAGTCCAACAATGCAATTAAGACCATGCTTAGCATTAATCAATGGAACTGACTTCAGAGAAACTACTCACAAACCTAATGTTAAGTAGGCATTTAAATATACAAGGAATGGACTGTTAGAGAAAACTAAGATCTGGACTTCAGAAATTCAGTAGATAGTACCAAGTAAATGTAAGAATGCAGCACAGCTACATATTAAAAGACATATGGACTAGAGTTTAAAAAAATAAAACCCCACAAAACCCCACTGATTATATAGTGTCAGATTCAATGTTGGAAATAATTATTTTAAATGGTCAAGGACAAATAATTGCTGTTGCAAAATTAGAAAAATAAACAAGTCTAGGGGGATCTTCCTGGAGGCTATGCAAAGGCAAAAGTCCATGTCTCATGCTGCATGATAAAAGGGACGCAGAGAGGCTCTTCTTTGAATGAGCAGTAGATGGAGACTCACAAGATGCAGCTGTTTCTTAAGGGAAAAAAGAGAACATGGAATCCTGTGGAAACAAACCTGAATGGGAGCCACCAATGAGTTCTTGCAGGGCATAAAGAGAAAAGCATCCTAGGATTCATCAGAAAAGCTTTGCCAGCAGGTGAAAGAGGATTCTTTCTCTCCAGACAGTGCTGGTGACACCAGACTTGGACTGCTATGTCCAGATCTTGGCTCCCCAGGACAGGGAAAGCATTGAAAAACTGGAGAAAGTCCAGTGCAGGACTGCTGCAAAAGTCAGGTTTTGGATCAGCAATAATGTGAGGGGAGGCTAAGGAAAAGGGACATATTTATCCTGGAGAAGGGAAGGCACAAGGAGACTGTTATTGCTGTCTACAGCTTATTAAAGAGAAAGAATAGAAAAGTTAGATCCAGACCATACTAAGGCGCAATGCAAAACAAAAACACCAAGTTGGAGCAGGGAAAAGCTGTATCAGGCTTTTTTTTTTTTTTTTTTTCACCATTTGAGTTATCAAACAGGGGAACAAGCAACCACAGAGTCTGAAGAATCTCCATCTTTGGAGATATTTATGACTCAAATGGATGAGACCATAAGCAACCCTCTGTAACTGTAGCTCTGCTTGAGCAAGGAGTCTGTCTAGATGACCTTCAAAATTTCCTTTCAAGACTCAATTATTTTATGACTGTATCCTCCTCACGTGAATGAAATTATGATTTTGAACTAGTCGTTCAGTGGAAATCTTCAGATTAATAGTTCATGACTGGACATGGTATATTTATTGACCATCTAGTTATCACTGTATATGCAAGAATAACAGTTTATTGCCATATTGGCTTCCTTTATAGCACCAGGTACTCTGAAAGACTCTTAATAGGTGGGAAGAATTCATATCAGGGTATATGAGAATTTAACCCTCTCCATGGGAGATATATGAGCAGTCAGTAAGTTCCAGACCAGCACTGGAACATTTTGAAAAGTTGTTAATTATTGGAGGGATGAAAAGAAAAATTACATGACTTTCTCTTCGACCAAGTAGAGACTATACTGTAACAACTGAATAAACTGGGTAGTAGCTGTACATTGATTAACAAGGGATGAAACAAGGATATATCACTTGGAAAAATGTTAGCTCAATAATTGGAATACTTAGTAATCCTGTGCATCAGGATGTGAATAGTGACAACAGAAATGGACACTAGACAAAAGAGATTGAACTGACATGCTTATACATTTCTCCTTAAAATTTCAGCACATAACCAAAACACCATGCAACAGACTTGCTTCATTCTGGGCACGAAGCCACATTAGATCTAATTCCAAATCTACCATCAGCATCTTCAGACTAAGCATTTTTGCTGCTGTAGATATTTTAAATTATGGATGCATTTGCTAAGGGACGTCAGAGGGAAATTAAATAAAACTGTCCTTGGCAGTGACTAATAGGCTATTGTTTCTGTTCTGGCATGCCTTGTTTTGGTTAGCCTTTTTTCATATTATGTTGTTATTTCAATAATCAAAGGATAAAGTAGTCTTGAAATTGACTATAAGACAGGAAGTGGCTTTAAAATTACAACCCCTTTATAAACTTGGGCCAACATGCAGGCAAATTCAAATGAAGCATTTGTGAGGAGCAATGTTTATCAGCAAGTTAAAGATGCAGAAATATTATATTCTTCCACTTTTGCTAATAGTTAAGGATTAGCAGAAAGAGCACATAGAAAGCCATTTAAGAGTTTCTTTTTTCCTCAGAAAATAATGTGTCCTTGTCACATTCTTTAAAAAGAAGTGTATGAAGCTTTAGAATATGAAAACTACAAAATGTGTACAGGAGGTCTGGGATGATCACAGACATGAGCAAACCAAAAGCAGTATTGTTGCTCACTGTGCCTTGTGGTAGTTAAAGTGATTACAGTTGTTAGGAAAAATTTCCTAAACTTGATGATTTATGAGTACACATAATTAATAAGAGAGATTATTTCTGAAATATTCCTGAGATTAATTCTGAATCATACAACAATAGTTATGTTGCCTTTTTTTAAGTGCTATACTTTTTTGTGAAGATTTGATAGGAAAGATTTAAGTTGATGTTGTTGCCTATGTCAGAGCTTTCTGACATATTTTTATTTATGTTATTTATTATTATAGTCTAAGAAAAATATTAATCAAATTAATTAAATTTAGCCTATTGATTATTCTTTTAAAATTAATTTAATGTCTTTTTTGGAGATGACAATTTAGTAATTAATTTTAGAGAGGGATAAAAGACTTGAATATTTGACACTAACCTAATCTTGTGTAACAATTTCTAATTCTAGGTGTTCAGTTGAGATGGCATTTATTTTAAAATAACATGAAATTGATTTGGAGGCAGCAGCTCACTTCCTTGATTCAACATTGCAGATCTGTGAGTTATTGCACAATAACTTTGTACTGATGGTTTTGTTATCTGGCTAACTTGGCATAAACTGCTTAACATTGTTAATATTTAACCCTAAATACTATGTTACAACATGGAAAGACTTATATGGAGTAACATGTTAGAAAATAATCCATTCCTGATAAGGAAAAAAAGGTAAGTCTGTTCCTGATATTATAGTGTTTCTTGAATAAATCTTCCTTCATCACTCAGTTAATTCTGTTTTTCTTTTAAGTGATATGGTTTTGTTTCTGGATTTTTGTTGTTTGGGTATTTTTTCATGATGATTCAAGTTAAGGTGTTCACTTTAAAATCCCAAGGGTGTTTGTGCCATAAAGAACAAGACATGATAAAAATTACAGAACTACAGAATTGTTCCATGGGCTGGAAGACCTTCTCAAAGAGGAACAACCCAGCTGATTAGAGCAGGGCCAGGTAATGCACGATGCTCAGGACCATGTCTAGTCAGTTTATATTTCCAGGGAGGGCAGAAGGTGTTCCCAAGGACCTCTTTAGAAAGTTGTCATTTGTTTAAAATAGCTCAAAATTAATTCAGGAAAATATAAAGGCTTAAGTTTTGTAACATTGATTTATAACCTCTAATTTCTTCATATATCTCTTTTCACTAGGGAAAAATACTGAAGTCTCAATATTTTTTCCCCTTCAAGGGAAGAAAAGATAACTTCTGCCAGAGGTTGTGGGGTTTGTTTTTTTTTTTATTTCACATGACCTAATAAGATTCTAAGAGAGGAAAATCCTCACCTCAAGAAGTTTCATCTATTGCACAAATCATTTCGTTCTTCTCAGTTCTTTTTAAACATACATTTTTTAAATATAAAAATAACAAGATTATATTGAGAATTTGAAATCTAACAATACCTACACCACAGCACAAAGGTAAAAGCTCTGCACTTATTCTGCTTACTTATTTCCTGTTTTAAATTCAAGAGTAATATTAGCCACCACTGTCTTAAGACTTCTCAGCTGTATAGACAAAACTGGTGATTTGGGTTTTTTTTAATCCCAACTATTTTGAAAATCTGAGGAAAGCTTTAGAAATCATGGATGGGAATGAGGGTCTGACTCCCTTTGTCTAGTTCATTTACTTTTAGCTTTTTATTGTCAGATATAGATGATACAGACCAGTCCTTCCCACAGGACCTTCTAAAATCCTTCCCACTATTTGTGAATGTCTCTCTCATCTTCCTATATGATGCTTTGATTTGACTTGCAGCAGTGGATTATCTCAGTCTTGCATTTCTCAAGCACCTGGAAAGAGAAAAGGGAAAGAAAGATAATACAAGAAGAGAAATATGAATTCAAGAAGCCAGGAAACCTGTCAAAGTGCTATGTAGTTTATTTTTATAGTTGTAATTAGGAAGAAGAACCATCTATCTTGGCTAAATTTGACTCACATTGAGTACAGCAGAAGGTTACTGGAACTGTGAGATAGTGCTGGCTTTTATTGGTTTACAGCTAACTCTAGAACAACCCACCACTCTGTCCTCTGGCACAAATATGTGTTCATCAGAAAAGACCATCCATCCATCACTGATTTTCAGAACAAGTTCTATTATGTATGCATGAACTTGTTCTTTATATGTCTTTTATTTTAGATATATTAAGTTGCATTTTCTTTGAATGGATTTAGCTCCCCTAACGATCAGGTTATCTCTCTTTGCTCTTGTTATTACCCTTCACTGTATCAGCTCCTTTTACATGTAAAAGTGTTATCAGTAGTGATTTATATTTCTGTTCAATTTTTTTAATTAACATCTTTGCAGAAAGCCAGAACACAATTGAAAAATCCCCACCAGGTGATGATCATTTTTTAGATAAATAGTTATTGAGCTATCCCCATTAACTCTTCTAAATCATTTTAACTTAATCTTTTCTTACACTGGACAGTGTTACTAGTCAATCAAATAAGTATATGACAGCCACCTGTTTACCAAAAATACTGTTGATCTACAATGTGTCTGCATAATTTCTTTACTAACCAAACCTGTAAACTCATCAATGAGAAAAATTAGGCATTGTTGAGGGATTTTTTTAGCTTGAAACCTAAGCTGACTGGTAGTAGTTAAACTCCTGTTCTTAAACTCTGTCCAACAAACCAAAGGGTCTCAGCTAACAAATTCAAATTGTTTTCTTGGTCTTTCCTCATTAAGCAAAACAAAGTCATCTGGTAGCATTGGTTACCCTGACTCATGACTGTATTCATGTGATCCTTTGTAAAACTACCTGGAAATTCCATTTATTGATCTTTTGCTTTTCATTATTTCAGCTGCACTGTGTTTTTCAGAAGAATACCTTTTGATTGCAGAGATTTATGATGTAGTGCAAGATAGACTTTGTGTTTTTCTTGTTAGTCAAAGCAGTCAGGGTCTCTCAGGACAGGACAGGACTTGGCAACCAGGTGCAGGGAAGCTGAGGAGCACTGGCACAGTTTCTACCCCAGCCCCTGGCATAAGTCACCTCCCTGGGATGTGGACCAGGTGAGGCCCAGGCTGGGATGTGGGCCTATGGATTGGGGTCAGAATCAAACCTGGAGAGGGTAACCATAGTCCCTTCATCCAGAATGGCCTGGCAGGGCTATAGAAATGGGGACAGGGGCAGGACAAGTCAACACCTGGTGATGGGGGGCAGATGTCAGCCCATGGATGAGGCTTTAGATTCAGATTAGCAGTACACAGACAAGAACAGGCAGGGTAAGATGTGTCAAGTAAAGGGAGAGCGTTCCTGGAAAGGCT
This sequence comes from Lichenostomus cassidix, assembly GCF_008360975.1. Lineage (NCBI taxonomy): Eukaryota > Metazoa > Chordata > Aves > Passeriformes > Meliphagidae > Lichenostomus > Lichenostomus cassidix. The sequence goes on along the minus strand of NC_139479.1, from coordinate 43,304,878 downwards.
TTTTCCATACCTTTGTGGAACAACCCTTCATGCCAATATCAGGTCAGATGGTTGTGTATTTTTACCCAAACCCAAGGGAAGGGGCTCAGGGTCCTGATGCAAATTCTCCTCTTTGCCATGTTCACACAGCAGCACTATCTACCAAAGAGATGCTTCTGCTTCAATTTTGGGATGTCAATAGTAGAGAGTGCATTTTTGAAAGGAAGGGAGGTGGAAGAAATGCACCAATGGGAACAAATGGCTGCAAGTTCAGGCAATCAGTTCTACTAACAGGACAAAGCCTGCTCAAAACTATTTTAAAATTTCCCCAAGTGCATTTCCAAGTGACCAGGACTTTCTGTATCAGTGGTGAGATATGCAGTGAAACTCTGCGAAGCTTAGAATAAGGGATAACATAGTGCCATAATTAATTCTAGAAAGTTTATCAAGTGTACCAAATATTTTCACTATACAATAAAAATGGTAGCTATGAAAATATGTGGACATAACATCATTTTAGATTAATTATCTTATGATTTATGAAATTATAATGTGAAAATAAATAACTAAATAAAGTGAGAAATTGCCTCTATTTGTTGGAATATTTTCCAAATGATAAAAAATTTGGACAACCTTCCACATCTATTTTTCTTATATGAAGACAGATGTCTTGGTGTGAAGTTATTTTAAAGGTATTGACTATAATGAAATTATTGATTAATTTTGTTATCCCAAAATATCTTCGCTTCCATAGAAAATTCCTCAACTCACTTGTCTGAGATACACAAATTCATTACTAAAATAATTAAATTGTGTGCCTTGGCAGGTTCTCTGGCAAGTGATTCCACATTATAATTTGCAGAGAATCTAAAATGACAACCAAGTCACCTTCTTTTGTGTCAGAACTTTAGAACTGCAGCTCTGCCAATGTAATCATACAGAAAATGAACACACATGCAAATAAAAAATTACATCCATGCAAGCTGCTCCAGTTTTTTCAACATATTTCTTTCTGCCTTTAAAAAATGTGAATTCATAACTGTACTGGAACTTGCTTTAAGACTGCACAAATTTTTTACATAGGTTATCATGAACATGATTAATTTCTATATTTAGGATGTTTGTTTGGTCTTCCTTGTCAATAGCATTTTTTGATCAAGAACCCATTTGCTTTAAGGGTAATTATCATGAAACTGGCTTTCACCCATCTCCTCTTGCTTTAGGCAACAATAAGGCTGCTTTATTTATAATTGTTACTAATTTTACTGGGTCTTGAAACACTGATGAAATAGAGAGCACCCTCTGGCGTTATTTTCTTAGCTCTGTGTCAAAATGTTGAACAGTACTTGCAAACCAATTTGTATTCTAATTATGCAGCTTGGGAACGACCTTGTAAAGTTGATATCTTGCCAGTATTTTAAAGGATTTATGTAAATGTTTTCCTTATATGAAGCTAGAGAAAACTACACAGTTGGTAAAAAAAGCATCTTGTATATACAGAAAGGCAAATTAACCTCTGACACATCTCAATCAAAATGGAATACCTGTTTCAGAGAAGTGTTTAATTTTTTATGTAAAAATAATAAAAAAAACTCTGTAACAAGAAACAGAAAACACTTTTGTTGCTGCTACTCTTTGAATCTCAAATAAAAAGATTTTTTTCTGATTCATGAAAGCTTCACTTCAACAATTTGACAGATGGTAAATGATTTACGTGTGTGTTCTCTGTATTATTGTATTCCTCCTTGAGAGTGAGTGGTAATGTGGATTTTCTGGAAGAGGGGAGACTGCTTCTCCCTGGTGAGTAACTATGTCTGTGAGTAAGAGAGGGCACCACAGACTGCACAACATAACAGTAACAATGAGGAGCCCCTGAAAGAAAATTCAAGACTGCAGATAAAAATAATGCTTATAAGAACAGGAAACATAAAGGAAAGGATCAGAAGAAATGGAGGAAATCCTCCTATGAACAAGAGTTGCACAATTAGCTCCAAGTTAGTCAATGAGCTGACTGAAAGAAACTGAAATGAGACATGCAAAAACAAAATAAGCAGGACATGAACTCTTTTCAAGCTCTTTTTCCTCTTTTTTTTTTTTTTTTGTTTATTTTAGTTCTGTTTCTGTGCTGTCCTTCTTGGTCATTTCAAGATTTATCATTTAAAATACAAATTCTGTCTGACATATTTTGTATTTTATTTAATGTTTCTGATGTTTGAATAGCTCACTGTGGAGAAAAGATCTAGGATGATCCACCTTAAAGCCATGGCTGACATGCCTCCTGTGCTTCAAGTGTCTCTCCTCATTGTTAATCTAATTCCTTATTCCCTTCAAAATACTGCTCTGAAGGTGCTGCATCACATCTTATTTTTCTTTCAACATGTAGCTCATTGTTATTATTATTGTCAAAATTTTACTTACTAACTGGATTTACTCTCCATCTTTCTGACCCATATACTTGTATATTCTCAATAATTGTTGTTATTGATCTTCATGTCATCATGCTCTGGCCAGAAACTGAACAAACAGTTTAGGACTGGAGCTAGAATTGCTCCAGCAAAATCTGAAAATTTTCAAGGAGATTTTATTAGACACAGTAAACACATTAAACTGCATTGAAAGGCCCTCACAAAATTCAGATTTTCCATTCTCAGAAGGCATTTGTGGCTAGAAATAAATTCACTCCCAGTGATTAACTATGGATGTGATTTCAACTAAGCAAGTTGAGCTGAAAGGAGAAGGAATAAAAACATATAAATTTAGCAGTGGGCCATTATTTTTTTCTTAGAAATGCAGAAGCTGACAGATGGGCTCCAGAAGTGAAAGTGAAGTGCAGGATATAGTTCACCTTCCTACAATAACCCGAAAATCATTTAAATTAAATGTATTTGCTCCCACTCTTGTCAAATGAGAAACAGACATCCCCTTTGCCATATGCACAGGTGATTAACATTGTGTGATTTATTAAAAAATGAATTTATACTAGCTAAAGTTTAAATGAGTAAGTACATTTGTACTATTTTTAAAAGAAAAGTGAGAGGTCTCTTCATTTTTAAAATATCATTAACAATCCATATTTTCATATTTTACATGCTGAACCTACCAGCAAATTAAAATGTTATACAAATACTCTGGTATTCGATGTCAAAGAAGAAAACATTTCTTTAAAAAAGAGATTAATCCCTTTAAAATTAGTTATGTTGGAGCATCTAAATATGTATTTGTTTATACAGTTATATAATATGGGTGCATCTTAAAAATATAATTATTTGTTATGTAACAGGATGCTCAAATTGCATTTAAACCAGCAGTTTGTAGGAGGCAGGTGTATGCACCAAGTTCTTGACACTGAAGGATGAAACATGTTGCTCCCAAGTTAATAGTGATAAATGCTAGTCTTGAACAGTGGTCTCAAACAGATAAAATGAAAAAGAGAGAGGAAATATTTTGTGGCATTTTAAGGGATATAATCAAGATGATATAAGAGAAACACCAACTCTGCTCCCCTTCTGAGCATATGCCAGATATGAGAAAATACAGATGTGCCAAGGCATGTAAGAGATTGACTTGATTCAGGTCCTGCTAAGTTCCAGGTCAGAAGGCTCAGGCTTTCACAGATGAGGAGGGGCATCAAATTGACCCAAAACATCTTGGTGGATGTCCTGCTTCTGGGAGCTCACACTGTTCACAAAATGCAGAATCATTAACATAAGAGATCAAACCGTACAGGCTGTTTTAGCCTTAGTGAGATGATGAATTCAACCTTCGTGACTTTCATGTTCAAGGACAAACTATCAAGATACTTTCAATGTTAAATTTTATACTATAGCATATGTCTTCAGCTAGTTCTTTTAGAATATAAAAAATGCACGAGTAACTATATTTTAAAAAGAGATTAATCAAATGTTTAAATCAAAATTTTATAGAGCCTATTAACTACACATCATAGAAAACCATCAGAGATTCAAGATGCAACCATTTCCTCTTCCAGAGTCCTCAACCAGTACTTATGATAAATTTTTAGCCTGTATCTTTATAAAAACTCTTTTATTAAAACTTAGAAGCTATCTGCCATGGTAAGTTTATCATTACCCTCATTTAAACTCATAATTTACTTAAAGGTATAATGTCTATTGTAACATTATATGTAACAAAAATTTGCAAACCAAATCTAATGAAATTTTCTTCATTCTGCTTTTTTTGTAAGTTCTCAGGGCAGTTTGGAGGGAAGTGTTCCATCAGAATCGCCTCAGAGAAAATTATGTTGCATCTTCACTACTCTCAAAGTTTCACCTCAGTCAACTTAGGAATTTCCAGTTTATTATAATATTTTGGGTGCAGACTTTTAATCGTATTTTTACTCCTAAATTTCAAAATTGATAACTTCCAGATTACTATATTTAGACTCCACTTTATGGACAAATCCATGTGAAACTGATTTCTGTCTACTTTTTACATTTTTGAGATGATCACCAGTACCTTGTCCCCTGTGTGTTACTATATCACTTATTATTTTGTTGCACAAAGTCTCATACTAATTTGCAGCATTCCAGTCAAAGCATTTGATTGTATTGATAACTTTTTGTACTGTTTTGGAAGAGTTAAGAAGGAAACTAAGAAAATAAAATATTTAAAAAGAATATGCCTAATCTAAGGAACATTTGTGCTTCATAAAAAAATATTATCATTTCATGTTTATTCAGAGCCAGTACAAATTATTACTAATTTTCTTTGAACCAATGACTCAAGGATTTCAATCTGTGTACTCCCTCTGGCTTTTTATTATATTTTTCTTCCTTCTCTCAAGGGTTAACATTCAATTTATGAATACATAATGTGTTTCTGGTTTTCTGGTTTTCCAATGCTTGTGTTATAAATTTAGTTAGTCCAATTTTAAAAGATAGTTTCAAGTTCAAGATTATTGGAAATTGAATTAGGAATTTTGTACCTCATTTGTAAGGTTCTGACAAACTGGGTGGAATGGTCAACCTGTGTCAGTTATTAATATCTCATATGGGAATAGAGCTTTCCTATATCAGATTAATATGTACATACATATGCTGTATGTGCTGAAAAATCTCTCCTGTTTGCATGTTAGGCTTCATGAGATCCAGTTTCAGCTCCTTTGTATCTTGCATCTTATTTGCTGGTAGTCAGACTATGTTTTTAAATGGCTGTGAAATGAATGTCAACTTTTCCAAGGCTGTTGCAGTCTGAAAAAGACTATGTACTCTTGAAAGCACTCAGCAGTTTGCTCAAAACTGTACATATGTATTGTTTTGGGAAGTGTTCTCTAAAACCAGTAAAATAACAAAGCTTTAAAATATAAATAAGAACTTTGAAAGTTTAAGAATAACCATTGGTAAATCTAAGCTTGCTCTTGCTATTCTTCTTAAAGGTAAAAATTGCTTTTTAGAAAATCTAGACCTGTAAAAACTGTAAACGATAGTAACATCCATATCACTAATAATGAGCAGGTCATGTATATAACGTGGGATATGGAGAAAATGTTTCACTTGCCCTAACCCCATAATAAAGGAAAAAAAAAAAAAAAGAAAGCCTTAACACTCAGAGGGGCACTTGTGCTTCTTACACAGGAAGAAGTTTCAGATACTAAATTTTACTTTTTAATACTTTTGATCTCTCCCATCAAATATATTTTGAGTTACTTTAGATGTAAGGAAGCTAAACTTTTGCCTTTTGTGAAGGTGAATTTTATATAATAACTATTTGGTATGGAGGGTGGGAGGAATGGAATGTCAGGCTCGATAACAAGGCTAACAGTGCTCTCTCCATGTCTTGTCTCCCCTCTCTAAGTTTCCCAGACTTGTGCAAACTTGATCCATGAAACGTACAAGATCATGCCATTTAGAAGGAATTCAGGATGTTAAATAACAGTTATTTGAATCTATACTTCTGAGAAATGTGTTGGAACAACTACAGGTTGCTTTGCCATATCATGCTTGCCTCTCAGTGGAATAACATTCCCTATTACTCTGAACATGAGGTTATATCTGCTCTAAGGCCCAAGTTCAAAAGTAAGCAAGATTGTCCCATTTATTGTGTTATTTCCCTTCAGATTGTCTCCCATTCTATTTTTCCTCCTTGCACACCACAGAAAATACATTAAATAGAGGGGTTCATTTGTTGTATGCACAGATACGGGAAATGCAGGAACAATATAATAGGAAATGTCACTTAAATTTCCTCCTTGGTATTAGTTTCAGACAGCATCCTGTGTGCTGGTTGCCTTATGCCCTTCACTACTTAGAAACTGCTGCAGTTTTGTGATGTTCTCTGTATGTAATTTGTGAAGTGCTTTGGGATGAAAAGTGCCATATAAATGCAGGGTATTATTATAGTGTACTTTGCTTGACTGGAGAAGCTTCATCAGGAAGACTGTTTTATTGGGTTATCTCCTAGGTAACTGTGATTCACTGTAATGATAGTGACTAGCAGTCTTTAAATTGGACAGTAGTGGCACAACTACAATCTAGTGGGAATAAAATTGGATAGCACCAAGTTAGGTAGTGTTGATTAACCATGTACTAAATGGATATGAAATTATAAGCTCTGGCTTCTTAATGAACACACATTTGCAATTCAATATTAAAGGCCATATTTTCCAAGATTCTCCAGAGATTTTGGTAACTGCAAGAAGTTACTGCACTATCATATTTAAGCCTCTGCATTTCAATTGCATTTAAAATATTTAAGTCATTGTACTCCTTCTAAGTTAAAAATCACAGAAAAATGCTTTGCTATACATATTTTATATATACAGTTGTAGCAATTGCATGGTAATTAAGACCTCAATTCGGCAAAGCTAATAAGGAAAAAACCCACTTGCTATTTCTGGAGGACAATTCACACATTTGAAGTTCATATTTGCATATTATGATAAGAAGCCTTTGGATAATCAGATGTCATATTCCCCCTCCCACTGAACCACTACAGCAACACAAACTTCTTTCTCTCACTTATGCATGACACTCCCTCTTTATAGTTACTCTAACAACTTATTTTAAAAAGCCTTAGCAGTACAGCTAATCTCTCTTTGCTGATTTCCACATAGGATGTTTAAGAAACAGGTCACTGAAAACGGACAACAAATTGTATTATGTATTCTCTGGGATACTAGACCAAAGCCAAACAACTTGTCCCTTTTTACTATCATCTGTCCTTATCAGCACCAGGGAAAAAAAGTCTCTTATTGCCTTTAGACTTCAGCAACAGAGCCATTTTCTGGTAGCTGCTTGATAAGTTTTTTTCTGTTGCTGGAGAAAAATAAACATATCCAGGCAGTAGAAAGAACTCTCCTCTTGGTATGATGGCAAAAGGTTCCACTATGAAAGTGAGGAAGCTGAGAAATGTGTCAATAAATTGTAGGCTGTTGCCACAAATGCAGCCATGCAATAAGGGTATACTTGCAGATAAAAGCAATAAAACATCTAAAGAGATTTCTAAGAATCATGTGACAGCACCCTTGGAAGCTTCTCATGTAGTAGTGAAAAACTCTCTTGATCCTTCTCTATATCACAAGTGCTATACAGAGCTTGAAAAATGCATTCCCAGTGCTCTTCTGGAGTACCTATTAATTCTCATAGTTACTCAGCTGGGAAATAAAAATTGCCATGGGTTTAGATAAAAAGGTTAGATCTTAAATTGGTGTTGGAGAAGTTTAAATAAATAAGACATCTAGAAACAGTTCTATATCTACCAGAATGCAATCTGGATTATCAGAATTTGATATTTATGACATATTAAGATATAGGAAGAAGAAAGCAAAGTGGCTTGCAAACAGAAACTGATATTAAAATTCAACCACACGAATTTAAAGTTTTACAGGTTTAAAACTAAGCCTGAGCTAGTAGAATTCTGTGTCCTTATAGTAGATGAAGAGAAAAGAGAATTTGCACTTACTAGTACAGTAAATTTAATCATAAGATGTTAAATGTTGGCATAGATGCATTTCACTTGGACTATTGACACTGAGATCTTTTATGGGTGAGAAACCCCAATATCTATGTGACCATATTCAGGCTCTTCTGTGGTGTCCAGCATATCAATGACCCTTGTGTCTCTGCTACAGCATAGATCTCCCTCCTCTATCTCCACTAAAACACCACAACAAAATCCTCACTAGCACATCATCCCTCAAATAATATTGTGCTGCCCCCAGGCTTATCTCTAGCCAGACTTGTTTAAACCCATTTCCCCTTCAGATCTAGTTTAAAGTTCTTTCAATGAGCTCTGCCAACCCCTGTGCGAAGACTATTTTCCCACTTTGAGACAAGTACACCCTATTTGTCACCATCTGGCCTGATGTTGTGTAAACTGACCCATGATCAACACCACCTCCCTCCCCACAAATTCTGTCACTGACACCAGACTCTGAGCCAAGTATTTATCTGCTGACTCTTCCTGATAGTACTCTCTTTATTTCCTGCAGCCGGAAGGATGGAGAACACTACTGTGCTCCTGATCCCATAGACAGTCATCTCAAAGCTTCTGTTGATTGTCCTCAGGCTTCTTGTAACTTCATTGCTGTCTACCCGAAAAAATGGACAGTGATCTGAGGGCTTCCAGGTAGGAAGCTTTCTCTTCACTTCTTCAATCCAAGCCCCGGGCAGGCAGTAGACTTCACTAAGAAGATGATTCAGGCTGCCTATTGGGCCTTCTGTCCCCCTCAGAAGACAGTCTCCTGTAAGAGTGACAAAACTTTTTGCTTTATGAAAGGAGTTTTGATGCAGGGCATGAGCTGAATTAACCTTGGATACACTTCCAAGCTCGACGAACCATTGTACTCATCATTGTTTGGTTCCACTTGCAGAACCTCATATCTATTATGCCAGAGCACCTGGGAAGGAAGGGCAGTCACAAAGGAGATGTGTCTGCTGCACCAGGAAGGAGTCTGTATCCATTGCCTTGCATACCATGAGTCACCATATTCATCCAGGTAGAGAGAGGAATAGGGAGTACTTTGTGTCACACACCCTATCTGTTGGGCCTGTCACAGGGAAGGTAGGGTGTGCTTCTGGTATGGAAACGGTAGGGAATAGGGAATAACATCTTTCATTGTTCTGTGTAAGTTCACAGCTCTTGTTTTCCCTGTTAAATTGCCTTTAACTTGCTCCACACGTCCTTTCAGCTTCCGTTTACTCCTCATCCCACTGGAGAGAGACTGACTGAGTATCTTTCTGGGTATTTGGATGTCGGTTGTGCTCAACTCACCAAAATTAAAGTCACATTTTCTAAGAAACCTAATGAAGGAAATGTGACTGCATGAACATTTTTTCCCCTTGACAAACTATATGTGAAATTAAAGGTATAACTCATTGAAACAGAATACTAAGTATAGCTATTGTCAGGGGCCTTTGTCAGCAGAGTTTGACAGGTCTTGACAGGTAATAATAGAGCTTTGACAATACATAATAGCTGGGAATCTGGCCCTTCATATCCTCTCTTAAGAAAGCTGCATTGTCTCTAACTGAGAAACAGTGGAAGTAGTTTGACTTGCAAGAAGAACAGATTAATTGAAGGCTCAACCAATAACAGATGTAGCATGAAATCAGAATGTTTTACCAAATTACTGCTGCTCTGCTATCACTGACTGTATAAAGAAGCAGTCACTGACCTATTGCAAACCTTATATATTTTCAGGGGAAAATTGAAGCTATGCTCAGGGTTCTATATTTTTTGTGTAAATAATGCAACAAAAGTATTTCTGAAGCTGCATAATGTTTTTCTAAACTAAGATAAAAAAAAGCTTCAACTTATTTTGGAATCTGGCATAGTTTTTAAATGTGTTTGATCTGATTTAATTTCTTTCATAGAATGAGTAGGGACAAACATATCTATGATGTGGCTGTTCTCATTGAAATTGTAACTCACTATCAGATACCTTTTTGTTATTGCACTAATATTTGAATTATTATTTGGTTCAGTTATAGATCAGATTTCGGGAGGTGTTAGCTTTCTCTTTTTCTATTGTTCTATTGAAGATACCACAACATAAATATAAAAATAAATAAATCTGTAATGCCTTGCATAAGGCTTTTAACTGTGTGTATTTCAAACTGACCAAATAGTTATAGCTGAAGACAAACATAAACAATTTCCTCTTCAAATAGTAGGGTTTTTTTGCTTTATGTTTATCATAATTAATTTATGCAACTCCAAAGGTTCAAAGTCTGTGCAGAGTATCATTGTGAAACTTAACTAGAATAAGTAAAGGGTGCAATACATCCTGTAACAGCATAGCATCATAGAATCAAGGCTGGTAAAGACTGAGATTATAGAGTCCAACCTTTAAACACCACCATTTCAATTAAACCATAGCACTAAGTGCTGACTCCAGTAGTTTCTTGAACACTTTCAGGGATGGCGACTCTGTTACCTCCCTGGGCAGTCCCTTCCAATGCTTAACTACTGTTTCAGTGACAAAATTCTTCCTGATGTCCAACCTGAACCTTTAACAGATGTAGTAAAACTACTTCACAGTGGTAGTAAACTGACATTAGAGTATGTATAGGTAAAAGCCAAAAGAGATTAACAAATGGTTATGGATTTTTTAGTAGTTTATGTGGAAGAATAATGTTGAACAAGAAATACACACTTTTTCCTGGGGCGGTGACTCCACACATGCTAGAAGGCAGTGTCACAGTAAGAGTTACTGCTTTGTGGCATCAGAAGCATAGAGGACAGAGGCAAGGACACTTTTCTACCAAACACATATGGTGTAGAAAAATGTCAAAACACAATAGCTTGTGAGTTGTTTGATACCTCATGGTTACTTTTGGTATTTAATACACCCTCTGCATCATGTAATGAACAATTAACCAGTTACATGTTCTTTTCTTTAATGGGAAATGGAACCTTCTTGGTGGTTCTTTCTGTCTTTTTAAGGGAAGCTACTGTCTTTCAGAGTGTGACTGACAGGCCTAGTAATCAAAGTCCACTACTTTCTAGATATATATGGGAAATGCATTATAGACATTATCAGAATATGCATATTTGGTGAGACAGTGAAGTCATCCTTAACCTCATCCTGTTTTTGACCCAAGCTTTTCATGCCTATGTTAGCGTGGAAAACACATAATCACGGAATGATTATATGCAGGTGCCTTTATTCGAGCTCGGGAAGCCGGGGTGTAACATCTACCCAAATCTGGCTTCGCCATAGGTTTGAAACAAGTACAGTTTTATACATTTCCTTACAGAATAGTGATGTAATTATATGTTAATCATCAACTTATCATTGTTCCATTGTTTCCCCCCAAGCATGACTTTAAGCCCCCTTATCTCCCATAGTATTTCTGATTTATTTCACAGGTGCTAATCCGCATGATTTCACTAAAACAATCCCCATTCTCTAAGCAATCTTCATGATCATGTCGCTGAGCCCCGTACATGCAGTGCTTACCTATCCTGTTCCTAAAGCCTATTTTTAACTAACATTTTAACCCAATGTTAACACCTACAGCAATTTCCCTTCAGTAAGCTAATATCTTAAGTACTCCCTAAAAATCCCGAGCATATCAGCATGAAAAGATTAACTCTGTCTGAAATGATCAGCAAAATAAGACTGTAATAGTTTATGTTGAATTTTTCTGAGTGATGAAGTCTGTATGTTGTCTCATGCTGAAGCATAGACCTGTGCTAACCTAAGCAGTCAAGTGCCACAATTTTGGCACACCTTTTGCTCATTTTGACAGATTTTGTAGCTGGGTTATCAGGAGTGAGAAGTCAGGATTTAAAAGGTGTAGATCTTCTTAATACACCTGCTCAACTAAAATAAGATGGATAAATAAATCACGTGAACAAGAGTTTGGCTGATTCCTAAAATAAAGGAAAAGAGAAAAAAGAATCATATTCTAAATGACTCTTAACATTGTTCTTAAGCTTTTCTTAAAGCTATTTGGTGCAAGCCTATAAACTTAAATGAAAGCTGATTGCTATTTGCAAGAATGAACACAAGTTGCAGCGGTGTGACTTCTTCAACTGTTGTCCATTGACAATTTTGAGGATTTTTACTAAACATACATCAGTAATAAAAAAAATAAATAAATAAAGAAAGAAAGAAAAAAATAAAAGAAAAAGAAAAAAGCATTTCTAAATTATATGGATAAATTTATAATTTCTACAGTTGTTACTACAGTCTTATAGTATTGCCCTCTGGAGCTACCATTGGTTTTTCTTTTATTCTATTAACTGAAAGGGGATGTGAACCAAGATTTTGTAATTGTGTTTCTAGAGTTCTTCAGTCTAACAATGAATGATATTATCTATTATTCATTTCAACGTTTTGCTGTTATCTTCTCATATTTCTTAGCTCTGATTGAAGTGCAACTCTACACACTGAAACTGATGTCCAAGAATTTTGATAATTTTAAGGCATACATAACCTCTCAATTTTCAGTGTCCACACACATGTTGCTTTGCTTCAACTAATATCTGAAGACAGCTCATCATTTGACAGTGTAATAGGCTCTGTGCAATTCAAGGGAAGGAGACAGAAGTTTCTTTTACTGATCAAAACATAACTGTCTTATGCTTTTAATAATCTCTTTGGATCTGAGTTATTCAGCAAAAATTATTAATGCAAAACAACATCAGCAGAGTCAAACATTTAAAAAGAAGGGTTAACTTTGTAACTTGTGTGAATCAGTTATGATTCTAATTTATTCTGTAATAATGTGTAATGACATTTGCATTTTGCAATTCGTCTTCTTGGTACTGTACAGATTATAATGGTGCATCTCACAATAGTTTTAGAAGCAAAGCATTCAGCACCTGACCTATTTTTTTTTTATTTTACATAATAAATTTGAAAGGGTTGCAATAGCATAAGGCACGGGAGGAAAAAAATGCCATTTGTTTCTTGGATTTTTTTACATTTATCAGTAACTCTTTCTTAAGACTGTGTCAATCTATGATTCCACTGTAGTATATGTATATTGACTGTCTGAATTTAGCAGGAACATCTTTAGTTTAATATAGTGCCCCAAGGGGACAACACAATTTAAAAAAAATTAGGATATTGGTAAAGATAGGTCAGGCTTTGCCTCTGTTCTAATGAAGCTAACACTTTGTGCTTTCATCTGTTAGACGATGTGTGAATTCTTCAATGGCATGAATTGTTCAAACTGTCAGGAGGGAGGGAGGGAGGGAGGGAGGGAGGGAGGGAGGGAGGGAGGGAGGAAGGAAGGAAGGAAGGAAGGAAGGAAGGAAGGAAGGAAGGAAGGAAGGAAGGAAGGAAGGAAGGAAGGAAGGAAGGAAGGAAGGAAGGAAGGAAGGAAGGAAGGAAGGTTTAGAATCCATTCTTTTCACCTTTAAAATTTAAATCTTGTTTTACAGTCAATTTTGATGTGAAATTATTCTAGTTCAGCTCATTATGCTACCAGCTGAAGGACCTTATTTTGTCAGTGAAGCATAGAAAATTGAGGTTGATGCAGTGAAGAATTGACCTTAATATCCAGAAAATTTTCCACTTCTGCATTGTTCTGTACTGCCTGGTGCAGAATACATGTTGACTATGCAAGTAGTTGTCTAGCCTGTCATCCTAGTAGTACATGAGAAGTTGATAAAGTGCCCTTCTTCTAGCAGGATGGATAATATTTTAATTCAGATACTGGCGGTGTGCAAACATGGCAGAAACAACCATAGATCTAGATAAAACTGGGATTCACATACAAAACAGGAAGAAAAAGAAATGGAAGAAGCAAAATTTCTCACCACTGAATCTGCCTGTTAAAATATCATTTACTTACATTTGTAGCTGGATTTGGGGTCATAGGATGGCTATCTCAGACATCCTGTGAAGATGCCATGCATGTAGGTCTAGGAAGTAGCCAAAGGTAAACTTCCCCAGCTCTGCCTCACTTGCTCCACACAGCAAGAGCTATCAATTATTGCAGATGCATTACAAATGCAGGTAATAACTGACCTATTCTGGAAAATATATGCAAACACAGTTGTGTACTTGTAATAATTTTGTTTAGCTACTATCATAAACATGATTCCGTAGTGTGAAAACATGAAAAATTAAAAGGTTACCTGTCCATCTTCCTGATCTTATTACTCAAAAATATCTACTTAATACAAGGCAGTTGGCTTGGATATCAAATATGCTTTGTCATGGAGCTTCATCAGGGGTTTTGGCTGTGATAGTTACTCTTCTTCATAGTAGCATGTATGGCACTGTGCTTTGGATATAAACAGTAGTGTAAACAGTGTCGATGATATACTAATGTTTTAGTTATTGCTGAACAGCGCTTGCACAGCATTGTGGTGGTCCTTCTCCCCCTGTTTCCTCTTCAGGACAGCCTATAATCTCAAGATCAGGAACACTGTCCACAGCAGGAATTTCTGGAACTTTATTTTGCATCCTGTGTCTCCAAATAAATAATCCTAAATTTATTCTAACCTGATTTTTCATTATATGCTTAATTTATGTAGTAAGTAATTGAGTGGATCTTTTAGCTGAACACAAGGTGTAGCTCATGCTTTCACAAATTTATATGAAACCTGCTTTTGCTAGCACCTTTAATGAGGATGTTTCAAGAGACCTAAAGCACTCATTTGTGATAAACATCAAGGCCTTCTCTGTTTCTCATGTTGCACCCATGATGAGGCAGCAAGAAGCTGGGACTGACCAGAACGTAAGGAGGGTACATACATGGGATAGCTGGCCCCAGTGGACCCAGTTCAGTTGAAACAAAATCTATACCACATCTTAGTTCCCACTTGCATTTAATCACACACAAACACACACACACACACACACACACACGCACACACTCACACGCATACAGAATATTCTGAGTTGGAAAGTACCCAAAGGGATCATCATCATGAAGTCATATTCAGCAGTAAAAGCAAAGGGGGAAGAAGGAGAAAGTAGAGGACGTTTGGAATTTATTACATCTGCCTTCTGAAGTACCTGTTACATCTGATATAGCTCTGCTTTGCCTGGAGATGGTTAAACACATGACAGCTGATGGGAAGCAGTGAATGAATTCTTCACTGGCATATGCACCTTTAGCTTTACCTCAAAATTGCTTTACCTGAACACGTAA
This sequence comes from Lichenostomus cassidix, assembly GCF_008360975.1. NCBI lineage: Eukaryota > Metazoa > Chordata > Aves > Passeriformes > Meliphagidae > Lichenostomus > Lichenostomus cassidix. Next base: position 43,289,822 of record NC_139479.1, on the reverse strand, counting down.
GCTGTTTCACATTCACCCTTGTTATTCTTTTCTCTGTCCTAGATTTGGGAATGATCAAGAAACTATGTGTTGATAAGCCACCTACCAGGGTTAAATCACAATATTCTCAAAAAAGAGGTAATGAAGTCCTTAATGTTTCAAGTTCTTAAATGTGTGAGGAGAAAATAGTATTTGGAATTAATTGCTTTACTATCACAATATATAAGACAAACTCATCTATAGCACAACGGCAAGGATGTAGATTTCATATGCTACAGTTTGGAAGAAATTAAACATATAACTGTTACTGGGGAAAGCATGTCTTCAATACTAGGAATTAGTTAAAATAATCACTATGAACAGCACAGAGGCATTTAAATGGTAATGAAATGGTCATAAATTAGAATTATTGCTGAGTGTTAAAACCAGAGTCATAATAATGATGATTTGAACACTTAATTGTGAATTTTTTACGTAGAAAAGTAGCAAATTTCCAACTACTTAGTCATTAAAAAGTATCAAAAAAGTTATAATCATGTTATTGTATTAATGCTTTAGACAGGCCGCTGATGGTATACGTGGGGAATCCATTTAGGATTTCAAAACCATTGTCACAGAACGCTTGTATTTATCAATTCCAGTTAAAAGCACCTATTCATATTATCATAATATAGTGAAATAGCACTTCTGGTACTCCTGGTTGAAATGGCAAGTCCATATTTTATTAAGTATGTGTTATCAAAATCCATTAATTCACAATGCTACCCTACATTAGCTCTGAAAGACTAGAAGAGCTTATGGGCACTTTTTTTCTGCTGATCTTTCATAAAAATTTTATTGGCTGAACCATTAAACCAAGTTGCAATATTTCATGGCATACCAAAACTACTCCTACTTTTTTTTTTTCATTATAATTGGAATTACACTGTGGAGGTAGACTTCTGATATTCAAAGCAGGGATTGTGGTCTCACAAGGCCTTCACATAATCCCACTACTTCCAAGAGATCCATCACCTCACAACAGTTACACCCATAGTAGATATTAGGAACAGCCGAACTGATTTCAGTATTTGGTAAACAGACCTCCCTTGGAGATTGGAATGACACTTCCAGTGTTTTAGTAATTTCGTAAACTGCAGAGTGGAAGAGTGCATGCACTCATCCACGATATCAGGCTGCAGGCATTAATATTTTTAAAAACTTTGAAGCTACAAAGTTTTAAGGATGGATGAGGAATATTCTTCTGACATGAAACTTTTTTAACACTTGTAATTTATTAGTTAATTTAAATATATACACTGTGACTGTCTTTTACTGTGCCTTTACATTTGAGTTTATGAGATAATCTAGTTTCACTGAACCTAGTTATTTTTAAATTACATATATTTCCTTTGAGTTAAGAAAGAGCTTCTGCACCTTATTTATTGTAATTTTATATAAAATAAATAGTGTAATAACAACTTCTAAATTAAATACTGTTGTAACATTTCCTTTACAGAGTCTATAATACAAAATTCACCACAACATCCTTTTTCAAGCATAAAATTCATTTAAATCATGTCAATAACGTAACCTTTGATGTCATGCAAACTATAAAATTTATATTTAACATTTTGTTTAATGTTTGGAGGTATGCAGTATAATGAAAAGTCACCTTCGGGAAGGAAGTAAATCCATGGTTTGTGAGCACACTGAACTCTAAGCCGGGTTAAAGTCTGTGCTAACAAATTAGAGAAAAGTAACTACAGGAAAGTTTGATTGGATCTCATTTAATACTGTGTACAGTCTGGTGTTACATTTTAGAAAAATGACTGCTCTTTCAGACTACCTGTTACTCATGTTTGAAACATAATCTCTTTCTTTTTAATTGAGCTTTTTTTTCAAAAGAATGTTTATACCAGTAGTTTATTAAAATTTTGCCTAAGAAAGACATTTCAAGAGTTTTAAAAGTTTTGTCTGCAGGGAAGTTTATAATAGCTCATTTTATATTTGGAATGTGGATTTAAATAGTGTATTTTTGGAAGATATTGAGAAAAAACTGATGGCAGAGTTTAAACAGAAGGTGGAACAGTTCATATATCAACAAGATTTCCTCTATTAAATAATTTAATAAGTCTCTTTAATTCTGTTAGGTGATGATTACTCTGTCAGAAATTCATATTAATACATACTGGCATAAACCTGAAGGCAGATAGCAAACACTCGCTTGACAACAGCTGTACAGATAGTCAGCATTTAGCATGTGTGATATCCCTGAAAGGCTGCTGGCTTTGATCTTATTTCATTTAGTTAGTCTACTTCTACTTCAACTATTGCAAACTTTAAGATATAGCTAAGCCTAGAGAGTCTTCCATGGAAGAAACTGATGATTACCACTTAAATTATCATTTTTGTCTACCCAATTTTCTTTTCATTTTAAGAATGTTTAGAATTTTATTTTACTAGAAGTATTGCTCTTTTTCATTTTGTAAGGATACATGACTGCTCAGAAAAAAGAAGTTCTGCAGAATTTTATTTCTCTAACATTTTTCTTTTTAAGTCCTGAGTCCTGAGAAAGATGGTGAATGGGCATTCATGAGAAACTCTAAACCTAGCCACTTCCAAATCTGATTCAGCTACAGACACTTATTTTCAATGTCTTTATTTCATTTATTTACTCCTTTCCTTTACTGCAATCTCCTTTTCTCCTCTCTTTCTATACTTGCCTGTCTTAAGCTATATGTAGTTCTTTCTTTAGAATCAGTGATAATTGAGGTGAAGGTGGTGTTGAAAACAGCCTCACTGACTGTATAATTAACATAATTATATTTTATATTATGCATATTATATCACATATACTGCATAATTAATAATTCATTTCTATAGTGTTTCCCATGCAATTAAGCTATAATTTATTGCAGGATTAATAGTTTAAAATTCTATGGTGCATGCACAAGGACTGATGAAGACTGGAACAGCAGAAAGTCAGACATACTAGAATAACCCGAACAGTCGAATGAGTGCCACAGCTGTTAAGCTAAGAATACTCATTAACTGTACTTCTGCCTGCCTCAATATTTATCTATTGACATATATAAAATTATCTGAAGGACAGGATTTTCCTCAATTGAAGCCCGTTTCTTACCTCTCCCAGCTACTGGATCTGAAGCCCTCTCATCCTATCAGAGATCTGAACTCTAGGGTATAATTATCTTTTATAGTGACAGTGTAGCTTTTCCATGTTTTCTACACAGCAAGAACCAATACAAGACTTCTTTGCAAACCTTACATATATCATCAAGAATCAAAGCTCCAAATAATCAAAGGCAATTTCAAATTTTGAAATATTCAAAGTATTTATTGAAATCCCATTTTCTTTTGCACTTTCCAACCCACACAACTCTCTACCCTTTGAGCGAGTATATCCAAGTACTCATGGCTGGTGCACATTAGGTCACAGGGTCAGCTGGTAAAAACTGAAGTACAAAGAAAACTCATTGCTGACACATATTGCATTGCTTCCCATGGTCATGATCCGTTGAGAAATATCAGTAATGCACATTAACACAAAATTACTGAAAATTAACTCCTACCTATTATTATCCCCCAGAAAGCAAGAGGTTTATCTTCACTTCTCTGTTATTTTCAGAAATATTGGTAGTGGTTGAATAACTTTTGAGATGAAGGAATGCAAATAATCCAGGCCAAGTGGAGGTACTGTGCTTCCTTTAAAAGTACTGTACTCTCTCAAAAGCTTCTTATCAAACTGTATATTCACAATATATTTACTGCTTTGGAATTATGTGTACCTTTCTAATTTATCTTGTTAAATCCTGATTTAATAAAAGCACTTCGTTAGATCAGCCATTTCAGAAGCACATTGATTTTATATCCTTCCTCATTTCTTATACTTCTGTTACATCTTTAGCATTTCCTCCTGTTACAAACGAAAATTTCTTTGACCTCTGCTTACTTTGTAACTTCCCACCCTGGGCTTTTCTGAGAAAATTTTACTGAGTGTGTAAAGTTATACACAAAATAAAAATAAAAAGCAAATTACTTATTTGCTATGTATGAATTTGGGTCTAATGAACTAGAATATTTAGCACTATTATTCTCACCAATCCAATGAGATCTTTCTTAGCTAGGCAGCTGCCTTGTAGGAAAAGAAGATCCCTGAAACACTTTGATTCTGGATGCTGCTCAGTAATCACCCTGTGAATCTTTTAGTTTTTCCCTTTCAATGTCACTGGTTCTTGTCTGGAGTCCTTGATCTAACAGTTATACTAATCTCAACAATCTTACCTTTCCCTGAAATTTTACTTTTCCTATCTTGCATGTTTTTGTATTCCATATGCTTTGTCACAGTTCTTTTTCACAACTCAATGATTTTTTCCAGAAATTTGAGTAAAGATTATGAAGCAGCATTGCTAACTGTTGGAGTACAGTCAACTGAAGCACTGAGAGGTGGTATATAATTTTTCTGTCTACTGTCAAATTAATTTGGGAAGATGGGATTTTGGGGAAGGATAAGTAGTTTTATGAAATGAAAACCCAATATTGCACCTTTTTTTCCCTACTATAATTCTAATGTGCTTTGAAGGAACAAAACTGTTGAAACTGAAGGACAGGTAAAGCTTTCAGGACTTTTCTGTGTCACCAATAAAGACTTCAGAAGTAGAGGAAAGGTGATATGAAGATTGAAGAGGAAAATGTCTTAAACTCTGAAAGCATTTTCAAGAGGTCTGTAAGAATAAACTTCACTTCTATAAATTTCTTTAAGTAACACTTCCAAATGGAAGATAAATTTTATAATATTCATGTTTTTATTTTCAGTGAAAATTAATTCCTGGACTTAATTATAATTCTTAATGTTTATTTTATGTATAGTCTCAAAATGCATTGAACAACAAATGTTCTTGATTTGAACTACATCTCTGCTGTATTTGAGCTGAACGAAGAAATGATTCAATTAGACACCCCCTACTTCAACCCTGAGGAGACAAGTCTACCAGAGGAGATAGAGTACAACTATTCTGCATCACTGAGCTGGCTAATTCAACTTTCTGTGCATGATTCAGACATCAAAGCAGCTCCACCTTTTCTGAAAGTCTCTCCCAATATTCTGAGGAAGAGTTTGGCTGACTTTTTCAGAAAGTCAGCTAGGATTTGGAGTATATGAAAGAAGCCCTCATGATTATTCTGGAATAGTTTTTACTTTTCATGCTATGAAACATTGTACATTTACCTGGAGTATTCAAACTAAACCTATCACTGTTGCAATTAATCAACATACTCTTCTATTAAATTACACGCCAACTTCCTTTGAAGCTGGCAAAGTTAAAGAACAAGTGTTGGCAGTAACATCTTCTTATGAACATTTTTGAATCTTCCACCCTGCAAAAACCACAGATTTCAGATTATAGCTATTTCCTGAGTGCTTTAAAAGCAATGTTTTCCTTTCAGGTGAATTCTTAGTGTCATTGAAGATTTAATTAGTATTACTAAAGTGTAATTTACTTCTAAGCAACACTCTTCATCATATCAAAGACCCTTTTCATGCTATAAAGTATAAATAAATGTTGCTTTAGCAAAGAGAGGCACGTAGCCTTTCTCTCCTCCCCAGAGGAACAATACTAGAATGGCAAGGACATTATCTTGCAAGTGAAGCCCAGTAGATGAATTATGATAACTTATTCAGTCTGACAATATTTAAAACATTTATTTAGAAGAAAAAAAAGAGTGATAGATAGCCCTTCATTGGAGACATTTGCCTCCTTTTTTGAAGAGTTGTGAATAATCAGCATTTTCTTTTTGTGGCCATGATAATCTGATAAGATCTTGTAGCAAAGCACTGTTATGAGCAATGCCTTTCCCCATTCTATCTGTTAGGGAAATGTCACGGTGCTTATCCTAAAGGAAGATGTAGAGAAAATGTTCCTCCAAATCCTAGCAGATTTAATCTTTCTTGCTATGCCTGAAAAAGAATGTTTTTGACTGCTGTGCTCTGTCTGTGAATGGACCCACCAGGAGTACATCATCACTGTGCCCAATTCATTCATCCTCTTCCAGTTCACTTCACTGGATCCCAAAGAGGAACACGGGCATGCCAGAGGCAGTAAACTCTGCAGAACAGCCTCACTGTTTACAGAATTTCATGAGAGAAACAGCATTCTGTGGACATGAGCAAAAAAGTGAGGTTTTTCACATCATTTTATTTTGGTGTAGAAAGAAAGTATACATACAATACATAAAATTATTTTCTCTATACAGATATTGAACTCAAAGGGATTAAATAATTAGATAGCATTCAACTCATGACCTGCTTTTTTAGATTTAATTAAGAAATCTGGATGATGCACACAATAAAAAAAAAACCTGGAATCAGACATATGGTTTATCATATTCCCCATTTTTCACTGCAGTCAAAAATGAGGTAGTTAGGGGGAGGACATTGTTTAAAAAAAATGTTTTTGACAGCATCAACAGTACAAGTGTGAAAGATTGCTGAATTCAATAGCCTGATGAGCATGAGTCTGCTGTTGCTCTTAGGTCCAGCCAGTGGCAAGGGTGACCACAAAGTCCTGATGGGCAAGCATGCATGAATACACATGAACACAATATACATACACATGGCTTACCACATGGATCAGAAGAGACAAAAAACATAGCACTCAAACAAGCATGGATGGGCTGATAGCTGTCTCCTCTCTCCTGAACAAGGTTGAAATCTGCTGACAGGATACCTATACTTAAACAGATATTTATATACATTATAAATTGTAGAAATTCAGTCAACCCAGTAGTTACTTCCAGATCCCCAGATTTCTCAAGCTGTTGGCATTGAAATGTACAATGTCCCATGACTCATAGCTCCACTCCATTATCAAGTTCCTAGACTTAAAGTCTCCCCACTATTTGCTTCCTAGATTTTCTTGTCATCTACTTCCTAATTACTCTGGCTTGAATTACACACATTCACAAGCACAAGTGTTATATAAAAATGTTATGCAGAGGCCAATTGCTTTTATAGAATCATAGAACATCCTGATTTGGAAGGGACCCACAAGGATCACTGAAGTCCAGCTCCTGGCTCTGCAGAGAACAGCCCCAAGAGCTACACTATGTGCCCATTAGCATTGTCCAAATGCTTCTTAGACTCTGGCAGGTTAGTGCTGCGACCACTTCCCTGGGGAGCCTGTTCCAGTGCCCAACCACCCTCTGAGTGAAGAGTCTCTTTCTAATATCCAACCTAAACCTCCTCTACCTGGCAGGAGTTCCTTTACCTGACACAACTTCAGGCCATTCCCTTGGGTTCCATCACTGGTCACCAGACAGTGAGCAATCAGTGCCAGCACCTCCATCTCCCCTTGTGAGGAAGTGTAGAATGAGACTCCCCACAGTCTTCTCCATGTTGAAGGAGCCAAGTGTCCTCAGCCACTACTCATAAGGCTTTCCCTCCAAACCATTCACTGTCTTCTGTGGCTAGCACAGGTTTTTCCCATGAGAAGTTTTCTTGTGTTTTGTAAATAAAGATAAAGTTTGGATGTTGTTGGAACAGTGTCCCAGAACTTGGGCAGTGCAGGCCTGGCCAATCAGGCCTGGGGAAAGGCTTCTGACTGACCAATCTGGGTGACTTTTGAGAACTCTATATATGTGATGAAATCAAAACAATAAAGGTCATTCCTTCTTGCCACTGAGAACTGATGCATTCATTACTCTGCTAGCTGCTCAACAGCGACAGTCTTCAAAGCCCTCCTTTGGACACTCTTTAATGGCTTTTTATCTTTTTTGATGTTATGGTGCCCAAAATGGCACACAGCCCCTGTGCAGAGTAGGACAGGATGATCACCCCCCTAGCCTGGCTGGCAATGCTGTTCCTGATGCTCCCCAGGACACAGCTGACCCTGGCCAACTCATATTCCATTTGCCATCAAACAGGACTCCCACATCCTTTACTGCAATGCTGCTTTCCAGCCACTCATTCCCCACATCTTCATGTCTTTTAAATATCCTCCGGGATGTGGACTCGACCACTTCTCTGGGAACCCTGCTCTTTAGAAGAAATTTTTCCTAATATCCAATCTAAATCTCCCCTGACACGACTTGAGACAATTTCTTCTTTCCCTATCACTTGTTATTGGAAAGAAACCAACACTCACCTCATTACCACCTCCTTTCAGGTAGTTGTAGACAGCTATAAGGTTTCTCTGCCCTGAGCATCCTTATGTCCTGGCCAAATACTGCCACTTCCATCACCACTCTTCATAAGATTTATGCTCTGGACCCCTCTACACCCATCCAAGACATTCTCCAGGAGAATGCTGTGGGAATCAGTGTGAACAATTTTACTAAAGGGCGGGTAAACCATATCCACAGCCTTTCACTCACCCACTAAGTGGGTCATTTCTTGCGGAATGAGATCAGGTTATTGAAGCATGGCCTGCCTTTCATAAACCCATTGCCCTTGGACTTCTAGTTACAGCTTCATCTCTGCCTACTTGAAAAGGTAATTATCTGATGGCTGTACCAGTGTAGGAAGCTTTCTCACTACATCTTCAAGTTCATTAAGATGTGGGTCTGGGCTGCATATTAGGCCTTCTATTCCCCTCAGGAGACAGTCTCCTATAACAATAAACCATCAGTTTTGCTTTATGGAAGCAGTTTTGACACAGGGCTTGGGCTGACTTGACTTTGGAGACACCTCCAACCTTGCTGAACCATTGTCCTTGTCATTGGTTCCACTTGCCAGGGCACCTGGGAAGGTGGTGTAGTACTGAGAAGATGCATCTGCTGTGCCAGGCAGGAACTTGTTCCCATTGCCCTCTACACTTTGAAGTGTTCACTTTCAGCCAGGTGAAGAAATTATAGGGAATCTCCCATATCACGTGTCCTGTCTGCCTGTGGGTCCTGTCCCAGGAAAGGTAGGTGCAATTCCAGTAGTATTCCAGAGCAGTTTCAATCTCTCCCTCAGACTTCCTGATGCTTCTCAAGCTGTGCTCCTTCTCCCAAAGCAATGTCACTAAGCGGAGGAGTTCCTCTACCTGGGCTCACCGCCCAACGTGCTGCTGTCTGGTGCTGGTCCAAAAGCAGAACACTGTTGCTCCTCTCCCTGACAAGTTCTATCAGCCACTGTCATGCAAGCTGCAGGTTTCAGGCAGCGCTCTCTGCTCCTCTGAGGTTTCCCCAGTTTGGGAAATTCTGCCATACACACGATAGGATGCTCCTCTGTGCATCATCCTGACACCAGATCTGTTTATTGAGTTACATATCAACCCCTATCAGCTTCAGGCTAGATCTTCAGAATCACATCAAAACAAACATTTCAATAGATTGCTGGACTGCTGAAAAGATGCTTCCGTTATTCCCACCACAATTAAAACCTTTTAAGACAGTTCTGGCATTGATAGGTAAGAATTTTATTCATACATTAAAATATTTCCCTTCAGTTTTCTATAAAAAACCCCTCTTCACTTATTGCCATGTTGAATGAAAAATTCTCAGGAAAGTAAGTAATAGTATCCTTTGATTTCAATTTCCTTTGAATTTCTGAAAGGAAAAGATTAACTCAGATTCTTAGTGAAGGATTAATCTCATCAAACAAATATAAATTGGCAGGGTGGATTAATATCACCTAATAGATGTCCACAGCGCAGAATCTTTATCTTAACTAGTCATGTAAAACTCTCATATGATCAATGGACAGAACAGGCACTTAGAGGGTCTCATTCAGCTGACCTATTTTAGATACTTATACTTGAACAAATATCTATTTCTCTCCAGTGACTAAGAAAAGAGCTTAGACTGACTAGCTCCAATGTCAAGCAAACATACTTCTAACAGACTGTAGAATCTAATGGACTAGGATCAAATTAGGACTTGACTTATTCCCACTGAAGTATAAAATTGGATTTTAGGATTCCTTTAGAGCTAGAGAACATTAGTGTTACAAAACACATTACTTTTTCCCAGATGTCATTATCACACTTCTTCCTAACAACTTTGAGCTACATCTAGATTAATCCTGACCTGTCATCATGTATTCGGCTTTACATATGATTGATGCAAATTTCCATAGGTAAACTGAGGGTTTCAGCACTTTAGTTCTACAAGGAAATTGTATCTGGAATTCAGGTCTGGCATCATACAACTAAAATTAAAATTTAGAGATCTACAGTTCAGAAGTTCAACTCCAGACTATATACTTGTACATTTGCATGCATGTATGAGCATAGGATTCCAATCAGTTGTCTAATCAATTCAGAACAGGTGCAGCCACAGCCATTTGAGGTACCTGAGCGTATCTGCAGTATTCAGCTTGGTCTAGCAGTTGTGTTACCAGGCATACATGACCCTGGCCTTGTGGGGCAGATGCAAAAACAGATGTGATTAGATGGCAATTACTTAGATCACATGCCTATGTTCAGGCAACTAAACAAACCTTCCAAACTATGCACTCGCCAGTGTTTGAAGAGCTATTTTGCTGAGCCAGATATTGAGAAGCCGAACAGAGAAGGGAATAGGTATGTCTTGGCATTTTTTTATTTTATTGTTTTTTCTTCTGAAAGAATGAGGACTGGAAAATGTATTGGTGCTTTGTAATCACTTTAATAACATTACCTAATTAATTATTTCTAGCGGAAAATTTGACTAAACCTAACAAAAAAAGATAATTTTAAACCCCAGGAAATGTTGTCTACCTTGAGCAACTACCTTGGAAATTGGGACAACATGTTGATACAAAACAGTTGTGCAAAGGGAAGATTGCGGAAAAGAGAAAAATAAGTGTTCCAATGGACACTGTACTAGTAAACAAAACATAAAATGCTGAATTTCTGTTTTTCTTTTAAGGGACATCTGTACCTTAATTTGATGCAAAACTATTGCATAATGATTCTTTAATTTATTGCATATTGATCTTTCAGAACTTCATCTTTTACACAGGTGCAGAAAATTTATGCTATGTTGGCATGAATTTAATGACAACCAAAGGAACATTAGTCTGAGTTATTTAAAAAGCATCATCAAGAGGGAAAATATAACATTTTGCAATTACCTAGACCTTTTCTGGACAAACATGAGCGTTTGATTTTGCTGTATGTATGGTATACAACAAAAGACAAGCAATTTCTCTTTTTCTTTTGATATTTAAATTGAAGATAATTAAAATAATAGAATCATAAAATCATATAATGGTTTGAATTAACAATCATCTGGTTCCAACTCCCTTGCCATGGGCAGAGACATATTCCATTACACTGGGTTGCTCAAAGTCCCATCCAACCTGACCTTGAGCAGACCCAGGGTATCCCCAGCTTCTCTGGGCACCCTGTTCCACTGTCTCTTCAGCCCCACAGTAAATGCTTTCTTCCTAATATCTAGTCTAAATCTACTCTCTTTCAGTTTGAAGCTATTCCCCCTTGTTCTATCACTACAAGACCCTGTAAAGTCTCTCTCCATCTTTCTTGTAGCCCCCTTTAGGTGCTCCAGGCTGAGGAACCCCAACTGTCTCACCTGTCTTCATAGGAGAGGTGTTCCAGCCCTCTGATCATCTTCATGACCCTCCTTTGCTATGTTGAAGACCCCAGAGCTGACTCCAGGTGAGGTCTTGAAAGAGTAGAGAAGGGGAGCAGAACCACCTCCCTCAACTTGCTGGCCATGCTACTTTTGATGCCACAGGACACAACTGGCTTTCTAGGCTGCAGATGCACATTGTTCAAGGTCCCTCTGAATGGCATTCCTTCCTTCCAGGGTGTTAAGGTGCTTACTTAGTATGCTTCTACTTTCTTTATTTAAAAACTTTGAGGTATTTGTACTGATCTATTAATTTAGCTCTGAATATCCAATGTGGAAAAATTTGGCTTTAGAGTTTGACTCCGCAATAAGTCAGCAGTGAAGAGAAGGATAACTCTTCTCTCTCAGTCACAACTTAAAGTCTTTTAAATTGCATATGTGCAATACACAAATATATAGACAGGGGTTATATCTTTAGACTTCTAAAGTCAGATGGCATATAGAATTATAAAATAAATAAAAAAAATTTTATATTGGAAAAGGCTTTGAGGATCATCAAATCTAACTGCTAACCTAACATTGCCAAATCTACCCTTAAACCATGTCACTAAACCCATATCACGTATGCAAGCTTATCCTTCCTAATGGGACTGCTTTTCCTTTTCATGAAGGCTGAATCATTTTCTAAACAAACCACTGCATATAGGAATGAGAAGCCCACATTTTCTCTAGACTATTGCCTGGAATAGAAAATAACCCTAACTCTTTCTTTCATTTTAATGACCTTTGGAGTGGTAGTGGTGGTGGAGAAATACATTAGCATTACTTTTTACATTTAGCATCAACTGCCCCTGAACTTTATTTGGGTGAAGAGTGGTTCTTCACATAAATTTCACATGGAAAGGAAGAATAACTGCAGCAGAATAAAAACACAGAAAAAACTCTAACCTTTATCTTAATTAAAAACAAATCAAAAGGTACGAAAAAAGGAAATCTTTCTGCATCTTTGCCTTCCCATATATTCTTAGGAGGTTAACTGTCTGATTATTCTGTGATGCTAAGGTTTGAATTTTTAATATTTTTGTGTTCCAAAGGCTAAGATACATAACACAGCTGGGGAAAGTGGGGATTTTTCTTACAAAAAAACTAAAAAACCACTTGACTATCAGAAGTATTTGCCACTTTGCATAACCATAGATTTTGGTACCTATTGAAATCAATAAGTGATGGACCTTTATTGATACATTTTTAATGAATTCAGGACAATATGGTCTCCGTTAGAAGTTCATCCCAAACTTGGGGAATGACAAAATCTGTAGGAATTTCACTTTTTCAGAAGAATATGCCTCTGATTCTCTCAGGCGGATGCATCCATAATGAATGTCTCTGGATCTATGCTGAGCACCATTAAATCACTTTGCTGGATACAGAAGTACATCCATATGAATCAGCCTGTTGATCAGGCCCTGTGTTCTGGCAAAGATCATCAGATTGATGCATAGACAGTCTTGAAGTCCCATTTAAACACTTCAAATAGACTGTAAGTGGGAGTTAAATGCTTTATGGGTTTCTGATGGCTTTTCACAGAGGGAGTTACACCCTAAGTGAATGTACTGTCTGCCCATATATTTTATACAGTGTCAGGAATTCATAAGCTTCCTTTGTTCACAGAATTTCTTTATCATTTTTACACTGTAGATTTCTTGTAGCAATTGTTTTGTATCTCAAATACTGATAACTTATAAGCAGTTTTTTACATGGATTCTCTTTTTTTTTTTATAAACGCAATTACCCATTTATCACTGTCAGAGTCAGAGGATGTGACATTTTTTTCATTGTATCAGACATTTATTAGTCCAGTACAAAGAACAGGAAAAAGTTACTTGTGGTTTCGTTTTTTCTTTCTTCTAAAAACTAAGAGATTTATATATCACTTGTCTCTGATTTCTCTCTGCCTTCACTTATGCTAGTGATTCCATCAAAACCCCCACTGTAAGTTAATGCTGATAGAGATATAACATAATCACACAGAAACACAGAATCATTCAGGGTGGGAGGGACTTCTTGAGAACATCTTCTCCAGTCCCCTCTTTGAGTAGTGTCAACTACAGAATGGTGCTCAGTACTAAGGCCAGTTTGGTTTTTACTGTCTCCAAGGATAAAAATTCCACAACTCTCTTTGCAACTTGTGCTAGTGTTTAAGCACCTTCATAGTAAAGAAGTGTTATTTTGTGTTCAGATGGAATTTCAAGTGTTTAAATATTTGCACATTGCCTCTTGTCTTGCCAGTGGGCACAGCTGAAAAATGTTTGGCTCCCTCGTCTTCATTACATCCCTTAAGTGTTTATAAACATTGATAACATCTCCCCCAAGCCTGATCTTCTCTAGACTGAACAGCCCCAAGTTGCAGCCTCTCTTCATATAAGAGATGCTCCTGTTCCTTTATCATCTTTTGTGGCCCTGGACTGGACTCACTCCAGTAAGGCCCTATCTCTTCTGTACTGGAGAGCCCAGAAGTAGACCCCAGTACTCCAGATGCTGCTGAATAGATAAAATTATACAGGATTGTGTTAGTTTGAAAACAAACCTGTGGGAGAAAACAAGTCAGGATTAAAATTTAATAGGAAAATTAAAAAATAAGTGTAACAATACAAGGAAAAGCACCGACAAAGTCAGATACAACCTGACACCCTGTTAGGGTGGTGGTAGCAGTCCAAGTGAAGTATTTCAGTTGAAGCAGGATCACTGAAGGTCCAGTGTTAGCTCTTGTCCTCTGGGAACCCAGCAGACAGGGCTAAGCTAGGCAGTCCCAAGGCCAGGTTATATGCAGGTGGGAATGCTTGGCTCCTCCCTCCTGGGTGGAGCATCTCACAATAGGATGAGATAATTCCATGAGTCATGTGGTGAGTCCTTGATGGCTCGTTGTCTGTTATCAGGGGTGAGTTATGGCAGGAGATAACAGCTAACAGCCCACAGCTGGTGGTAATTAAATGCTGAATACATCTATATTGTAACCTAGGACAAGGATTTACACCGCAAAGGTGGTAACAAATGTTGAACTGCTTAGAAATTCATGGAGTACTTCAGATCTCTTTGTCAATGCGTATTACTTATGGCTGCATGTTCAATAGATACAGTGGTTGGATATGTTTTCTTTAAGCTCCTACTCATATAAGAACATTTATTTTTTGTGAAATGCTAATTTTGATAACCCTGATCCTCAATCCTTTTATTCTACATACTTAGCATGTATTATATTAGAGGAGAAAATTGAGGGTCTGAATTAATTTTTATGTTTGTGCCCTGCTCTAAGTAGAACCTACATCTGTGGCAGATTTATTCCATTTAAGGAGATAGTTCTCAGTAGAAAATTACTCAAATGTTTAAATTCTGATGGAGTATTGACTCACAAGACATTGTAAAAGAAACAATTATGACAAGATTTTTATAAATGGCAACGTTTCTGAAATACAGATAATATGTAGGAAGTTGGGGTTTGTATACAACATTTCTATTTCTTACAACTCATAGAAATCTTTTTTGTAGTTGAATTAGGGGTGTTTTGATTTTTTGTCCAGTCAACATCCTTTGTATATCAACAGATTTTACAACAAAAAAAATTTGTTTATATAAGATTCTCTTTATTAAGATATGCAAGGATTCTGAGACTTATTATTGTCAAGATACCTCTGACAAAACCAAAAAAATAGAAAAAAACTTCACCAAAACTTCATGATTAGCAACTTATTTCATCAGGACATGTATTAATTCATGCAAAGTAGAAATAAATATTTCTGTTTCATCTTTAATCAAGATCATACTAATAAATAAATATGGGACTCATGGCTTGGCTTAATTAATCTATATTTATTGATCAATGTACTTACCAAGTGACCTTCACTATGAGTTCCACAGCAACTACTTTGCGGGGACCCTCACAAACTCAGCTGCCACAAATTTTCAGGTGGTAGAAGAAACCTTAACCCATACTTGTGAAACTGCTATTAAAAATGCACTTTCATTGCAAAGGCCAAAGCGATGATAAGCAGAGAAGTGAAAAAGATTAAGTCCATTTCAAGAAAGAAAGAAAGGAAGGAAGTTCCTTTCTGAAAGGATAGCAATGCATAGTTGTTTAATTGTTTGCAATATTAGCTCTCCAAAATCATTAATAGACTATTTGATGGAACTACTTTTAGGCTCAAACAAGCACAAGGGTATGACAGGTGACATCCCTAATTTTCAGTTAATAAGGTTTCTAGCTACAGATAATCTTTTATTCACCACTGGTTGAACCATTAATGGAAATATATGTGTAGCCTTGTCTGACATACTTCTAGAATGAAGAGATTCAACAGATTACAGTCCGGAGGAAAAAATAAAAACTAATAAGCAGTTCCTAGAATTTAGTTGAGAACATAACTCACAGGGGGTTTTGTTGTTGTCATTGTTGCTATTGTTGGGGGTTTTCTTTCGTCGTTTTTGTTTTTAAAAATAATTTTCAAACTTAAATAGCAAAAGTGAAGGTATTTTCTGAATGGATGACAGAATATAGTAACATACTACACTATAGAAGATTTCACTCACATGTTAAATACAATTTTATAATGGTAAAAACAGTATTAGTTGCTTATGTATCAACTAATGTCAGCAAAAATCCCATTTGCTGACTTTTTTTTTTTTTTAGGAAGCAAGATTTGTAGCAGTAGAGCTTAGGGTATGTTAGATCTCACAGCTGACATATCAGAAAGTAGGACTGAGTAAATTTGCAAGGTTTTGTTTCTCTTTTTTACCATGATATTTGTTAATATAGTGGCAATGATGCTAGTGCATTCTATTAGTTAAGGTTTATCTGTTAATCATAGAATCACAGAATGACAGAGCCATACAATTATCCTGGTCTGGCTCTAACAGCTGGCATCAAATCCACTAGCTGGTTAGGGCAGCAGCTGACACTAACTCCTTGCAGCAGTGACACACGATATACAGAGTGAGATTACATAGAAAGAAAGAGTTAAAAAAATACGGAAGGAAACAGGAGGCAGAGAGCTCAGCCAGACAGGTGTACTGACTCTTCTTGTTTTACACAAGGCCAGCCCTTCTTATAACTTTTCCTGTCTTTATCCCATGGACTTCCTTGTCCTGCACTTTGTCTCATCAGTTAGCACAGCCACTCTGACAACCTTCCAATACCCTGGACCCTCCTTATTAGATACAAAATCCTATTTGGCCTGTAGTTCCTTGATAGCCCATTGATTCATGTGACTGAGTATGTTAATTTCCTGTGCCTGTCTCCGTTATGTTTGATTTTCAGATTTGTGTCTGTATGTCTTGTTTATGGCTTCCCCCTTTTCCACAGTATCCCATTTGACAAGAGACTCCATCCAATTTTACTGAAATAATTGTTCCCTAATTCGACATGCAATTCTACTAGTGTAAATGAGCAGGCTTGGGTCTTGTTAGTGCCTGTTACTGTTTTTCTAATCCTTGGTCGGTGACGATTGTGTCCCTGTATGTTGTCATGTATGGTTTCCTCCTTTTCTCATTGTTCCCTCTTTGCATTCAAACTGCCCTTGATCACATATCCTTAGAGACATATTTGCTCTCTCCTCCCACGTGCCCTTCAAAGTATCACAGCGACTGGAGTACTAATAATAAATTTATTATATGTCAGTTACACTTTCTTTAAATTAACAAAAAATTCTTGACTTCATATATGAGGTCTTTTCCAATCTTGTCCTCAACAAGATTTTGAGTGTAAAAGTGTGAATATACAAAGGATAATGGTGTATATCAATTGTGCCTTTCTCTGTCCTTCACTAAAGTTCATTATATTTGTCTTGCATCTAAATAGATACTAGAAATAGTTTGCGTTTTTTCTTGCCTTAAGGAAGGTTTTTCCAGATATAAGCTGTATTTAGCTTAATGTAACTTTCTAATGATTAATTACATCAAATGCAAATACAGAAAGATCTAATCTACCCAACCTCTATGAATTAAAGTTTGTCTGGAAAGGGACGCTTTTCTCTTTTGAGCAACACTCTGATTCATAGTTTTTAAAAGAAATGTCAGGCAAGCTTTCAAGCTTAAGGAAAGAAAAGCAATCAAGCACTAGTCTGTTTTTTGAAAGACAAATTTAAAAGCTTTAGAAAGAATGTTTCCAAATAAAACCTAATATTTAACCACATATTCTACAGTGATCTTCATGCTAATCATCCTATTTTCAGTCTGTCTGCTGTTATTATAAGGAATAAAAACCAAAAAAGAATAATCACTGGAAAAGAAAAAGTAGGCCAAAGGGTAAAGCTGCTGTTAAATTTTTTTCTGCTTACTTGATAAAATCTAGGTGTTATGATCTTGCTAAGTGAAAAGTGGAATAATGGAATATAATGAAGAGTGGATGACAAGGCAATGCAAACGAGGGGGTAACCAGTGATACCGTCATGGAGTGATTTGTTGGATCAGCTTCTTGGCATCTGGTTATAAACTCACACAAACACACACTGTCACTCCATCCTGCAACACACTGAAGCTGAGCACTCAAGGCATTGATGCTGAGCTCTGCCCAGAGCCTGGGTCTGAGACTGGGGGCAGTGAGTGCCACATGTCCCCAGGATGAGCAGGACTGACTCACAAGTGTGGTCACTGAGGCAGGTGTCAGGTGCCTGTATCAGCTACCGGTGCATGTGTGTTTGTGTAAGTGTGTGTGTGTGAGGGAAATGCTTTTCCTTACCCAGCCTTTCCTTACCCAGCCTATTCCACCTCATATATTCATCTTGGCAATGTCCTTTCCCCTCAATGACAGAGCATTAATAGATTTAAATAGTTTGTCTTTACAGATCTTGACACATTTGAGGTGATGAAGTGAATTTTAGCTAATCTAACTTGTATGTATTTCTTAATTACAGATAAAAAAAATATATTGTCTGACTTGAGGTTTACAGAGAGAGCACTAATAAAAGTGGCCAGGTACAGGACACCTTTCATAAGTAAAAAGTAGACAGTCCACACATCCACAGTGGTGTGAATAAATTAAGAATTTTTGTTGATATAAAAAGAAAACTATAGTAGAAAAAACATAAACTGTGATTCAAATGGTAAATAAATAGCATTACTAAAATGAACAGCTGCTTCTAAATTAAGGTATCTGTGGGATAACATGTGTTTTTTCTGGCTTTCTAAATATTAGTAAACTAAATAAATCTTAAACTATTCTCTTGTACAGATACTAACCTGTCACAAAATAACATTAAATTCTCTTGCTTTCCTAAATACTGCAACTACTACAAATTGTGTATTGGAAATGGCTGCTGACTGGTGCTTCTTCCTGAACTATGTCCAGGAATTGTTTGTGAAAGTGCTTGTCGATTTGGGATGAAAGCACACCAGCAACTCTTCCAGTAAATAATCAGAACAGATAATCTAGTCTAGGTGCTGGGGCACTGGTGCTATTTGTTTCATTCTTAGCTGCATGAAGCTCAAGGGAGCTGCCGGAGCCTGCCTCCCAGACCATATGATTGGGTGTCCTTTCCGTGTGCAGAATGAGCCTGCTCACCTCTGCCTCATCTCCAGAAGAATTCGAATGACCAAGCCTCTATTATAAGAAAGGAGTTTATTATTGTGCCTTAAAAATATATTTATACATTTTCTAATAAAGTTGTATTTAAAAAGGTAGACTTGGTGTATAGTTCCTTTGATTTCAAAAATGCAATTTCCATTAGTTTCAGATTTTTGGAAGTTTATGTGAAGCAAAAAATCTGTTCTGCTATACATTTTTAATGCCTTGTTAATTCCTGTAACAAATATAATATATTGATTGAGGATGAATTCAGTATTTACATGGAGTGACACCTTAATATCCAACGCCTTTACCATTGTTAGCATTGTATGGAATGGAATCTGAGTATAATATGGGAAAATTCTTGAAACGTTACTAATTTTTAAGGATGTTTAGATAAAATCTAGAAATGCTTAGTATAATAAATGGAGTGCCTAAATCCCACAGATTCTATTAATTTAAATGAAACATATGTTGCATAAAGTTTCTGAACAAAGCATTTTATTCTAGGCATTCTTTTTTGAAGTTTACATACTGCATTTAGATTAACTAGACTCCAGCACCCCAAAATTCTGTACCATACAAATTGTGAAATGTCTTTTTTAAGCAGGGCACTATTTTAATTACTTTTTTTAAGCTTTTCTGAAAACTGTGAAGATGACAAGCTGATTTTCCTGAACTTTTTTTATTCAGGCAGAAAATTGAAGCAAACATGATAATTTATTAAATTTTAGTCTGATATTAATATCTTTTGGTTCTGTTGGATTTTATTTTTAACCAACAACAATTTCTCCTTTAAATAAAAGCAAAAATTAATTGGTGTTTATCAAACATGCTTTACTGAGTAAATGTTGAAAATTCTTCAGATCTCAAACCAATAAACATACTAACTATATGCTTTAAATGTATGATTTACCTCTGTAGTGAATTAATTTATGTATTGGAAGTGTACTTTGTGTTCAAGTGATCCTTTTTTTCCCTTGGCTTCAAACAATGGAGAAAAGGCTCATCTCCTCAAAGATGTTTATGTCATTATTCTGTTTTAACTTGCATTATATTTCAGAAGACAGAAACTTTTAGCATCCTCACCCTTTTATCTTGTGTAAGTGAAATACATATGATAATTTGAAAGTTTTCTTCAATCTCCAAACAATTAAAATTTCATTCTTTTACTTGCTTTCATTAAAATGGAGAGGGGAAATTAATTAAAATTAAATCTTCGGGTAGCTTAATAAATGAGACACAAACATATTGGCTGTGTTTTTCAGACTTTCCACAACCCTTTTTACTACAGTTTTTGGTGCAAACTGTTACACAACAGGACAATTTTAAAAGTGTGTGTTGTCTTCTGCTAAAAACAAAATTTAAAAAAAAACCCACAAAGCAACACCACAATAAGCATCTAGAGCATATCCTCAGTTTAGAATGTCCCAATTGCACATCAGAATATGTTACGGCCCAAGCAGCTGAGATAGAACTCAGTGCCCTTGAGAATGTGGAGGATTGGGATGAAATGGGAAAAGTGCCAGAAGAAAGTGAAGAAGAGATGGATTATCCCAGCAACCTCCCAGAAAAGTATTACAAATAGTATAAGCCGTTATCTCTCTCCAACCACTCGACGCATGCATATCTCATTGTTAGACATTGGTAAGTTTAGACTGTAAATTACTTGTATTCACTTTTCTATTTGTTCTGAAAACTTGTAAACCCGCCTAGTTATGTGCCCTTATAACCTGTTGTAGAGCCTTTGTTCAGGGCTCTTCAGATCTTTCTCCAAACTTTCCTATCCCCGATGTAACCCCAAATAAAGCTGAAGAGACCTCATCTCGTTCTCTCGCCTGAGTCGACTTCCAGAAGCCCAAATTCATCTCCTGTGTAGCTCAAGACAGCCCTTCTCCCCACTGAAAGAACTTTCCTGTGGCATTTAAAGCACTTCTGGTTATGACTTCAGAAGTAGCCGCGGCAAGAATATATTATGGAAATAGTGTGGTAAAATAATACAGAAGCTATCTTTTCTTTGGGATCAGTTGCAAATATTTCTAAGGATTGTTACAGTTAGATGAATGAAATTCATCTGCTTATGTCTTAGGCAATAGGCAGTCCACTCATATTCCACTGTCTGGTCTGAAACATCTGAAAAATTGTTTTATTTTTCTGTATCAAGAAATTCTTTAATTCTTTTAAAAGTTATCTTTAAAAAGATATTCTGCTGTTTAGAAGTTCACGGTGAGTAGATTTTCAAATTACAACATTTCCAAAAATAAAAATCTATCTTACAATTTTTATGACATTTGAGAGTAGCTTTACTGTTAAAGACAAATGAGTAACAGGAAAAAGAATTAATCCATGCAAACAAACTGAAAATCTTGTAGCACATCCAGTGGATAATAGCTTTTCCATTCTCTGAATAATTCTTAAGCATGAATAGATCATCCAAATTATTGTGCAGTTGTATGAAAGCTGTTTGCTATTAGTATAATCATACATGTCACAAAGAGTGATGATAGCATATTATATAGTCAGAATTTATAGAATATAGCTGTCAATGCTATATCTAAGCTGTTTTTCAAAGGAACTGGTGTTTAAAATTTGAATCTGAACTTCTACTTCTTGGAGAAATGGAAGTGCTGTGAGCTGGTATTGTAAGATTGTATAAAAAATATGCTGATTAGATGAGCAGATAGTCTGCAAAACTGCACAATATAGTTAATAAAATCTTTATTTTTCAAGATCAAAGCTCAGCACTATTCAGTTTTCTACACCTTGGCACCATTCTTAATCTAGCTTTTTGCTTTGCATTTTGTTCAACATTGATTGAAGAAAAAAAGATCATCTTTTGTTATTCATTCTTTTATTATCAAGAAACCTTGGTTCTTAGGTCTGATATTTTTTATTTAATTAGATTCAGAAATAAGTACTGTTTCCACTGCAATATGTGTAGGGTCATTATTTTCTTTGAATTCCTGCCAGGGAACAAAGCTAACTGAGATATTTTATCACCTGTCCTTAACTTTCTCATTTTTCAAACTTATTCTTGGTTGGACTTCTCTTTACCCATACAGATAGGAAAACAATGGCTTATTGTCCTTCAAAGCTACTGTAAGTACTCCTGATTAAAACTTCTAAATAGCTGTAGGTTAGTTTCTATATAATGCTTTTAAATAATAAACTGGGATAAAATAATATTTTTTCTCACTACTTTTGAGAAATTTTGCACTTCTTAAACTATTTTTTTTTCTCTGATAGGAGAACAGCTGTAACTAAAACATTTCTTTCACAGAATGAAAATATTGTTTGGTTACCAAATTAGGTAAGAAAATTTATCAAAAGTATTTTCAGATTAGCTAATACTTCCTTTCTTATTTAGGGGGAAGTTTTATCCGCAATCTCTACTTACAATATAGCTTGGCAAATTATCTTCAGAGAAAAATCATAAATTATTCTCAGTTCAAGAATGTAATAGCATTGTATATTTTCAGTCAAAAAGTCCAATAGCTCAAAAATGCTCTTGACCACTAAAACCACATTCATAATTCCGTGCTTCATTAAAGTCTGAGGGGCGAACGGAGATGAGAAAAACACTGGCTGTTACTGCCTATGTGGTTGCTTTTAGAAGAGTGTGAACATGTGCTGGAATCTTTGTAGATAATTATCCAAAAGCATCTGTTAAATGGTCGTTATTAGTTTACTTGGCAAATAATGTGAGGATGTCTTAAAAAATGAAGTGAATGAAACAGATAACATAATGCTGTTACCATAGAGACCTACAAGGCATCCAGTCCTTGAAAATTGCTTGAAGTTCTTACCACAGCAAAACAAATATAAAAGAGTTACAAAGAAAACCAACAGCAATCAGAATTAGAGAATTACTTTCCTAAGAAGAAAAGTAAATAAGCCAGGATCCATCAGCTTGGAAAACAGTAGCCAGCAGAGGATATGGTAGTGGTCTAAATTCACAGATGGATAGAAAAGGCAGATAGGGAATAATTATTTGCTGTTTCTCATTATCTTAAACAAACACATTTTAAACCAAACAAAACCTCTACAAAACCACTCATACCTAATAATAAAGTAAAAAGTTAAAAAACCCCTTTTTTACACACACACACACACACACACACACACACACACACATATATATATTTATAAAACAAGATTACTTTAAGGATTACATTGGTGAGTAACTGGAGAAGCATTCAAAAATAAAGTATACAAATTTAAAACGAATGGCTTAAGGCTACAGTCCATGTAAATACTATAGTTTGTTTCAAAGAGAAACTTACTTGTCTCCTTTTTCTTCCATTTGTGTTGTAAGACTCAACATAACATACTTAACTTGTAAGACTATTTCTGTTGTAAATCAAAGTTAAAAAAAGAATGCTGGTCTGCATGGAGCATTTGTTTTGCCCTAATATGATTGTTGTGTGTGTTTTTAACTGCTGAACAATCCTGTACTTAAGCCTTCTCTGTACAAGTCTTATGCTACTACAATTGGATTTACTGAATGACAAATAGTACCAATAAAACCTCTTTTTAATCATCTCACCATAATCATCTACCCAGAAACTGCAATATATTTCAAACCCAAGTATATATGTGTATATATATACATATATATGTATATATGTATGTATATATATGTTTAAAGTTAAATTAATGTGTAATGAGCAGTAGCTATCAAATATTTGGGGCCTTACCGAGTATTTGGCTGTTCAGTGATGTTAATTATGATATTAACAACAATGATGTTTTTCCAATTTTAGGATAAACAAACACAATCAATTTCCTTGTAAATTCTTCCTAATCTTACGTTTTAGAGCAAATGTTGAAATCATCTTCCTCCTGCCTCCACCCAGTGTGTACTGCAAGTGCCTTTCTATTGACCGCACTAGTTTCCATTATTTCAGGGAATTATAGCTGCAATAGAAACAATACTTCAACATACTTGAATTAAATGACCTATTCTTTCACAGCTGTAGCATCAACCCTAGATAAATCTTCCTGAGTTAGTACTTGTTTTGGTCTTCTATATATTTACTGTTTTGGAAGCTGTCTTCTGTGGTTACAATTACACAGAGAAATTGGTCTGCTCCACTTACTAGCCTCAAAGTAAATTGCCTACCATGGCTTGTGTTTAGATTGACCATGGCAAGCCTCCTTAAAAGCCATAATATGCTATATATCACCTGCCTCTTGGTTTCCTTCAAGTTTTATATGATACCTTCAAAATCATAAAACAGGATTATTGTGTCAATGCATTTAGTTCCCTCACAGTTCAGGGTTTAAGACCTTATAAGCATAAGATATTACGGGAAGGGCTGGAACTGAATGTATTTTGTTGATGAATCAAAGTTCGTGGGGATGGAAGTGTATAAAAGATTGAAAAAAATATTTAATTTTAAATCTTGAAGCTGAACTTTGCTGCAGTCATTCATTGGCAATACGTGGTGTGCTAAGGACCAGGTTATATACTGTGGTAATTATGGCACTATACATAGCACTATTCAGCAATCTTAGGTTACCTGTGAGTACACAATGCCATGAAGCTCACGTTCAGCCATTAGTGTTGATGGCTGCAAGGCCTTAGTGCTTCCTCCTCAAGGTGGAGATGATCAGGTCTGAGAGCTCATCAAAGACACAAGCTGAGGCTGAAGTAGGCTGGTGGCCACTCCTCTTTCTCTTCTGATTTTCATCGTTTATGCATGATGTTCTTTTCTCTGCTCCTCTGCTGGGCAACAGCACTAAGTGTTCAGTACACATATAGAATAAGGGAAAGCAAATTATTTAACAATTGCCTTGAAAGAAACTGTGATTTTGGTGTAACAGAATCAGTGTTTTTTTAAATAAGTACAAATCTTATTTTACTATTGTTCTGAAATCTAATTTTTTAAAATGTCATTCAGGGTTTACTTCCGTGTAATACATAATTGCTATTGTACAGTCTTAAACTTAGAACTTGCACCAGACTTGGTGAACTTTAATTTGCTGTTCTGCTAATATTATTTTTTAAAATAACTCACTGCTCCCCCCAACCCCAAAAAAACCCCCAAACCCTGAAAGTTAGGGTATTGATACAAAGAAATTAAATTTTGATTATAGACAGCCATGGAAATTCTATGTTTAGTATTCCAGTGACACTCACAGTGGCATTCAAAATCATCTACCTTCTTTGTCTCTGTGGTTGATGAAGCAGAAGTGGGAGGAATGCAGACAGGTTATATTTCCTGTCATTTTGTAGTATTAGTGAGATATACAGCTATTTTTTGAGAGTACATTCTGATGTGTGCTTCAAGTGCTTTTCTAAGAGGCTTAATTTAATGCTGTACACATACATGGGGCAAATTATATCAGATTCCAGAATAAACTGAGAGAAACTAAAGTGCAATTTGACTTCTTCAACATAAGTTAACTCATTTTAGGAATTAGTTGCTGATTACCAAATGTTTTCTATACCAGAAATACTTTCAAATTTATACTCAAGAATAAAAATCTCTCTCCATTGCTTCATTTGATATTTGACTATGCTAATATATAGTTTACTTTATGAGCTAAGAAAATATATGGCATTACTTTAATCTTCACCTTACATGAAATGAAGTTGATAATCTTATTAAAGTAGTCAAATCAACAATTCTTCAAAGGGAAGAGGAAAAGGAAGAAGAAGATGACCTCTCTGTACTATTTCTGTATAGTTTCTCTGATGAATAGCAAAAAGATTTTTATGGGGTTTTTGTGGTTTTTTTTTTTTTTTGGTTTCTTTGATTTTTTTTCGTTTGTTTGTTTTTCGTTTTTTAGTGTGTGAGTGATGTTTTTGATTGTATGTTTGATTGTTTGGCTGGGGGCTTGGGGGGTTTTTGGTCATTTGGAGTTTTTTTTCCCAAATGTAGACACTCATAATGACCTTCTAAACCAATATTTTAGTGCTGAAATAGCAGGGTTTATTTCCAGTGGAAGACCTTTGGAGTGTTTTGTCATTAATTTAGAAAGGATTTGTCAATATGTGACAATTCGGGAAAATGGAGTCAATTTTATATTTCCTAAACATGGTTCAAATCATGCATGTATACACTGAACTATGGTATATAGAATAGAATTTTAGGGTAGATCAGTGATCATTGCTAAAGTTATACACCGGTTCGGAATAATTGGTAAGTCTTTCAGCTGAGGCCTCAAGACAATTCCTTCCAAAGTGGCTGAGATTCTGTAGCGTATAGATGTCATAGCTGCATGAGACATCCCTAAATAGGATGTTTTATGCAGCTGCCATCTCAGACTATGACTTTTAATTTTCATTTTGCAACTGCTTGAATTGATTTAGTTTAACTTTATTTATTTATTTATTTTTACTAGTATCAGATCAATAGCACAGTGTTCCTGCTTTGAAGTAACTGCAGAGAGGGCTTTAGAGGAGTGTCTTTTACTGCAGTCTTAGTAACACTTGCTGTATCAGTACCTTTCTCTGATCTCACGCATTTCCCACAGTCCTTTGCAGACCTCCACTTCAATCTTTCACAACAATAAAAAAAAAGGTAAAAAGAAAAAAGAAAGAAGAAAAAAGCAATGTGTGCATGTGTGTGCACTTAAGTGCCAGCTTTCAGTAGAGGTGTCCAAAGTCATGCCAGCAGACCAAGGGGTTGCAGACACCAGTAAGCCAGAAATAACAGAAATATATTGTGCAATTGTGTTGAAGGCTTAGTTACTTAAATAAACTGATCAACTTCAATAAACTACTTGCTCAACTGAGAACTCTGAAAGGCTATTGAACCATTTCCTGGTCTGGCATGTATCACCTTTAGAATTGCAAGGTTTGGATCTCATAGGTACTAAAATTATTAGCCTTAGTAGAGGACTATAATCTTTTGCTTTTTTAAAAAATATTATCCAGGTTAATTAAAGTAATCTGGACATAAATGTAAAAAATATTTTATGAATATACATAAGGCATATTCCAATTGTACTTTTATGCTAAAAACAAAAAGCAAATTAATCCTCTATATTCTCTTCTTTTGCATAAATAAACATATTCCACAAGATGAGCTGAAAAAAAAAATGGAGTATTTTATTCTCTTTTCAGACTTCTGCAGCACCAGCATTTTAGTATTTATTAGATTAGTAGAAATATACTCTGAAGAACGTTTAGGCATAACTTTAATACTTCTAGTGCAGGCAAAAAAGCTAATAATATGTACCAAATTATATTTGTTTCCAATTACTTTTTTAATTAATACTGTCACTTTAGACTGTTACCATATAACCTTTTATATTCCCAAAATTTTTGTGATGTCCAAATATAACAACATTCCAACTCTTTTTTTTTTTATCAAATTCTGTATGTAAGAATTGGGATCCACTCTATTCCATGGCTGAACTTAATTTTCATTTCTCAGAGCTTTACAGAGTGTCCTCCTTAATCCCCTGGCTTTTAAAGAACTCTCTGTGTTGGTACTTCTTTTCTTTGTGATTATAATGATATTTTGCAGATCTGCTTCTTCTCAGAACTGCTTACATGAAGCAAAGCAGATAGATAGGAAACCAGATTTACTTTTGTGAAGTCTTTCTTTCTAAAGAAGAGTAAATCCATCTGCCACTTTTAAACAGTTGATGATGTCTATCACAAGCAAGTTACCCCCTCCAATGTGTTTTCTATCTCCCTTTTGCAGAGTTGGCAATTCTAATTCAATTTGTCAAACTATGGCAAGAAGCATGTATAAATGACATATTTTGTTGAAAATATGCAAATATATGAAAATATCTGCTGAAAAATATAAGACTCCTTTGATACCATATTGTGTGACATTAATGGCTAGTTGGAAAAAACTATACTGGCTGAAATTAGTTCAGATAGAAGCCCCGTAAAGCTTGGGGGCTGACATGTGGGAAAGGCAAACCCACAGTAATTAATATAGTTTTTAGATAAATTATTCTGCCAATTGAGTCAGAATCGGCATGATCTTGGTTGGAGTGGTGTTATTCTTGTGCCTGAAGCATGTGCCACTCAGTTGGATATTGCTAAAGAAGTGAGGAGTGCAGGCAGGTGATGTTTCTCTACCCTACCTGAGTTTGGCTTGCCTTTAGCTGAATAGAATAACAAACAGCCCTTTTCATAAAGAGTTGGATGAACTGTGAAATTGTTGTGCCATGGGAAAGTGAGGAAGTCTACTTTAAACAGAATATTTATAACTTTGAGTGACTTTAGTCAAAATACAGCATATTTCTATTTAGGAAGTGAGACATGGAGGGAAGATGAATTGTTTGGTTTGAAATGTAGGTCTCTGTCTTAAAAGTGAACCAGAAACCAAACTCCATTTTTATTTATCTGTATGTTAACTTTGGTGAGTTCATTTACAGTATGATGTTTAGTAAGATTAAAAGATTTGCTGAGTACAATGAGTGAAGTCTGAACCTCAGAGTGCCATCAGAAAGAAATAAAGGAGAGAGAGAGAGAGGGAGGGAGGACCCTACACTGAAGCAGGTTTGCTGGGCAGGATTTATGACCCTGTGGGTGAACCAACACTGAAGCAGTCTGTTCCCAAAGAACTGCAACCTGTGCGAGGGACCCACACTGGAGCAGTTGATGAAGAACTGTGGCCCACGGGAGGGACTCCTCAGGGAATCAGGGGAAGAGGGCAAAGATTCCTCCCTCTGAGCAGGAAGGAGCAGCAGCAACAATGTGTGATGAACTGAATGCACAACCCCATTCCTAGTTCCCCTGCATTGCAGAAGGGGAGGAGGTAGAGAAAATTGGGAGTAAAGTCGATCCTGTGCAGAAGGGAAAGGGAAGGTGTTTTAAGATTCCTTTTTAGTTCTCGTTATCCATGATTTATCTGATTTGATTAGTAATAAATTAAATTATTTTTCCCCAGGTTGGGTTGGTTTTACCTGTGATGGTAATTGCTGAGTGATACTGCCCTGCCCTTATCTTGATCCACAAGCCTTTTGCTGTATTTTCTCTTCCTTGTCCCATTGAGGAAGGGAGGGATAGAGCAGCTTTGGTTGATGCACCTGGCATCAACTAGGGGCAACCTGCCACAACAGTTTTTAATTTTCTCTGACATATGCCTAAGAGGTCATATAACCACTACTCAAAAGGAAACACAATCATTTGTTACACTGTAAAACTGTCTCTGTTTTGTTATATACATTGTATGTACTTTCCACAGTAAAAACAGATAGGGGAGCCTTTAAAGGAGACAGGATCAGATTTTCATTTTTCTTTCTATAAGTAGGCTTAGCTCTGGGTCTCTGGGGGAAAGTGTACCCAATAATGAAACATTACAACAGAACATGCAGGACTGTGGCAGATTTTTCTTGCTTTGTTTTATCTGTTGACAAAGGAGAAGTCTTGAGTAGCCTTCTTACAGGTTAAAAATAGTTTTTTTGAAAAATATTCTGAGTTCATACAATACCTTGCTTCTTCAAAACGAAGTTACTAATTTGCGACTATGTTACTAGTTTTCCTTCCTTCCTTCCTTCCTTCCTTCCTTCCTTCCTTCCTTCCTTCCTTCCTTCCTTCCTTCCTTCCTTCCTTCCTTCCTTCCTTCCTTCCTTCCTTCCTTCCTTCCTTCCTTCCTTCCTTCCTTCCTTCCTTCCTTCCTTCCTTCCTTCCTTCCTTCCTTCCTTCCTCTGCTTCAGTCGTTTTTATGGCTTTTTGCTGTCTCTTCTCTCTCCTCTTTGTTTTTCCTCTTTTTATGTGTCTATCTGACACTGAATCAAATGCTTTACATTCAATTTGTTCTTGACAAAGTACAATTTGAATAATAATTTATATATCAAAGCAAGTCATTGAAATGTGAATAATTGGGGTAAAATAGACTTTGAAAGGAGTTAATACTAATGCACACTGTATTTTCCTAGGCTAGATATTCACCTTTTTTTGGTGGTGAAATCTCATCAATACCTCAACAACAGCAATTTCAAAGATGTTTACCTGAATGTTTTTTGTACAATTTGGACATGAGTGAGTAAATTAACCTTTAAAATATGTACATCTAACTTAGCAAGAAGTACATTATTTTGGCATGAGATTTTCCTGAATGACAGATTTGGCTGTTTCTGAAAGATACAGTATAATTTTCTAAAAAGTGTTATTCTAATTTCAAAGCATGTAGAATGTGAAAAATGTGTTTAGGTTTCAATTTCAAGACATAGAATTTCCAAATTTCTCAGATAAATTATGTATTCTGTTGCTAGATCTGTTTTTTATTTTCCCTCATCCCTACCTCCCCCAGAAACATAGGAAAAACTTTTAAAAATGGCATTACCGAGATGTGTTTTTGTTTGAGTATATATCTGAGGTTTTTTCTGTTAAAAAGATCACAAAACCTTGAAGATCAGATCCTCAGACTGCATAAGCCAGCATGTTTTCAACAAGCATTTATATTTACATCAGCTGAAGTTGGGTTCAGCGCCTTTCCTGGCAACACAATTATCTGCTGCTACTTCAGTGCTCGGTGAAACAAACAGACATAACATACAGTGGTTAAAGGATCAGCTCTGACAAGTGCTGTTTTAAACTTCTGTTCACTTTCAATGTTGTCTGCTAGAAAATATGCTGAAAAAGTGTCTTTGTGTTTAAAAAAAATCATGTAACTGGAAATAGTGAGTACACTGCAATGATATTTTTCTTGAGGTACTGCCAGGGCACAGTGTAGCTTTTTTCTTTGTCTCTTTCAGATACACAAGGAATTTGTTCTTGTCGAATTTGTATTTATAGGCAGTATACACTGAACCTATACCTATTTTCTCAAACAACTATATATCTCAGGGTTTGGGTGTGTCTTCTTTTATACACATGCTTTTGTTAACCACAATACAAATTTACAGAGAGCCAGGTAAATTATATAACTTATTTTATCTTCCTTCCCTGGGAGTGAAAAAGTTCTATTAACCTAGAGGAATCATACATACTGTATATTACATGTAGTTTCATGGAGTCAATTTGGACAATTTATAAATTTGTATACACACTTACAAGGCAAATATATTATGGTAAATAACTGAATAAGATTTATATTGCTCTGATAAGCCTCATTGCAGATTTCAGAAAATTAGTATAAGCAAACCAGCAAGTTAAAACTGTATTATGACTGTCCTATATAGTGATTTATAGTGGCACTATATAGGACACTGACACAAGTGACAATGAAAGTACCCCTAATCTAATCTAATTATCTACTTTCAGAAAACCAAAAAGAAGCACTCTACAGTTGTAAAGACAATGGGGGAAGGGGTTTTTATTTATCTGGTTTTATGAAAAAGCAGATCTAGGATGTTTAAAGTAAAGATTGAGACAAGAATGACCAGAAGGTCTGAACTAACTCCAACTTCCATATAGCTGCAGTACACCTTTTCACTAGCCTGTGATCTGACTGCTAGTTTTCTGAATTGTTTAGTTCTTGTCTTGTTATTTCACTTGATGTGTTTTCCCCCTTTGGAAGGAGTTTTATTATACATAAGAATAAATTAGGCTATGTTCTTAAAATGACATTATTCTTACCTCTAATTTTTAAACCTGCAAATAGATTAGAATAACTTAAATCCTTATACACAGAGAGTAGGTATGAAAAATTTAAAAATTCAAAATTCAGGGATAAAGAACTTTATTAGAGGAAAGAGAATACTAGAACACAATCCCCACTCTAAGAAAACTGTATGAGTTTTTGCAGTAAGGAGATATGGAAACAAGTGTGCAAACAGTATTGAGGGTTTCAACAATAACATTTCTGCTGTTTCCATAGTACCAGCCTAGAGTTAGCTCCTGATTTCTAGCTTTCTGAAGTTATGAATTACGCATTTTCCTTCCACAAAAGAAAACCTTCAACTGCAATTCTTTTCCCCTTCCAATTACATCTCCTGTATCCCCACTTTACATTTTGCCTGTTACTCTCGTGAAACTGCAAAGTAAATGTTTGAAACTTCATTAGTGGAAAGGAATACAGATTGTCCCTTCCCATTGTGGCCATTGCCAATTAAGTATGAAATAATTTTGCATGAGAAAAGAGCACACATTATTAAAAGTTTATTGAAAATACAAATGTTTTGACTTAACCAAGCAATGGCAACATCTTTCATGTGCTCTGAGAATAATTAGCAGATCAAGGTACTCTAAGTTTTGGGTGAGAGGATATTTTTCCCATGAATCCTAAGATTTCAACATCATACAGATTTACATTTTTAGGCATGCAGAGCAACAGGAATTGAAAAGCTAGTTAGAAAACAGATGGCATCTCTATTTGCAGAAATCTAAAGAATTAAATGGGATTATTGTTGCATTAGCTGTCTCTCCTTCCCATTAACTATGTGAAGGGAGGGAAGGTTAATTATATATAAAGCTGTATACCTCATGCAAACCAAAATATATTCAATTGATTTTCCATCAATCTAATGGTTCTCAGTAATTATTCAAGTTCAAGGGAAAATGCAGTACTGATCCAACACACTAGCAAGAATTACACAAGAAACTGAAAACTCATAATTATGGATGCCAGTTTGAATGGATATATGCATGTGTGTACATATACTTACACATGTATATGTAAAATACCAATTATTTGAACTTGACTATACATACATAGCTATGTATAGAGAAACTATATGTATATATATATGTGCATACAGATACATCAAATGCTCACAAAATGCCCAGTCCTGTGAATCTAATGGCAGGAAACTAAAAGTTATGTAGGGGAAAAAAAAAAAGAGAAGAGGCAGCAAATTAAAAAAAAAAAAATAGAAAAAGGTCAGAATAATGGAGTTTCACATCACCAGGAAAATAAAACCTATTGGAAAACAACATCTTATTGACCAATGTCCTGAATACTTAAAAATATTTCAAAATAACAAATCAAATATAAGTAAGAAACTAGTAGAGAGGAAAATAAACTTCAAGACCACTTTATCAAGATTGCCTGAACTGACAGTAAAAAGTTCTGAAAAAAAAGTCTCATGAGAAAATCAGCTGAAGAATTGCAATAGTACTCAGGGTTGATAAGAATCTTATGAGCTGTTAGCATCATTAGCATTATCATCAATAGACTAGGAATCTAGGAATTACAAAAGTTTATTTCTCCTGGTCTTTTTTTTTTTTTTTTTTAGAGTGAGATGGCACACATGGGGGTTGGGGGACAGGGGATACAGACCTGTGCATATTTCACAACGTCCATCCACAGAACAAGAGTTTATATCCTATATTCAAAATTTCTACATGTCTTAGCTCTGTCTTCAATCATTAAGAATGAATTCTATGAATTTCACTAGGGAACATTTCATTACAAATGCTATTTCTTAGCACGAGGATAAGGCTGTGCTGCAATTAATACAAATAGAATAATTTATTTGGAAAATAACTGATAATGCAATATTGCATTTACAGAACATGGACTTGCATACTTATTCGAGTATTTCACTATTACTGCAACAAAATGATGATATATAAATGCAAAATAAGCAGGTGAAATACACTGTGTCTGTAAATCAGTGAACTAGGTCAATTTTTTTAAATTATATCTGTTGATTATATGAGTTTTGATTAAAGATATATTTTACCTACCAAAAGAATTCTGAACTTATATCTATTTTTGCCTCTGATTTATATTGGTATGCAAATATATGGTATATAATGAGATACATTACTCAAGGTAAAAGTGATAGTACATAATTATGATGTATGCTGTAGGTATAGTCACTTTTAGCTTTTATTCAGAGTATTTGAGGTACTAACATATGTGGCTTCCTCTGTTATCCTAAAAAGCATTGCTCATTTGAATGTCTGACTTGCCCTTTTTTTCATAACTTGATGGCATTCTAAAATAGTTATTACAGTTATAGTAACTGTATGTGTTCTGATAAAATACTATTATTTTTACTATTACTACTACTAGTCTCACTAGTGCATGTACTATTAGTACTTCTACTGATACTTACAGCATTAATTTCAAATCATTTAAAATAAAAAATCAACCCTTATACTGAAGCATTATATTTTTAATAATAATTATATTGAAGGATAATAATAACAAACAAGGACTGAAGAAAATAATAACAAACACCATATGAAAATACTTGTGCTGCAGCATAAAAAAACTTACGATGTTGATTCTTCTGAAACAAAAGGCAATTAAAAAGTTTCAAAGATCTGTACTCTGTTTGCTTCTTTAAGGTGTGTTGTCTTTTGCACATTTTCTGTCTTTTAGAGACACTTATTTTCATTTAGAAAATAGCCCTGAACTACAGAACTAAGAGGATCACATTTGAAGACTGTTTATAGGCAATTAAAGAGAACTCTTAGCATTTGAAATTAAAATTAGCACTTCAGGATTCAGAAATTATCTGATCCATACTGCTAAATTCATTTAACAGTGCAAAAGAGGCCTTAAATAGATTTAGTCATATTTTATATATTCTTAGCATGAATTTGCAGTCATTTGATCAAAGGAAGCTATAATATTATTTGTGCCTGATATCTGAAGTACTGTGACACTAGATGACTCTGCTCAGGTGAGTAAGTTAAGACTTGATGCCCATGCCTGAGCTAGGGAGGTGACTCCCCTTATAGACCATGACAAGAATTAGCATTTGTGAGCTGGGATTCACCTTGTGCCCAAAATGACTGTCCAAACAATGTCAGACAGATAATTTGCTAAGATTATCTGTTTCGTGCTATTGATTGAGAGGCAAAATCTGATCTAAATTACAAACATTCAAATATAGGACACAAATCTTATCATTTAAAAAAAAAAGAAAAAAACAAACCAAACCCATTTGATTAGTTCTGCACTTCTGTGAGGGAAAAGAAAATGGAAAATAGCACATGGCAGGACATAATTGTATTTTTTTTTTTTTTTCTACTGACAACAATCAATTGATTATTTAAAAAAAAAAAAATCTTGCTTCTCATAGAGAATAACTGGGTGACTCCTGAACACGCACATCCCGTAATTTCTGCAAGACAATATTGAGGTATATCTTCTCTCATCATCTCATTAGGTGTTCTGGCCCTCCATGCCAAATCATTCCTTCATCATGAATTACCCTTTCTGAGCATTTACTGTTCTAATTTCCCCTCCAATCTGTAAGTATTCATAACACAAAAGTTATATTTCATCTTGATCTTAACAGTTTTAAAGCCCTCAAGTAATCATAGTCATTAAGAACAAGTTTCAAGTGTTAAAAAGGTTTAGCTACCTTAGTAACATCCTCTTCAGCAAGAACTGATGGCAAAATATTTACAAACTTGTATTTAGAGGAAATTAAAACCAGCCAAGGCGGTTAAGTATCAATGTGGTATAATTTCTGTTCTCCTTACATTTGTGTGTTTGACTATTCCATTTATCACATCTGGCTGCTCCAAAAATTCCACAGCGATATCCATTCTGGATTATGGCATAACCATATGACAAGCAGAGTGGTTACTTCTTATAGTACCATAGAAACAGGGCTGATAATATTTTGCTTTTGTTGGTTTAGTCACAAAGTCGATGCGGAAGACCTCAGGGTCTCCAACAATGTCTTTTATAACTGCCTTTTTTTTTACAAAAGAATACCTGCTGTTTACCAAGGACCTTTAAAGATAGCCTAAAACTAAATCTGTCCTTTATATTTTCTTAGATCAATAACTTTCATATCAAGACATCTCCAAGCAAATCAAATCAATTATGATTTTGCAAAAGTCTTTGAGGCAAAACTGTGTAAGGTGGAGCCCCTCCCCCCCCTAAAAAAAGGCAAAAGAGAATTAACTACTAATTCCCAGCTATAAGAAATTCATATTACAAAGACGAAATTCTACATGCCCCTTGCAGATCTTTTGTTCTCGCTGCATTCAGCTCAGAATTAGTGAGATAGCAGAATCACCCTATAAAAATAATCATGGCCATTTATGTAGAACGGGCATGCATATGAGAAGTAAGGACAAAATGAAAATGGGGAATGAGAGATGCAATATGAAAGATAAAAGAGGAAATTGAAGATGTAAATGTTTTATATCAGTTTTAAATAGATTGCTTTGTTTAAAATTTCTGTCCCTTTCACACTGACAGTGTATCTTGAAATTAATCGATAGGTAAAAATATGCACAAGTTCCCAATGGAATTTTTTTACTTCAAACATAGGGGTGTGAGGTTGTCTGGTTGATTGGGTTTTTTTTTACAAGAACCATTTTGAAGTGAGCTGCTATTGTTCCACAGACAGTTTAGAAAGTACCTAAGTAGCAGAACAAAACGGTTAATACTCTCTTGCTTTATCACAGAGAATTTTGTAGAAGTATGTCAAAGTGCTCTAGTGAGAAGGTATACCTCACCTACTTGGATATTTCTTCACAAGAATAAAGACTAAATTCCTCCTGGTATTAGGCATCAGATCTGACTCACACTCTATAAAAGTTCAAATCAGTAAAAGCAAAAGTGTGAAATGTCTTCATATTATCTTTCAAATAGGAAAGGGTAAGTAGACTTCCTTGTCCCAGATAAATTTCACCTAAAAAATTGAATATTGTTTTATTCCCTAAGAGACATATTCTACTGAACAGGTGAATTAAGACTACCAGTTTCCAAGAAATAATTTCTAATCAGGAAAAAGGTAGCTGCTATGAGTCACTAAATACTCCAAATTTTCAAATATACCTCTGCTAGTTAATACAGTCAATAAAATGCAGATGTTCCTGTGCTTTTCAAATTTTTT
Source organism: Lichenostomus cassidix (assembly GCF_008360975.1). Taxonomy (NCBI): domain Eukaryota; kingdom Metazoa; phylum Chordata; class Aves; order Passeriformes; family Meliphagidae; genus Lichenostomus; species Lichenostomus cassidix. The sequence continues at coordinate 43,253,122 of NC_139479.1, read as the reverse complement.
ATTGTAGATTGTTGACAATCTCTATAATGGCAGGTTTGTGAAACTTCTGGAGTACAGTGAAAGACTGCTACCATTGCCCTTAGATAGGAAAACATATCTGTGGAAAACCAAACATTTACTAACTGAAGAACTGCATAATTATTTTCTGCCTGATAAGTGAATCTTGCCAATATAGTCCTGATTTTAAAAATTAACCAATTAAATTTAATTAGAATTTCAGGATTTGTTTTCCTACTTTTAGGATTATTTTCACATATTATTATTCAGACTAACAAAACATTCATGAGAGTGAGCCTTTTAATTTCATATAGTCACTACTACTTATTTTATGTTCACTTGTATGTTGCTTATCCTGATTTTTAGATCTTTAATTCCTTTTATTATGCTACTTGCTATAGTGTTTGAGGATTTAAGAAATACTGATCTTCATTAAAATAGTGCATGATACAAAGCTTTTCATTTATGACAAAACACTTCCCCTGAGGAGAATAGAGATATAAACAACAGAAACAAATTTATAGCATCTTAAAGAATTGCCATCTCGTATCTGAACCACCATGGATGACCAGAGTTCATCCCAATCACAGAAAATGTTACCCATGCATTATCTGGGAAGGATTCATAGGATTTCTGGTGTTCTCCATGTATTTGATTTGATTTTTTTTTTTAAATAAGGGCAGATAAGGATGTATGTAACTCTGTATAAATTATATCAAAAGACTTGGAGTTTGGTGGTTTGTTTTTGTCCTTTTCTTTTTGTTTGTTTCTTTCATTAATTATTTTAATTGCAGTCATTTATTTATATAGATGCATAGGGTGTAGAGAATTAAATATATCAATATGGATTTGCATTTATAAGGTATCACATTTTTATCTTCTCTGTTTCTTAGAAGATCCTCACTATCTTTTCTTATTTGCCAAAAATAAATTAACAAGACTAACTTATCTATTATAGTATGGAAAAAACCAAGAGCTGTTTCACAATAGCTGAATGGCTGGTAAGATAACAAAAAGAAAATTTAAAGACAAAAAGTTTTATTAATTCTTCACTTACTGAAGTGCTTATTTTGGCATGGTTAATATACCAATAATCTTTTAAATTCTTAATTATTTTATTTCCCTTTCAAACAATTTATTTTCTTTTCATCACAAAGATGACCTACAGAATTACCAATGACTTTAGAGCTTATTCATTAAAAAGTAAGATAGGGTTGTTTGGGGTAATTTTTTGTTGTTGTAGTTTTTTGGGGGGTTTTTGAGGGGGAAGGGGTGTTTGGTATTCTTTTGTTTTCTTTGAGAAAAATATGTCCAAAGTTCAGCTTCACCTAGCTTATGAAGGTCTGAAATTTATCAAAGGTGATATGAGTTTTGATTCAAGGCTAAAAATCTATGACTTTTGAGTTCTGAGTCTTATTGAACTAAAGTAGGAGAGTCACTTTATGAATTATTAGTGACAAAGAGTAGTAATTGGAAAATCAATCAAGTTTGCCTGATTTAAGCATTTTTATTTTCCTCCAGCTCAACCAGTTAATCCAAAAAAGTATGTCAGTCTTTCATGCAGACAGTGGTGTCTAAATTCAAAATGTCTAAAAGAGATCTTCAAATTCCCTTTAGAATTCATGGTCACCTAAACAAAATAGAAAGGCTTGGTTCATTTGCCTAATTGTGTATATCAGATACTATGTGAGATATCTCAGATGAGCTGTTTTATCCATGTAGTGTTGGCAGTCTAGTTGATGTAAGACTGATGGAGAATTTATGCCTCTATGGTGAGCACCAGAAACACCCTGCTATACATCAGCTGGCCAAATTATCTATGTTTTTTCTCATTCTCACCCAGCAGTGCCTGGGGAGCTTTTAATTTAACTAAAGATAGCCACAATCTTTATTTTAGGTTGATCTGAATATCTATCTGTCAAGTTTTTTGAAGTCTTATTTTGCTTTTTCTGGAAACATAGTTGAAATCTACTCCTTGTAGCTATGCAAGGTTTAAAGCATCTGAAGTTCATGTATTTTGGGCCTAACACATCCTAACATTTACAGATCCATGCATTTTGTCTTTGACACCATTAAAGTATAAATACAGATAAGTAGTCAGGTAGTGTAGTCTCTTCAGTTTTAAAACTTGTGTGGACTATGTGAGAATGATGTAAAATTTCAGAAATCCTTTAAACATTGTTTTCACTTAGGTGAAAAGCATTGTTTAAATTCAGGGTGGAAGTAAGTTATAAATGAAATAAATATAAATCAAGAAAATACAAAAGACCACCATTGACCTTTAAGGAATCTGTGAAGTAATCTACAAAGAATAGTCATATAAAATTAAAAATAATTTAGATCCATCTGGTTTATTTCAAGTGTTTAACTGGGATTCTACTTAAGAACTTAATCACTCTTGATCTTAATGAAAGCAATAGCAATAAGCATCCTTTATTCAAAGATTTAAACAGGTTTACCTGCCTCTACCCAGCATCATTGGGCCTGTTCTATGACCTCATAAGCTCCTGATAAGCCTTGACTGAGCCAGCTGAGTGGCAAATCATCCCTTTTCAGTAAATTTTATCAAGTTACATTGTTTTCTCTAGTAGGCATAATATATTGATATAGAAGTTCTTAAGGTGGGCCTCCTCAGGAAAAACTGGATTAATCCTTCAGAACATACACAAATTTACAGATTATTAGTGGTTTACCAGTAAATGTTTACATTTGGTCTCTTCATCAAGACCTTTGAAGCACATCTCTGAAGCAGGTCAATTGAGGATGCAAGAAACAGCAAAGTTCATTTCAGCCTTCCAATTTTCATTACTATCCATCTATTATTTCAATATGTGACATATTCCAAGATTTTTCTGAAAAATCATAACTTCATTCATACATCCAAGAACGAGTGTGGAGAACATGTGTTTGAGGAAGTTAAAAATATAGTTATTAATGCTGAAAAATAACAGTTGAACCAAGTGTTTTACCTCTAATGTGTAAAATACTTAAATATTATGGGGTTTTAGTTAGTTGGGGTATTTTCCCCATATTGAGGACACACTTCAGTCTATTAAAAAAAAGAATGCAAAGAGGTGTGCTGGTTAGAGCCAGTCGTGGTGACACAGTGCATTGTCAGCTTTTCTGTTGAAGGAAAAAGAGAAAATTCCAGGGGAATCATACTAAAAATGTGAGTTTGGTTTTTAAATTATTGTTTATTTTCTTATTGTGGATTCTCTATAGTAATTAATAACCGTTCAGATTTTGACATCTCTTACAATTTTGCAGTTTTGTGAATGAGAACTGGCCTGTAGGCCAAAAATCCAATGTGGTGGTTTAGGATTTTTTTCTTCTGGTATTTAAATATGAAGCATAATTATAATTTTCTTAGGCTGCCTCAGTGTTTTCTGTCAGTCAGCATTACTCACACTGTTGCTTTATCTGACAGCAGACTCCTGGCCTGTCACAGCAGAGAAAATAAGAGGGAAAATCTCTTCACCACTGAGTCAATGTGAAGGCACAATTGAAAACAAACTGCAATTTTAAATCATGATTGCTAGCCTGTCTTTTTTATTTACAGGCACGACTGATATAGAAGAATATTGTAGAGTACTAAGAAAATTACATCGTTATTTATTGTTAGACTTACTCTTTTTGAAATTATTAACTTCTGTTAAAAATATGCAAAGGAATGTTTCACTCAGATTCATATTTGTAACTGACTGAATCAGTCATGAAAAAATAGAAGCAAGAGTTTTGCATTTGTAGAGGAATTGAAAAAATACTATGCTATAATAGACAGATAATGTCCATACCTCTGTTTTATTTTCTTTCTTCTTTTTTTCAAATTTATATATGGACAATTTGTTTAAGTCAAGGGAAAATTACCTTTCCTTGTTTACCTGAAGTGAATTGAAGAGATGTAATTTGGAGCTTTAGGTTTTATTACTTCTATTATTTTTCATGTTTCATCGTTAATCTTTTATTCTGACCTTTAATTACTCAGTCTAAAACTCTGGTTAAAAATGCTTCACATGTTCTTAAACACCGAAGTTCTGAGAAATTCCTGCCCATTGCCAGGAACTCTGAAATGGAGCTTTATAACTTACATTAGAGAGAGAGAGAGATGTTGTAGTTCTTGACAAACTAGAATTCTGATAATGCTATCCATCTCACAGGTAATGCAATGGTAATGACTGTAATCCATAGCTGTAATTCACTTCCACTACTGGTCCTACCTAATAGTCTGTAATAAAACACTCTTTGCATTGTCCATGTGTAAATTATGACTTTAAGGATAACAGTAGGTATATCCTACTTTATGTTAGCTGTTTTGAAGGTCGGGGTGGCACCGCTTTCCAGAGCAACATGTCTGCACTTAGGAGTCTACAATAAAGTCAAATATACCTTCAGGTCTCTTCACACTCTATTCATCTCCTGATGTAGAGGGCAACCCATCCTCCTCCTTCTCCCCCTGTCCCTTCTAAACAGTCTCTAGCCATTGATAGCCTCACTCTGGTTATGGAATTCGTCCCACAAAATTTCAGCAATGGCATTTAGGCCTCAAGTGCATCCAATTAAATACAACCAAAGGATTCAATGACATACACGCAGTTTATATAGTGTCATTTTTGTTACGGTGGGCTACATCCTCTGGTCTCCAGAAGCCCCTTGCTTTCCCCTGGTCTGGTTATTAAAATTATTTAGAAATTGCTCTGCCCAAATTAAGGTGCAAACCAGACTATGTGCGAGTGACAATCACATAGATTTTATTTGATAGTAAATATGAGAGAGAGAGAGAGAGGAAAAGAGAGAAAGGGAGAAATAGGAAAAGAGGTGGGAGGGCAGAGAATGACACAGACAGAATAAAAAGAATATCACCTCTCCATGGATCCCACTGGCATCCTGATGATCTCCTCCAGCTGGTCTTCCTGGTGGTGAAGGTCCCCTGAAAAGTGAAGAAGCCAATGGGTTAATATACACTCAGGCCAGGTAGGAAAAAAACCCAGATATAAGGCAAAACCCTATATCAATGTTTGAGGCATGAACTATTTCAGTCTCTGATGCTTGGCCACCAACGCAAAAGGCCTCTGCTGTCTAACAAATCTAATGATCTTCTGCAGAAATCTGTAACAGCTTCATGTATGTCAAGTGACACTGGACACAGATATTCAGGCAGCTGAGCCCCTTTCTGGAGGATATCTGTAAAACCAGTGCAGAAGGGAAAGGTTTGCAGCAAGTTATTAATCCTGTGTGTATTTTGTATCTCTGCTGTGTAACGCTATTGTCTGTTGAAGGATGATTGGTATTTAACTGAGAATACATACTGAATTCACTTATTACTGAAATTAGTGTAGATTAATCACACTTCCAGGTTGATGTGGAGAGTGATGTTTGCCTTTTTGTGTTGCTTTTTTCGTTTTTCATTTGTTAATAGCATACTATTATATCTTCAGCAACTGGACTTTAAAGCAACGTAAAAATGATACCTAATAAGTACAAAAATCATTGCTGGATTATATAATATTTTTCCCTGACTTTGGAACTAGAATTTTATACATTACTGTGTGAAAATGCATTCCTCAAAACTGAAAAGCGAAAAAATTGTATTTCTATCTGACAATAAAATTGAATGGATTGTGAGAAAATTATTAAACTGATGGTAATATCAACAGTAGACTGGAAGAAAATGCTGGTTTGGGCACTCTGCAAGATAATAATAGAAAAATGTATTTGTATATGTCTTCAATGAAGTAAATCCCATATCCAGATTGGACCTCTTTGAAAAGAGTAATGGGTACAACAAAGGTTAAAACACTTTTCTAAGAACTCAGCAATCCAACAAATGGCTATTCTATTCTTTCTGAAGAAAAAGACAACTGGACACTTTTTAGCCTCTACTAAGGAAAAATTATTAATTGAACAAAAGATAAAGAAGAAAAATAGAAAAAAAAGTCAGTTTTTCTCCTGTATATAAACAACCCAGCATTTTAAGATAACAGCAATAATATTGACAAACTTAAAATAGTCATATAAGTTACATACCTGAAATATCTTCCATTAACAAGTGGAAAGAGAAAATACTAGTAATAATTTGCTACTATTATTTAATATTATATCATGAAGCAATCTATAATTTAAGGATTTAGTACTTAGGAAACTGCTTAGTAGATTGTTTAAATGAACAACTACCTATATAAAGAAAATGTGGGGCAAAACTGATGGTAGAGATTTCTCTAGAGGATTGATTTTGTATATGTTTATAGAGAGCATTTTTATATTAGATATGTGTATCTATAGAAACAGGTACATGTCTCTATATCTATATACTTATAATACATTTTTAGTATCAATTTTTATATTACAAACACCATATAGTTATATATTTTAAATATTTATAATATTTATAACAGAAAAATAGTCATTGCAACTGTTACATTTATTCCTTAGATTCCTTGTTATTTGCAAAACTAGAGAATACCATGCTTTTCTGATCTCACAAAAGGCCTTTGCTAAAGCCCAATGCTGATGACATTCAATTCTACTCCTACAGACATGCACTACTCTCTGTTTATGGCATATATCATTTGAAAAAGGCTCTATAGGGACCAGATTTTCTTTTAATTAATAGAATTTATGGGTTTTTTTGGGACAGGATCTTTATCTATAAAGTGGTGAACAGGCATTTGGCCCACTACAAAATAACCAGCAAAGGAAAGAAAGGATGTCCATGCCATTCAAAGTTCTATGGGCCCGTCTAACAGTTACTTTTTGACTCAAATTAACATTTTTATTTCTGACCAAAAAAACAAAAAAAGAAAAAAAAACCAAAAAAACCCAAAAAACCAAACAAAAGCTTTATTCATAGTTTCGAAATACACACCATTATTTGTAAAGGAGTTATTTCTTTTGCTTTTCCTGTAATCATTATGTATTTTTTCAGCCTAATGTCAATGCTTTAAATAGCCTTCAAACCCACCTTCATGGGGTTTTTTTTGTTTGTTATCTTGCGGGTTTTTTTCCTTAATAAACTATGTAATAGCAAGTTGGTTTGTGTCACATAATTGAACACTAGGAAAACACATGATGTGACATTAAGTTTATTGCTCTTTGCATGCTTGAATGCATGGCATACAGTTCCAAATGCCTAACTGATCTCAGAGGTAATCTTCTGGGAATAAAAAAACAAAGAAGTATTAAGCGCAACAAATAAATAGTGCATAGGTCTTCTTCACTTGATAAATAATTACAGCTATGGTATTGACACATATTGCACATAATTATTACACTCTCTTTATTAATTAGACAGATAAGCGTTTTAATTAAGTGGGGATAGTAAACACTTGACTTGTTAGTTTTTATTTCCACACCATGAAAGAATTTAGATGGCTAGAGATGAATGTTAAAATATGTGTTCAAATATACATATTCAAATAAAACCTTTATATATTTTCCTATCTTTTTTTTAATTTGTTTTTTGTTTATTTGATTTTACACAGTGCACCAAACTATTTCTGACAGACTCTCCCCTTACTCTTCCTGATGGAGATTTTAGGACATTCCATAAGAAGGACCATACAGATTTCTTAGGTTAAACTTCAGTTAGTTTAAAGAGGAATATTGAAAAATTCTATGGATGTGTGGAAGTCATAAAAATAGGATGAGGTTAACTGCATAGAATCAAACACTAACTAGAGCAATAATGTTGTTATAATAAACTTGTATGTTACTGTTGATTCATATATTAAATTATTTGTAAATGAAATCATTAAAATCTGTCATTTTGCTTTTCATATACTGAATATTAAGCAAGGATCCACAAGATATTCAAATTAATTTGCTCTTAGCACTTTGGCTTGTTTTTGTACAGCAGCAAAATTCATTCATTGCTAATAAATTGTCAGTATACAGAAGGGAACAAGCTGATAAATGGAAATTAAATAAGAAGAAAAAAAAATTCAAAAGACAGAACATTCCAAAGCTGATAAAAAATATTGTTTATTTTTGATATTAAGACTGTGTTGAGTAAAAAGTCTCAGAAAAAGCTGGTTTGGCTCCTCTGGCGCACTGTGATTAACTTTTTATCATTCTACATAGTGTAGTGAAAGTACACAGCCTATTGTATGCCAAACACACTTTCTCTCTGCTTTGTGCATTTTTACTGCAAGATTCCACAAATACTTCAAAATTAGCTGATAGTGCCTGAGATTCATTTCAGTTATATATACTTCAGCAGAACTCACTATGTAAATAATACACTTGAAGATGTCTGTTGCAGAAACATGAGACTTCATGTCCATTCTAAATGCCTAACTTGAAGAAGCTAAGGCAATGGGGTGTTTTTTAGGATTTTTTTTCCTTCAGTTAAAATTAGGATGCTTTATTTTATATATTTTCCACTAATAATTGAAACAATTTTAATAGTTGCCAAATTGCTTATTCCTGCTCTGTAAACACATTCACATTGCCCAAATTATTGCTGGGGTGGAAAAAAAAGAAAAAGTGAAAACACTAATTCTACACTAAGGACAAGAGTGAATGTTCAGCAATATCTTTGGTTTCCTCTTCAAGTCTCTGGTTGGATTTATGACTATGTCATTGTGACCAGCAATTAATTTCATGGTTATTACAGCAGACAAGGACTCAAAACAGTGATATTAGGCAAAAAAGGTTGTGTTCAACTATTACTTGAAAGAACGCTTCAAAGCAAACTATGGAATCTCTTTTTAAATTTCAGTGACATCTTATCAGGGATGATAGGATACACTATTCTTTGAAACAACATAGAAACATAAAGTGAAGAGAAAAAACTTATCTAGAAAAATATTATGTATTCTGTTGGAATCCTTACAGGCCTGCAAAGCTATTAAATGTCATCTTAAGTAGAGGGAAATATGAAAAAAGTGCCTGCAGACTTATATTTTATCACTGGTTTCTTCAGGAAGTGAGGCAAGCTTATTTAAAATATGTATGTATAATATAATCCATATAAATAAATTGAGACAGCACTGCAGTGAATAATGATTTAGGACATAAGCACATCTTCAGCAACACAGTGAAAAGACAGAACATGAGAGGCAACAGTCAGCCATTTAATAAATTCCAGTTACACATACAGTTCACAGTTGAACATCAGAAGGAAAAGATGCTGAAAGATCCATGACTTTTGGTAACTGAGTGTACATCAGAGACAATGTTGAACTACAAGCCACACAAATTCAGGGAAAGGAAAATAGAGTAAGTGTTTAATGATAAGTCTTATAAATTTAGGGATGCCAAAAGAATGATGATCCTGGACTTGTACACCAAACCCTTTCCCAGCTTTGTTGCTGTCCTCTGGGTGCAGTCTTACATGTCAATGTCTTTCTTGTAGTGAGGAGCCCAAAAGTGAACTATTTTTATTTGTTAACTTTGACTACTTTTTCATTATTTCATTATTTAAATTAAATCTTTTTGGTTTGCCTTCTATCCTTTTTAATATCCTTTTCCCCACATTATTTAAATTTTATTTTCTACAGACAAAATAAACTAATTGGCTAACAGGTTATCACATGCTTCTAGCACTTCCTTTGTTCTTGAATTTCTATCTCACATTTCCACTCTTCATGGTATTTCTAAGACTATTTACTTTATTTCTTTGCTTTCTGTTTTCTCAACTTAATGATGCAATAGAGAGAACCTACCTTTTTAGAGTATAAAACACATATTAGACTAAGAATTCATGGTATGATTCATTTGTTATAGAGTGATACTCAAACTGGATACAAGGGAATCTGCAGACACCCTTTCCTACTCCATAAGAAGATTTTAGCCTAGCACTTACACAACACAACTGCCCCATGATATCTGAGTCACTAGATGATTTGTCAAGATTACATCTCTAGAGATTTTACTACCCACATTACCATGATTAGAATGTAATATTTCCATCCCTAGAATCTGTAGCCAAGTGGAAAGAGAGAGCCACTGCAAATTTTATTAATCTTCATTAAAGATTAAACAATCAATTCCTTTATTCACTGGAATTTCAAAAGGCTTCCCCTCATGAGAAAGAAAATATGACCTCTTACCGACACTTATGAGGATTTATGCAGTAACACGAACCCAGCGGTGGAACTTGAAAAAGAATCACAGAATCAATTAGGCTGGAAAAGGCCTCTGAGAACATCCAGTCCATCCTATGACCCAACACCATCCTGTCAACAACACCATGGCACTGAGTGCCACATCCAGTCTTTGGTTAAACACCTCCAGGGATGGTGACTCCACCACCTCCCTGGGCAGCCCATTCTAGTACCTAATCATCCTTTCTGTGAAGAAATTATTCCTAATGTCCAACTTAAGCTTCTCCTGGCACAGAAAAGGACTATGATGTCCTCTTGCCCAGTTGATGGTTGCCAGAGGAAAGAAGTCAAACCCCACCTGCCTACAACCTCCTTTCAGGCATTTGGAAAGTGCAACAAAGTTCCCCCTGAGCCTCCTTTTCTCCAGGCTAAACAATGCAGCTGCTTCAGCTGCTCCTCATAGACCTAGTGCTCCAGACTCTTTGCCCTTCTCTGGACATGCTCCAGTACCTCCTTCCTGAATTGAGGAGGCCCAGAACTGGACATAGTGCTCGAGGTGTGACCACTTCCCTGGGCCTGCTAGCCACAGTGTTTTTGATACAAGCCAGGATGTGTGGTTGTAGCTAACCTCAAAAAGAATGTTTCTCAAAAAAAGGCCAAAATCATATTGCAAGCTGAAGTTATGACTGAGAACTGTTTCACTCACTTTAGCCCCATGTAGGACTTATGTTTGAGGAAAGATGGAACCTAATCTCAGATAGCTCAGAGGAGAATACAGGACATAATCAGCAGGACAAAAAAGCATGAAGCAACATGAACCCTATGACGCAAGGTTGAGTTTTTTGTTGTTAACTTTAGAGCAAGTGGCTTAAACATATGAACTGCAGATGTAAGAGAGCGCTTTGTTCTCAGCACTTAAAAAAGAATTTAAAAGACATGAAGAAGCTAGTCTAATTTTATCAGAAATGAATGGTCTGACAATTGAAAATATTTGAAAGCTTTTCATCTGGGGCAGCAACAGTTTGACATAAGTTTTCTTGTCCACAAAGCTTTTGTGGTAGGGGCCCACTCTTTCAATTGTCATGGTGATACCAGATATAGGAAATCTGAAGCCTATGCCTTTAACCAGCTTTGATCAACTCCTTCTGGCTTTCAGAAAAAGGTAGAATGTTTCTGAAAAAAACTCACCTTTGAAAGAGAACTTCTATTTCAGAAATCACCTGCAATTGGGCTCATTCATTACTATTCCTCTGTTAGTCAGCCACTTCAAGGGGAATCAGCAAGTTGCCAGAAATACTGATTTATTGCAATTGTAGGACTCCCAAATGAGTTGCTTGAACCTTTGAAACTGCACTTGTGAGATTGAAAGTTTAACTCACATTCCTCATTCATCAAAGTTCCTGAAAGCATAGGTATGTATGGAGATATTTCTCATTCAAATTGTATAACAGAAAATCAAGCATATGATTTCTTAACACACCACCTCAGTTTCTATTACATGCAGGGGAGCTCAGCACATCTAGGGAAGCTCCATTACAGAGGATTTTTACAGGCATGTTTTAAAAGTTTACTGTCCCTCAGAGAAAGTATGGAGGATAAATTTTCTTGTTACTTCATTCCTCCTGATTTCTCTGAGGATCTGACATGGATTAATTTACAGTATCTCTTTTCAAAGAATTTGATCTTTTCTCAAGTGACAAAGCACACAGTTCATCAAAAGAGCTCTGGTACCATTAAGTTTGGATTCTAGCACTGCTCTCAAGTCTATTTACTCATGCCCTCAAGATTACCTGTAAAAAGAGTTATGAAAGAAGAGCCTGACAGTAACAATTAAATTATGTTTACTTTAAAAAATGAGAAAATGTATAAACAATTTCACAATTAACACCAAACTAAATCTATTTGTTGCACTTATTGTGATGCATACATATAACCATATGCAATATATGCACTATATGCAATAGCACCATTCTTTACACAATGTGTTATTTAAACATTACTTTCCAAAGAATAGTGATTTGTCATCTTCCATATTGCAAAGTGCAGCATTTAATCATTCTGTGCTATAGGCATGGTAAACGTGAAGTTATTATGAGCAGTGGTAATGCTGCTTCAGTGCTGGAATACCAAAAGCAGTTATCTATTTATTGTGTAAATTGAGATCATTGTATAACGGAACTGCCGCAGCAAAATCTCCATAGGCTAGAGAAATCAAATAGATAACACAAGTATTCTAATGTTACATTCGATCACTGCAGATGCAAATATTTACACCATCATCTAATAAAGTACGAGTTAACATTATTCTGTATTATTTGAATTCAATTTCTTCCACATTTTTGTTTAATGCAAAACTTTCAGATTTATATGAAACAATTTAGTATCTGCTGGGGAATTTGTTTTTGTCAAATAATTTACAAAAATATTGGAGTTCACAACAAACCACTCTGGAGGGGAAAAAAAATCAGCAAATCCTTCAGAAACACTTTCAGATGGGTATCATAAAATTCATTATCCTTATAAGTGTACACACCGTGTAAAAAGAAATTTAATTTTTTACAAAATTCCCATAATACAGATTTGTGTCAGAGTTTGGTATACACACTTTTAAATTCTGTGAGCTTTTGTGTACTTCAGAGACTCTAAGGGTTTGATCACACTATTTAGCTCCAGAAGAGCTGTGCTATTTTGAATGAAAAAGAACCAGCACTTGAATATCTAGAATTCTTTGTGACTAATCCCCCAGCTATCACTCTTCAGAATCAATATTTACACTATACTTGAATTAGTATAACTGTTGGCTTTAACTATTAGTTTCCCCATTTGGTACTACCTTATGACAGGAATTAGTGAAATACATTATTTACAAGAATTTACCTGTGAGAAATGAGCTTTTATATACATGTAGGAAAACTTGAAAATATGTTTACTTTTATCTTGATGAAACATTGTAATATTTGTATCTTACGGTCTTTTCATTCTTTGTAGTTCCTTTTTGTTTCTAATTCCATCTCCCAACATAGATGGATGCATTGAAATACTACAGAATAGATCTACTTTGTCAAATTATAGGCTAATATTTTTTTCCACAAGAATTAGCTTTTTTTTTATCAAGGTATAATATTTACAGTGTCTGGCTATTAACTGGATGTGAATCAAATGCCATTCTTTTTGATGTTTAATCTTTGCTAGCATGCAGCCCAAACGAGGAGGTGGTATGGTTTTTGTTATGGCATATAAAAGAATTGGTTCTTCCTTTTATCTATATTATCTCTGTAGTTTCTAGTAAAGACCTACGAGATCCAACGTGACCTCTCCGCTTACATCCTCCTTCCATCTTTTGGCCCTTGCTCCTGCCTGTGACTCCATTTCTTCCCACTTCAGCACCATGACTTCTCTAGCCCTGCTATCCTTTCTCCTGTTTCTTCTCCTAACAGTATAATCATACTGTAATATCCAGCAGCTTCTGAAAGTCAACCCTTCCATTCACCTTTCTTTTCTGTATCACTTTTTCCCTTCATCGGTGAACTTCTTGAACTCATAGATTATAGCAATTGCCTCAAGTTCCCTTCCTCTCAGTCCAACATAGATCCTCTCTAATTTGACTTTTATTGTGCACCAAGGATATGCTAACATCAAGGCCTGCAATGACCTCTTCATGTCAAGTCTCAGGGCCTTTGCTCCATACTTGAACTCTGCTGTTTTTATCATGACTGATCATACATTCCTTTTCAAAATCATGCCTTGCCTTTGCAACTCTGTCCTCTCCCCACCATTTAACTACTCTGACTTGAACAGGTAACAGATGGGTCACAAGTGGGAAAGAAAGGATACTGTACTGGACTTCTAAAGCTCTGTTAAATAACAATATCAATCTTTTCTGAAAAAGACCCTTTTATATTGCAATGTGGATTTCTTAATGTATGCAACAAAGGCCTGATTATCCGTGGCTTCTATATTTTTGTCATCTTCAGCAATTTTGTATTCCACTTCTCTTTTCATATTACTTTTTCAGTTTTAGATGAGTGGTAAAGGCAGGCCGAAGTATACCATTCACCTGTTCAGGAGTTTTGGGCGTTTTGTTATACATAAAAATAGCCCTAAATTATCATCTCATGAGACAATATAGAAGTGTGTCATTATCACAACCTTTACATCAGGCTTATGAAGAAAACAGCATTGCAGGTGCAGCTGAAAACAACATTACTTACTTGCAGCTAAATAAATAAATAAATTTAAAACTTTAGTCCTCTAAACCATAATGAGTTCATAATTTGGACCTGGATAATTAGCGAGGTCCTATAACTTCAGTGTTTTAATTAATTAACAATAGCTGATTCCTAGTTTTGATCTCTCTGACTACCCCACATACATTTATAAGTATTCTAGGATGCTGTTGAAACAGTTCAAGTTTTTGTCAACTGAAAAGTATTGCTAAGAGAATGTCAACATGAAATACATTAAACATAAAAGTTCTGTGAACTCAGAAATAGTGTGGAATTGAGTTTCGAATACTTTTCCAAACATTATTTCAGTATTTCTTTGGTATTTTGAGTATTATCATGCAGCAGTTAGAATGATAATATGACACTTTAGAAAGAAAAAAACTTTATTCCAGTTAATTATTTTACCTGTAATCTAGGAAACACAGTTAGGTCTCTAGGTGAAGAAATAAATCTGTGTTTATCTTTTGCACCCTGGAAGAGAAGACTTACTTATGCCACTGAACAAACTGGATTAATTCCAATTGTTACATGGGCCTATTTAATAACTTCCATAAAAGTTCTAAAGAGAAACAAATTTCAGCTGCCAGAAAAAGTGAGGCATAACATAGAACAGTCTTTTAAAATTTGCAACACTTATCATCATAATCAACATTTACACTTACAAAAAAATTATGAAGTGGCATTATAGTCTGTAAGTAAGATATTCAGCATAAATATTGTTTGAACTCTAACTTGGGGTGGTATGACTATATGATATGCCATAAAATAAAATAGGAAGAGAAGGAAGGGGGAATGTCACAGGAAGTAAGATGGTAAAATACAATATCTGACAAAATTATTTTGCACAGTAGGACTAAGTCTGATTTTCAGTTTAAAGTGTTTAGTAAGTATCACACGCTGAGGAAATATTCTCAAAACACTAAGATCTTTCTTAGTCACTAATTGCCATAATAGGACATCTTGAAATAACATAAAGACACATCCTTCTTGAGTCCTATTTGTGCCTCCCTCATTACTAGTTTTGCAAAAAGAAGCAAATATTCCCATTCCTGGCAACAGTGCCAGCCTCTTTTCCACTGTTACGTTTCTGTCCATAGCACTCCTTAAATTGTATTCTCTCCCTTTAACTCCCAAGAGCTGATCTGCCTACCTAGTTGGCTATACACAGGAATAATAATAATAAAAAACCCCCAAACATTTACTTGGAAAATAAATGCCAGATGCAAAAAACCCAAACAAAAAAACCCAACAAAAACCAAACAAAAAAAAAAAAAAAAGAGACCTGTCTCCAGTGATAGGTAGGCTACTAACCCTCTGCAGGCATATCAACTATAAAGCAGTAACATCACCAGAAGGAGCCAACTAAACGCAGTTCTGGTTTTATTTGCTGGTTCAAAGAGGTCAACACAGCAAAATATAAAGAAGCAGTAAACATTGATTCCCTTAAATGAATATGACTTTTGTTAACAAGGTTAAAAATAAAGACATCACAACTATCAAGCTGATGCCTGAACAATGTTTTGGCTCCACGTTGCTGAAACATAGTAACACAGGAAAAATGCAAAGCTCAGATTTAGAAAATGGGCTCTATATCCACTCCTCAAAAGGGTTACGTCGCACATCTTAAGGAATTTTGTTTCTTTCATGACTCTTTACCAGTCTGTATGAGTAAATTTTATTCATGTTTTCCTCTGACAATATCCATTTGAAATTCTGATTTGATACTAATAAGCTAAATGGTGCTAGGGACATTACTCTGACTCAGATGCTAAATGATTTAGCTTAGCCATAACTGCACAGTTAATGTATTCTCCTTTGGGACAGAATAGCTGTGGTCAGGATTTTGCTTCTGGTCTCTCCTAACTGCTCCATTGTACCTGGGAATTATTGAAGACAGTAAATTGCATAGGACTAAAATCATCCCACTAACCATATTAACAATTTAACTACAGAGAGAACTGTATCCTACTGCCTCATAGCACTTAGCTTGCCAGTATAGCTGAAAAACACACATCATCTTGACTCCTTTAACATGATGAAGAGAGAAATGCATTTTAATGTTGATCAGTGAGCCTGGAGGATGCTTTGGTCCAATGGACAAGTGAAGCTTAGCAGCGGTACTGATGGTACTTCCCTGACAGATCCTGAAATGTTGTGGGGCTTTTTGTCAGCTCTCAACCACTATTCTTTTGTTTGTTGCCTCTTGTGGTGGCTGCAACCATTTTGGAATCTGGCAGAGATATATCTAGCTTGATGTGACTCATCCTTTGCATATACATTTATTTCCCTTTCATATATCTTATAGTCAAATATGCAATATATTTTTGGTTGTTAACTTTTGATTCTCTTGTCAGATAGTAGTAGAATAAAGATCAGCAAAAAAAGCCGCATAGTTAAAGAACAATAAAGAAATATTTTGCAAGATTCATCTATTATGAATTTATATCCATTTAAATTCCAGTTCTAACATGAACAACTCAAAGAATTTAATTCATTTAGAATTATTAGTATTAATTCAAGTGTTCTATGTTTAGAAGCTCAGTTGTTTCTGTTTTAAAATTCTGGTAATGAAAATACACAAATTCTGATAGGATCTCTCATATAAAAAATTATTTGGAAGTGTGAATATTTATTAAAAATGTATTTGGAAGTAAAACTACCAAGAGAACAGTAGAGAAATGTATATCTCTAAGATATATAATAACTTAGTATATACATTTCTATAAATCTATATATCTAAGATATCTGTTAGTTGTTAACTCATAAGACAATAAACTAAAAGTGAAACACTTTTAACTTTTCAAAGTGAAATAATAAGGAAGTTTAAAAAAGGAAGATATTTTTCTATTGTGATAGCAAAAAAAAATACATCTGAATAGACTAATTAATTTTTATTAGCTTTAATTTGTTGTTTGTTTAAGTGTGCAAGCTGAATTTCCTAATGCTTGCACTTCAGATAACATCAAATATATCTGATTTATAGAAGTGAATATATGACCTTGATGTCAATCTTCTCTCAAATTAATTACATGAAATCAGGAATATGATGAAATGGAGACATAGTTTATACATACAAGTGTATAAACATTTGATTTAGGGCTATTTGGAGTATTTCACCAGAATTAATAAACTCTGTATCACAGTGATTATACTGAGTTTAAATGCAAACAATTCCGTAAGTGATGTACTTAGAAGACTTATTAACTGATGAGGATGTTTTAATGGGCTGCTTTGGGGATGACACTTTGATCCAACATACTGTAAAGTACTTTACTTCCTAAAATCTGTATTGAAAGTCATCTAAGACAGGGTCACAATCCAGCCCTTTAATTTCACTTGACATGGTGCATAAAAAGCTAATAAAATATGGCTCCAGAACAAATGCAGAAATGAGGAACCCAAAATATAGTGAAGATCAGTTGGAAAAGTGGGGTGGATTCACTGGTTATGGCTTTTCTAATTGTGTGTATGGTTGATTTCTTTCCAGTAACTACCTTGCAGTCTTAGATATTGTATGGCTAACCTTACATATTCGTGGGAGCATACATCAGCATTGTCATGCTAGTTGCAAGAGAGCACCAAAATAAAGATTAAATTATGGAAAAGACAGATTAGCATCTTTGTGTCACCTTTAACACAATGCCGCATGGACACTGAAGACTGCAGGTATTAGTTGATATGCAAAGTTCATCCCAATACACTTCCCTCCCTTCCCCCAGCTCAAAAAAATCTTTTTCCTCTCTTCTCTATCTTACTATGCTTGCTCCTTGATACCTTTGTTTCCCTTTTGATCTTTCCTGATTATATTGCTTTAGGGATCTTACTCAGATCTTGAGAACACCCAGTTATTTCAGCTCATTTAGTTCTACATTTGTCTTCTAAACTCATTTGTTTATTGTTGTTGCTTTGTTTTGCTTTTCTAATTTTTTTCAATTCCTCTACACATGTAAACCAACCTGTGTTAAAAGTCCATTTCTGGATAATGGAATGCACAGATACCTGTGCATCTAACTCGCACCCCTTGTCTCACTAAACCCGATAAGGCTAAGTTCTGATTATCTCACATACATACTTTCGATAACTTTACTTGAACCCGGAGATGATTGGATACTCAATTACCTGGAATCTTTTGTCAAAACTCAATTTCTATCAAGTTACGTTCATTATACTACAAAATTCAGTAGATAAAATCACAGATCTACTTATCAATATGTTCCTATTGATCAAAAGCTGTCTTCAGTAAAGTCTGATTATTAAATTTGGGATTTCCATTCAATAGGGTTTTCAAAATACCAGGATTACTTAATAACATCATCCTGACACTTTCCACATGCTTTCCATGTTAGTAAATTTTAATGTGAATTTTATTGTTTGGAAATTTTTTTGTCTGAATTCTTAATTGCCAATATAATTAAAACTTCATGTATACCAGGAAGATGTAGCTCAGAAGCTACACTTTTTGCTCCTAAAACAAAACCACAGGTCTTTGTATTTTATATATCACTACAAATGCTTAAGAAAATTTAATGTCAGAAACAGATAGAGAAAAAGCAAGTCAGGATTTTAAGTTCCTTTAAAAGATCTCCATTAGCTTTGGGATTTAACCTGGAAAATGCAGATGAGTTAATAAAACTAGATTCCCTCTTCTTCAAATTACATATTGATTTAGTATGTTACATTTTCATAAAGAATTGCAAATAAAAGCATTACAGAATTTATTTCAAGACCTTAGAGGAAAAAAATAGATATACCATTACAGAGAGGGACACAGCAAATTTCTAAAGAATGGTACTAGCAGGTTCCAAATATTCCTTCTGTTGTCTGTTGATAAGACAAAACTCTCAAGTCACAAAGCTCTATTAGCACTTTTTCACCTTTTAATAAGGTGAACAAAGAAGCTTTCAGACTAGAGGAACAAAGCCACAAAGAGCTATAGAGACATTAGAAAAACAGCATTTTAAAATGAGGTTTCATGCCC
This sequence comes from Lichenostomus cassidix, assembly GCF_008360975.1. Classification (NCBI taxonomy): domain Eukaryota; kingdom Metazoa; phylum Chordata; class Aves; order Passeriformes; family Meliphagidae; genus Lichenostomus; species Lichenostomus cassidix. Next base: position 43,233,878 of record NC_139479.1, on the reverse strand, counting down.
AGTAAAACCCTTCATTTTTGATTGTTTTCTTGACAGATTTTTTTTTTTGGTCATATAAATGAGCTATATCAGAATGAAAGAAAAAATATGCTATGTATTTATTTATCTATTTATTTTTTTCCCCACAAGTTCTAAATAAGCTGTTATCACAAGCAATATTAGAGAATGTAGAGGTAACCTACTCTGAAATGAGACTGAATAGAAGTAAATAGAGTAATCTCCACTAATGTGTTTGTAGCAATTGTTTGAGATGGAAGATAATGGCAGAGAAAAGGACAAAGTCTCTGAAAAACCTCATACACTAAATATGAGGCTCAGTCTTTAGAACCCCATTAATGGACTGAACTGCATGTTTCAGATCAGCATCCCTGTCTCTTCCCTGGTTTGTTATCCCATACCACAGGCACACAGGATGAGTAGGTCTGTGTGCTTTTCAAACATCTCAGCTGGCACACAGTGTAAGAAGCAGGAGACAATAATTAGGCAACAGTTCCTTCATGTTAACCTTATGAACAATTGTGCCACAGCCATGTGGTACAAGCACACATTCATTATGGGATGGGGTTGCCCTCACCATCACCTGTCCTGATGCTTGTATTAGGACTTCTGATCTTTTGGAAAGGTCCAGTGTACATGCACACATGTGTAAGTACAAGTGTTGGATCATACATATGGATAACTGAACATATTTAAATGTAGTGATAATTTGTATCAATCCACAGCCAGACACACAGCATTTAAAATTCCTACAAATTTCTAACACTGCTATCTTTTCCTCTCATTTTCTAATGGAATTTTCCATATGTGCTTTTTGAATTATTCAGATAGTTGTTTCTTGGAGTGGAGCTTGGAGAAATTGAAATATAATCTCAGAAGAGGAGAACTATTATTTTATTCTAAGACTGTTTTTAATTTGCTGTGATTCTATACTTTCCCTATGTACTTAGAGATTTTAAACATATTTCTATAAAACCCTGCACCCATATTGCTGAATTGTCTCTCTGCATTCACTAAAACCTGAGGCAATATTTAGAATACTATTGCTCCATGTGTTGAATGCAAAAAGAACTGGCACAAGAAAATTCTCTGAAACAAGGATTTGGCCTTGTAAGTTTTTTTCCCATATAAACCTAAAAAAGAACTGAAAAATAAGTATTTTGTCTCTAAACACACTGGATTTTGAAACATTTTTGCTGTCATTACTTTCTATGATTTATCTAGACAATATGCTAAAAGTTTTTACATTTTGAGGCATTTGGTGAATTTTTCATAGATACTATTCTGTTCTATAATTTGAGTTGTCATGAAAAATAATAGAAAAATGTAATCTCTAAAGCAGTTAACTTGAGCAACAGATTTTAGGGATTCATGGGAAGTTTACAGAAAATCAATGGAATGATAAAAAAAAGCAGCCAACCATATTAAGAGAACTATCTTATGCCAGTAAACAGAGTTACATAACATTAGCCTGGAGCTATGTTAACTTTAAAATATAGATATATGCATTCAACTTTCCAAGACACTTCCAGACAAGTTTAAGTTTCTTAAATATAAAACTTCTACTGTTGCCTGAGAGCGAAAATGTTGGAATTTTTTGTTTGTTTGTTAGTTGTTTCTTTTTTTCCCAGACAAATTTGGTATAAGTTCTGTTTGGTATATTGAACTAAAAGCTTCTTTCCTATGAATGTCTATGGACTACAAGATAACTTGCACATTTGAAGGTGTTCTATGTCCTGGAAATAAAAGGTGAAATCATGCAACAATTATTTGTAACTATAGCTCTTGGTAATTAGTATACAGGTTAATGTAGAAAGGAGAGGAAATGCAAAGGGTATTATTAATATGACTTTTAACAAATGTGAAAGAGGAATGTCAGGAATTCTCAGTGCTTGTGATTAACAAAGACACAAGGGAAGGAAAAAAGCATGAGAGATCCATTACTGTTGTGGGGGTGTTTTTCTCATAAATATCTTTTTGGTCAAACCGTATAATTTTTCTGATTACAAATTGAAATTAAAAAAAAAACCTTTTCTATTACTTTGAAAATATACTTAATGTTACAGGTAATATATACAAAGGCAAAATGTTGCCTGTCTATTTCTTTCCTTACACTGGTAACTTCAGAAATACATGTTTAACTCCATCTCAATGGGACTTAACTTAATCATTAAAACTAGAAGCTATGCAATTAATAAGTTCTAGAAAGACAGAAGAAATAATGTTGTATTTCAGAGCTAATGAATAATATTAAATGTACTGCTAAGCCTAGTTGTTTAAGGTCTTTTTTTAAAATATTTTACCCTTATAAAATCAATCTCATGTGTGCAAAGAGAGAAACTAAATTTGATTGCAATGAGTACTCTGTAAGGTATAACAATAAAGCTGTGGTAAAACTATATGGTAAAAATCTAGCCAATCAGTTACACAAACATCACCAAAGGAATCAAATTTTAAACACAATAAAATAATTTTACAGCTTTTCAGAATTGTTCATCCAGCAGATGTAGCAAAGAGCTATGGCTTGATTCAAACTCATGATATAAGAATCCCTCATATACTCTGTATTTTACTGTCTGTTCTTCTATCACCACAGTTTTTCTTACCAATCTTTATTAAGCACATGTTCATGCCAACTTACTTTACTTCTTTCTATGCGTCAGGTTTCTATTAAATACAACCAACATGCTTTGGTCTGTTAGCAACTGGTCTTTTTAATTTAAATTTCTTAGTTTTCTACTTTCATCCTCAGGTTCTCAAGGAAGTTCCCTTTTGCTCCTTTTAAGAGCAAGGCTTAAATGCGTCTTTTTTAATTTGCTGAAACTTGATGACAACTTCAGATGCAGAATTTGGTTTTATTGAGATATTTGTATTTCCCAAATGATTTTTCTGACAAATTGCTTCAGGATCTTGATATGTTATTGACTTATAATATCAGCTGGTACTGTGAAGAATGTTAAAACACATTCAAGAGACCAAAAGTTAGGGCTCATATCCTAAATAAAGGTGTTTCATGCAACTTTGGATTTACTGATATCTCCTTTCACCATCATTAGAGAAGCTTATAAACTGTATTACAGTGTTAAGATTAGGCTTCTGCAATGTATAATAAAATATTTTTTGAAAAACAAATTTATTGGTCTGGAACATTAAGTAACTATTAAGAACAAAATTGCCATTCATGGAAAAAAACTAGTATTTTGTTAACCCTTTTTTGTAACATGTAAAGGAAAACATTCTAACAATAATTTTTCACATTATATGTGAAAAATTTCATCTATTAACAAAAAAATGACATTCCATTAATTAATTTAGTTGCACTTATTTTAAACAATTCATATATTTTTTCTGGAAGAAGTAGCAAAGAACAAGTTTCTTTCCTTCATTTAACATTTTGGCAGTGAGATTACTCACAGGCTGTGATAATATCAGAAGTTTTTAATAATTTGGAAAAGTGTCTTTTATCTAAATTGAACTCAAATGATTCAGTTGTGTCACTGTTCATCCACAACCCCCCTCAAGATAATCAGCTGCAGGAGTTTTATATCACAATTCATCTGTATTCATGTTTGCAGTGAAAATTTAAGAGATTCAGTTTACGAATATAGCTTCCCCTCAAAAGGAAAAAAACGTTAGAACAATGGAAATAATTACATTAAAAAATCTGTATGGAATAACAGCAATCTGCTGTCAAATGACGGCATTTTTTCTATCAGAATCATCATGCCATCATTTATTGTATTTTCTATTCTTTTTCCTTCCTTAGGTTTATCTGGACATACAATTATATTGTTTAGAGTGAAAAAAAATCAAATTTAAAAAATTTCATAAATTTTGGTTCTAGCATATTTCTGAAAAGCAGTTATTGACTTGCAAAACTACTGTGTGTCCAAACTCATTTAAAAGCATTTGCTGGAGCTGGAATTTCTCTAATTGCATTTTCAGCAGAATGACAAGATTGAAACAGGTATAATTTATGCAGAGTTTGCAACCACAGTAGGGTAACCAGTGTTTTTTTTTTTAATCATTATTTCTTGAGTTTTTTGTTCACATATTGAAAGGATGACCACTGAATTTCCACTTCAAGAAAGAATAAAAATAATAGAATCTGGAATTTCCTCAGGAAAAAGTTCTTTATATATATATACACATAATATTCAAATGTAATACATGTATATTAAAATATAAAACATTTCTATTTAACTTCATGTCAATAAAACAAATCAGTTGGTTACCCTTCTGGCCTTTGAAGCTCTTTTAGACCAATTTCCCTGGCATAGGCAGGGACGTCTTTCCTAGACCAGGTTACATAATGTCCCATCCAACTGACTTCACTGAATACTTCCAGAGATAGGACTTCCACAATTTCTCTGGGCAACCTGTTCCATTGTTTCACCACCCCCATCACAAAAAAATTCTTCCTTATCTCCAATTCAAATCTACCCTCTTTCAGTATAAATCCATTGTCCCTTTTTCTGTCTCTACTCATCCTGGTAAAAATACTGTCTCCTCCTTTCTTCCCTCTTTCCTCTATTTACATATTGAAAGAGCACAATAAGGTCACACTCTGTTAATTGAGATGCCTAAGGGAAATTTAAATATTTATATTATAGAGAGCATGGTAACATTCATTTCTAAGTCAGATAAGACATCGTAGGATTGACATTCTCTCCTTGGATGTGCTTGTTACTACCCATCAGATCCTGGACAGTGTAAACTGAATCCTCTGCATACTAAGATCTTTTCACTGAGCATTGAAAGGGAGACATTGGAGACATGTAACTATAAAATATGCTATCAGGAGTGAAGACTAAAGCTAAAGTGTACTCTAACAAACCGAAAGCGTGAAAAAAATACAGGAAGAGAAAATGTAGCTTGTCACCTGCACAAATATTGGCTAGTCATGGAAAAACATCTCTTCTACACATCCAAGTACACACATACTCTAAGGAATTCTTAAGCATTTGTAGTGTGGTCAAACATCCAAAACTCCACATTTTTACTATTACTGCACGACAAATTACTTTCTGATGTTAGAAAGCCTATATTCTCCTTTATTTCCTGAGACAAAATAAGACCATGTAATAATTTTTTTTTTATCCCCTTTTTTCCTCTGGGTTTTTAAAACAAAGCAGATATTTCTGCCAAGTTTTAGCTCCTTAGGAATTAAGTCATTTGTTCAGCATGTGTCCTTTAATTAATTACTAAATTAATTACTAAAGAGTAGAATGCTAATTTATTCTTACTAATGGGAGAAAACTTACAGCTTCTGAAATGGTGTCTTGTTAAAAATAATTAATAAATCCATACACTTTTCTTCTTGTAGTTAGCGTAATTGTCAGAAATCCTTGCATAAATGGAACTTATTTAGCTATCTTTAGCTTTATGGCTTTGACCCAAAATTTACCCTTCAATAGCATGTCTCCTTGACAAAACTTTTTCACTGCAGTTTCAAGGTCTTCTGTGGTATAACAAAGCAAAGTACTGACACTTCTACCTGAGACAAGCCCATGACATTGAAATCTGAATGTTTGGACTATTTCATGAATTCAGTGTTAACTACATGTCTAATCTACTCTAATTTAATTGCCGCGTTAACATGACTTTTAGAAAAAGAAAGGATCATACCCTGTAGCTCAACAAAAATCATTTCAACTTGGCTGTACTTTATATTATTTTTAAAAGTAATTTGTGTTAATAGTATAGGTGTATATATGTCATGCATTTCTCTGGATATATTTTTGCACATGTGTAGTTTGCCTCCCTGTGATTTTCCTCTGTACTTTTTTTATGATCTGTGAGCTGTGATCTCTTTCCCAAGAGGGAGCTCAAGCACATCTGTGAGAGTGACTCCAAATTTCTGTAAACACCTATGTTATCTACATAGAAATTCTATGTCTCAAAACAGACAAAGGATAAATATCAGAAGATATAATGTATGGTTGCCCACACTGGTATTCTCCAGGTCTTAGTATTCCCAGCTGCAAGGTCACTTGAGCAAATATACTCCCTCCTCACTAATCATTCAATTTTAACCCTTTTCTCCCAACACCCATAAACCAAAGTACAATTAGTATTAAATAAGCCTTTCTCAAAAAGTATGTTACCAAGCAGTGATAAAGCAGTGAAGAACAAAATGAATGGACTTTCTTAGATTTGCTGACCATTGCTCTTAGAACTGTTTCATAACTTTCTCATAGCTCAGACATCTTCATTATGGGCCCCAGCAGCTGAGGTTGAAATGCCAGTTCTGCCTGGAAGTTAGGCTGATTCAAGAATTAACTCACAGGCCAAGCCACTTCTAGAGAAAAATGATGGTGTTGTTCCACTGCTGTGAATAATAGCCTAATAGTTATAATGAAGCTCATGAAGCTCATGTAAAGTCTTTGCACTCAATTTGGCTGAGACAGAGTTAATTTGCCTTATGGTAGTTCGTATGGTGCTGTTCTTTGGATCTGAGACCAAAAAAAGGATCAGTAATACACTGATGTTTTCACCTGTTGCTGAGCAATGCTTATACAGCAACAAGGCCTTTTCTGCTTTTCATATCACCTCACCAGTGTGTAGGTTGTGTGTGCACGAGATGTTGGGAGGGGACACCACGGGGACAGCCGATCACAACTAGCCAAGGGGATATTCCATGTCGTGTGGCATCATGGTCAACAATAAAAGGTGGGAGGGGGAAGAAGGAGGAAGGGGAGACATGCAGAGTGATAGCATTTTTTTTCCAAGTGACAGTTACACATGGTCGTGTAACCTGCATTCCTGGAGGTGGCTGAACACCTGTCTGCCATTGGGAAGCAGTGAATTAATTCTTTCTCTTGTTTGCTTAGTCATGCAGCTTTTGCTTTAACTGTTAAACTGGTTTTATCCCAACCCACAAGTGTTCTTACTTTTACTCTCCCCATATTCTCATTTATCCCACTCTGGGAAACTGATGAAAAACTGTATGGTGTTTAGCTGCCTACCAAGGTAAAACCACAACATATTCAGGTATAGAAACCCTGGGACAGAAGGACTTCTCCCAGCACCAAGGCTGAGGAGCAGGGCATGCTGAGAGAGAGGGGACCATCAGGGACAGGAAAATGGCAGAGTTTAGGAGACCTTAGGAAAGGCTGGGCAGGATGAATAAGACCTGTTAATGACCCTCAGGGTCCTGACACTATTCTTCCATAAATAATGCCCAAAAGTTCTAATAACCGATGCACACACTCGCAGCTCCACAGCCTTGGGGTCTCCCCTAGGTGCACACCCTTCCTGCAGGAGACATGCTGCCCCAGATTTTGTGCTCCCCTGCTGCTCCAGACATGCTGTTGATGCACCCACAGTGAGGAAGTACCCCAGGAGATGTGCCTGCTCCCCACAGATGCCTCTACACTGCCAGCCTGCTGCTGGGTAGTATCTGTGCTGTTCAACCTGGGCAAGGTTCAGAGTGTCCCAGGGGGACAGAATCTCTCAGATAGCTGAAGCTGGTAAGTCTAAACTTCTTCATGGTATGATGACTCCTTATTTAAAATGTCTCCAGATAATTCCCTCATTGGTGTTTAATTCTGCTGATATCTGTTTTAAACTGATACTATCTTCTTGATAGTTTTGCCAGTTTTTGGTGAACAAGCCATCCAGAATAGGCAGTTTTGGGTATTCCATTCACACATGCTATCTGAATTTAGTTTCTATCATATCAGTTATATTTACTCAAAACACATTACCAAGATGAGCTATTGCAGACTTCCCCCACACTTTGTATGTAGATATCAAAAACTGTTGAAAATTATTTAAATCATGTGTTTGGGTTTCCTCTATATTCCTTGCAGGGACAAGTTTATTACAACTACTAAACATTTATTTTTCAGTTAGTTTCATTACACTTATTTTATTGACTAGAGAAGGAACAAGACAAATAGTCCAACTTTTGGATAGTTAAAGTGAGAGAAAATGTAGACTGTATCAGGGATGACCAAAACTTCTTTTACCTACTGGTTGCTCATCAGGAGGAAATAAAAGAGGTAAAGAATGATCTGATTGTACCATGTGATGAGAGAGAACTGAATCCTGGCTTACAAACTTTTTATTGCTTTCTTTGACTTAAACACAAGAAAGGTACCTGCATCCACCTCAGACATGCCAGGGTGCTCCTTGAATGGAGCCTGCAATGAGAATGAATCCCATTGTAGTAAGACAGAAACTCAGATAAACACATTGTTAATGTCCATCAGATTCAGGTTCTGTGATAGGAACTGGAAAGTATTATTGTGATTGTATAAAGCATTGAAAAGAACATGTTTTCCATTAACTTGTGCTCAAAACAGCTCATTCAAACAGAATTGAGTAAATAAGAATGTTATTAGAACAGTCACAAGAATGGGCATCCTGACTTACAAAAGGATTTAAGAGATCATAGTTTACTGAAGTTTAAAGTGGGACTGATAACAGACACACCACAAAATATTTGTGTGGAAAATCAGACATCTAATAATCTGTAGAAGAACAGGATAAAAAAATATAATTACTTTAAAAGCAGAACTTTGCCAGCTTGCAAACAGAATCATATAAAATAAGGTTGGAACTGACAATGAAAATTCACCCAGACCATGTCCAGGCACCATGGTAAGAATTCCAACACTCATGAGAGATTTTATTTAAAAAACTCCAAAAAACAAACAAACAAACAAACAAAAAACAAACAAAAAAAGCTCCACCAAAATTATTAAAACAGTACTGTTTCCCATTGAGGTCTATTGCACTGTATACCAGACTAATTTTTTTACTTTTTCACTGATGTCTAGGGGAAGAAAATCTTAACAGCATTAATTGATGTCTCATTCTTCTTGATAAGGAAAACACTACTATCGATTTTTTTGGTGGCAACCTTCCATAGAATACTTGTCATGTCCTGTGATAAGCTCAGTCTTTTCCAAACCATCAGAAACCTAATTCTTTCTGTCCTTCTTACATTTAGTTTGGTTTTGTCTAGACTGTTGTTAGATACTGTATAACAGTTTCTTGCCATAGCTGAGGTCTTGAGTTGGTAACGAGTTATAATCCAGTATGAAATCATTTAGTAGACATGGCTTGTCTTCCTTTTTTGTATCTACTGGCATTTTATCACCAGTACCCTATTTAGCCTACTTTTATGTATTTTCATTTGAACATAGCAATTTATGGGGGGGAAAAAGGAAAAGAAAAGATCATTTTTCCTCACATTTATCTCCTGGGTTTTTGTTCATTGATAGAAGTTACAAATCTATATTACCTGATCTGGTAATCACGATTTTTCTCTCAGATGTCTTAATCAGTGAAGAGCATGAACCCTGGTAACAACATACTTTGTTTTACCACACAGGTAAGTAACATCTATAATCTTTAGACACTAATTTCCTCAAGAGCCTATGAAAATCAAATGATTATTAGATAATTTTCTAAGGGTTGCTCTCTAAAGATGTTTCAGATCATGGAAATTCCACATTTGAGAATTAACTGCAGAATTTCTTTAACACTACTATTTCCTTTTAAATTGAGGAAGATGTAGCTCTAATTTTCAACAAAAGCCGTATTCCCAGTGAAAATACTATCAAGCTTTTAAGTCTACTAGTAAAAAGTTACATCACTATGATGAAAATTAAGGACAGAGGTTTTAATTTAGAATACAGCTCTTCAGATTTACACTTTAATGTTTCTATGCCATATTGTAATGTTGTTTTTCTTAGACCTACAAAAAGACTAAAATAAGTTTTCTAGTTTTAAGGACAGAAAACAAAATATAATCCTTAACAAAAGAATTGCCTTCAAATAATTGCCTGCTGACTGGGTTTTTTTCTCCCCATATTTCTCATCTCACTTGTTTTGAGCAGGTTTTTGCAATGTTTCAATGAAATTAAACACAAACAACATAATATATATGTATATATTTTAAAAAATCCAACACAAAAATAAATATTTTCCTATGCTTTTAACTGAAATGCAATATGCTTGGTTTCATTTTTATTTCTCACTGTTCATATTTTTGCTGCTATTTAATACTGACCTGCATCTTGTTCTACTTGTTATTTCACTAGAGTGGCATCTTGTCCCATAGCAAAATGATAAGCTAAGCTAAAGGTGCCTTCCTGGTTAATATATACCCATGAGTATGGGGACTAGAAAACAGGGAAGGTTATTGGGGCTTTAGGTTTGCTGCTGGTCTAAATGAAGAACTAATTATTATTCTCCTGAAGCAAGGAGAAGTAGGAAAAAAACTGACAATGAAAATGAAAAACAAAACAAAACAAAAACCCCAAACCCAAAAAAGCCTCTTCTTTGTTGTTTGAATTACTTAGAATCATGTGATGTCTTGTAAGGCTGCACTTAAGACCACTGTTTCCACTTGAATGATTCCTGATTGTTGGCCAGAGTAAATCTCACCAGATTGAGTTTAAAATTTTAAGTTTAACAAACATATTGGTAATGAATTTTCATAATATCTATTATGTGAAAGTAAGAAAGGCTTCAAAAATGGAACACAATTATTAACAAGAGCTTCAGTTTTCTATAAATATTAAACTATGATAGTAAGCTCATGCAAAGAAAACAAGTGAATAAGCAAAAAGCTTGTACTAAAGTAAGCTAAAAGATTCCCATAAGGTTGATTTTCAGGTTGTATCATAGCAATAAGAAGTCTTTGTTTCCTGTGAGTGGAAAGCTAAAGGCATTTCCAGCAAGATGTCTAAACACCCCTTCGTATAGCTATCTTTATGTCTGCTTTTTTATAATTTGGGTTTTTTTACCCCCCAAAAGAGAAAATAAAAAAAGCACTATATTTGCAAGAAAGGCAATTAAAATCATATGGTCACAAAAAAATTCAGGTTGGATGGGTCCTTGAGAGGTCTCCAGTCCAACCCCCCCACTCAGAGCAGTGTAAGCTCTGAGATCACAGCAGGCTGCCTTGGTATTTGTCCAGCTGAATCTTTTAAACGCCAGAGGATGAAGCCTATGTCTGTGGGCACCTGTAAGGACTTAAAGAGCACAGCTGCCCATCTCGAAACACTGTTAAAGACACAGAAGGAATTTGCCATAAAATAAGCCAACACAAAGGGAACTTGAGATAAGCACAGAAGGGAGGAAATTGCATCAGGAAGGTGCTAATCCCAGGCCCAACTGAGGTAAGATCTGGTTAGCACATCCTGGTTAATGCATCCAGAAAAAAATTCCCACTGTGGCAAAGGAATCAACTGCTCACACACATATTACCTTAAGTTATTTTAATGGCATCTATGCCCTGTGGATACCTGGAATTTGGGCTGTATAAAAGTGGTACCCCTATAAGAATGACTCAGGGATCTTCATCACCAAGAAGCCCAGGGTGAAGAAAGACCAATGGGATGCTGCTGGATGCACAGCTAGTGACTATCTTCTGCTTGATCTCACTCAGTCTCTCCCCTCTCCCCCTTTTCTATGTCTTTCTGTGCCTTACCTGTACTATTAAATAAAGCCCATATTATTGCCTTCAGCATATGGTCTCATTTGCACCCTAATTCAGTCAGAGGCATCTCTCACTAATCCCATTAGCACCTTGATTGCTTCCATAGCTCTCATTTCCAGTCAGAATCTCTCCTATTTCAACCCACACCAAGCAGGTCTGTGAAGACCTTGGTTCCCTCCCTTCAGTGACCTCCCCCATAGTCCTTCACTGGGCACTACTTCTAGCCTGTATTCAGTCCTTGGGAAAACTTTTGTGTGATTTTCCTTGGGGCACATTTCTGGAATCATGGAGGATAAGATCTTGGGAATAGTGCAAAGGTAAAAGTAAACTACACATAGACAATCTGATTGTCTTCTGAAGTAAAATAACTGGGTCTGTGGAGAAGGGGAGAGCACACAGTAAGAGCCACTAAGAACTCTGAGTTCATCATTTTCCCACTCCTGCATCCTAGTTGTTATGTAACAATGTGGGTGAGAGAACAACCAGAGGGGTAAAACACAGGATGAATGAGGGCAGTGGTTAAGGGGTTCAACTGTTTATGATTGTGTTAATACTTGGAGAGGATCTGTAATACAGTTAATATAGAACATGAAAGGAAAAGCAGTGAATAATTAAATACACTGTGGGCCTGCTGCAGCCCAGTAGGGACAGCACAGGTCTGGGCTTGCTCAGGGCCAGGGGTGGTATCAGCTGGCTGGAGCTGGCTGAAGATGGTTACAGCCAGTCAGAGATAGCTGGAGCAGATTCTCCCTCTCCTGTTCTCATGTCGATTCCCAATGAGAGCTGGCCTGGGGACTGCTTCTGACGGGGGCAATGGCTGTGACAGACATAGGAATATCAGCCCTTTGTGTCACAGGGTAGGGGACACCTGCACCACATCACAGGTGCCTCCAGATGAGCCAGCAAGAAGCCAGGGAAGAAGAAATGCCATCCCAAAGCCTTGAGCAGGGCTCTGGGATGGCTGATGGAGGGGATCAGACCCTGATTTCAGTTATTGCCTTCTACTTCACCTTAGATCTGTTGGCACAGTTTTTTGAAGACAGACATTTGAAGGAAAAGCACAATGTCAAAGGAAGAGAATAAATACTTACTCTTGGGTTTTGGCTTTTTAAAAATGTATTTTTATTTTAGTTTAATTTATTTAAAGCCTTTCAAGTGAAGATTTTCTGTGCAAATAGATAAGTTGTCTAATAGATACAAATAATGTATATAGTTAATTAAAGTGCTAAAGCATTATTTGGCTTAACAATAAATATTAGCTCCAATTATATATGCTATATTCCCTTTTGCCCATGACAGAATTTAACAGAAAGATTTTAATTTCTGGATTTTTTTTTGAGAGAGATCAGCGACATTTGCATTAGAGCTGTCAGCTAGTATTTCCCCAGTCTTAATTTTTCTGCCACACCATCATTCCCTTTAAAAAGCTATTATAAGTTTGATGTTAACAAGCTTCACTCCACTCCTAAATTGAAAAATCCTAAAATGCATGACAGATTAAAAAATTGTGGTCTTAAAATCAGAAGAACAGAAGAAACTTCTCAGGTAAATGTTCCCCAAAGTAAAACTTTTTCAGCTTTTTCTTGCATTCTTTCATTGAGTTGTATCTTCTTGAAACTGTAGCTGTGAAAGTAGCTGTGAGACAGGATAAGGAGTGGAAAACAGAGTTACCTGGATCCTCAGGTGGCCTCAGCTACCTCATCTAGTACTTAAAAAACTTTGCTCATCTGTGGGAGGCATAGGTTAAATCCAGTTTGGCTAAGGAGGGCTGGGATTTACCTATTTTAACTCTTCTTTTGCTGCTCTAACCATCAGATTTTTACAACATGACAGTACTAAGAATAACTTTTTGTTATGGCTTTACACTAAGGATAATTTATCTATTTTCAATCAAGAGACTGATGTATCAATCAATGCAAGAAGTATAATTTCAGATGATGGAATGGTGCTCTGGGCCCAGGAGCACATCTTTTGTGAATTAGAGTCTCAATAAGATACCTAATTTAGATGTACCAGATGACACAAATTTTCAATTTTATTTTACCTCTTTTTCTGCAGTCTTTTCTCTAGCCAGTATTTTGAATTATTTTATGGTGCTCAATTTTATGAAATCTGTTCTATATATAATGACTGCTAACAGTCAACTGGGGACAACTGCTAACATGATATGTGCCAAAATTATACAGAATGAGATAGAATACATATAATTCACTGTCTTCTTGAGAATTTTCTATTTCAAACTCAAGATATTTAATGGGTAGCTCCCTTTACCATCCTTAAAATTAATTATCATAACATTAAAGGGATTTGAACCTCATATGATTTGAACCCCCACGCTGAAACAATACTCTTCTAAGGACAATCTTATGTGAAAAGCCCTTTCAGAAGCAGAATGTAAGGAAAGATAAACCTTGTATTGTTCAACCTATCTTTATTGAGCAACCTAGCTCTCCTTAAATGGCAGGTATCACCCAATTAAAAAGAACCCCAAATGACTAAGCACCCCAATATTTCTAGTAGGTAAACATCACTTAGAATTAACTTCTGCAAGTCCAGCTTCTATCTGAACTCATCCAAGCCATTGCCCTAAGAAGGTAGTCTGAGATCATTAGTCTAGCCTCATTCATTTTAAAAAAAATAGGATTTTTTTCTCCCTGTAGGCTTCATATTTCTGATTCATATTAGAATATTTTGCCATAATTCAAATAAGAAGCTGAATTTATGGAATGTACTAACATTGTTATCATGAAGGCATAGTAACCATAGCCGCTTTCTTCATCTTCCATCTTCAGATCTCATTCCATTATGGAACTCCATATAAACTTGACCTGCTGAAAATGCTCAGAGGGAGCATTTTTAGATACACTATGATCTCATACTGCAGTAACTTTTTAAAAACCTAATAATTCTAAAAATACCAGACTATCAGACAACTTCCTAAAATATTTATTAAGAAGGCAATAACAAATAGTGTCCACTGATTATTTATTGGAAAAATATATTTGATTTCAGATTTATGAAGCAAGTTGATACAATATGAATGAAAAAGAAAATACCCAAGTATATAAACAATATTAAAAAACCAATATTCTAGGTAAGATAGCTCCTGAAATAAGGAATTAACTGTATAAGATCTAGTTCTGTCACAGACGTCTGGTCTTAAGAAAAAACAGGTACTGCTTCAATACATTGTTGCAGGGAATTAATCTACTGGAAAAGGAAGAGAAAAAGGCATATGCCATGTTCCCATTACCACTTCTCAGCATTCCTATCATAACAATATGGATATTTATAACATTCTCATTACAATAACAGTCTGATTATTCTCAAATGCTTTCAAGTGAAAATATATAATAGCATGTCCATATAATATGTTCCATCCTTTATTCATTTTTGCTTACTTCAGACATGTACCTAATAAAGCACCCACACACCATTTTTCAACAATGTCTTTTGAACTAAAGAATATGGCTTTTTTCTTTTATTACTCCTACCAACACATAAAAAGTTACCTTATATTTGGTAAAACTTATGAAATTAGTAATCTGCTAAGTCACACCTTCCTGAAAAATCAACAAAATGTCTGTCTCTAGAGAACTAAGACTACAAGAATAACTGATATTTAATTTCTATTTCTCTTTTTACTGTTATATTTTTACTATTGGGATTTAAAATGTAAAATTAAAGCAGCTAGTTATTACTTTCTCTATCGGTAAAATATTGAAAATATGCTGCTCTTGTCAAACCTTATTTTATGTTGAATTTCTCCTTCAGATTGCCAGTGAATTTTATATACTAAATTTTTGTTGAGATGATCCTTTTTTCTTTTTTTCCTTTTATTTCTAATAAACATTACCGTAACATTTTGCCACAATAATTACAGAAGGCAGTAAACTATTTTGATGTGGATTTAGTCCACCTAATTTTAGGCTCATAAATGAGGTGCTTACATAGTGTCTTGGATTGATGATATGATAATCCTTTATCCCCTATCGTTGGCTTATATGCCCAAGAAAGAAAAAAAAAAAAAGTGTGGTCCTGTCTCTTTAACTGCACCCAGCCGCAGAGAGAAACGCGGGTTGTTTTGAAAACATTTTCCCCAAGCCTCGCTCCGGGGGAGGATTCGTCGCCCGGCAGAGACTGCGTGCTGGACGGGGGTCAGAGTGAGCTCTGTTCCCGTTTTTTCCATTCTTCTTCTTTTTTTCCTCATTCGGACCCCTTATCTTCGATCTGCTTTGCCACCCGGAGACCCAGGAGGGCCAGAGGACAGCAGAGCTCTCCAGGGAGCTCCACCCGGCCCCGGGTGGGGGGCGAGGAGGAGAGGGACTGCGTCTGAGAAAAGGACTTTTTAATCAGGTTGAATAACTGCCTTTCACCTTGTTTTTCCCCTTCCCCTGTGCCTTGTAGGGCACTCTGCGTGGTTTTGTTAAATAAATAGTTTTTCTTCACTTTCATCTGAGAGGTTCTGTTGTGGGTGGGGGAGGGGGTGTCGGGGCCCTTCGCTCTCGGAGGAGAGAGAGTCTTATCATTAACCCGGGACACATAGTGACTACAGTTTATGCTGGGAAGTGATAAGCTGTACAGGATAGTTCAGAGAAGTAAAAATTAATTCTTTCCATTTACCCAATAGTGAGATTATGACAACCACACTCTTAGCTCAAATATTCTATTATAGTACTAAAAGTTAGATTAAACACATCCAAACCAGTTTAACAGACTGCAGTAGGGGTGAGACCAATTGCATTTCTTTAAGAAAATGTTTCTATTCAGTAAAGATAAGGATAGCAGATTAAGGATATAAAGTATTCTAAATTTTATTTTTATATAAATATATATAATTTTATTATTTTTATTTTCCAAGAATGAAAACTGTTCACACATCTTTTTGAGAGACTCCTAGATTAAGAACTTGAGAAATTTTTAACTACAAAAGCCCTTCTTTCCTAAGAAGAAACAGAAACTCTAAGCCTTAAATTGCATTGCTTAAATTATTGCAGTGCATTCTCACGCACAGGATTGCCTAGCATTTTTTAACAGCTTCTCATAACTAATTGAAATAACCCTGTACATAAAATTGTTTTCACCTTCATAGGCAATAGGGAAAAATCCTCCTTTAAAACGAGAAGACAGGACAAAAAAAAATGCATTCATTTGCTTCATGTTTGATTATATCATATGAAATAAAATTTACTTGCAGGTTGAAATACTTTGTCAAGGTTACACTCTAAAAGTTGAGACATCCATTAGCCAGCAACTGAGTTAGAGAAGTTACATTATTTTATTAGAAACCTAGAACCAGCAGGGAACAGATTCTGGGTGACCTACCATATATTGAAGTGAACTCTGAGTTGACTAAAAGTGTTTCCATTAGTTGTGCACTGCTACAGGGCTTGATGGAATAAAGTCATATCCTTAGGGCTAGAGGTTGTTGACTTATTGCTATTTATATCAGTGTTTTAGTAGTAGGTTTAAGAGTGTGAAGTTAATTTCAAAAGTCAGGGGGGTTTTTGTTTGATTGGTTTTTGTGTTTTGTTTTGTTTTTTAATGGCTGGCTCCTCCGTTTCATATATAAACACACGTACAACACATAAAGAGTGATTTGGTGTTATATTCCACTCTAGTGCCTAGTCTCTAGAAAATGTGGTGGTCTGGTAGAATTGCCTATTATAGAAGTCATTTCTTTAGTCCAAGAAGCAGGCATTGGTTCTCTGTGACTTAATATTGTGACAGGACTCTCATTGAAAACTTCAGAGAAGGACAAGTGGAAAGCCCCCTAAGGATTCTCTTGTTTTCAGGTCCTTATCCAGAGATCTTCAAACACATAAAACCCCCATTTGCTGAGACCTTTCACTTGAAAATGCTATAAATATTTCCCCAATCTTAGTTCTCAGAGAAACTTATATAACATAGGTATCTCAGGTGGACGGAAGGATAGAAGAGAGAGCATAGCTTATTTGGTCAGGACAATTGCAGACATGAGTACAGACTGGAAGAAGAACTCATTGAGAGCCCTGCAGAGAAGGACTTGGGAGCTCTTGAGGATGAAGAGCAGGGCTTGAGTCAACAGTGTGCACTCACAGCCCAGAAGGCCAATCACATGCTGGGCAGCATCAAAAGCAGTGTTTCCAGCAGGTCAGGGGACGTGATTCTCCCCTTCTGCCCTCATGACACCCCACCTGGAGTGCTGCATCTCCAGCTCTGGAATCCTCAGCCTAAGAAAAGCATGGACCCATAAGAGGGAGGCCAGAGAATGGCCATGAAGAGGATCAGAGGACTGGAGCACCTCTCCTATTAAGAGACGCTGAGAGACATGGGTTTGTCCCGCATGGAGAAGAGAAGACTTCAGGAAGAACTCACTGCATCTTTCTTGTGCTTAAAGGGGGTATATAAAAAAGAAAAACAAACAGAAAAAAAAGGGGGGTTTATAAAAAAGAGACAAAAGAATGTGATTGGCTTATGAGATTTTCTTTCCAAAATAATTATGTCATAAATATATGAAAGCATACAAAGATAACCTTATATGGATTTCCTTGCTCTTTCTTTCCATTCTTTTCTTGGTTTAGCACTCTTTTTTTTCCTGAAAATTGTATATTTAAGTAGATTTCTGGTTGTATTTAATGTTCATATTACCATTTTTGCAAACCAGTTCTACACAATATAGTTTATAAAATGTCACTGTGTTTCTTTTATTGAACAGTTTTCTACTCTACAAACTTTCATAAAGATGCTTTCTTTTAACAAATGTTATTTGGGCATTTTTTCAATTTTCTTTTCTGAGTCAACAAGATTTACAATTTCCTGCAAATCCTTTCAGCATTACTTGCCATCGTTAGGTTTTTGGTTTAGACTTTTAATGGTGTTTCCCACCATGTGACATCTGAACAATTGACAAATGCATGTGGATTTAATCCCAGATCAACATTTCCATTCTACAGATGGAAGCTGGGACTATGTTCCAGACTTCTCCAAAAGGGCTCATTGCTCAGATTCCATCAGAATCAGAGACTCAGGAATTACACAGTCAGTTAAATCACTTTTGAAAAAACATGTACACACAGTAAGAAATACGTTAAAGACTTCCAGCTGAATTTGGTTTGAAGATTCTGGGATTGGAACATGCAGAACAATGCTGCAGGAAAAACAAATGGCTCTTTTAGAGCCCTTCATGTACATAGCTAAAACCTGGCAGGAGTTCATATGCAGTTTCATTGTTAGATGTGGTTATACTGAGAAAAGGAAAAACAAAGACAACAACAAAAAGAGAATGTGGCTTGAAAAACCACCTCTCTCTGCAGCAAATATTGACCACAAATCAGAGCTGATTAACAAGGCCAGGAATCTTTCATTGCCTTTCTTGCAAGCCATTGAATAACCACTGAGCTATTGTACAGCTTAATATCTCTGGCAGCTCTATCAATTCAACTAGTGGTCCTCAACAAGGAAAATGGCTATTGGACAGAAATGGCACATCTGTGACCATTCTTTCTTCTTGTTTCTGTGATACCTCTAAAAATTTGTAGCTGTCATGAAGCATGATACATACTCCACAAGCTCTATGTGTATTGTTCTTATAATTTTTTTCATTCTCTAAAGTTTGTGGTTAAGTATTAGGATGACAAAAATCCAAAACATTTCCTTCGAAAATATTTAGAGGAGGCATTTTTAATAACTTTTCTGTAAGCACTGAAATTCATAGAATAGCTGAAGTCAGAAGGGAACTGACCAAGTCAGGTCAGCAAATGAATAAAACTGTTCCCTGTGATTGGGAGTCACCTGCCTCTCCCTCTTAGAAAGCTGTAGGAGTAGCAATGTTGTGGCCTTGCAGTGATCATCTTGGCACGCTTTTTCAGCTCCAGTGTTCCTGGAGCTTGAGGCTTTTCAGGTCTCTCAACTCTAACCCTAAGCTAACCCTAACCTTAGCCCTTAAACCAGACCCAATACTATGGGCTCTCCAGATTAGAAAGTTGTAGGAGCAGTAATTGTTGGGCCCTGCCAGGATGGCCTCGGCATGCCTTTCCAAGCTCCAGTGTTCCTGAAGCTGTAGGCTCTTTGACTCTCTCGAACCTAACCCTAGCCCCTGTGGGCAGCTTGGCACTGGGCCAAGATGTGCTCATGACCATAGATGGCACATGGGAAGAAGGGTGGAGTTGGAAATGTTGGCACCTTAAAGCCTGGATCCTTAGATCCAGGCATTTAACTCAAGGTTCTACTGCTTTCTCTTAGTGTAAAGGAGAAATTCCCACTAGATAGCCTCAAGAGTTGAAAAGCACACAAAAGTTTACTGGCTAAACTATCCAAATCCAGTGATCGAAAATCAACTCTCCTTGGCAAAGGAATAAATACAACACAGAATTAAACATAAAACCACGTCTCATAACATTACTTCGTGTTATTTTAGTGTTCTTTTGATTCCTTTTGAATTGAATCATCCTCTTTTTCTTTTCCTGAAAATTGTATACATTAATATTATGTAACAGATGCCTTAATTTAATTTATTTGAAGCATAAGATTTTTAGGATGTCAAAAGTTTCTGAGAATTGTCAGAAAATGTCCTTTGTTTTTTACTTTTAGTGACTTTATATATGCTATTTTGTCATGTATAATACCTTTTGCCTTATCTCCAAACATGCTTCTCCTTTAGAAAAGAATTAGCTATTTAGCTGTAGTTGCACCTGAATGGTCTTAAGGTGATTGACTTAATTTTGTGACTTAGGCATAACTGTACATTTCCATATACAGCTTTCCATGTACAGCTCTTTTTGGGAAAAGGTCAGCCTCTTTTCAATTGCCACCAATCAGGAAGGTGATAGCAAAAGTTATGGTTAAATACAAATATCACCACCTTCAGCAAAATATATATCAATGATTTTGTGATTCACTCAGTGATATGGATTTTCTTGTTGACTCTTAATATCCCTTCCATAATGCTCTGCTTTTTAATATCACAGAATCACAGAATCACAAAATCACAAAATATGCTGAGTTGGAAGGGACCCCCAGGGATCATGAAGTCCAACTCCTGGCCCTGCACAGCACCATACCCAACAGTCACACCATGTGCCTGAGAACATTGTCCAAGTGCTTCTTGAACTCAGTCAGGCTGCGGCTGTGACCAGTTCCCTGGGTAGCCAGTGTCCAATCACCCTTTGGGTAAAGAATATTTTTTTAGTATCCAAACCTACCCTGACAAAGCTTCAGGCCTGTCACTGGTCACCACAGAGAAGAGATCAGTGTCTGCCCCTCCTCTTTCCCTCAGGAGGAAGTTATAGACTGTGATAAGGTCTCCCCTCAGTCTTCTCTTCTCCAGCCTGAACAGACCAAGTAACCTCAGCCACTCCTCATTCAGCTTCTTTTTAAGGCCTTCGCCATCTTTGTTGCCCTCCTTTTGATGCTCTCTAATAATTTAATGTCTTTCTTATATTGAAGTGACCAAAGCTGCACACAGCACTTGAGGTGAGGCCACACTAATGCAGAGCAGATCAAAGCAGGACAGTCCCCTCCCTTGCCCAGCTGACGCTTTGCCTGATGCACCCCAGCACCCAGTTGGCTCTCCTGGCTGCCAGGGTATGACTGACTCATATATGTCTCTGTATTTACTGTAGGGGACATTAAAAAGAAAGGGAATTAAATCTGCAAGTCCTAGAATATTATACGAGTCAGGCTTATGTGAAAAGAGAGGTGCATTTTACTATATTTCTCTACAGAAACAGCTTTCATACAAATAACAATTGAGTTTAGTTTCTTTTCACTGTAAATAACACTCTGCTTCCCAGCCTCTTAGAGCAAAGGAGCAGAGCTGTGTGAAACACTCATTTTACACCTGGAACTTGTTGAAATGGAGCCTGATTTTTGAATTACAATACATTGTGCAAATTCCAACAACAAAAAGAAAAAATTCATATAGGCAAATGATGGTATCAAGGCACACACTTTACCACTAAATTCAGTACTATTTCCTGGATTTGGGAACACATAACAACTGACTCCCGATTTCAGATTGTGGTGAAACCTCCACTTTTCCTCCCACCTAATCCTTTGGCTTCTAAAGGAAGAAAACCAGATATATAGGTCAGGTAGAATCAGTAGTGTATTTCAAAAATGTGAGTTACTGGAAAAACGGAGCTGAGTGGAACTTGTCTCAGTAGGAAGTCATGCATTATTATATTGTACCTCATCAAATCTGAAATACAATATGATACATGAATTTACTTACAATCAATATGTAGAATAAGTACATGTTTTTTAATGCTTGCTAGATAAGACTTGTTAGAGGTCCAGAGGAGGACCATGAAAAAGATAAGAGGATTGGAAGCTGGAACACCTCTCCTATTGATAGAGCCTGAGTGGGTTGGGGTTGTTCAGCCTGGAAAAGACAGGGCTTCTGGGACATTTTATTATATTTTTTCAATACTTAGAGGGGGCATATAAGAAGGACGGAGAGAGACTTTACCAAGGTCTGTCGTGACAAGACAAGGGGCCATGTTTTTAACTGAGAAAAGATACACTTAGGTTGGACACAGGGAAGCAATTTTGTTATGGTGGGGAGCAAGACACTGGAACATCTGCAGAGAAGCTGCAGATGCCCCATCACTGGAAATGTTCAGTCATGCTTGAAAGGATTTTGAACAGGGAAAGGTGTACCAGCCCATGGCAGGCAGGGTTAAACTTGATGATCTTTAAGAATTCTTTCCAAACCAAACCAAACCAAACCAAACCAAACCAAACCAAACCACTCTGTGATTCTATTAACTTAACTCACTTAAAGCAGAGTTATTGGAAACTTTCTATACTGAAGCTTTTAAAACTGAATCTTTGCTTTTTTATGGACTTCTATCTCCCTGGAGATTCTGCTTCAGTGAAGAAACAAACTTGCATTGCACACAAGCAAACCTTCTACCGACTATATATAGTGCATAATTTACTAAGTACAGATATTTAGGAAGAGTGACAGCATAAAAATATGAACAAATGAAGATAAGAGTTTATGTATAAAAGAAGATCCACTAATGTATCTGGAATCTAGATTTTAAAAAGTTAGACTTTATGGCTGCTCCTCCAGAGCAGACTTCCTTTCAGAGATTTTAATTCTCTCACTTGTCCATCTTTATTGACCTGAAGATTCAGACTGACAACCAAATTGCTCCCTGTCATCTATGCTTTGATAACTGTCATGTGTGTTCCTAAAAAATGTGAAGTAATACAGTATTGTTTAACTCATTCATTGCAAGTCATTGATCATTCTAAACTACCTAAAATAAATAAAGAGTTACAAAATTATTGTATTCACATAACCATACGCCCTTTCAAAATATATTTTTTATTTGCTACATCACACTAAAATTACCTAAATGAGAAAGTCTGAGAGATTGGAAGGGTTGCTGGCTCAAAACATTTTGGGTTGTGAGTATGGGGGAAGGGACAGGTCAGGCCTTGCTCTGGTGAGGCAATACCCTGCTCCACATACCCCACACCCCCTAGGCTGTATCCCAGCCCTGCAGTGGCTGCCAATCCCTGGCACACCAGAGACAATGCTCCACACCTGCCGCTGGAGCCCCAGTCCATCCCCAGAGTGGCCAAACAAGTCCCAGCTGGGGGAAAGGCCCAGGAAAGCCAAAAGGTACTTAAAGAGAGACACGAGGCAAACACCTGTCTCTACCCTATCTGTTCTTGGGATCTCTATCGGCTGAACGCTAATGGAACCAGGAGTGGTAGCTATATTTGTTCTTTTCTATATTTCTTCTTTCTTTTTCTTCTTCTAATTCCTTCTCCTTGTGTGGGAGGTCCAGGCTTGGTGGCAGCTGTCAGCCAAGATGACTCCACCTCTGAAGAGTGGAACTGCTCCCAGAAGGAGGGACATGAATGTGGTACTGTAGTCTGAGGCCTGCCCCCTCTTCCAGAACCTTCTGTTAAGTTCGGTGGCTCGTTGGTTATTGTTGTCTATACCCTCCCCTTAAAAAATTTTATTTGCCCTCTGTTGCATGTATCCACCCCTCAGCTGTGTGTTCATTGCCCAAGTCTGATGCTTCACCCTGTTTTCCCTCCCCTCATAAACCGAAGTCACTGTTAAGCTCATGGGAGCTCTCCCTTGACTTCTCTCCCGCCCAGATCCCTGTGTCCTTCCCCAGTAAAGGAGATCACAGGGGAGACCTCCTCCCGCAGCTTTCTGTCTCCTGCCTGTTTCCATCGTGCCGTGCCTGCTTCTCTCCACGGGACCGTGCCCCCTCTTGTGTGAGTCACCTGCGCCTGCCTTGGAGGTGTCAGCCAGCAGCCAGCTGCCAGCAGCTGCACCTTGGGGCTCTCTAGCCGGTGCCTTAGGCTGAGAGCTGCCAGAAATCCCAGGCGGACAACAACATCCTTGGAGTTTTGACTAACTTAAAATTAGATGGGTTTGGAATTTGCTAAGTTGAATGGGCTTAGTTAATGCTTTGAGAAATGTTTTTGTTGATTAAACTCTGCTCTAAACTTTTGCTGAAGTTCTCTGATCTTCTGAAGTTACCACTGAAGTTTTTTTATTGTTTTGATCTCTTGAAAATAGCTTGTTGGTATTTCTTCTATGGGTCTGACTCAGAGTACATGAAAAACTGTAAGTTCTTTTATGAGTCTCATCAACAGAGTTTTTTGGGTCCTTACTTAAGGATATTGTATTGGGTTTGCATGGCCAGGTTTTGCTAGCAGTGGAGGATTACAGGAGTGGCTTCTGTGAGAAGCTGCCAGAAACTTCCTCCATGTCTGGCAGAGCCTATGCTCCAAGACAGACCCACCAGTGGCCAAGGCTGTGTCACTCAGAAATGGTGGTAATGCCTCTGTGATAATATACTGTCTATTAATCAAACTGATTCAATATTTAATCACAAAACTATTCTAATATTTTTAGCAAATAATATTTTAAAATATTTAATCTACATTTCATCTATCAAGTGGTTTACTAAAGAGATTCAGAAACAAGAAAAGATATTTCAATAATTGTCACTGTTCGAGATGGCACAACACATAAAAATACGACTCCCGGCCAAGTAGAAAAGAAAGGCAGAAGCCTAGTTTATTACTACATAGTCTCTTTTATACTATTTTCTAACATTTGTGCTATATGGCCATTGGTTCCTAAACCTGTTGTTGTACAGCACTATTGGTCAGCTATTCCTAGCACACATCCTTTGTGAACAACAGCTTCCCTTTTGCAGGTGTACATACCAAGTTGTTTTTCCATTGCTGTTTTTCTCTTCTAGCTTCTGTCTCTCATGGGTACGAGGTTGTTTGCAACCCAGTTGTTTTCTGTGAGCAGAGGCAGGCTAGTTGTCAATTCCCACAAATCTTATTTTTTTCATAATGCATTTTCATGGCCTCTCTCCCTGAAAGAGCCTGATAATAAGAGAAAAGCCTCAGAAAAGTGCTTTGTCATTATATCTGCTTATCATAATCACACTTGAACACCTGAAGACTCTGTGCAGGATGGAGTGTGAGTAGCCTGCCTTGAGGGCCATAAAAAGGAAGGTAAAACTGGTGCAAAAATGAGGGGAAAGTGAAGGGCGGAATCCCTGACCGCCACCCACCACCACCATCGTCTGCGGCCTGACACCCTGAGGCCTCCGGGAGCCAAGGCCACCCGCTTGAGGGAAACCACCCAGATCCTGCATCCGTGGGCTGAAATCACGAGTGAGTTGTGGAACCCCTACCCTGCTCCTGTATTCTGTGGTGAGAGCACCGTGAGTTCCCCCAAGTTTGTCTGCAGTGATCGGGCACTGCGCCTCCATGTCGGAGGACGGGCTGGTGCTCTCCAACCAAACTACCCTCGAGATGGGAGGAGGCCAATAAGACGCTTCAGACAACAGGGGGAAAAAAAGAAAAAAAAGGCCCAAACCGCTTTGCTCCCTGTCCCCTGTCTCAGCTGCAACAAAGGTACCAACAGTGTGGTGGTGAACCATACTATGCTTTTTAAAGTAACCTTGGCTTTTTTTTTTTTCCTTTCTAACTTTTCTCTTCTTTTCCCTTTCTTTCTCCTTGCCTCTCTTATTAAATAAAAAATATATATATTTTTGGCATCAGCATTTAATTTGGTTTGGTTTTTATATCGTTTTTGGGAATACTTTGAATCTTCAAAAGTTCTTTCCATTTTATACAGAGACCTAGTTTTCTCGGCTCCTTTGTGTTTAAACCAGATCAAAACACTCCTGAAACCTTTCTTTTAACATTTCATCTTTTAGTGAATAAGAATTTTCTTTTACCAAAAAAACCCAAACTAACAGAATCTGTATTTAGGTTAAACAAGTCCTTCCAGCATTGGTTTGAATAAGCTTTGGCATCTGTAACCCTTGACTCTACTGGGCTGATGGTGACACAGCAGGACAGGATAGGATGTCAAGTCTGTAGTGAAGTGACAAAAGCTTTTTCTTCATGTTAAGTGAATACCTCACCCTGAGACACTGGAGTTTCCTCCATGTGAAATGGTCTCTCCACCTGTGGTTCCTTGGATCACAAGATGGAATTCACAGCAGACAAGAAACAAGTTTTATTATGGGTAGCTTAATTTGGAAGACTTCAGGACACAGAGGATTTTTCCTTCCTTGTTCACTGCAGTAGAAAATAAAGTCAATTTGTGTGGACTTCTGGCAGAGAAGGTTACTTTGTCACAGCACAATGGATGCATGTGTTGCTGCTTTCCTATGTGCAGTTGGTAGTGAAGCTGAAGACACATTTTTGATAAAAACACATATAACAAGCATGTATTGGGGGAAGGGGGACAATGTTTGGCTTATTTTTGGGCTGATCAGGGTCAGTCAGCATAATTTTCTTGATTCAAAAACACAAGGACTGATAGACTCTCAAATACTAGGAAAACTTCAAGTCTGACCAAGACCATGGACCTCTTATGCAATCACAATCCCTCACCATGTCAAGCTTTCTGTTGGTGACACGTCTGTGTCTACCCTTTAGAAGATCTCCAGACTATGGTATTCTCCTTTTTCCCCAGTTTCCTCCAGGTCAGTTGGACTATTTGTTGGGAAGGAGAGGTGTCTCTCTTGCTCTCTCCAGAGGCTGGTAATTGTGATTCACTTAGTACTTCCTGAATAGTCCACCTTGAAGTTTGCTAGCTGTTCTACACACACAGTCACATCTCAGACATACAGGAAAAAAAAAGTTTGAAATATGATTAAGAAGGAAGGACAGAATGTGACAATCAAACACAGGGCCCTCCCAAACATATTTAAACCTGTTTGATCAGACCCTACTTGCAGTCAACTCATTCTTCTAAAAACTTTTCCTTTGGTTGTTCTTCCCATGGTTGTTCTTCCCTGTTCCACCTTAACATATCCTCATCTCTGCCTTTTGCCCTTACCTGAGA
Organism: Lichenostomus cassidix; assembly: GCF_008360975.1. Lineage (NCBI taxonomy): Eukaryota > Metazoa > Chordata > Aves > Passeriformes > Meliphagidae > Lichenostomus > Lichenostomus cassidix. The sequence goes on along the minus strand of NC_139479.1, from coordinate 43,207,083 downwards.
CACTCCATTTTAACGTTTGTATAGTACCAAAATTCATTTCCTCACAGAAATTCATAATAAATCCTATAGCCCTTTAGGCAGTAATCCCATTTGGTTTGCATGGTGTTTCAAAGAGACATTATTTCCTTGACCCTTTGGTGAGTTTCACACCAGGGATAATGGTCTAATCATTGTCCTTTGATGGTGTAAGAGCATCTGATTCAGTTCCTAGGATCCATGGTGCATCATTGTTCATCTGATCCTAGCTAGGTCTCTGTGTTTAACTGGATTAGCTTTTAGTTGCAAAATCTAACATTCCATATAGTGGGCCAATTTACAGGGAAGTGATGCCAGCATTTACTTCATTTTAGAGCAATACCTCACTTCAAGACATTGTGGAAATGTACCTCTATAGAATGATCTCTGGTTGCCATGCCTTCTATCACTAATTGAAATTCACAGCAGACAAGAATCTGTTGCTCTTCATGAAATGCATTTCATTCTGGGAGATAGTACAGTGAACCAAGATTAGCACATTTTGTGATGATAATTCATACCAAGAAAGGCTTGTAACAGGAATCATCTTCGATTAATCCAGACAGATCACAGGAAAACGTCTGTGTGATTCCGTGAAAGAAAGAAGGTGTTAGAAGCTACTGTACCTCAATACAAGAAAATTCCTTCTTGGTGTGTAGGACTGTCCATCAGATGTCAGTGTGCTGATGTATGCAGTTTTGGGCACTACAATATAAAAAAGGCATTAAGCTATTAGAGAGTGCCCAGAGGAGGACCAAGAAGATGGTGAAGGGTCTGGAGGGAAGCTTTATGGGGAGCAGCTGAAATCAGTTTGTTCACTCTAGAGAAGAGACTGAGGGGAGACCTCATTAGGGTCAACATCCTCATGAGAGCAAATGGACAGGCAGGTACTGTTGTCTTTATTCTCATGACCAGTGACAGGACTTGAGGAAATGGCATGGAACTGAGTCAGGGAAGGGTTAGACTGGATATCAAGGAAAGATTTTTCACCCAGAGTTTGATTAAGCACTGGAACAGGCTCCCCTGGAAGGTGGTCACAGCACCAGCCTGTCTGTGTTCAAGAAGCATTTGGACAACACTCTGAGGCACAAAGTGTGACTCTTGTGGTGTCCTGTGAAGGGCCAGGAGCTGAACTCAATGATCCTGATAGGCCCCTTCCAACGCAGGAGTTTCTATGAATCTGATTTAATTCTATGCTTCTATAATTAAAATCCATAGCTGGAGGATTGAATTGAGTTTATTGTGAATTTTACTGTTCTGCAAAGAAAGTAGGGAGCAATATATTTAATCATATGTGGGAGGGAAGAGGACCTGTCTACTGTTCTGAAAACATAAATCATGGCTTTTGTGAAAGGCAGTGCTGTTTACCAAGAAGAGTTTTTGAAAGCTGTCAAAGAAAACTTTTATGATTCTGACAGAATCCTGAATAGTGGTCCCTGTATTGTACTAACAATAAACTTAGAGCATTTAAAGTAAAAGGAGGTTTCTTGTGTCTATACTCTTTTTTCCTATGAGGGATGTGTTTTTGTACAGTCTCATCTGATTGAGGCTAATCAAGATAAACACAAAGACCAGGAAGGATCAAGAGAACAGTGACAGTCAAGAAACCATATTAACCCCATCTGTGCAAATCCAGGTCCTGGAATTGGCTACTCTCTCAGATGATTAAAGAGGAGGATTAGATAATTGTCCTCAATGTGAAACCATTCAAGTTGATGCAACTCAACAAATTCTCTGAGAGGGCACACAAAATAAAGGACACTATTGCCTCAAGGCGTATAAAACCATTGTGGTTTTAGATGAAATTGATAGTGTGGAGACTAAATTGATTTTTCACCAAAGCACATTAGTGACAGGTATATGCAATTTTTAAGAATTACATAGTTTCCCTATGACATAGGGAGATCTCAGGGTTCAGATGAAAAATCAAGAACATCAGTGAGGTGGTTTCAGCTATGGGGTGAACGGTCCTTGGACTGGGCCAAGGATCTCTGTGGTGTCTGTTGGGTGTTTCTAGAATCTCATATCTTGTTCTTGATAACCCTCCTGGAGTAATACTGGGAACCACCAGGGTAAGGATGCATCAGGGAATACCCAGTTCCTGACAGGCGTCTTCTCTGTCATTATATATAAGCATATATATTGACAAACCTAGCAACTGGCTGCCACAGTCACTCATAGTCACCATCTGCCTGTCTGGGCAGCTTTTGGTCTTGTTGGCAACTTCACAGTGATTGACAGGTTGTTTAAGGTCAAGATAGTCTATTCTTCTAACTATGTTAGTCCCTTGTTTGATAGGGTCAGGTAAAGTTCATGTGCTAACATTGCTGCCAGCAAGGCCCAGCTGCCATGCCACATGCCCATGCCATGAGATAAGGGGGTGTGGTCAGATAACTTTGAAACTGCTAAAGTTTATAATGGTATTTTTAGGATATTTATATGATTATTCTATGTAATATATAGTGTTTTTAACTACATGCAATGCATATATTTACATGCACCACATATAATATATGGATAGCTATAATTCAAATAAATTTAGTTGGTTACTTTCAGATAATGCCATAATAAATATAATGCATTTTTATGATTAGGCATTACAGTTTTGACATATGAATCTCTTCATATGCAGTTAGCTGCCTGTAGGCAGCTGCTCGCACGTGAGGTAATGGCTGCATAGTTTGCGGATCCCAATATATTTTGTAGTTACGCAAGTTCCTTAGGATTAAGCTTGCATCCTGATGAACAGGAAATCAGTCAAAGGGGAAAGTGACCTATGCAGACTCACTAGGAAGATCCACATACATAGATTGGTACCTCGCAATCAATATGATTTATCTCTACTCCATCAACAATATAAAACAGATAATTTAGCAGGAATGCTTTACTAGTTATCTAAATCATTAGCATGAATTCCCTAAATTAAAGACCCAATTCTGTGAACTAGGATTTTCAGCTGTTATATAGATCCCCATAAGAGTCTCCTTAGTGGCTTGAGATTGCTGAGATTTAAGAATTCCTTATAACTAATCTATTACATAAAGTAAGATAGGTTATTAATACGCAGGAAACACAGAATGATTTTGGGTGTCTCTGTCATTACCACTTCTCTAAAATGAGGATTGAAAATTCTACAGCCTACTTTGAAGCTGGGCTGAGGATCCATGTGGTAGAAAATATTTACAGACTGATCAGACTGACAGCTATTAGGGGAAGGATTTAATTTCCTGAATAGGTATTGACATTTTGAGCTGCCCTGTACTATCTGAGAAATCTCTCCTGATCTAGCAGGTATGCTTTAGAAAATTGTCATGTTCTGTACTAGTTTGAAAGCAAACCAGAAGAGGAATTTACCCCACACAAATATCTTGCAAGAGACTCCAAGTCAGAACTATAATTTAATAGAAAAAATTAAAATAAAGGCAATAATACAAAACCACCACCTTAAACAGACCAAGTCAGAATACAACTTGCCACCCTGTTGGTCAGGGTGGCTGTAGTCCCATTGGAGTAATGGATGTGAAGTAGTAATCCTGAAGAAAGGTCTGGTCCATCTCTGGAGGTCCAGTAGTGGTTCTCGAGCCCTTGTTCTCTGGGAAATCCAGTAGAAGTGCCCTGTAATGTTCCAAGCCTCAGCTTATACACAGGTAGGACTGTTTGGTTCCTCCCCCTGGGTGGGGCATCTCACAATGGGATGATGTAATTCCATGAGTCATGCTGAGAGACCTTGATTGCCCATTAGCAGAGATAGCCCCACCCGAGGGTGTTATCAGGGCTGAGTCATGGAGAAGATAAAGAACACTGCCACATCTTTTTTAACACCTTACGAAGATGGTAATAGAATACTTTTGGTCACACCTCCCATGGAACACAAAACATGCCCCTAAAGCCTTGGTGGACTGAGGTAAGTTGCCAAAGGGTATTTCAAATTCATCCTACATAGACACAACTCAGCAAGCTTCAAACTTTTAGATGAAATTACATTTCTGATCCGATAACTGTGTTTACTATAGGGACTACTACAAGAATTTAAAGACTTAGTTTACATGTAAATGCATGCAATACATGTAATGACACCTAATTGTAAATGCCCTATTCCAAAATTAATCTCATCACTGGATTACAATTTTCTTTCAAAATAGTAAAAGCAACATTGACCTTGCCTTCCAGTCTATGTACTCAGGCACATGGAATTATTGTCTGAGGGGGATGTATATACAAGAATAATTAGTGATGGAATAACTTCATGTTTAAAACAAATTATTGTGTTGGCAGCTGGCATTGTGAAGGTGGGTTTCAGATCTCAAAAACTCTTCATGTTCTTAAAATTCCATATAAATTTTCTTATGAAGAAAGTGCTCACAAAACACCCAGAAGTATTGTGATGACAGTTCAGTAGAACAGTACCATAGCAGCACTGTTATAAAGACTGAGCAAAGAATAATTTCAAAGTGAAGAAATATTAAATTACCTGGAAAATAATACAGGCATTTTTTAATATAGGCATTTAAATCATTCAGCAGTTGATTTCTCAACTTTAATGCTCTTTTCATCTTACATGTAGAGAAGCTACGTGTGATTGTTATTCCCAGGCAATTATGTTTGTGTCAGGATGATGTAAAGTCAACCTGTAGTTTCTAAATTTTTGTTTAAATAAAGGGGTTATTTACTTGATTACCACTACTGGACTTTAGACAAACAAGAAAACAAACAACAGACAGTTTGAATGGTCAGGCATTGAAACCATCTCAAAATAAGTTCATAAATAATTTCATCATGGATGGCAGTTTAATAACAAAAGAAAGGAAAACATCAAGTACCAGAAAACAGTAGGAAAAAGAAATTCCAGAAACTAGGGTGACAAGGCTAAAAGAACTTGTGTGACCTTACTTAGTAAGAAAAATAACACATCTTGCTGTACATAGATGATATACATTTTTAATGTGTTCTACATATTTATAAATATATTCATATTATTTATGTAAAACACAGAGGGATTGAATGAAAAAAATATACAGCTATTAGATCAGCTATAGATAGATGCAGCATATATGTGTAGCTGATGTGAGATGTGATAAATCACACCATTTCTGAATGAAACTCTTACTTTCACCTTTTAAGATTTTTTCTAAATTCAGCAATATCCAACACTTTAAAAATTATTCTGGCTTTTTTAGACTCTGTCCCATGTCTGCAGCCAGTGATAGGAATGTAGTTGTCTGAACCAGAGATGAGTAATTGATGAAATTGCTGTAGTGATGAAGTCTTCCTCCATGAAAAAGGAATAAAATTTTCTTCCTTTAGAGAGAAGCAGCCTGATATGTAGGAATATGCTATTGGAAGTATGTATATAGAGATGGAATAAGAAATATTTGGGAATGACTGTGGAATGTAAGTTATGAACTAAAGACATAAAAAGGAGAAGGAATGCTTCACGATGATTTAGAGAAATAAGGAAGGCCATCTTTAAGAAGGGATAGATCCTTGAAGGCTGTTAGAATTTGATATATTAGACAAATAGTCTATTCATATTGAATTACAGTGAACATTGAGGATGAGTCAACCTTATTATTTGCCCAGGAGAATTAATGTTTGTAGGAGAAGAGTACACACAGATTTAGGGCTTCTAATGACTAATGAGCTTGAGGCTGCTATAGCCCTATTCATTTGAGGAATTTTCAATTTGTGGTACTTCAGTTTTGATTTCTGCAACATTACAAAAACAAATCCACTTTCATATGAAAATATCAGGTTTCTCTACGCTTTCTTCAGTTTGAAAAGTGAGTTGGAGAAAAACAAACACAGAGATTTAAACTCTGAATGTCTTAGTAGAACTTTCATATCTAAATAAGAGAAAAATGGTAAGGGGAAGAGAAATGTCTGAATCACTGTCATTCAGAAAACCTAAAAAGTGAAAGCTATACTTGCTCCTTCTGCTGAACAATTTTTCCTCCTATTTAATCTCTTGTCTCTGACTATTGTACATATTTGTTTCTAGAAAATTCCTTTTTCATGTAGTTATTTTAAAAAGTTGTATCCTGCCCTTGTAGAGAAGAGTTCACACATCTAAAGCATGAAGTAAGGCTTATGCTTCATTTAATTGCTCAATGTTCTACTTGCTAGAACATGAAGGTGGGATTGATCCATGAAGCAATTACAAATAATTACTCCTTGGTTTCTAAGGCTAATGAGACCAAGATACTTCCCTAAGAATAAATGTATTTGAATTATGCTGCAGTTGCCTGTTCTCCTTAATAGGACATAACTGACAACTGCTCTTCAATCCGCCCATCTTTTGCCTTACTTTTTCTGGAAGCTAAGGAATTTGTTTGAAAAATTGTTACAAAAACAAATTAACAAAACTTATCTAAACTAAACTATCACATAAAATAAAACAAAATAAAGTAAGCCAAAATAAAATAAAATAGGCCAAAATAAAATAGTAAATTCTCAGAAACCATATGCTTACAGATCTAGTTCATGAAGCAGCTGCACAAATGCTGAGTAACAGAAAGAAGCTTGCAGGTTAGAGGAAGTTCCCTATTACCTGCACTTTTGTAATGTTAAGGTGGGAATGGAATCACGGGTATTGGATCCAGATTCATATGACTAGAAATCTAAATATATTTAGATTTTCAATTTTTTATTATATTTTTATTCTCTTATTTTTGAATATTTATTTTGGATTAATCATATCTTCTAATGTTCCTATGAAATATGAAATTAGTATACCATTTTTGAGTGGTATAAGAGACCTAAATGAGCAATGACTGCCTAATGATTTCATTTTCTCACCTGAAAATAAAACTTGGTAGCATTAAACCAGCAGGGAAACCTACAGTGAATACCACAGCAACTCCCATGGCAAGTTGGAATATAATGAGATGTGGTCAAGTAGACCTGATAGTCTGTTTTCCTCAATGTATATTTCTTGATGTTGGCCCAGCAATGTGCTAACATCGAGAAATATGTATCTTGATATACATATTATATCAAGATAAATAAACCAATTTATTTATACATATTGCATCAAGATAACTAAACTGATATGCAGAAAGGACACAGCTTCAAACAAACAACAGAAAATAAATACCACATTTTAAGCAATATATGAATAATTATGTCCAGTTTGAGATTTAAAGAAAAGAAAAAGCACTAAGAAGAAGAAAAGGTTTTTAAGAAAATTATTAATAGCATAACAGGAGTGAGGGGAGAATTTTAAAATACCGGACAACAAGTATTTGCATTTAGGTAATAGAGTTAACTATGAAATATAATTAAGAAGCATAAATGTATGGCAACAATAAGATAACTGAACCAGAAAAGAATAAAATACTAAATATATTTTACTTTATTAATTTTGAATAGATTTTAGGTTAGATAAACTGATTACTCTGTGTGCTGCATGAATTGTTTTCTCAAAATACTTGTGACCACAGGAACAAATTCAATTTAATGTACATAGTCTTTTTCATCCACAGGGAAAATAACATTTAGAATGAAGTCTTTTTTATCCACAGGGAAAATAACATTTAGAATGAGTGGTTTTGAGGAATTAAAAAAGATTGAAACTGTCTATTAAGTTTTGTGTCTGTAAATATTTTTTTTTTTGCAGAAGTGTACTTTGCACAGAGTTTGCTGCAACTTAAGTTGAAAAGAACTATCATCTCAGGAGACTTGGAAATATCTTGACTGTAAATCTCAGACTGCTTTAAACAGAAAGATACCCATCTCATCTCCACTCCCTGAGAGACTCAATGCAGTATGCACATCCAATCACACTGACATTGAATTTCAAATAAACAATTGAGCAGGAATTTCCCTGCAGGTGTAGAAATTTTCCTTTACATGAAGTGGAATGAATGGTAATATACACTTTCTCAATAGCTTAATGTTTAAACTATTTACTAAAGGAGAATAAGTCCTGATTATTAAATTTGTCTCAGTTTGAGGTTCAGAACCACAACTCCTATATTCTAAGGGTATTTTCCTGAAAACTGTTTCTGGGGTTTTACCTCAGGAGAAGAACCTGGAACCTTCCTCTCCGTTTTTGAAGTGCTCCAATCATGAAACTATATAGAAACATGGAATGTTTATAAAGGGAAAGATAGATGTAAATGAGCGAATGAATAAGCAAAAAAAGAAAAAATCAGGTAAGAAGTCTTACTTTTGTGAATACTATTCTAGCTGCCATAATTATAATTGTTAGACATGGGACTGCATTTTCAGTGTAACATCTGATGAATTAATATTAGAATTCACTTTCTGCAGTTCAAAAAGGAACTGAACAGCTACTTCAGTTTTGTGAAATGCTAACCTTACAGTGATCACTGCAAATCTCTAAGCTTCAATTGTTCCATATCTTCCATTATTCTTTCAGCCTTCTTTGTCTACCAGCTCATCTGCCATGACTGTGATCTACCTTCTTTCAGATACAAAAGGATGTTCCAGCATCTTTCTGACAAGAGTATCCATTCTGAATCTGTCAAGTTCATATGTTCATTTCTGGTGTTTCTGTAAATACATAGTCTGTTATCTTTTATAAACCAGTGACTGTTTCCATAGAAACTAATGAGTTTAGTATTATACTTGAAGTATTTCACATACTGAAGGAGTCCTAGTAGCTTAAATATTGCCCACATTAGTTCACAGCCTAAGAGAATAGAAATACACACATAATAATAATAATAATAGTAATAAGAATAATAAAGACAGTTGTTCTTTTTGATTGTGACAAATGAAAAAAAGCACAGTGAAAAGTGACAAAAATGTGACTTAAAATTAATAGCCTTGTTAATTAATTGAAAATATTTAATTCTGTGACTTTTTGGTTAAATCTTAATTGGTTTACTTTGGAGCAATTTTTTCTGAAGGGAATATACATACTGATTTGGATGAGAGAGGAAGATGGAATTTGGACTAACCCTCTAAATGGTTATATATTTTTAAATAAAAACTTTAGTTTTAAGAGGGATAGGAATGCCTCAATTTTCTTACAAATGGTGACTTTTACATAATCCAGGACAAAGATATATATTCTGCATATTATTACAATGATCTACTTAGAACCAAATCAAAGTTATGCTATATATAGTTAATTAAATGAATAAGAAATTTGATTTCACAATATATAAAATATAATTTATATTTATGCAGAATTTTTAAAGAATGTGGGTTTTGTCTATCTGATTATATGTGATAATTGCATTGTTCTTTTTCCACAAACAGAGTTGAACTTAGAGATGTGTTCTAGCATCAGTTTACATTAGCATACTTAAGCAACTCATCTGTGAATAAAACTGGGATTAAAAAAAAAATTACAAATACCTTACTTAATGCTTAAATCAGAGGAAACCGCTTTATTTCCAACCTCTTTCCGACTCAAGTTAAATTTGAAGCGAACACTGCATTTTTCTATTTTACAGTTTATTTTCTTTTCTAGAAAGTGTCTTTGTTCTGGATTTAATATTTGCTAAATCTTCGAAAATAAACCCAGTTTTTATTTTTCCTCTTTTTCAGACCAATTGGAACTATTATAATTGAAAAGCACTTACTTAAAGTAAGCTTTTGGTTGCCAGCAAGTCTAAGACCTTCTCCATTTTCTGTAATAGCTTTCTCCATGTGAAGTGGCTTATTACACTAAGTTCGTATTTTTCTTGTTACAGCATCTAATACAATAATTTTTCTTTCCACTCATTTACAATTTTTGCATAATTCAAGATTACTTAGAAGTAATTTCTGACCTAAGGACAAAAATTAGGAGTTTGGATTTTGTTTGTTTGGGTTTTTTAAATAATATTTTTTCAAATCAGGAGGGAAAAATTAATATATAAACTAATCAATGTATTTTTAATGTATAAGGGTCCTTCTGAGTGAATATAAGACGTTTTGTGAATATTTATTTCTTTGTCATGCACATGTAAAAGCAGACATATGTGACCTGCATAAAATCTGGGGACTCTACCAAGTTTGTGTAAATAATATTTCATTACCTAGAAAGTATAGGACATATATTTGAGGTGAGGGAACGTTTAGAGTGAAAGAGGTGAGAAATAGATGTCTAGTTCACCTAGAAATTGCTCACACTTGTGAAAGACTGAACAGAAGAATCTATTCTGTAGTGAGAGTTTCAAAGCCAAACAAAATTAGAACATCACTAGACTGTTATGGTTCATTTAATTCTGTAGGAGATGGAAATGCTGCTGTGCCAACCTATTATCTTATTAATTCATGATATTAGAGTCCCAGAAAATGGTATTATAATCATGTCATTAAAAAATGTTACTTTCTAAGGCAGCACCAAAGAAGAAACTTATTCAGCTTCAGATCTGTACATCCAAATGACATTTTTTTACAGTTCAGACATGAACAAGGCACTGAAGTTCCCTTTCAGAGTCAGTGGTTCTCTGATCAGTACCATCAGTAGTCTGGAGAAATATTCAGTTGACAGTGTGAATTTTAGACTAAAATGGGGCACTTTAAAGATGGTTCCACATCCCTGCCTTTGAGAGGTGAATGCCATGTTGCGAAGAGATGATAAAAATCTCCTGAATTCAAACCCCAAAAATAATTGAAAGCCCAAGATATGATGAATAACCTAAATAATAATACATCTATGTTCTTCAGAACAATACAAAACATGACTCTATATCTCAACAACCATTTGCTGACTTGGAAGCAAAAGCCAAAACTAATACAGCTACCACTACACAACACAGTGTGCCTTTAAAATTTGTCCTAGAACACACTTTGCCTTATAGAAATATCAGTAAACTAGCATAAGCATATAAGCGTATGCCAGAGAACATAAATAAGAAAAATTATATATATGAACTACCTCTGTTTCACGTGAGGTTTTAAGGGTGGAATACAAAATAGCTGAATGATGTGAAATTCACACTGCAATATTTTAAACAGGGTACTAGAGAAATCATTCTGAATGTACAAAATTATTAAAAATATACCACTAAATAAATTTAGTTTTGTAACATGACAGCTCCTGCGTGGTTTCTGAATTGTTGTTGTCATCTCTTATGGTAAGTATCTTATTCTTTTGTTCTCTGAACTATTAGATGCTGTGCTTGATAGTTATCAAGGACAACCATGATCGTGGAGATGCATAGTGGTTACTCGGTAATTGTAATTCTTCTTGCCTCACATCAATAACTTGTTCCTTGGCTTACACCCAAGTAAAAGAAGGGCTGAGGATGACTCAAAAGAGAATACAGTAGATTTTTCTTAGAGGTAAATAGAGTTAGGAGATGTGGTAAGAAAATTTTATGACACAAACTCTTTTAATAGTCTGAATATAAAATGTAGTCATAGAAAACTAAGAATAGGGCGATAGTAAATAATTAAATAAATGAATTTAAAGTATCAAACAACCACATAATGATAAAATTTAGAGTTCGAAAATTGAGCTGCAACTTATGGAGAACAAAACAATGAGAAGAATGTAAGTACAGAAGAGGATAAACTATAAGTACCTTAATTAACTGTGAAGTACATTAAAAAAAATAGGTGATACAGAAAAGGTCAGTGAATCAGTTATTATGTTCTCTAGAACATAAGACATGAGTTGTAACTGGCCAGTAGGATAGTAGCATAGACCAGAATATGGCAAGAAAAAATTACTACTTAAATTAGATTATAAGATGCCTTGATGAAGTTCCAGCATGTAAAGACCTAACTAAAATAGTCATCTAACCACCAGTGACTACTGCTCAGCTCTTCTCTTGTAACAGGTTTAGGAGAAGCATTAGATCTATAAATAAAAGTGAGAAAAAGAGAACTCAGTAATTAATTAATAACAAGTTTCTTTAGCTTCAGCACTGCAGAAAATGAGAAAAAGCCTTTGAATATTCAGTTAAATATCTAAATTTGATAAAAATATACAGAGAGGGTAAAAATAGAGTTGTCAGGAATCATCAAGTAGGAATTTGTCAAGAATTGACTGTGTCAAACTAATTTAATTCAGTCTTTTCATAGAAAACCTGGCAGAGTTCATAAAAGAAGTAATAAAACTGATTCCCTTTGACTAGTGGAACTTTAATTTAAATGACATTTTCATAAAAAAAATACTGATGAAGGTGAAATAACAAAACCAATGGAGGTATAATCAATAAAATAACTTTACCTGAAGTGCATTTAGGCTATCAGAGTGTTTTTCTAGTGGGGATTCACAGGGACCAATGCTGAAATTTGTTTTGTTCAGTATTTTCAACTGTAGTTTGGATAGAACTGGAGAGTGCACTTAAAAATTGCCAAATGACATGAAACAGTAGGGAGTGCATGTTCTCTGAAGTGTAGCTTTTGAATTCAAAATTTTCTTAATAATATGGAGAAATGTTCTGAAATCAGTAGGTGAAATCTAAAAAGGGTGGCAAGAGAGGAAGGGATGGAAGGAGAGGGGAGGGGAAGGGAGAGGAGGAGAGAATATTGCATTTGGGAGGGACCTACAGCGATCATCTAGCCCAACATCCTGAAGACTTTAGGACTCACCAAAAGTTAAATCATGTTGCTATGGGCATTGTCCAAATTCCTGTTGAACACTGATGGGCTTGGGGCATCGACCACCTCTCTAGAAACCCTGTTCCAGGATTTGACTACCCCCTCAGTAAAGAAATGTTTGCTACCATCTAGTCTGAATCTCCTCTGATGCAGCTCTGAACTGTCCTGTCACTGGATGATAGGGAGAAGAGATAAGTACCTCATTCTCCACTTCCTCTCCTCAGGAAACTGTAGAGAGCAATGAGGTTTTGTGTCAGCCTCCTTTTCTCCAAATGAGACAAACCCAGAGCCCTAAACCACTCCTTGTGGGATATTTCTTTCAGCCCTTTCACCAGGTTTGCTACCCTCCTCTTTTGATGGGCTGGTTATACTGCATTTGATACACTCAGGATGCATTTTGCAATACATGTTCCTATTATTCTGTCGAGAAAATGACATTGTTTACATTAAGAGACTAAATCATAATACATCTAAATTTCTGAGAATTATTGTAATTCAAATTTCACAAATGTTTGAAAACTTATTAGAAGGATTATTAAAAAGTAACTGCAATCAACATGCATTGCAGGATTTTCTAAACCTAATCAAATTTTCACCTAAATTTACACAGACTCATTCAAGTGGTAACAAGCACAAATATCAATCTATCACCAAACTCAGATTAATGATATCAAAGAAATATAAAAATGAATGTTGATGATTCATTCAAATGACTGTCAGTAAGACTGCTGAGGATCTCCCTGGTAATTATACCGTTTACTACTCTGTGTTAATTATTCAGTGCTCTCTTTACCTTGTCAAATATTTAGAGAATATTTGAATTTCATCAGCATTCTTTTAAATGCATCTGAAAGAATTAGTAATATTCTACTTTGCAAACTTTGTGCATAGTCAGCTTCACAACTTAAGTTGCTGAAACCCAGTGGTATATTGGAGGCTCACCTGTATGTTCTGAGTGTCCGTTTCCTGTTAAAATCTGGGAATCTATAAACTCTGTAAATTATAAATTGCAACTACACTAACTTTAATTCAAATCAGTGGTCCCATTCAGAACAAATGGACTACGTTAACGTTTGAAAAACACTTGCACAAACTTTGCAAGATGATACTCCGTTCATATGGTCATTGCTAGAAAATCATTTTGGTATGTTAATTGGGTTTTTGTTTTCAAATTTGGTACAGTGGTCATTACTGATAAGAATGATTTTTTTTTTTTTCATTAAATGTTCAGTATCATTGGATTTCCAGTTTCGATATACAGAATTTAGTAAAGTACCCATTCAGAAATGTGGAGATCCTTTGTTTGATAAAGCTGTGAGTCTGAAGACTTCCTGAACTACCTAAGATGGTCATATTCTTGACATTTTTTAATTTCAATTCTCATATTTACTTTTAGAAAAATGCATCAATTTAGAATGAGTAATATTAAGACACTCTTTAAAACATACTATGCTACTAAACTAGAATATGACTAAATCTTACAAAATACTTTGAAGATTTACCTGTCTGTTCACATGGTTAGATTTTAATTACACACACATGGTCATAAACCCAGAGTTTTAGAATAGTGTGCATTTGCTTCTTGCTCAGTTTTGGGTGAGGGTTCATGTGTATAGCTAAGGAAAAGAAAATGAGTGGGGAGGAGAAGAGAGAGGAAAGGAGGGAAGGAGGGAAGGAGGGAGGGAGGGAGGGAGGGAGGGAGGGAGGAAGGAAGGAAGGAAGGAAGGAAGGAAGGAAGGAAGGAAGGAAGGAAGGAAGGAAGGAAGGAAGGAAGGAAGGAAGGAATGAAGGAAGGAAGGAAGGAAGGAAGGAAGGAAGGAAGGAAGGAAGGAAGGAAGGAAGGAACTAGAAGAATAAACTCAGCTGAAATAGGGAAGAAGAGGAAGGGAAACATTGAGATACTCCAGTTCTGACACTGAAGAATTTTGGCTTACGTTAGACCAACATTATACTATGGAAGTTACGCATGACAGCCACCACAGCTGGCATGAATCTTGAAACTATTCCAGGTTTTCACTGAATCAATAAGCTGAATGACAGATTCCTCTACAAAAATACATCTTTTTAATTTATTAGTGGCATTACAGCTTGAGTTGTGTGCCTCCAGAGGGACCTTGAACAAAGAAATCCATCAGCAATGATACTCTTAAAACAAAGTTCCCCACCTCTCACGTGAGAATTTGGACCAATAGAAATATTGGAGTCAGGGGGCCTCCCTCTTTTCAGTGAATCCTTTCATAATTTCTGGGTGGGGTGTTTCTTTTCTTGTATCTTAAAGGTTATAACTTCTGATGATGATTGTAGCTTCCTTATGTTCTGACTTGAACCAGCTCTGGGGCCTTCTCCAACTTAACTAAGTGAATGAAAGTTCAACATCTAAGGCTTCAGCAAATTTAGCTGCCAGTGCTAAGCAGGATCTACAACTGTTAAATAAAATAAGCAGGGACCAAAATTCAGGCTTTTCCTAGATAAGCACAACATTTGGGTTGTCATTAGAATTTTCATTGTTCTTCTCCAGCTCCTATGAAACATATGGTCTTACACAGACAGTATTGAAATTCAAAGGTGAATGATGAAGCGTGAACCTAGAGAGAAGGTACTGTTGTGAAGCAGGTTCTAATCTGAAAATCACTGTGGATTTAAAACTCCCTAGTCTGAAAAGAAATAATTACTATGCATCTAAGTGATTCAGTTGAAAATGTATTGAAAGGATGAACTTTAACACCATCACCACAATGTCTAAACTAAGAAGAAGACTAGATTCTGGATGGGTTCATCTATTGCATTTTATTGGCGACATCCTTGTTGAAGGAGTGAGAACTGTAAGACACCTAATTTCCTTCCTCCAACAGGGAGTATTTCTCTCCCACTGCACTACTTTCCAGGGTGAACAAAGCCTTAATCATAGTAGTTTAACAATCCCTTGCATAGCTTAAGGACATGAACTGACCTGAAGCAGACTAGGTCAAAATAATATTTTCATATGGAACATTTCACAGGAAAGATCAGTCTGCCTTAGACTGGGACATTTTCAGATACTGTAACCCTAGTGACCACAAAAGTTCCTAGCATAGACATTTAAATATTTTCATATTTAAAAATGAGAGTAATCGTGTTTAGGACTCTAGGTGACACTACAGCCTAGTATATCCATTAAATCTCAGTGAAGTTAAATGAGAAAAAATATAATTCACCCCACCTTCTTTATAAAGGTAGATTCCAAAATATTAAAGCGAATATTAGATGTTTGTGTTGCATCTTACCTAGGTAAGACGGATATGCTCTGGATGTCACGCCATCACAACACTTGTTTCATGAGATTCTCTACAGCCACAGTGCAGCCACAGGTTCAATGGCATTTATCACACTCTAGGATTAGAAATACATAGAGGTCAATTCAATAGTCTTTGAAGTCCCAAGAAGAGATGATATTCCCTGTACTTTTTTGGATAGGTTTTAATAAGATTTAGAAATCTTGTGTCCATATTGCTATAAATACCAATTCAATTTCCTCACAGTGCTTACAATCTGGTGAAAACATCCTCCTGAAAAGGGGGCCAGAAACATATATAGGGGTAGAAAATGAAATACAGTTACAGCAATCACTGCACATCAGTACATGACAAGAATTTTAAAAAATCGCCCATAAATTACCCACTTGCCTAGACAACATAAATAAATCTTGGACATTTTAAAGGTCCAGCTGCATAAAGACTTGAACTTCCTTGAGCAGGACATTGGACTTTGACGTATTTAAACCTGAAATATGGAAAGGAAATGCAGAAGCCAAGGATCCCTCAATTTGAAACAAAATGAAAAGGTGTAACCTTCCACATATGCCTAACTTACAGTGTTGTGAAACACCATCTGTCTCTGACATGTAACCCTATATATGGAGCTAACTGCATAAAGAAGTGTCATATGAATATTTTGTAATGTTAACATTACAAGGGGTATTTCATGCACAGCTTTAAGCCAGGGCTTGTCTTAAGAGAATTTTAGAGTATGATTTTATTTAGTAAAATTATAGTGGGGAAGCACTGTAATAAAGGGATTATTTTGTTGTTTACTGCCTTTGGTGTGTCCTTTTCCTCTTCATAAACTACTAAACAGCAATGTTAAAGTGACAGTAAGCTATAAACTAATATTACATTACTGGACCAATCATGGGTTGGCTGTGTGGTGTAAACACAGTTACACATTTCCTTCATCTATTCTGAATACTTTCAGGTATATAAATATAATATTTATTTTTAAAGTTTTATAAGGAGAAGGAATATTTTGTATTGCCAGATAGTAGTTTTCATCCCTTTCTGAGAAATATGCAGAGGTATTCCATACCTATAGTCCCCATTCTGAAATAGTAACTCATGGTGTGTTTGCTGGAAGGGATAGCAAGGGCACTAGGCAGTGCAGTTAATAGCATTCAAGAGAAAGGAACAAATATGGTCTTCAGAGGCCCTTTCTTCCAAAAAAAAAAAAAAAAAAAAAGAAAAGGAAAAATCTCAAGCTTTCATGATGAAGAATTTTTTTCTTCAGTTTTCTTATATATAAAATCTGTCTGTGGAGAAAAAAAAAAAAAGACAAATTCACTAAATTAGTAGAACTTTTTCCAGGTTAATACTCTTATTATTCATATTTTTTACTGCATAAAATGATTTTTCAGTTCTGCTCATTAGTAGAAGTTCAAGGGATGAGTTCACAAGCTCAGACACTTACTTATCCACAATTATCTCAATCTTTGGCTGGCTTCAGGAAATCTCCAACTAGCTCTCCAGAATGAATTTGCTTTAGAGGTACTTCTTAATGGAATGGATGCAAGCCAGACAGAGCCATTTCACCTCATGGTCAGTTTCACTTCTAGACCATCTTTTATTTGACATTCTAGACATGGCTTAGCAAAATATTTTAGCATTTCATAATTAATTATAATTCATGTATTTTTCTTTGGTTTTGTTTTTTTAGGATAGTTTGACATTATCAGTGCAACATATAGAAAATTACCTTCCTCACGAAACTGTTCTTAAGGGTCAATCTGAGCAAATAATTATTGTAATTAAGTCAGTTACCTAACAGCCATGTGCAGGGACACTTTCCACTAGACTAGGTTGCTCAGAGTCCCATCTGACCTGGCCTTGAATGCTTACAGAGATGGGACATCCACAACTTCTCTGGGCAACATGTTCCAGTACCTTATCAACCTCACAGTAAAAAACCTCTTGCAAATATCTTATTTAAGTCTACTCTCTTTAAGTTTAAAAGCATTACCCTTTGTCCTATCACTACAGGCCTTGTAAAAAATGTCTCCATGCTTCTTGTAGCTCCTTTTAGGTACTAGAAAGTCACTAGATGGTTCCCTCTAAGCCTTTGCTTCTCCAGAGTGAATGTCCCCAATTCTCTTAGCTTTTCTTTATAGGAGAGGTGCTCCAGTCCTCTGATCATCTTTGTGGCCCTTCTCTTGACTCATTCCAACTAATGAAGAATTGAAATAGAAATCTCTGTTCTAAAGCAAGACATTGGAGTTAAAATGATAAAATTTCATTTAGAAATTTCATAAAATTTCATTTCATTAGAATTGGGAAGTCTTTCCCAGTTCCATTATGCTTTAGCAGGATTAACTCACTTCCATTTGCCTCCATTACTACTTCACATGCTTTCCTTCCTTGGCTTCTTCATAATTGTCTGATGAGCAGAAAAAAACTCAGTATGTTTTTAAAGTCTCTGAATCCACATGCAAAATGCTTCCAGTACTGAATGTGCACATTATTCAATGATCTTAATTATAAAAGAGAAGAAGATGTCCCCAGAGAATCTGAATAATGGGAACAATTTAGGCTATGTGTGCATTCAAATCCATACGAAGGTGGGTTCCAGTCTTATATGAGACAATAGACTAGATGCCTTGCTCAGGATTCTCAAGACAAGGTTTAAAACGTTTCATATTAGGAAATAATATATAAACTATAAAGTTTTAAAGTGCAATTTACCCTTTAGGGAAAGTAAGAATTATATG
The DNA here is from genome assembly GCF_008360975.1 of Lichenostomus cassidix. Classification (NCBI taxonomy): domain Eukaryota; kingdom Metazoa; phylum Chordata; class Aves; order Passeriformes; family Meliphagidae; genus Lichenostomus; species Lichenostomus cassidix. Next base: position 43,188,545 of record NC_139479.1, on the reverse strand, counting down.
AAAAACTGGGAAGGAAGAGACATGAAATAATTTGGCTTTAACTTCTACGCGCTGTTTGAAGGTTAACGGATGAGATAGCAGTCTACTACTTTTGGCTGGGTTAGAGTTAATTTTCTTCACAGTAGCTTGTATGTCGCTCTGCTTTGGACTGGTGACCAAAACGGTGTTGCTAACACACTCATACTTTATTTATTGCTAAACAGTGCTTAGTTTCAATGCTTTTTCTGCTTCTCACAACACCCCACCCAGCTAGGAGTTTGGCAGTGCACAAGAAGGTGGGAGAGAACACAGATGGAACAGATGATCCCAACTGACCAAAGGGATATCCCATACCATGTGACATCATGCTCAGCAATAAAAGCTGGTGAATAAAGAAGGAAGAAGGGGATGTTTGGAGCAGTAAGCTTTCCTGGAGATGGCTGAACACCTGCCTGCATGCCTGGGAAGGGGTGAATGAATTCCTTGCTTTGCTTTGCTCAGCTTTTGCATTACCAATTAAACTGACTTTACCTTGAGCCTCTTCTCACTTTTACTTTTCCGATTCTCTCTTCCATCCCATGAAGGGGAACGAATGAGGTGCTCTGTGGTGCTTAGGTTTCTACTAGGGTTAAACCACAAAAATGATTTATATTAGACCACTAGAAAATAATTTCAGTCATTCAAAATTCTCCCCCATCTTGGTGAGCAGGATTTCAGAGAAATACAGGAAAAGCAGAAATTAAAATAATACCCTTTGGAAGCACAAAGGAGCTGCAGCAGTTTTCCACTAAATACATTAAAAATTTAGGCAGTTTGGATCATTCTTCTGAAGACAAGTGCTTAACTTTTTGACGTTCTTTTCCCATATATATTTAGAAATCTAGATCCTGTCAAGTAACATTTGTTAAAGAAACATAGAGATGCAAAAAAGGCTGCCATCCTGTGAGTAGCATTGTGGGAAGTAAGACAAGGTGTTAAGAAATGTGGAGTAAGCTAACCATGTAACTGCTATGAATTTGACTTGGAGCATAATGGGAAATTTCTGACATGTTTCAAATGGTATGGGGAGGGAGGTGGGCAGAATGACAGAGAAGATAAATAATTTTGGCAGCAGCTTTTTGGGCTGCAAAGATATGGGAGTAGATTTAAGTTAAAAAAAAGACTAAAAAATATATGCAGATATTTTGGAATAAAAGCAAGAATATGTATTATAAAAATGAATATATATCCATAGCCAGAAAAAAAAATATTATGTTTAGGCTTCTATTGCACACATATCATTCCTTCTCTCACTGACCAATACTGTCTTATTGTTTCTGAGTATTCTCAGGTCTTTCTGAGGGTATCTGTTATCTCCTGTACTATATTTAACTCATAAATATCATAAAGCAGAGATCATGCCTCTGTTTCCTGCTTACAGGGCTGTTTGTACTGCAAGATTCTGATACAAGATTGGGCTGGTTTAGTGTTATAGTAATACTTATAATGATGTATTTGTCAAGAACAAATCAAGTCAACAATTTTAAGTCTTGTTTCGTCAGAATTCCTGGTTTAGTGAATAGGAGGAAAAAGAAATATGTAACTTACTTGGTTTGGTTCACATTTTGTTGTTCATGGCATCATCATAACAAGACTTGGAAAATTAGGTGGCGCAGCAGTAAAATGACTCTACAGCTCAATTAAAGCACATACTTTAAAGAGTAGTTAGAAATGTCTCAGAGGAAAACTAGCAGGACATTCCACATGGAGTCCAGTACATCTAGCAGGTTCAATTAAATAATTCCTTGAATTATTTAGATAATACAATTAAAAAGACGAATAGAAAATCTACTTGCTGGTCGGAGTTGGAAATGGTTGCAATTTCTGAGGACAAAACTAGAATTTTAACTACGTTGATTATATTGGAGGAATTATTTAAAATCAGTAATTATCAATAATTATTATTGATCAATAATCCATAATCAATCAATAAAATCCAGTAAAGACATGGGCAAAGTTCTTTGTTCTATCAAGAAATATCAAAATCACTATAGGAAAATGGGAAATAACCGACTGGATAAAATGCTCAAAAAATATGAGTGATAAACTGAACTGAGCCAAGTGAACTGATCCTATTGCACAAAAGTCACATTTCATTATTATGTGAATCTTAAAGACTATCATATCTAAAACAGTAGGCTGTTAAAATTTCAGCGGAAATCTTAATTTTAGTTTTTTAGGTCTACAAAGTATGATTGTAGACAAATGTATTCTTACCAAATTTGGAAGTGGTAAGATATAGGAAATGATAGTAAGTGAAGTCTAAGCGATGTACAAAGAAACTTTGAACACTTTTCTTCTGACTGAAATTATTCATTTTTGTGCGGGAAAGGATAGGACCAGAAATAATGTAGTTATCTAGAAGTTGGGAATTACATAGTTAGAATACCTTCTAAGAATAGGAATTTTTGAGTGTTACTTCAAATATCTATTGCTGCTGTTTTATGGGGAGGCTAATGAATACCTATCAGGACACTGACACTATGCTTTATGTCTCAGAAATTGAAGAAACAAGACATTTGCAAACTTGTTTGTTTTGGGTTTTGTTTTATATTTTGTAACTGAATGCTCATCTTTGGAATTTAAAACAAAATAAAATATAACAAAACTTTTGAATATTAATATTTTTGTATTTTGAATAAGCAAATCTTGAATATGAAGACTTGTTAAATGATAAGTTAAAAACAAAAAGAAATTATTAAAAAAGCTACTATTACATCTCAGCTACTTCAGCCTTTCCTCATATGATAGTCCACAGAATAGTCAAGGTAGAAAGGCCATTTGGTCCAACCCTCCCTTGAATTTCACAGAGAGTTGTGTTCCACAGCCTTTGTGGGCAACCTGTTTCAGAGACTGGTTAATCTCACAGTAAAGCGCCTGTTGTTACTCTGTCTCATGTTGCTGAATGCCACTTGTCTCTTGAAGAAGTTGTATGTTGACTTCTGGTTGGGTTTCCATAACTAGGTAGACTACATATTGTTTGTTACTAGAATTAACCAGACAAACTACTCCACCGGCCATGGAGCTGAGAAAGAGCTCTCTACCTGCCAACCCTGTCTGTGTCCAGGCTGGGTGAGCCTATCTATGAGATTCCAATCTCTTAACCATCTTTGTGGACTACTGCTGGATTTTTCCAGTGTGTCTGCGTCTTTCTTGTACTGGAGCACTCAGAACTGGACACAGCGCTCTAGATGTGACGTCACCTGTGCTGAGCAGAGCAGAAGGATCATTTCCCTTGACTCATTGGAAATGTTCTGCCTAATATAGCTCAGGATTCTGTTGGTCTTTTTTGCCACAAGTGTGCATTATCGGTCCATTGTCAGGTTGCTGTCAAAGAGGAATTCAAGGTCTTCCTCAGAAGAGCTGCTTTCCAGCTATTTGCCCCCAGTCAGTCCCTAGCATGTACCAATGCCTGGGGTCATTTCTCTCAAAGTGCAGATTTTTGCCTGTTGTCTAGCTGAACATCAGGACATTCTGCTCAGCTCAATTCTGCAGACTGTTGAGGTCCCTCTGATGACAGCACAGCTCTCTAGTGCATCAGCTCCTCCTCCTGCTTTCATATCTGTGAAAACTTAGCATGCACACTGTCTCAGCGTACAGGTCATAAATGCAGATGTGCTACAGCATTGGTCCTAGCACTGACTGCAGAGTACGGAACTGATGACTTGCCTCCAGCCAGACTCTACCACTGATCACAGCCCTCTGGACCAAGGCCATTGAGTAATTTTAAAATGCACCTCCTCATGCATTTATCTAACCTGTGTTTTGCCATCTTACCTATGAAGATGCTATGGGAACAATTTCAAACACTTCACTAAGGATAAGCCTTACTACAGTAAAGAATGGTGGACTCCTGTATAAAAGTTCTATCCATGCTTTATTCTTCATGAACTAACATTTCTCAGTTTGAATTGTGTTGGTTACACACACACACTATGAAATTAAATCACAGGTTGGTTTCAATTTTCCCTTTAAAAATTACAGGATCTGAATTTCATTTTCTGTTCTGAATCAAGTATGAAGAGGATTCAAAATAAGTTACTGTCTTAATGACCTCATCACCATGGTGTAATACTGTTCTACATTCAGGTCACCAAATATGAACTGGAACAGCATAATGAGGGAAGACTGTGTGTGTCACAGCAGAAGGGAATGTGTCATAAAATTCACTCAGTTTGTCAAAGTATTTAAGTAAGATTTAAGAGTGGTCTAATGACTGAGTGATATGTTGAACTGAAAAGAGTCAGCACTGTCTCTTTTTGGTTTTGGCCTTTATTAAATATGCCCCCAAACACTTAATTCTTAACTGGAAGAAAACCAGAAGGTGAATTTTTGAATAGCAGAGGCCAGCCTCAATTGACTGACTATCTTTCTTTCAAGAAAGGATAAGAAGGTCATGAAGTATTGGAAGAACAAGGCTAAAGTGATAGCAATAACAATGCATCATAATGAAAAATAATCATTTTAATGTGGGTTTCACCAGTAAAAGTTGTATAAAATTTTAATATTACTTTCTATTTATGTCTGGAGAGTTTTCTGCTGTTAAAATTAAATATACCCTGTCAGACAACTAATAGAAATAGACTCATAACAGTTCAGCTATAAAGAAGTTATCTAGCTAAAGGAAAATGTGTATTAATATCTGGAAATTACAAAATTTAGGCTTCCAGGATTATAGTTTCATTGTACTGGCTATTCTTCAGTTCAATAGGATATAAAATGTAGGTAACTGGTGAAAAGCAACAGGTAGTTTTGTTCACAGATGTTTTTAATTGGAACTATACCTTCAGGGGCAGCTGCACTACATGAGCATCTGCTGCAGCTTCTATATAGAATAGAGTTCTTTCAAGTTTTGACATTCCAATCCAAAATAGAAGGTACTTATTAACTGGAAGAATTATGAAGCATACGAATCAGGAGAAAGAAAAAAACAAAAGAAAAGGGAAGATCAAGAAGAAGGAGCATGAGATTACAACAGAAATTACCTTGAAGTCAAATTACCACAGTCATTTGAGGAAGATGAAGTATAAAATTATACAAGATAAATGAGAAAGAATCAATCTATATGAAATTTATATTAAAACTTCAAATAAATAACAATCTGAAACAACAGATGCCTTCCACTTTGCAAAATATAAAAATAGATGCCTTCTGCAAAGTTAGGATATATTATCTAACACAAATCTTAATATTCATTACTCTCTCGTGTGTCCAAATCTTTTGTGAATATTGCTAAAATTAACAGGTGGAAGAATGAGAAGAAATTTAACACAGTATGAATATTAGGATATTACTTTATAAACATAGACTAAAGATCCATTGTGTCTTGCTGTATTTTGTGGGTGCATTTGTGTTTTGATTTATTTCCAACACTAGCAAAGATGTTGGAAAGAAAAAATTTAAAAAGCTAAGTAAGGCAGAATCTAATGAGAATAAATTAATGAGGGAATATTGAGAACAACAAGAAGTGACCCAAAGCATGCAACTTACTGAAACAGAACTAAAAATAACGAATGAAATTGCTCCTGAACAGCAAAGAAATATTTTAAACATAGTTGCCTCTTTTGTTCTTTTTTATTTTTTTTTTTTTTTTTTAAGAATGGTGTTCTGAAATAAAGAACAAAACATGACCTCATTTATGAGGTTGCTTTGAAGATCAAATGGAAAACAGAGCTACCTAATCATATAAAAGAGGAAAAAGGAGAATTTTAATTTTTACTTTTGAGTACAAATAAATATTCCTGCTGGCTGTTATTCTGGCTAAAATAATGTAGCCTGGTAGCCTACTGGAACTCAAGTAAGTAATGTACTTAATAATCTAATCCAGTGAAGTGTATGTCATTCTTTGTCAAATGCTAGTTACAGACTCACAGGTATTTATTACTTAGCAAAATTACAAAAATTACATTAAACTATACTTGTAAATGTTAACAAATTGAACACAGTTGCTGGTATATAAAGGTATGATAAATAGGTCATAAATATTATACAACATTTTTTAGTGTTTGGTTATATTTAAAAATTGTCATATGGTGAAGCTTACCTAAAAGCACCCTCAAACAAATGAGATCTCTAGTCCATCTGTCCAGCTCTAACTCATTAAATAATTCTGGCATTTGCTAACAAATAAAACCAGGTATTTTTTTAGGGGGGAGGGTTTTTAAAGGCTCTAGACTTCATTTACTGAACTCTAATAACTTAGGTATGTCTGGGGAAAAAAAAAAAAAGGACATAAAAGTTCTTAATTTATTTCCTTTTAACACACCGAGAGCAGGAAAGTAAAAAGGTGATGATGCACTTTAGGCTATTAACTACTAATTGGCTTTAGATATCAAGAAAGTAAGAGACATTGGCTTGAGGTTACAGGGCCAAAAAGGCCATTGCCAATTTATGCTGAATGTCTTAAGTGAGAAACTGGTGAAAAGTAAAAGCAATAGCCTCCTGTTGGGAGATACATCCATGAATGTCCAGCGCCGTGCTGAAGGCTGAGTCCAAGGAGGAGCTCTGCCATGTAAATGCCAGAGAGCGGAACACACCTTGACCAGCTGTAGTCAGCATCCTGTTCCCTGGAGAGCACGGTACCAGCAGTACCTGGACCAGAGGCCTTGGCTAATGTGAGCATGTTCTGTGCAAACTCTGTGTCTGTGTGTGTGTGCATGTATGTGGGTTTTGTGGAATAGAAATTGCTATCCACCCACTATGTCCAACCAACTTGGAGAGAAAAATATTAGATTTTATGTCACTAGGTGGTGAGCTTCTATTCTTGGAACTATTTTGCTGCTAATTTTATCTGTGACAGACAGCAATAAAACACTATGAGAAGAAATTTTAGGTGAAACTTGTACAACAATTGTAAAACTAGTTAATTAAAGTTAGTTTGAAAAAGTTTTTAGATGCTATAAAGTCCAAAACATGGAACATACATAGAAAAAGATGTACTTGTTTCATTTACTTGAGTTACTTTGATTTACTTTTTTACTTGATTTCACTTATGGATTACACATTTTTCCCTAGAGAAAACAAACAAAAAGAAACCAACTAAACCAAACAAAACCTAAAGATCTGCATTTGAAATAACACATTTGTATCAACCTAAATATAGTTTCACTTGAATGAAATGCAATTCATTAAACACTTTCTTGACTACAACTTTCAGTTCGAGAACTGTTTTCTTTCATTCTAGTCTGGAAAATCAGTTAAATTTCTTGGGTTTTTTAAAAAAAATCTTTAATAACAAGTTTTCATTTATGTAAATCCAGAGTGCAGTGGAATTTGATATAAACTCTTTGATATAACAACTTAGACCATCATTTTTACTGAAGGAAAAAATAAATATTCCAACTTTCATAACAGAAAATAGAAGAATATCCACAAGAGAAATGTGAAATGGAAGTCTTCTCACAGAACTAAATATTTGTATCGTTTACTGGTTAAATAAATAGAGTAATATTCTGAGTCACCATCTAGTATGCATTAAGGTGCTTAAATTTGAATTTAAAGGCAGTTATCACTTAAAGAAAGAATGAATAATGTATGTCTTTATATGGCTTTTTAACCCCAAGGAATAGTTGTCTGAACCTGGAGAAGTGCTGGAGCAGAAGATGGACACACTAATTGTACAAATCAGTATCTTTTGCCTAGTAGAGCTGGTAACAGAGAAAAGAGTATGGAAAAGATAACATATTGATGCAGAAGAAAGAATAATCAATATTCTGAAAAATGAGGTGATAAACAGCAAAAAAAAAAAAAGAAAAAGGTAAATCCACTTATGAGCAGCATCAATCACAAAATAATTTTATGTAGCTTTTCCAATCTCATATATGATACATAGAAGAAAGCTAAAGAAAAAGATTTATTTAAGAAAATGTGTCTGAGAAAGCAGTCATTATTATGCATTAGTAACTGGATGAAGTTTAATACCATTATTTTAGGGTGAGTTTTGTATCTTTATTCTTTAAACCATCCTCCCTGAAAAGAGGAAAATATAACATAATACACTTTTTTAAAAATGAAAATAGCTCCTCATTTAAAATATACTCTACTCTAATTTTTAATGAATGTCTTTTAAAGCAATATGAACAGCTATATAGATGGATTTTTGGAAAAAAAATCCACATTTACCAGTGGGATTTACGCCCTTACCAAAATAAAAGGAAAATTGCAAAGAAAAAAAACTCTCTAAAATAATACCAGGTTTATAAAGAAATTAAATTTAAATTTGCTTATTAATAAATAACAGAAAATTTAGTACATATAGTTTTTTTGTAAAGGCATTTCTATAGCTGAGGTGGAATTGTTGAAAATAACCAAAGGAAGAGAATATAATTAATATAAGTTAAATTCTTCTTTAGGCAAAATCAGTCTTACATTCTGATGCAGCATTTTCTAATAGTGAGACTACAAAATTACTTTATCTTCAAACAATAGTTCCTCTAAAGAAAACTCTTAATAATCTTTTAAATGTTAATTTTTACTGCTTTATTAATCTTCTTAGTTAATTCTTGTTATCAGTAATTTACCTCTAGCAAAAAAAAGAAACTGTACTTTGAAAAACCTATTTGTCTGTTCCAACACTGTCAGTGTTATGGATGCTGATGGCCAGGCCTGATCTGACAGCAGCAATCTCCAATCAGTTCTGGACAAGACCAAGACATTTTCCTTGTTTTTGTTCTTTTAGGGTTTTAGAAATGGCTTTCTGGTATTTTCTTTCGTGATACCTTGAGGTATTAATGATCCCTCTCACCAGTCCCACCACCAGCTGTACCTGTGACTCTCTTGTCTTGAAGAAGACTTTCTCACTACTCTCTCAGCAGCCCGCATACCGATAATGTATCTGCACAGTATCAGAGCTGGGCCTGGTAAAGCTCAGAGAGTAACCAATATTTTGGTTTTTTACCTTTAATTTTTTTTTTTTAATTAGATGGCCAAGTTTGGGCTCCTCTATGAGCTCTTTGCAGTATAATGGAGAGAAAGATATTCAGGGAATGGTTCACCTGATGATTAGTTATGTCTAACTTAGAGTGAGAAAAACTGTTGCCTGGTAGCCCTTATTTCACTAGCATTGACTACTCAAATATAGTTGACCACATTTCATCAGGTGATTTGGGTGTTTGAGAAAAGAGTGAAATGGATGGAGACCATCAAATAACCACTCTCAGAATATGCATCACACCTGTAAACAGGATAGAGATCCTCTTAAAAGTGAGCTGAGATGTGATGTTGAATTCCCTAACTCTCAATTAGGTAAGGCAATATTGTACATCCATAAGACAAAAGTAGAACTTTTCCCCACCCCCTATGGATCAAGATTGTGACCATTATTTTGATCAATGGACATCTGGATTAAAACAATCAAGTCTTTTCACTGGATCCACAGGTGGGTATATCTTTCCTCTCTGCTATCTATTCTTATCCGTTCTTTCTCTTTCTTTATATATTTTCCCAAGTGATATTTTCATACTTTTATATTGTCATACTAACATAGTTAATAACAAAAATGGCTCCAGACCTCCTTTCCATTGCAACTAAATTGTTCTAAAGTAAAAAATATAAAATACATTGGTCATTCAAAGTCATTTCACTCAAATATATTATTATATATCCCAGTCTGCTAGGCAATTTCTCTATCACTACTTTTCTGCAGATGTTTTCTTTTCCTTCACAATTTTCATTGCCGTTCTGTCTGTTCATATCAAAAATGTAGGAAATATACTTGATAAAAATGCCAAACTTCTATGAAACTTTGTGAAATTATATTATTATACTTGTCTAACAGTCAGGGATACAATATCAATTAGGAAATCTCCATCACAGCAAAGACTAAAGCGACCATATTCACAAGCCTTAATCTTGTACATCAAAGAAAGTTCCATATGTTCCATGTGTTGAGAAAATCTCTCCATGACAATTAATTTATTTCCATTTATGACTTTAAATCTAGGAGTCTATATATAAGTCAATAAACATGTGGTGTCATTTCAAAACAGAAGCCTGTTAGTTAAATTTTTTCTGTAAACAACATAAGGAATGGTATCAATGTCATGAAGAATAGTAGTAACTTTGAGAATATTCCTTGAAACATTCCTGCAGATTTGTATCAAAAGAACATATGCCAAAGCTGGTTTGTGTATCCCTTAAATTCTCAAATGCCTGCTTCCTTGATGAAGCTAAATATTTGATAGTATTGTATTCACCCTTTACTTCCATTAAATGTAATATCTCAGACTAAAATACTTGTGAAATCCCTGGGCAAGATTTTCAAAGGCAGAAATAGTGTTTATTACACTCCACTGCCTTGCTTTGACAACTCAATAATTTGAAATGGCAAACCTTCCTGCTATTGAAGTCAATTAATTTGCTATCTTTAAAATCCTATTTGTTAACCACTAAGTGGTGATATTCTCTTCTGCGTAATTTCTGTAGTAATGGCATCTACCTTAAAGCATTTTCTGCTTATGATAACCCACATATTCTTTACTCTTCGTGCTATTTTGTTAGATGTATTTCTGGGAGGCTGTGTTTTATCATCAAGTGTGTCCATGGACAGCACACTATCAAAGCAAAGTAACATGCATTTGTAATTAATTTTTCTTTTTTCAGATTGCTGATGTTATTTTTTAGTTTCGCTATATGAGTTCTAGTCAGACCCTCAATACAAAATGTATTTACTGTAATCTGTATTTGAAGACCTTTAAGGATTGTGGATTGTTGGAAAAGATAAAATAAAAGAGCTTCAATGAAGCTTTAAAAACTCACACATGCTTACATGAACACTTATTTCACAAGGAAATTAAAATGATCAGTCACACAATGTGCATATAACAGGTTGAAAGCTAAACACCTGTCATTCCAAACTCAGGTTTGAAACTCAGCTAAATTTAATATTGAAAAATACTTCATCATGATAGAAACCTGGCCTACATAATTTTCTCCTATGAAATAAACACACACATACAAAACTCCCAAACCAAGATAGTTGTGAAAATAAACAATGAAATTAAGATGTTTACCTCAGTTTGGCCTTTATATGGATTCAATAGAAATAATTTTTGGGACCTGAGTTTTGAAACTTTACACAAAAAATGTATCTGTGTTTGTAAGATAGGCTAATGGAAAATTCCATCTTTTTGGGATCTACAAATTTTTTTCCTAGCTGTATTCTCTATGGTATTACAAACTTACTGAGATGATGGAAATGCAATGTTGTATGTGGCTTGAGAGAATAAAAATATTAACATTTCAACATTATTCTACAAGATAAATATTACCAGTCTGTAATAAATAAACTGCTGTCATTTTACTTGTAAAAAAAAAAGAGATGGATATTCATACTAGTTATGCCCATTCATATTATGGCTAGTGCAGTGCTAGTCAAACTAAAGGGAAAGAAGTAAATGAGAAGGCAGTGGAAACAAGGACAGGTAACCTGGGGAGAGCATAGACATGAAGTTTGGTTGGGATGAAGTTTGAAGGGACCCTGCAAGAAAGATGGAGAGTGTATATAGTGACTGGACAAGGGGCAATGGTTTTAAACTGAAAGAGGATAGATTTAAAATGGGGCTCTGAGAAACCTGGTCTAGTGGAAAGTGTCCTGCTCATGGCAGAGTGCTTGGAAGTAGATGAAGTCCCTTCCAACCCAAGCCGTTCTTCTTGTTGTTTGTTTTGTGGGTTTTTTCCTTTCTATTTTGAAAAGAAAAATAGTAATATTTGCATATACTAATATTTTCTTTACTGAAGATTCATGTACATGCCGGTGTTCAGCAGGAGTAATTGGATTTCAGGGCCAAAAACCATTCAACAATTTGAAGCTTGTACCTTCTCTTACAGCTGCTGACTACCACTCCTGACAAGCTAATCCTGTCAGAGAGTCCTGACTCACTCTTAGTTCTACAAGGAATGAGCAAGAATTTACTGATGAAGGAGCAAATACAGATAAAATAATCATTAAACTAATAATAAAAATTTGCTTTCCTTGGGAACACAGTTAAATATACAAAACCCACCGTCTTTAATGCAGTTGCAATCAACACTTGATCAAATTCTTGTTTTGAATAAACATAATGTATAAGGCCTGAAAGGGTTTAATTTTATGAGGGAAAACATCCTCAAATAATAGTGCCTTGTAACTACTTCCTCTAGATATACTTTTATGACATGGAGATGAGCCTTTAGTAAACCAGAAAACAGCCTTAATCACAAGCATACCTTTAGACATGTGTTTAGCCAGTTAAGCTAATGAGAGCTGTAGGTAGCAAGCAGTTGATTTAGGATCCTGACTAGCTAGCAGAACCCTACTTTGGATTTCATCTATTAATGATAACTATAATTTAAAAAAAATCTATTAATTAACTGAATATTGACACACACACACATGCGCACACACACTTTAGATAGTTGATGAGGGTGGGGGGTGCTATTTATATATTTGTTACTATGACTTAGCTTCACACAAACCTAGATCATGTTTTGGGGGTGGGAGAATCAATATACAAATGTTATGATTTAAAAAAGTTTGATGAGAAGCAGCAGAGGCAAATACTTCTTCTATTAGCCATAGTCATGGAATTATTTGAGCTAGAAGAAATGGTGCAGGAACAGATGTTCTCATTCAGAAAAAAGAGTTCTTGAAGCTCTGAGAAATAAAAAGGCTTAAAATTAGCCTATTCAGTTATTCTATACACTGAAAAATAACCATTTAGTAAACTCTTCCCTTCCCACCCTCCATCCCTGCCTCCCATTCCAAATACCTACAACAGAAGTTTCAATTTTAATGAATAAATCATAGCTTTCAGTAAGGCCTGAATCACAGTATCAGCCTACTTAAATTTTACACTACTGCTGTTGAAAACCAAGAAACCTTTACCAAAGTCAGAAACAAGATGGACTGCTGAGGAGAAGCATAATATATTATGCACTGCAGCAGAAGGTGAACTTCTAAAGATAAGCAGAAAAAGCAGAAGCAGCTGTGGTTTGAAAAAGAGTGACAGTATTATTCTCGCTGTCAGTGTGTGTCTTCTATATCACCTACACTGAATAAGTTCACAGAAAATTTTTGCCCCTCCAGATGTAGAAGTAAATATTAGATAGGAAGTGTCTTGATGTTTAAAATAAAAATCAAAGATTTAAAATGCTTGTAATAAAAGTATGTTGAGTAGTCATACACATTCAAGGTTAGGCTGAGTCATAACAAAAAAGTGTCAACTCTTACCTCATTAAGGATTCTTACTATTAAGACAAACATCTTATTTTATGGGTATATCCTGCTAGCAGAGATCAACCTGGTGAAGCTTAGAATACAATTTTGATGAATCATTAAGTTGCACAGTTCCTTTTACATCCTTTTTGAAGGCAAATAATACAGAGTGCCCAAACAGGATGTGTTAGATATGCTGCCAGAGAAACAAATACCAATGAGAAATCCACATCCATAGGAAAGGTTACAAATCATGAGGGTATCTCTTCACAACCACTAGTATTAATTATTCGAATGAATAAGAATTATAACTGAAAAATATCGTACATTTCTACTTGACAGTTCCACAGGCTGCTGCTAGTTTGTTTTGCCCTCTCAGAGAATGATTTCCTGGTTGGATGTGGCTGTCAAACAATGTTGATGAAATTTTCACACTTGTTTTCTAAGCTTTTTTTCTGGTAAACACCATGCCTATATAATTGTATCCAAACTAAAAATGTCCCTTACTCTAAGGCTTGTAATTGATTATAGTGACTGAAACTTAAACAATTTATTTGAAGGTATCTGTTCAATCATGATGGTTTCATTCTGTCTATCCTTGGCAGAGAAGATTAATTTATGGCACCAAAATGGCTTCAGAGGACTTTTTAAATTCAATATTTTTTTGCTGCCATGGAAATGGGAGTCAAATGATGAAGAAAGCGAAGGATATGGAGGGCACACAGCTAGGAATATTAAACAACATACAACTTATTTCATTTTAACTTTATCTGAAACTGTTATAGACAGTCTCTGGTAATGCATATAAGGTTGCAGATGAACATCAATGTAGTCTGTAACAGAAAGATTTAATGAACAAACAGCTCAGTAGATTGAATTATAAATCAGAATATTTTAACTTAAGCTAAAAATGTCTGCCTTTGAGAGTTAAACTTGACTGTAGTTTGCAGATTCATAAATGTATTGGTTTTACATCTATAGTACCATAGTATCTTTATAAGTATTTTTGTGATTAATATATTATGTCTTTTGTTTATTACATGCTTCTTTCATTTGCTTCCGTTACACAGCATACTTTAACAGAGAATTACTGCCATTCCATATCAATCAAAACGCCCAACATGCAACAAACAAGTTAAATAAATAAGGAAATTTTTTGTACATTTCTTAGGGGCCATACTGTAGACGTATCCATATCAAACAGCATATTCATAGCTGTGTTTAAAATAATGAAAAATTGTACAAGCATGGAATAATGTACATTCATGGAATAATACATGTATTACATTATTGAAAAATAAGAAAAGAAAAAACCACACAGAATTACTGTTAGGAAAGTTTGAAATAGTGTTGCTGTGTGTTTGCAAGATTTAAGGTCAAGAGACCAGCTGCAGGGGGCAGTGAACAAGGAAGAGGCCAACTAAGGGTGAGGAGCTGGCCTGGACTGTTTTGGTTACAGAGACTTACAGAGGCCAACACGAGCCCCTGCAGTTGGGAGATTAAACATGCACATTAGAGAGAGATCATTGGCCGTGCACTCTCCCCCGCCCCTTCCTTATATGGTTTATGTTCCAGAAGTTTCTCCCTAGTTCAATGTCTTATTGGTTCCCTGAGTCTGTACCCTCCCCTGCTTTAAACCTATTGGTTGTCACCCTTTCTCCCCTCCCTTTCTCCACCCCTCAAGCCTTCCCTGGTTGGCTCTTTGGAACTAACCACTCCCCTCTTCCCTCTCCTTTTAACCCTCTGCACCCCTTTGTTCAGGGTTCGCAGCCTCGGGTTCCTTGCCCCTTCCCCACCCCCTGCTCTCCATCCCTCTTCACCTCCCTTCGCCCTGTGCCCCTTGGATCCCAATAAACTCCCTCGGAATCCCAGACTGCAAATCTGCACTTCTTTATCCCACTCGCCTCCTCAATGACTCGCGTCCCCCGAGCCCCACTGCCTGCCGCTGCGTCCTCTCGCCACCCGTGCCCCTGGCGTGTATTGGCTCTGGACAGCCCCCCTCCATGCGGCATGGGGTGCCTGTCCTTGGAAAAGGGGCGACGCCGCAAAATAGCATAGCATTTGCAGAGAGAGAAAACTTAACAGATGTAAGCAAATTTAGTGGGATGATGTTATATATTAATCAAACATTGCTGACAATAGCTCCCATGACAGAAGCAAAGAAAGCCGATCACCTTTGAGAACAAGGGGATTGTATTCTCATCCTGGGTGACCTTGAATAGAATTTAATAACTTTTATTAGGATAAAGATGAACATGATTTTTTAGGACACCTATGCAT
The DNA here is from genome assembly GCF_008360975.1 of Lichenostomus cassidix. Taxonomy (NCBI): domain Eukaryota; kingdom Metazoa; phylum Chordata; class Aves; order Passeriformes; family Meliphagidae; genus Lichenostomus; species Lichenostomus cassidix. Next base: position 43,173,055 of record NC_139479.1, on the reverse strand, counting down.
AGCAGAATAAAAGTGTGATCAAGAGTTACCATAATTTTCTTGACTTCTAAGTCTTTCAATATCAGCAGTAAAGACATTAATATTTATAAATATACTGTGGGAAAACAAATTCTTCAGGACTAAGGATTTTTCTTCAGATTTTTATTTTATGACAATGTTTTATTGTATAACAGTGGTGATAACCACTTATTCTGACAAGACTGTGACTATATGATATCCCAACAATGTGGACAATAGCAGATTCATACTTCATTTCTCCACTGATTCAATTGTTTCTGGAGCAGTCACCACCCATCACAACTTTTTCAATTAGTTTCTACCAATTCCTTTCTTTATGACAGAACAGTAGTCAGTCAATAAACTTTCCATCATCTGGATATCACCTGTTTTGTGCAATATATACAACACAATCTATACACATTGCATATATTTGAGTTTCTGTAAGGCTCCTCATGTATTTTACGGCAGATGGGCACTTTATTTATTGCTACATCATGGCCATTTCATTGACAAAGAAACAAGTTATTTGGATCTTGTGTGTTCCATAACTTATTTTCATATGGATATTCTACATGGTAACATAGATACAGTTTATTATATAAACTATACATATAATTTATAGTCTCTCTCTCTCTCTCTCTCTCTCTCTCATATATATGTATGAGATATATATATATAAGCTATACACATATATGAGCTATATATGTATAGTTTATGTACTCACATGAGAATTAAGAATCAAAAGTACGCAGTAGCCTGTACTTTCCTATTTACTTTCTTTATGAATATTAATTACAAATGAAAGGTCCAAGCATAAAATAAAGATCAGCATAGTGGACCTTAAAAATTAACTAAACATTCAAGTTCAGTAAACTTTTTAGAAATATGCTGATAAGACAAATGATCAGATAAATAACATAAAAATGTATAAATTGCTAACTGGGAGGCTGGAACCTATCTCATTGCAGCTGTCTTCCTTCTCCTCCAACTTGCTTCTCAAAACTGTAATTTCACTAAGTGGCTCAAGAAAACTGAGAATACTTAGAGATATATTGTGAAATTATTATATTTGTTTACTTCATATTTTTCATTAAAAGAAATATTAACTCCAAACATCTGAACATGGCTTGATTAAAGAGGATGAGATGTTTTGGTTTTTTTTGCAAACCCAGATGTGCTTCAAGCTAGTCAACACTAAGTGTTAGTGTGTTTACTTGGCCAGGTTTTGGTAGCAGGAGAATTACAGGCCACAGGCATGGCACCTGTAAGTAGAGGCCAGAAGCTGTTCTCATGGTCAAAAGAGCCAGTTCCAGCCAGCTCCAAGATGGACCCCACAAAAACGAAACAATCAGCTATTTTGGTTGCACCTCTATGATAACATATTTAAGAATGGGTAAAAACTGCCCTGAAACAGGTGGGAGAGACGAGTGAGAAAACTTGAGAGAAGTAACCCTGCAGACACCAAGGTCACTGAATAAGGAGGGGGAGAAGGTGCTCCAGGTGCCCAAGCAGAGATTCTTCAGCAGCCCATGGAGAAGACCATAGGCAGGCAGGTTACTCACCTGCAGACCATGGAGGCCCACAGTGGAGAGAGAAATTGGTAGTAAAGTTGAGCCCAGGAAAAAGGAAAGAGTCAGGGGAAGATGTTTTAAGATTTGTTCTTATTTTTCATTATTCTATTCTGATTTGGTTGACAATAAACTAAATTAATTTTCCCAAGCTGAGTTTGGTTTTGTCTGTGATGGGAATCGGTGAGTGATCTCCCTGTCCTTATCCTGACTCATGAGTTTTTCATTGTAATTTCTCCTCACTGTTGGTTAAGGAAGGGAGTGAGAGAGCAGCTTATTGGGCACCTGAAGTCAGCCAAGGTCAATCACCATTATGTATTTCCCTCTCATGGTGGCATAAAATGGATATGGAGTTGTGTGCTCTCAAGAAAAAATTGAATTTAATTAATAAAATTAAATACTGTAATGCCATAAAGTAGCTTTTTGTAGTGCTATGTTCTTTAGTCTGTGTTTTAAATGGGAAATAATTGTAAGTGAATTCCAAGTTCATTCTTTCAGTCTTCAAGAGAGGTGTTACATGCTACTACTGAATCATGGAGGTTTTATGGGATTTTACTCAAGAATAATTTTATTGTTACTACAATAAAAAATTAATGCCACAGTAAAAATTTAATACCCCTTCTGGCTATGTACATTTTATTTGCATTTGAAAATAAAATAATTCTTCTTCCATCTTATCAGAGCTTTGGAAGAAAGATCAGTTTTTCTTTTAATCAGAGTATATTTGTTTAATATTTATTACTTTAATTAATGTCATTAATTCTAAATATTTATAGCAAAATTCAAATATATTGACCTAATATTCAACATGACATAGGCACTTAATGTCTGTACAACAGAATGGAGTCAGATCCTTCAGAAATATTTTGTTGCTTGTCTTCTGTTGATGGCCTTAAGAATGAAAGGCTAGAATAAAAAGTGTTTCATCTGAAACCTCAGAATAATAAATGGAAATTTTCTGTTCAGGTGATTTGCATCACAGGATTTAAAGGCACACTTAGCATGCTAATCTAAAAGGCTCCATACTAGCAATTTAAACAAGGATTCTCTTCTGGCACAGGAAGATACTTTTCCATAGAATTTGGCTCTAGCCAGCCCTTTTCTAGATAGGACTTGGCAACAGTGAAAGAGGTTACACCGATACTCACTCTATCAAATAGACAGTGTGAATAAGGCCATCCTGCTCTTGAGGGAATAAGTGCAATCACAAAGCTATAAACTGTGGCCTACTTCCTGTCTTTAGGCACAGAGAAAGAGACTGACTGGGGTTTATTTATATCCTGGTTTTATTCAAGATGATGCAATTTCCAATACATGCATTACTTCTGACTATGTGTAATGCTTAGCAATTAATTTAAAACTAGATTCCTGGGAGAATCAGCAAGTCAAAGGAGTCTAGAGACTTGTTCAGCTGACAGACATGACTTGTTCAAATTGAGACAATATGAAAAATTTTCTAGACTCCGTTGAATATATTGATTATATTTTCTTAGACTTTGATGATTCCTCACTGTATAAAGTGTTTACATACTGCTATTCACCCATATTGATGAAACTGCATCAGCAACTGCTGACCCACCCAAAGGTCTGAAGTGTAAAAATATCTTTCAGAATTTATTTCAGTCTGTAGTATAGAGATTAGCATTTAAGATTGTTCATCCCACTATGGTTTACTCAAACTAATTTCCACTTCTTAATCTCCACAGATATCATGATGGGAGTCTGTTATAGACCATCCAATCAGGATGAAGAGAAAAACCAAATATACTATAATTAGAGTTCCTCAAACATTGTGGAGTTATTCAGGAAGATTCTGGAGTGAAGTATGTGGAAAACTATTTGTGTACTAAGTTATGTATAAAATTATTCACTTACTAACATATGTCATTTTCTACAGCATTCTGACCTGAAAAAGCAAATAAGTGCATATGGAAGGAAGAATCATCTAGGTAACCAACAAAGTCTATATGAGCAGAAGGCTGACTCATAGAAAGGCATTTTGAACTCTAAAGAAATTTGTAGCTAATGAATGACACCTTGTCAAATGTTCAGAAATCGGAGCAATTCTGGAGAAAGTTAAAGAAATCAAAGATGGAAATTGCTTCATTCATGTAAAATCATCTTACCTATGAGAAAAGAGTCAGTTTTGAGGCCTGTGAGATATACCTGAAATATAATGCTTCCTGGTGTTGCGGAAAATAAGCAGGAAAGTGCCACATGAAACTGACTGCACCCTTTATTAGGAATAAAGGGTGGCTAAAAGGATTTGAGTTGCACGTATACACAAGTAAGCTCTTTCAGTCACATAGCTCTGAATGTCTGAACCCTATCAATTCTCAAAAATTCTACATATCATCTTCCTCCTCTTTTTTTTTTTGTATAGACCAGAAAAAAACCTTGCATAATGAATAGCATAAATTAAATATTATAGGAATTACAAAACCAGTAAAAACCTGATATCCAAAATGACAGTGTCTTAACAAATAAATACATGGGAGTCAATACCTTAATAGGAATCACTCTCTCTGACAATATAATTTATGGACAAATTTTGATTTCACAGGGATGCCAGCTCTAACTGTGGGTTTTTTGCATTTTTTCTTTTTGTTATTGTTGTTTTAAATTTTTTGGAAACTAATTTGTGTCACGAGAGTAGAGAGAATGATCTGTCTAACAATATAAAGAAACTTTCCTGTCTCTCAGATATCAGCTGGACTTGGCAGAAATATAGTACTGTTACTTTGAGGTCTGTAATTGCTAATATATTTGCAAAGGTAGGAAATAAGACTTATCTCTCTAAAGATTAAATGTTTACACTGGAAGGAAAAAAACTATAGCAGTAATAAAATATTGCTTGAGGCAAATGAAAAATAAAAAAGGGAACAAAAGAAATTATTGAAGACTTCTCAATTATTTCTTAATTTCATGAAATATGAGGAGTCCTACCAAAAAATCCAAGAACTTTGTGAAAGACATATAAATAATTAAGTTAAAGAAAGTGCTAAGCTGCTTTTTTGACTCTGTACCATCAGACTTCAAAGTTATGGCAAGAAATAGCAGCTTTACATTATATTGCAATGGGTTATTAAAAAGAGTTCTAAGACATTGATATTCTGCTACATAAAGCAATTTTGAAAGTTGTTTTATCTAAACCAGAAGGCATAACTTAAAATACTTAAATTTAAAACATTAAGTATAAAATAAAATGCAACTTCTGCACTTCAGTATATGCTTCTGTTTCTTCATCCAAACTTTTTAACCAATTACTTTTTGAATATTGACTGACTTCTATCTTCTTTGTTCTGCCATGGAACCATATAATGATTTAAGGTATAAGAAGAAAGTCTTTAGCTGTGTCTTTATTCAAGACATTGCTTTGTCTTTGTGGGAGTTCAGGGTGGAGCTGCAAAGTCCAGCAGCTGCAGAAGTCTTTTGTTACTGGTTAATGTGAGACATTAAGAGAGATAAGCTGAATCGCCCCTAGGAGGGGCTGAGACTGATAGCAAGACAAGACTGTGTTTACCTTATGCAAAAGTAATTAGCAGAAGTTAAGCAGAGGTGAAGGTGATCATCTCGTATATAAGGAAAGTAAAACATGTAACCCTGGAAACCAAAGTTCTTGTATAGTTTGTAACAATATAAAAGATTATGTGTTCTGTATGATAAATGGGACTTTGCATGAACCTGGCTGAGGACCCCAAATCAATCGCCGACATGTCTTGAGAGCAGATATCAAAGAAATTATCTCAGTTTAAAAAAGTCAAAACAGTAAGACATCATAGCTATATAAGTGAACTCTTTTACATCCAGTATGAACTGTCTCTGGTTGTCAAGTGCTAGTTCCTTCTATCTCAACATATGTCCTCCTACCAACATTTGTTCTTTCTTTCAGTATATTTATGTTTTTATAGGCTGGCCGGTTCTCAAGACACTGTCTGCATCATATTTATCTTCAGAGTTATTTATGTGCAAATCAATGCATATAAATAATCATACACCTCACTGTTTTATTATCAATACCAACAATGTTATTTCAGTGAACTGGCTTGTTAGCTCAAAAAATGTATACATTTTTACTTGTTAAAGGTGAGGAACCATAGGCTTTAGGTACTCAGGTCAAAGACTGCCTTCACTAAGAAAGGTCTAACAGGATTGAAGGCTGTGGTAAAGCTCGTGCACTGCCAATGCGCCACAGCACTGACTGCAAGGAAAATCAGGTTGTTCTTGTTCCCTGAGTATTTAAACCCTGGCCTATCTTTTGAGAACTAACGAAAGTGTAAATTAACACCAGTAATGGTGAAAACTTTGGTCTACTAGAAACTTGTTTGAAATATCCTGCATAAATATTGTGGTCTATGAGTAAACCATGACAACCCAGGCTCACTGACTTTAACCACATGAAGTGAGCTTCATGCTGGGAAAAGACTATTACAAAAATCACAGAAGCAGCATTTTGACATGTTTTTTCTTCTCTAGTAAATAATGGGTTTTCATCTATCTGTTATTTCTATGCAGAAAAAATACCAATAATATGGTAACACAAATAATAAATTTGTTTAACTATTTACCAATCAGTATCTGAAAATTAAAAGTTATTTACCAATAACAGAAGTCATATTCCAACTTATTAGCATGTAAAAAAAATAAACGTGTTTGCATCTCAATATAGTAAAACCCTATGATTTCAAGAACTGGAAGAGACCCTAACACAAAATAAGACACGTTCAATAATAATTTTTCAGGAATGATTTTGGAGTCTGAAGATTTGGACTTTATGAATAAGAGGAGGTGAGAGCCAAACATTTTATTTTAGGGATAGTAATGTGAAAGCAATCCATATAGCATCTGTAAAAGAACTATAAATAAACACCTGGAACAATTCTGAGCTATTCCCACATCCTTTAAAGTGTCTTGAACTCACTTCTAACCTGAAGTGGAAGAAACCAGAGCTGTAGCCTCAAGTTAGAAAACTCTTTAAAAGATTTAGATGTTTGAACCAATGGTCAAGTATTAAATTATGGGAAAACAGGATAGAAGATCTCACCAGGAAAAACAATAAATGTTGACATTACTACAGAAAGCAGTTTAAATTATAATGCTTCACCTTTCTCTGAGTTCTCCGTTACAACTGTAACATCATTTAAGTAGGTGTCAGGTGTCAGTGGAGAAATAGCAAATTAAACCTGCTTAGTCTGATTCATAACAGTCAAGTAAGGTTACTTTGAGCAATGCCAATGAAGGTTCCAATTAATCTACCACTGCACTGAAGCACATTTTCAGTACTCATATAATCAGTTACAGCTGACATACAGCTGCCTTTTACAGTCTGTTTCCTACCATGTCTCTTTCACAGCAAGTACATTCTTACACATCAAATATTGCTGTACATTTTGCATCCTAATAATAATAGCATGAAAAATTTCTAAACTGTGAATCAAAATTTTAAACGGGTATCCTGCCTTTATTAGATTTTCTCTTCACCATCTAAAAGGTGTGATATTTCAGTGAGATACTTAATTCAGAAATAACATGTTCCAGCATGAAATAGTAAATTCAAGTAAATGAAATAATTTTTTATTGTTTGAAGTCAAGAATTCAATAGGTGTTCCTAGATGTGAGTTAGAAAAAAGATGCACAAAAATTCAAACTATTAGTCACCATGTTCATTTTAATCAACAAAAATAATGTTTTTACTAAAAGATTTCTCTTTTTGTTTGATCCAATGCTCATTTTAGACAAAGTTCCTGGTGTTCTTAATGATGAAGTTTTATATCCTTTCCTGGGTCAAGATCTATTGAAAATGTCAGTATATAAAGGAAGTTATGTGAAGAAACTGGAATTCTTACTCTGGTGCTCTTTGAATGGCTCATATCGCATTGGCAGAATAATGATTGGGAGATGAAGGCATACTTAATGTATCAGCTTAAAATGTATATGAGTACAGAGGGGTGTACCCTCAATAATAATAAAATTATGAAACACTCATGAAAGATATCACTGTTAAGGGAAGCTGACATCTGTAAACTTAAAGACTCAAGGGATTTCGTCTCTTCCACTTCCTTGCTGCTGTTCCCGTTTGCAGATCCATCCAGTAGCAAGGTAGAACACATACACCAGAGACCTAATTATACACACTCACAATATACACACAGCTCTTGTATAGATTATGGATAGGCAATACCTACAGACCCTTCCTTCCAGCTGAGCAGGATACAAGCTCATGAGTGGACTTAAACATATCCTCCTTTGATTTGCAGTCATTCCCAAATTTTTGGATCACTCAAAATCTGTACCAGACCATTACATTACCATAGTTATCCAAGCCTAGACCCTATTTATCCAGGCTCCATCTTCAACCTCAAGTCTTTCCAGACTATGTCTGGCTCCTGCTTTACCAGCTGGAGTAGGCTGAGGTTAACTAGCAAATCAAACACACAGAATGGAGAGCAATACCACAACCCAAGTAGGAACACAACTTAATAATTGAACAGGACAGACTGCACTGATTAGGAACAGTGCTTGACTATACAAGCATATTCATCTGCAGCATATTTACATATGTATGGCCCCTTTTGTCCTCTCTCTCCATTTTCACACACTCATTTTCCCTCCCTAATCCACCTAGATGCCTCCTTTTGATTTTTTTCCTGAACATCCTATGTTTTGTACATTTGCACAAATAGATAAATTTCCTACATTGAATTTCATGTTATCACACAAATACTCACATGATTTCCTTATTAAGTGTGCTGACTTCTATGTGACTTGTGATCATTCTTTTTCCTCTCTTTCTTACTAGCTACAAAATTCTGGCTCAATATCTACAAGGCTACAGCTGAGAGGTTACCTCAAGAGCACTCCAGTCAATAAGCCAAGAGATCTGATCTTTGAGGATATATGTATTAAAAAAAAAATCTCACTGGGTTTCATTTTTTAGGGATTAATTTGACAACCTCAGTCAGCTGATTCTTTACCTACTACTTGTGAATACAGGTGAATTGATTTTCCAAGTTAGTAGACAGCCTGTCCACTTAAGCTGTTTTGAAGATTGGAATCCCTCTTTAATGTTAGCCTTTCATTCACATGTGTTGGAATTTCACACACACAGAGGAATTCTCAGAGTGAAACCCAAATATTTACTCTGTAGCACCCCAAAACCATGGAGTTACTCCTTTGGAGGAAATAGTCAGAATTTTCTTTATTACACTGCTTTACAAAGGACATGAATGGTGAGATTCATTTTGAAAATATAGGTGCTGATATCTAGGTATCTAAATGTGCACATCCACAAATAATGTAATAGAATTAAATGTTTTCTGTCCATTCAGTATATGGAATCCATGGAGTCCTTGAGCTCCCTTTAGACACCTGCAATTTGTCCAATAAAAAGCCCTGTAGACCCTATTGACTGTGTTCACTTGGGATTAGCCCCACTGGCCAAAACAGAGGCATTCAAGAGCTCTCTAAGGCATCGCTCCTGGCTTCCAGGTATGGAGACAGAAAGGAAAGAATCTCTGCTATATCCTAAGGATTGTCAATTATCCCTGTACAGCAAGCTTCGGTACCCTGTGTCAGTTCAGAGATCACAGGGTGCCTAACTGTGGCAACTGCATTGACTCTCTCAGGGACTAAATTCAGCAGCCCGAATCACATACTGTTTTGTGGAATTATTGCTCATCATTTATTGAGAATGAACTACACGATAATACCATTTGGAGTTTCATTTGTGTTGCCCAAAGCACTGAAATCACAGAAATCATTGCTAAGATTCAGGATGAATTATTTAAATACAGGCTGAGGATGAAGCCCAGAAACAACTACATTTTTTAAAAGTAATACAATCTAAAAGAGAAACAAGTAATAAAAAAGAGGAATGTGAAATTAGCTCTCTATTGATACAAGCAAGTGAAAATTGTCATACATTTCCCAAATGTGCTCATTTTATGTGTATATACCCATATTATTTGTGTGTGAGAGAGAGAAAAAAAAATCAGAAAACTGATATTGGAAAAGAATATTTTTTATTTTAAAAGATTAATCTTTTATTTATTTATTTATTATCATTTTCTATTTTAAAAGTATCTGCTTATACACAAATTTGGGTGATGGTGAAACAGTAAAGAGTAGACTTTAATTAAATAAAATAATTTCGCTCTCAGGAATTTATCTAAAATAAATTGAACTTTTTATACACTCTAGTGCAAAATTTGAAATGGATGACCAAACATTGTATTGTTTTAACTGGCAGTGGTTTCTAACTGTCTTCCTAGTTACTATTTGCTGCTGTATTTGAGGACAGCATTTCATTATCTGCTTACGAGTCAGTGTTCTAGGAACAAAAGCAATCATATAAAGAGAAAAACCTATCATACATTAAAAAAAAAAAAAAAAAAAGAAGAGCAAACATTAGGTAATAATAATACAAATTTTGTTCTGGAGTTTGAAAATGTATTTAACAATTACTTACCTCTGTTGCTTTCTTCTCTGCTGTTCTACACATCTTTTGCATCAGGATCATAATGACTGTTTTAACTTCATCTGTCCTTCACAGAATGCAGTGTATCTATCTATATCTGGGCTTTTAATTTAGATGGCACTTACAGTCAATGGCAAAAAAATGGCTCTTGTCAGGAATGATTCACCAAACTTATTTTAGTTGTTTATGCAAATATGAAATCAAAGTCATTCCAGAAGTTCCCATTTCTGCCCTTCAACCACGTAGGGAGTTCATACAGTGAACTGAAATGGTGACATCTATTATTTTAGGCTTCTGAAACCAGACAGGATGAACTACTTTATCAGGAATAATTTGGCTCTGTGCTGCTGTAAGGTAGAAATATACTACTCTTCTATGCTGGGAAAAAAGAGTCTTCAGGTTTCTCTTGGGAAATGGCCAAGAATGAACATGCTGCTCTCCATTCCACAGAAGAGGTCTGCATCCAAGGCTTTAACACAGGGCATGAAAGGGGAAAGAGCCTGGATTGGAAAAAGGAATTATATTTTAAAAAGTATAGAGTTACATTATAAAGAAAGAAATCAGTGCTAAGCTGATAAGATTTAAAAGATCCATTCTGCTTATGAAATTATTTGCATATGACTATAGTGCAGTTGCTGAGACTTATATTATTCAGAGACGGTTAATGGTTCCAAGTGAAAATGAGGTGCTAGGTCTTTCAAAAATATTAAGAACATTATTATTCTCATGCAAATTGGATATATATCAAACTTTTTTTTCCTCTCTTCTAAAACACCTGTTTATCTCCTTATTTCATTTAATTTAAATGACGGTTCCTCTGTATCTATAGAAGGGCCCTTTTCCCATGAAGGTTTTCTTCAGTTAATGACTGCTTTGAAATGCTTTCTACCTTTTTGTAAATACAGCTGCATACACACATGCACAGAGGTGCACATGCACACAGAAAAATCCAAATCATATGTACTTTCTGTTATTTAAATACAGTGACTCCCATACGATTCTAACCAAGTATTTTGGAAAGTACTTTCTATATTTTTCTCCCTTCTTGGAGTGACTACTACAGTGAATGCATATATTTAAATTTCTCTACTTATTTTATTGATCATATATATGAAAAGCATGTTAAGTTTCCATTATTTTTTGTGCCTGTTAGATTTACAATAATTATGTCTAACACTGACAATCTGGAATTGTTATGTTTCTTCCTTAACACTACCTGTGGCTCTCAAATACGAAACAACAAGGAAATGTCAGTGAAACTCATCACCTAAATGGGCTCATATTGTAATTTCAAGTTTTGTATTTGCTAGATGTTTTCATCTCTACTGTTTGAAATTATTTACTTTTCTTCCACATGATATGAATTTACTTCTGGAAATTATAATTCAATCAGTAAGCATACCTGCTCAATTAGCTTCAATGTTACATTTACTTAATTTACTCAAATGCATTTTATATACATTTTCTATAAAATGGAGTTTAATGACATGACATCAAGTTTTCAGACTTCATATTAGTAATAAAATCATATCTTTGAATAATCAGAGTTTTTTTTAAAAAATACAGCAACATTGACAGAAACCAAAACCATTTTTACAAAAATATGATTTAAACTAAAAAAAACACACCTACAATAATTGAGAGGAAGAAATTACCCTCAAGAATTTTTTTGTCCTTAGGGTTACCCATTGCAATGTACTGAAGGTGTATGTGCTCTACCTTCTTTGTAATATTTGGGTAAATATAAAGAAAATTTGGCCAAAGAGTTAAACCAAATGCTGAAAAAGGCTTCCTAGAGACAGGGTTGCTGCCCCAAGCCTGTCAGTGTTTAAGAGGCATTTGGACAATGCCCTTAAAACCATGTTTTACCTTTCAGTCAGCCCTGAGGTGGTCACGTAGTTGGATGGTCATAGCAGGCCCCTTCCTGCTGAAATGGTCTATTTTAGCTTGTACTAAATAGATATTTTGTGTTGCATTAATCAAAATATGGAAACATTTTATCACTACTGACACCAGCAATGTTCTCTTACGCGCTTTAACTAGAAAAATTGTGCTTGCCTTCAAAGAACAGCACAAAATACCCAAAAGAGCAAACTGAGCAGTCTTACACATTGTTTTTACTAAAGAACTTGAAAGAAAACTGAGATCCAAATAGATTCAAATTTTCAAACCAGGCCTGTCTTTATTTTCTATCAGATATCTCATTAACTTTGACAATATGACGCAGTGCTGCATACTGAAAAACCTGTTATATTTGACTACCACAGATGTCTCTGTAGGTGTCTGTGAAGAGCACCCATCATGTTATCTTTGAGTATTGAACAACATTTAAGCTAACCAACACTTCTTGAATTTAAAAAAATTATTATGTTTATTAATATCCCATTGGATGATTATAAACTGTAATTTTAACATTAAGAATCAGTCTTCACACCACCCACCTGAGAAAATAAGTCTCATCAACTATTTTTCTGCTAATGGGTATATCTGGGCTGTAAAACCATAGTAAGAAGGGCCCTGAACTCAATTCGCCCTAACTCACTTTGAAATATTTAAATTCAGAGGAACTCCTGGTTGTAACACTTCCTCTGTTGCTGCAGGAATTGAAAGTAAGATACTCTCAGGTGAGCAAAACTCACATCAATCAAAACTTAGAGCTTCAGGCAGTGCTTTGAATAAGCCTCATAATAAATAAAATTTATGAACAAAACAGAATTCTTATGTTAAGTAACTAATAAATATATATACATATTTACATTATATCAGACCTGAAGAAAATCACCCCCTCCTGATCATTCAGTATAGTCGCGATATAGAACAAAATATAGGTCGTGATATAGAACAAAATATAAGTCGTGATATAGAACAAAATTTAACAACTTTTTTCTTTATTATCCTGCTGGGAACCCTCATCTCTCTGCAGGCTGCAGTTTCCTTCAGGACAGATCCTGCCATACCCACCTTCTCCAGCATGGGTTGTAAGGTGAATATCTGATGCTCCACCATGGCTGTCCATGAGCTACAGGGGCAGTAAGAGCTTCACCATGGTCTTCTCCAAAGGATGGACGGGAATCTCTTCTCTGATGCCTGGAGCACGTCTGCTTTCCCTCCTTCTCTCACCTTGATGTCTGCAGGGCTGTTTCTCTCACACCTTTCTTAGACACTTTCTCACATACACCATTCACAATTTTATTTTACCCTTTTTAAAATGTGGTCTTATGAAAGTGCCACCAGTACTGCTGATGGACTCAGCTTTTGACAGCAGCAGGTTTACTTGAGATCCTGCCTAAATTGGTTCTGTCAGACATGGGGGCAGCTCCTGGTGTCTTCTCACTGAAGCAACTTCTGGAGCCCCTGCCCACTAAAAAACCTTACCACAAAAATGCAATTCAATATTATTTAGTGTTATATTTATATTCAACATTTTTGGCCAAAAAATAAAATACACCTGCACTTTCAAATATCTCATTACACTATTCCAAACAATTTCTATATAAAATTTTAACTTCTTAATTTCTTTTTATCTCTGTAGGAGTGTTGTAGATTGTGATGATGTAGAGTATTGACCCTGGCTGGATGCCAGGCATCCACCATACCTGCTCTATCACTTTCCTCCACAAGTGTACAGGGGACAAAAAATATAGTGAAAGGTTCATGAGTTGAGATTAGAACAGGGAGTAATCACTGACTGATTACCATCACGAGCAACAGACTTGGTTTGGGGATATTGAATGAATTTATTATTTTACAAAGTCAGAGCAGGGTAATGAGAAATAAAATAAATCACAGAAACTATTTCCCACCACCCCTCCCTCCATCTCAGGCTCTATCTTCTCTCTACAAGTGGCTCAGGAGACAGGGAATGAGGGTTATGGTCAGTTCATCACTTGTTGTCCCTGTTGCTGCTCAGGGAGAGGAGTCCTTCCCCTGCTTCACTGCAGGATGCCTCCCATGGGAGACAGTCCTTCACACACAACTCCAACATGAGTAACGCTGTTGGGGGAGGAGGGGTGGAAATAAGGCCTCTGCGTTTACCGAAAGTGTCTCTAAGGCTATTGAGAGATCACTCCAGCCAGCACTGCTCTGGTGCTGTACAGAAAGACCCTTCTCACACCCAAGCCGGTGTAAGGCACAGATGCTCACTCACCCAGAGAGCTGGATAGCTCACGCGTTACCAGAGACAAAGAATCCAGAGGCTCAATCAGCTGGATGTTCCAGATGTTTATTCCAGAGGGTTCCAGGGTGAAAGAGGAGGAGAAGCCCTCGGTGTCCCTAGATATAGGGATCACCTGAGGTCAGGGGAGAGGAGGCGGGGGGAACACCACAACCAATGGGGAGAAGGGAGGGATGGAGTCAGGGGTTAGGTTACAGCCAGGGGGATTTACATAATTTGGGGAGGGACAATTATGTTACTCAGACTAGGATGTCTCCCACCAGTGAAACTCTGCTGTACTGGGACCACCCGGGTCCCCAGCAGTTCCCGAGGTGGTATCATCCACCACTACACATGAGTCAATCCCACAGGAAACAGTTATCCATGAACTGCTCCAATGTGTGTCATTCTTCCACAGAGTGCAGTCCTTCAAAGACAGGCTGCTCCAGCAGGTGTCTCTCAGGGTCACAAGTTCCACCAGAAAACCTGCTCCAGTGTGGGCTCATCTCTCCATGGGTCTGCAGGTCCCTGCCAGGACCCTGCTCAAGCACAAGCCTCCCATGGGGTCATAGCCTCCTCTCAGGCACCCACCTGCTCTGGTATGGGTCTCTTCCATGGGCTGCAGGGGGATCTCTGAAACCCCATGGACGTCTGTGGGCTGCATGGACACAGCTGCCTCTCCATGGTCTGCGCAATGGACTGCAGAGGAATTTCAGCTCCAGCACCTCCTCCCCTTCCTTCTCTCCTTCTCCACTGGTCTTGATGACTGCAGAGTTGTTCCTCTCACATATTCTCACTCCACTTTTCTCTGGCTGCAATTAAAACTGAAAAATACCTTTTTCTCCTTCTGAACCATGTTATCACAGAGGTGTTACCACCATTTCTGACTGGCCCAGCCTTGGCCAGCAGCACATTTGTCCTGGAGCTGTCTGGCATTGGCTCTGCTGGACATAGGGGAAGTTTCTGGCAGCTTCTTACAGAAGCCCCCGCTGTGGCCCCCCTCTACCAAAACCTGGCCACATAAACCCAACACAAATGATAATATTTCAAACCTAATCTTCTTACAGTCTTTCCCAGCAGCCTTATATAATTGGCCTACTGCAAGTGTGACAGATTAGGTTCCTGCAGAAGTAGATAAAATGGGTTCCTGAACATATGAATGGTCGTGGAATACTATCCCTTCAATATCCACGAAAAACTGGTGCTATTATGAAATTACTTTCCTTGCTTCAGGTCAGATTGACATCTAATGCATATGATCTATGCAAGCCAAATATTTCTGTAAATATGAGAAAAAGAAAAATAAAAAAATCTTTTGCCATTATTTACCTCAGGCTCCTACAACAGAGGGAAATCATCCATAAAGTGTGACCAATGTAAAACATTGGATGCTAGAGATAAAAATTAGGAAGTAAGATATACAAAATGTTCATATGTACATAGAGCTAATCAGAAAAGTGACTAAGGTAGAAATGATGTAATTACACATTACATTTCTTTTCTACAGGTAATAAGACTGAATCATCTGAATGGTTCAATAATCTATAATTTTATAACTTACTTGATTCCTTGGCAGCAAGCTAAAGTCTTGGGTTAGGTGGTTTGGGTATATTATGTGACATTAAATCTTGGATTACTTTAATTTTGGCTGTTCAACTGTTAAAAATCCACTTGAATTCTGAAGTTATCTTGACAATTACAGTGTAAAAGCTGAGAATATTGGCTTCAATTTTAAAAGATCCTCATATTTAAGGGAATGCATTCATGTTAGAGCATTTAAAATACATTTTTCTCAATATTAAGAGTGGAAAAGAAAAATAAACCCATTATTTCCAGCATCGTTGAAACTGTGGACAGACAGAGCAGCAAAAAGAAATTAAGCTGCTTGAACGATTTCAATGGATGCTTCATTGGCTGTTTTGCTGGGAAATGAGCTATTTTTACAAACAAAATACTGGTGTAAGAGTCTAATATGAAAACTACCTTTCAGGGTCAGAATCTTCATTTTACAGAGCCATTGCAGTTTTGAAACAAATGTGTAAACTCATTCAGACAACAGAGTTTAAAAAAACTCTCTCCATGGTATTTCTTCTTCCCTGTTTTAGTCTCAGAATCCTAATGAAGTTAGCATTTTTGTGCTGGTTCTTATAAATCAACATTTAACTCACACAACTCTTCTGTTTCAAAGGCATTTACATACTGCTATTGTGACCTCCTGTCCCAGAGCTCAGCTTAATTCTTCATAATTGCAAAAACAATGAATTTATAAAAGCTTTTGAGGCATATGCAAAACTTTTCAAATATTTTTTGCAAAATTTTCCGTTTTGAGCTAGCTCCACTGCTTTGTTGGCACAGCTGTACCATTCATTTAAGTTAAATTTAAGTAATTTTAAAGCATTTATCATTTGCAGTTTCACTACACATATATCTAAATATTAAACAAGATATCCTGTCCGAACTTCTGTTGATTATTTCATATTAGTTTAATTCTTTTCTGAAAAAAATAGAATGAGAAAAAGAAAGGTGGAAAATTAATTTATCAGAATTTAAATAATGATTATAATATAATGCCAAATAAGAGAGGTTTATATAAACTGGAGAAGGCTGTGATAGTATATGAAATGTAAAGTACAGACCGCGCTGTGTATAATTCTTCTATTAGACAGGAGGCAGCCACCTGGAGATTTTCAGGGTGCTATGTTGGGACTGACTTGATGTATATTCCAGTTTGTGATCCTAGTATACGAAGTAGGAAGATATAAAGGCAATTTTCTAAGGGAGTTAAGGCACAATCTTCACAAGAAGAAATAATCAAATCCACAAAGAACCAGATAACCTAAAGTAACAAGAAAAAGATGCTTGAAACCTAAGGGATCTAGGACAACTTTGCACTTGTATAGATGAGTGAAAAGAATCCAAATCAAGGATTCTTGAACTATGAATAATTGCAAAGAAATACCTGTTAAATTATCACTGTATGAACAGAAACCATCAGAACACAAAGCTGAAAATAAAAAATGACACTTAGAAAATGATGAACTAGAGATATACTCTCTCACATCTATAAAATACTGCAGATGCTTCATCTGGAATATTATATCCCAGGGTTAAAATATGTTAACTTCAAACCAAACAAGAAGGAAAGACTCCTCTGGCCAATCAAGGAAATATAAACCTGACACATAACAGAAATTTAAGCACTTTTTTTTTTTTTTTAACTCAGCATAATAAAGATGGAGTTTTTCTTTTTCTTTAAAAGTTTAATATTAAGAGAAATTCCATAAGACTTTTTTAATTAAGAACTCTGATCTTAAGACAGTCTTGGGTTGATAATAAAGGTTGGTGTAGCTCTGACACACTTTCTTGTGAATGTAGTTTATTTAACAGAATTTAACAGGTTAGATAGCTCTTTTCATATATTTTTTCCTCATTAGCACAACAGACCTTTAGACGACCCTTTTTCCCCCTCTTCTTTTTGCATGCAGTTTATATGCAAGCATCTAATTAGGGCCACTCTACACTGTTCTATTTTCTTCTGAGTGTTTATAGTCTAGTAATAGTCAAGGTTGTTCTCAAATATGTCATTCTGCCTACTTAATTGTTTGAGACAGTCTTTCCTCATTATCTCCTTGGCCTTAAGATCCAAAAGCAGTGACTGGAAAGTGTTCAAAAAACTGTTCATTCTATTTATCCTGCAAAGAGAGAGCAACCAAAAGTTATAGCTGAAAGGCAAAATCTTGTTCAGCGAAAAGACAAATTAGGGTGAAAACAAGTATCAGCAGTGAAGGAAACTCCAGTTAAACTTATAAAAGTTTATATAAATCCCTGAGGGTGTTTTAGTTCCCAAGGAAATGTAGGAATCTTATGTTCACTTGTTTGCTCTTTGTTATTTCCATATATCCCAAGACCACTGGTTAATTTTTAACTGCTCCTGAAAGCAGTCACAATGTTTTGCTGTTTTACTTACAGATCAAGTTGTTTAACAAGTTTATGTCTCACATTTCTTTTTCATTTACATTAAAAACTGCTTTCTGTTTGGACTCAGGCTTCAATTAGATTAAGATGAGAGATGCACTCATGAGAAAAAAAAAATGGAGTTTGATTTTTGAGTTTCTTTGATTTTGTTTGTTGTGGGTTTTTTCAATCTTATTTATTTTTACTTGCAATTTGTTTGGATTAAAATATCCAGGATTTAGAAATAAACCTTTTTTGAATAATTGGTTTTATCATTCTTAATTATGTGTGTTAATCCACTGAGTGATTATTTCGTTTTAAAAGGTCACTTGGAAACACCAGAGAAATCACCATGACTCTTTCCTAAAATTTGTAAGGACCCCTAAACAAAAAAATTTCTGTACCCAGTATTGTATAAGCTAATTTAAAAAACACAAAACAAAAAATGGTAGAAGCTGCACTTTTTTGATAAAGACTACTTTTTCATGGGAAGAATCTCTTACAACCTTCCTAAATTGACTACTGCTGACTACATGGTGTCCCAGCTTCAAGAGAACGAATGGGGATCAAGGCATTCAAGTGCTCCCTGAAGCTGTGGACTTCACTCTTCAGGCCCTCTTTTCCCCACTGCCTCCTGTCTCTTTCTCTGCTGTAGTTGCACTTGAGTACTACAAGAAATGAGGTATACAGTTCTATTTCTATGTCAAGCAACCACACAGAGCAATGTGTATCATCTCCAAGTCTTTGCGAAGGCCAAGTACCTTCTGTGTCTAAATATCTCCTAAAGCTTCTGGACTGAGATCACTGATTCCTGTGTGTGTAAAACTGCCCGGGGGAGATACTGATATAGTAGCTTCACCACCACAAATTAGGTTACATCTTATATCTCATGAAAAAAAAAAAAAAAAAAAAGAAAGAGGGAAATGAGAATGAAAGAAAATATTGTAATACAGAATAACTCTTATGGGTGGCTCTTTTCTTCCACATAGCCCAAAACAAATGTCTAGACTTTTAGTGATACTTTGGATTTGTGGTAGAGCTTTGTAACTTGTCAGTGGATGATGAAGGAAAATGGAAATTTCCAGAAAAACAAGTGACTGTGGGAGTAATCATTCGAAGCTAATTTTATCTTTTGTCTGTTCTAGTTCTTCTATATTCTGTCTATAATCAAAAGAAACAAACACGTAGTTGCAGGGAATATTCAGTTTAATCTAAAAAACTGAGACAGAAAGTATGAATTAACTGGAAGAGGTAATATATTTTCATTAAATGTGGAGAGAGTTTTGATGACTGTCTTAGACTACATGACTGATTTTGGAAATAAAATATCTGAAATTATGTAAAATGAATCGCATTAAATGTTAGTTCTCATCTCTCTCCCTCAGTAATTAAGGGAGAGAGATTAACTTTAATTCTATCCAGGATAGCTGAACATTTATGTCTTTTGAGTATATTTGTACTTATACAACTAGTTTGCATTAGGAGTATAACTTGTTTGCATGCTTAAGGAGAAGAGGATCACTTCTACTTAATCTTGCTTTTTAGATTGAAGTTGGTGAACAAAATCATCCAAAATCTTCAGCAAAGGAAAAACACAAAACAGTTTATAGCGCAATCTACAAACAGACTGAGAACGTGGCTTTCCATTTTATAATTTAAACTTTTTCACATTTTACTCTTCAGAATTTTTTTTCATAGACAGTTTATTTATTTAATCACTGCCCTTAATTCAAACATTTTGGTTCTTGTCATCTGGGGAAAAATGTGTAAATAAGTATTCGAAGGAAATATTGCCTGAGTGAACACATCACTATTTATGCATTTTTGTACAAACGTGTAGCAACCATCCCTCTTAAAAAGGAAAAACAAACTGTGACCAAACACATCAGAATGAATAACAGTGAAAATAACACACATATATAAGATGGCACTCAATGCTGTAAATTTCTTTTGAATAGTCAAAGGGTAATGCAATCATTTTTAAAACTTCTTGCAAAGAAGACCAATGCAACATATTTAAAAGTTCCTTGCATCCTAGCTATAATTATAACTAAGTTTAAATTCAACTTACAAGTGTAGTACATTTATTAAATTTCATTGGTTACATATAAAGGCAAATATAGACTCACATTATATTTTTAATGGATTGTATTTTAACACAGGCATGAACTCTCTACTCTTGTGTATTTTGTGTGGTAATTTATTGCTATGCAGTTAAAACAAAAATATTTCCAAAGGAACTTCACTTTTTCCAACATCCATGGCAGTATATTACACCTGCACTTTTTTGTATAACTTGTTGCATAATTTTTATCTCAGTAGAACTGAAAAGAACTACATGTTAACATTTCAAATTTTTTTTTCTGTGTTGCACCATGAAAATTTGTGTATTACATGCAAGGAGGGATAGAAAGAGGTCATATGCTTTAGACTTCAGAGTTGATGCTGACATTTTGTATAGGCACCAACATCTTCTTCAGTATGCTAATGTAACCAGTATTTAAAAAAACACCAAACCAACCAAGGAAACAAACAAAACCCCTAAACAAACAAACAAACAAACAAACAAAAAAGAAAAATTAACCCCTCCCACAAAAAAAAAAAAAACACCTAAAATGCACTATATTCTTCTTTATAATATAAAATGTGGGCAAAATCACTGAGGCTAAACTTGAGAAATTCTTTGTTTCCCTTTTCAAAATAATATGTAAGACTGAAGTGTGTGAGTATGATTAATCTTGCAAAAGCCACGATATCCCAAATTACAATTCATAAAAACCTTCTTTATACATCTGTGTAGAGTTCAAAATTATTTATCTGTTGTGAATGCCTGTAAAACATTATTAACTTACCTTACGAAGGCATTTGTTTCTGACGGATGAGCATAGCCATTGAAATAGCTAGTTCATGATTCATTTATACTGAAATCTGCCCATTTTTTATCTTAATGAGTTATGATAAGTAAAGGACATATTTTACCTATATCTCTTTCCATGAATATTTTCATATTTCTTGTAGTTACCATCAGAAATTTCAAGAGATAATTAGTATTAGAACTTATAATAATTTTTGTCTGCTAAGAAATGGTTTTATAAAAAATAACTTTAATAGCACAGTCAGATAAAAGAGACTGATCTTGGAGACATGTATTTCTGTAAAGTCTAAATTATAATTAGACCTACCAATTGCCACAACTTTGCAGTGTCTACCTTAATAACAATTATCTAGTAGTATTAGCGTTGGTGTTGATGCTTAATAATCATGTTTCAGAGTTAAACACTACGTTTAGAAGCAGCCCTGCCTTTTCAGGATAGGATTTACTGATTCATTATCCTTGCTGATCTCAATCAAAGCAATAGCACCAACAAAGAATGATAGAAAAAGGAATCTGGAAACAAAATAATCACAGAGGATTTTCTATAAATCAATATCCACTTATGCTCCATATGACAAATGAATAACGACACAGATTGTATTAAATCTTTTCTATTACACAGACAGCTATTTTTTTCTAATTAACATTACCTTCCTAATTATCTTATGTTTCTCAAACAAGTACATGTAAAAAA
This sequence comes from Lichenostomus cassidix, assembly GCF_008360975.1. Classification (NCBI taxonomy): domain Eukaryota; kingdom Metazoa; phylum Chordata; class Aves; order Passeriformes; family Meliphagidae; genus Lichenostomus; species Lichenostomus cassidix. The sequence continues at coordinate 43,151,335 of NC_139479.1, read as the reverse complement.
ACCATGGTGCTAAACTAAAAAGCAATGTGTCATATCAACACCACTACAATGCATCAATGCTCAAAGAAAATGCCATGAGATAACAGTTTTAGGCACCAGCCCTTTATCTTTTGACACAACACACATCAGGAAGTTTCAAAATAGGATAGTAGAGATTTGGCATTCATTATACTGTATGCCCACTATGCTATTTATAATGTCAGAGGAGTATGGTGCAGAACAAAGAAGGGAGAGAGAAATTAATGTTTGCAAACTGCACCAAACTTGGGACTATTAATAGAAGAGCGAGGTTTTTGCATTTTTCAAAGACCAACCTGAACCATATTGATGCACATGTACAAGGTGTCCTCAGTAATAAATTATTGCTAAAATATTTCCAATAGTTGCTATTCTTAGAATAATCTTAGTCTAATTAAACCAGTCTCTTAAATCTTGTTTCCCCTCTACATTTTTGAGATGTTTGCTTAGCACACAATAGTGCCGTCATGTAGCACTATTTCAATGTATCAATTGCATGTGCTTAAACTCTCAGTGTGACTCAATAATGAAGTATTATATAACCTCTGTCCTTGCCCTTTGTATAGAGGCAAAATTTACCTCATATATTTAAAGAATTTAAAGTGCTGATGACACAATGGGAATTAATATCACATCAGGGCTTTTGGTGAAGACATTGATATCAGATGAAGAAGGAATTTAACTTTGTGAAAATGACCCCCAACACTGCAATATTAACTGCACTGGTTTATTATCATAAATAAACCAAGCTGCCTCAGGGAACAGTGCAATCAATTACTGCTTTCTTATTCTGGACTGAGCTGTGTTCTTCAATTTATTCTTTGCTTCTTGTTGTGTTTGAAGAGGGAATTATATTCTGCAGGCTGATGTAGGATGTGTTTTGCTTCTTTCAAAGATGTGTAATTTATCAACTCAGAAGACTTCACCTGTAAACTATGCACATACATACTCATACATTTCGTATGTGCCTATGTGAAAGTATTTTTTTAGTATATCATTATAAAATAAGAATAGTACAGACAACAAAACCTGCTTAGCTTTTAAATTTAATATTAAAGACAGATGCTTTATAATTTACTTTGTTGTATAGTAAGACGGTTTTTTCCTTTGAGGCATACATTAGTGTTTTTTGCCTTTCCATATAGACAGAACTCACTTCAAATCTAACACTGAGATATTTTTATCACTTATTTGACCATTCTTTTTCATTAATATGTTTACACTAAGTTCAGAAATAGTAGATTTCTGTACATTTATTTGTATACAAGTTAATATACTTGTGCAGAAATTAAAATTTACTTCTCTGAGAATAGAAAATGATTGATAATTACATGGTTTCTGTGTCCAGGACAGCCTCCAAACATCATCTTTAAAGACATCTCCTAGACTCTTTCCTGTCTTTAGAGTGCTTTTAGCAGACATCTGGTGAGTTGAAGGCCTACACAAGAAGAAGGTCTAGCCATTGTGAGACTTATCCCAGTTGCTTATAGAATATTTCATTGTCCTCTTCTTCTTGGCTGGGTGGTCTATAACAGACTCCTACCATGACATTTGCCTTGTTGGCCTTCCCCCTGACTCCCACCTATAAGTGCTCAACCCTCTTATCACTGTCATTGAACTCTAGGCACTCAAATGTTATTAGTTGTATTTGCAGTTATATCATCAGTCATATGTAATCACAGTCTAGGGTGTGTGAATCTCATTAATTTCATTAAGCTAATAAGGAAACTCAAAAATTATTCTTCTTCTTAATGCAAAAATGGACACACTTAAACCTCCACATATTAGTTTCAGTATGGGATGGGCAGAAAATTAGAGCAAAATAAATTATATCAGTGAACATAGATGAAAGCAGCAAATGAAGATCTAGTTCAAAGCAAGGCTTAGTTTATGTTCTTTTTTCTCATTCTCTCAGACTTGCAAGGCATTACAGGACAGCTCTGGTTTTGACAAAGTTTAAACTAATGTATACTCATTGAAGATGAGCCTTTCTAAAGATCTATAGCAAAGAAAACTTTGATAGCTGCTGCAGGCATGTTTTTCTGTGTGTGTGTCAAATACTTTAAACAAGAAATAGAATACATTCCAGATGGCTTATGAAGAGTGATAACATCGACCAACTCCTAACCACTCTTTCTTTAAAACAGCTTGAAAACATCAAATAGGATTGCCAAAATCATTCAGCAGTAAAATGTTTTTATTGGTGTTTATAAAAGTCCAAATTGCTTCATTTCCTCAGAGAGAAAAAAATGAAAGTGGTATAATATTCTAAGTTGAATGAAGCATATTTGTGGATAATGTATAAAACTGAAAAGCAGCAAGTGCAAAGCACACAAGTTTTAATCCATAATTTTATCTCATGGTAACAGCTATAATTGAATAAAACATAACTGATATTCATTTTATAAATTAATATATTTTTTCTAGCTGACCAAATTTTTTTAATTTCATGTCAAAAAATAAAGATTTGGGAAGATAGCAATATAATATAATATAATATAATATAATATAATATAATATAATATACTTTTAGTATACTTAGATTAATACAAACAAAGAATACTCCTTATAGCAGAAAAATAAGAAGCCACAACGTTATAAATATTGGTAGGAGTGTATAGAATGCTTTACAATGTTTGTAATATTGGGATTTTTTTTCAGATACTTTGTTTCCTCTTTCTCGTGCTTTTTTTCCCCTTTTTTCCCCCCTTTTTTCCCCTCAGAAATCTAAGTGGACTAAATGAAGATTCAGATTTAAATGTTTAAATGTTATGAATAATACAGATTTGTGTCTCTATAAAACAAACACTTTCTATTGTCTCTAGCATTCTATTATACTTGATTTAGGTAGTTTTTATTAGCAATGTGCAAAACTGTGGTTCATAAGAATACGGAATTATGAAGCATTTATTTTTCTAAAAAAGCTCAAACATGATTTGCATACAATATTGAGAAAATCTATATCATTTAAAGCTAAGGAATACCTTAAATAAAAATCAGATTCTGATTGATAGCATCATAGTTCAGCTTGAGCTGTTTAAATACCCAAAGTTGTCATCTCCTCATGATGTTTGCTGTACAAACATACTCTAATGGATTATTCCTAACTCTAAAATCTTGGTAAGTATTGCCAAATACATGTGAATATACTCCTTTTTCAAAAATATAACAGTAAAGGCTGGCATGATATATCACTTTTTAGATGTCGAGAATTTGATGACATTATCCACAACAGACTGCACAGTGCCTCCCTTATTAACCAAACAATCTGGGAACTATTGAGAAATCTCTTATAGCAAGGCTCATTAATTGAAATATGTGGCAATAAATGTCCCTGTCGCATTGCAATCATGCTGTTCTATATTACATAAAAGATTACTTCTGAATAATCTCTGTGTTACTTTTAGTATGCAATATCCATTATGAACTTTTGTTGTACATTGGAGAGTTCTCCAGAGTGCTGAAATTTTAGGGGAAAAATATAATATTTCCCTTTTTTTTCCTGAGAAATAGTTTATTAGTTGCAAAATATTCAGTGGTAAAATAGTCTGATCTGCAATATAAACTGAGATGGGTACCTAGGGATGAAAATACCCAGAAGTGAAAGTAAGTACTTAATGCAAGAATCCAGACATTGCTCCAGCTATGTGTCATGTGGGGGAATACACTTCTTTATGAAACTCAGCAGTGGCAGGACTCAAAAGGGATATCTATGAAGGATGTTTAAAATCACCACTTGAGTCCTGATTTTGTTTAAACTGCACAAAATAAATGAATTCCAGCATACCATATCACTGTAGCTATTAACAGACCATAGACTTTGCACTGGTTTTGCAACCCCTCAGGGCTGAAATTGGATATGCATAATTTGTGTTCACTTTTTTGACCTGACTGCCACTTTGTTTTACTTAGTTTAACTGATACAACCCTTTTACTTGGGCTGCATGAATTGTATTTTAGTCTTGGTTTTTATCTATGAAAATGTAAACAGTAGGTAAAGATGCCTCCTACTGTTTCTGATCCTGTGCCCACACACCCACCACTGAGGAGGTGCCCCAGAAGATGCCTCCACACCCCGAGGTGGGGTCTCTGCATGCTGCCCCCACACTGCCAGACCCCTGTTAGGTGCAGGCTGCTCCTGGCTCTTTCTTCCCAGCTCAAAAGGGGAATTTCTAGCTAAAACCACAAAAAATGGAAACAGTTCTATACAGAAAAAGAACCCCCAACACTTCAGCTTTTGGATTCCTAATATAAGAAGTGAAAAGAAATTGCTTGAAGTATATTCTTCAATCCAGGCATTAAGAAAAATTGCCTGTTATCAACTTCAGCTCATTAATCATCAGGCAATTTTGTCTCTAAGTAGAAGGCAATAGCAGGTAGATGATGTTTAACTAGTTTTTGTAAAAATAAAAAGTATAACTTGTGTGAAAATAAAAGTACCTTTTCCTTATTCCTAGGTATTGTGGCACTAGCAATTTAAATCTAGAAATCTACATTTAAGTTACCAGAGACTTCAGCTGAAAAAAAAGTTGAAATAAAACTTATTAAATTAATTTAGCTTTTTCTTTTTTTGCTTATTGCCTACAAATGTACATTAGGTCTTGAAATGTGGGAGACTGGATTGCAGTTAGAAAGGTTAATACTCAAGGGCATGAAATAGTTCTTAGAATTTAAAATCTATTTGCAGTTATTCAAAAACTCATTTGGGAAAATAATTTGTAGTCTGCGACTAGTCACTTGATGTGTTTAATGTTAATGGTTTGCTGTTGGGACTATTTAAATGGTCACCTTTCACATAATATTGCCTTTGCTCTCTGATTGAAGCCTTTAATTTTTATAAATGAAAAGAAATTAATGACAGAACTTTTGGGATTTGAAGGGGTTAGACTGGGGAGTGATACCTACGTAAAACCACAGACTGAAAGAGATTATTCTCTAAGAGGAAGTTTAGAAAATTTAAAAATATTTTACTTAATTCTCTCTTCTCCAATGCAAAACAAAAATATATTTTCTATAGCTACCTCAGTTCAAATACAACTATATTCTTTCCTGATGGAAAATGAATTAATGAGACAAATTTTGCAACTATTTTATAGATTATAATTTTTTTCATTCATGCAGAACATTAAGGTTGTTCTGACCTTCAGTTCATATTAAATAAAATCTACAAACAAGGCTACATTTTTAAAAATCATTATGAAAACGACTATGATTGGCATAATAACCGTAGAATCATGGACTGACTTGCGTTGGAAAGGACCTTAAAGATCATCCATTTCCAAACCCCCTATCATGAGCAGGACACTTTCCAACAGACCATGTTGCTCAGAGCCCTATCCAACCTGGCCTTAAACACTTCCAGAAATGGGGCATCCACACCTTCTCTGGGCAACCTGTTCCAGGGTCTCACCATCCTCACAATAAAGAATTTCTTCCTAATATCTATTCTATGCCTACTCTCACTGAAAAGCCATTCCCCACCTTGACTTACTACTAAATGCTCTTGTAAATAACAGTCTCTCTCCATCTTTTTTGTAGGCTTCTCTATGAACTCCATGGCAAAATGTTAATATAACCCCTACCAGACTGGGATTTAACCCTTTTATATGTCTCAGGGGCAGAAATGATACAGGAATACCAATGCCTTTTCAGTTTTCACAGTGGCACCTTCAAATAAGCAACAGATTTTTTAAAAATGTGAAGTTACAGTCAGACACACACAGAACAATAAAATAATGCAAGGGAAATGTCTGTGACTTAACACTCCAGACTGAGACTTAGAAAACTGGGTTGTTACTTCTAATTTTGGCTTAGGCTTCATATCATATATTACTCCACCCTCAAAGGCTGTGCACACAAAGGTCATGCAGTTTTAATGCAGTTGTTGCCATTCTTCTTCTTCTGAAAAATACAACCTCAAGTTAAGTACCTGATCTCTTCAGATGCTTAAGAATAGACTACTAAAAATCAGAAAAGCTGTAGAAATATTTGAGAAGCACACCTTTATTCTAAGACCTCTTTTCCTCCAGGAAAGGGCTTGTGCATCTCACTCTGGTGAGGACTGTGGCTGTTGCTGCACTTCATAAGCGTTGGAGGTATTTCATCTTAGAATTGATGTCAGTGGAGATCTGATTCTGAGTGGGTACCTTGGGATTACAGAAATACAAAACCTAACTGATTAAGTATTATAATTTAGTTAAAAGCTATTTTGAAATCCCGGTTGAAAGTATTTTGGAGACATCTGATGAAGTTTTACTGGATATGGAATTGGAGTATGCTTAGAGCTTGAGTTTGAGATTTGTTTGCATAGAAAAGAACTGATTCTTCACCCAAAGAACTGAAAGAAAGATAATGTCTTTAAACCTGTTGTACTTTCTTGTCACTGGAGTTGTGTATCATGCAAAATCACTGTTGTGTAGATATTAATTTAGGAATCAGCAAAAAATCCACATATGATGGAAAACAAAGGTTTTCCAAATGCTAGTGTCAAAAGTCTGTGCAGTTCTTCTTTGCAAGCAGACAGAGCTGTTGGAATTACTCATCAATGCACAGTCTGAAAAATAATCAGCATCTAAAAGCATATTTAAATCAAATAAAAATGCTTTCATAAATGTCCCAGCTGAAGATATACAATTCATTTCCATGAAAAAAAACCACCACTAAATTAATTATTAATGAAGGGATTGCAGTAGCTAAAATGCCATGACTGCATTGACTGCTTTAGTTAATCTGGCATTGAGTCCAAGGCTTACAAAGTCAACATAACTCTTAGGACATTCTGCTTACTTAGCCACGTTGTTTGAAGGACCTGCTTCAAAAGAGGCTAAGTGAGTCAAGATTTATTAGACAATTTCAACAAAGTATACAGAAATATCTCAAAGTATTGCTTGCAAGCTTAAATGTGAAGAGAAGAAGCAAACACTTCCACAGACGCTATCTTCACCTGAGGAAATTTTTAAATAATGGCTTCATAGCATTTTGGTATAAATTATGCCCTTGTGTGCTGTCAAACAATATTGATGATGTCTTTTTTTAACTTATGCTATAACACCTTTTGCCTTCTATATTGCTGAACTGGGTTTTTTCAGTCAATGACTAGTGCATTTTATACATTAGTTTTTTGTGTATGAGTTATCATACTTGATATTGAAACACTGTGCCATTAATATAGTATAAAGAGACTGGTTTGTCCTTGATTTCCTTGCTGCATAGCTGGTTTACAGCAACAGGAGAAAAGCTATTTCTAAACTCTCTTCCCCTTCAAAATAAAAGAAATTTTATTACAGAAAAATATTCTGTGTTGTATTGTTTTTATATTTATTTTATCTATATTTTGGATTAAAATATTTTTAAAGACTGTAAGAGAAATATATGAAAATAATTAAATTAATTTAAAAGAGCTAAAACAGTATAATAAGAATTTTCATTACAACTCTTGCTTGATATTAAGGCTCCTTGAAGAGCATGAAGAACAAAAAGGATTTTAATCCAGTCAGTGGCCTTGTACATTAAATATATGACACCATAATAGAGTCGCCTGGAATCAGGAATAAAAACTGCCTCTAAGTATTATGAAAACCTCTCCATAATTTAACTTCAAGATCTTAGCCAAGTAAAACATTTCAGCAGGTGGAGCTAGATTGTTGGTGGAAATGCAAAAATACTACTAATACTACAAGCACTACCATTACTGCTGCTGCTGCTGTTGAGTGATAAAGATTTTTTAGGTGCTTAAATACAGGTAGTATGGTGGTGTGTGAAGGTGAAATTATCCACTCTGAGCCACTTGAATCCTATTTACTGTATAAATTCTGGACTCTTACTCCAAGGAAAGCACTTAATCTTTCACTTTCTTTTGAAAGAATTAGATTTGTGTTCATTGTTCATCACCTGCAGGAGCTTTCTCTTTTAGTCGCACAATATGTCACCTTACAAAACACATATTTTTTATGTCACCTCCTCTGTCATTCATATAACCACTGATATGGCAACTACAGTGGCTGTTTATGCAGAAAAATAAACTGCAGAGCAACTTCAGTGATATCTTAATTGCATCTGTATGCAATGAAGCATCCTCACCACTGGACCAGCCGGGTTTCCCCAGAGTAATAAAAAATTTACCAGGAACCAGCCATGATCTGATAAATGCTCCACAAAATTAGTTCTTGGAACAAAATTTAGGAGGTGAGAATTTAGCAAGTCTAGTCATCATGGTAACTGGTTTGTTTATGTCTAAACACAACACTTTATGACTCAGGTTCTATTGACAGTCTGACACTGTTGACCGGTATGTTTTAATGAAGATCCCCCAGAATTAAGTGATATGGACTCAAATTCAGTGATGTATATCTCTCTCTTCTCCATCCCCATCTGTGCCACTGCTATTAAGCTAGATGAAACCTAGGAAAAGAGCATAAAGGGATTGAAAGGATCAACCTTAAAGTAGTTGTAAATAATACTCTAGATATCATGAAGAATTTTTATTCCAAATCCATATCTCTGTCCAAAATGTGGTGCTACTCATTATTGTGCATTACAATCTAGACACAAGTAATAATATGACTGTATGGCAGGTGCAATGAACTAAACACTTTTGACTATAATCCATTTGAATTAAGTCTTACATAGCCAAAATGCAAAGCCCATCTGTTTAATAGCTTTCTCACAACTAAATAAAAAACCTGCAAACATATAAACAAAGAAAATTCCAAGCTGTGAGGCTCATAGAAGAAACAAAGCAGGCAAAGCAACCAAAACAAAAACTAAACTTTTGCCATCCTTATGTCCTTTCCTCCCTTTGATTCCCAATACTGGCAGTGCATTTTTATCCTGCTTGTTGAATACAGGGCATGAATAGTCTCCAGTGCTCTATAACATCATTATTTTGTAGACTACATTATATTGTTTATAGTCCTTCCACCTGCTCAAACCCATTCTGATTAATACCATTTCAGTTTATTTCACACCTTTTGTCCTACCATATATGAACCACAGTCAAGGCATTCTTAGGATAAAGCAAAATATAACAAGACTAACACAGCAGGGCCAAAATTAGGGTAATGAAGAGCTTTAGGCTGTAGTTACCCATAAGAGAACTTTCATCATGTTACAGGCAAGCCAAGCTTCTGATCATTATTTGGGGCATTGTCAGATTTGCTACTCAGGTAGCAGATATCTTCTAGAATTTTACTGCTTATGTTAAAATACTTACAAGTGAATTAATGACTCAGTAGCATCTGGCATCACATTCTTAAGGAAGATATAAGCTCAGAAATGCCATTGTATTACTTCTGACTAAATTTTGTATGTAGTTCTTAGTTTGAAAAATGTTGGTGTCTAATTCTAGTTTACATTAATTTATAAATCTCATCTCTTGTGACTGTTAAGGTTCATTTAATATCCAAGCCCATTTTAGTCTTGACCTACTGTGAGTAACAACTTCCAGATTTAGCTCCATTTATGCAACAATTGTAAGTGTTATTGTCTTGGAGTCAGTCACATTAATACCATCAAATAACAAAAGAATTTCTGAAGTCGCATATTAAGTGCTGTGGTCATTTGAAGTAATTATATAATCATAGTCACTTTTTTTTTGCCCAAAAAAAAAGTGGAACCAATAGAATCATGCCCCTTTTTTTTCCTCAATGTCACTAAAACTCCCTACCTTTTTCTTACTTAGCTTTTGCTCTTACAACTTAGACTATTTCATGGGAGGTTATCACTCAACATCTGCAACTATAGGTGCAAATGCAAACATCACCCCTCTTTGCTCTTCACACCTTACTTCCCACTTCTCCAATCTGTCTAAACTTCATAGCCAAATTTCCTCCTCCTCTCCCTCTCTTTTATCTCAATCAACTGATTTCTACCCCTCATTCTTCTCCCTTTTTGGCAGCAAATACAGGTTTCCTTTTCCTACATGCCAACATCTCCATCATTCTAGATCTCCTACACTTCACTTTTGACCCTTAACATATTTTCAAGTCTTGCCCTATTTTTATCTGATATAAGCAGCCACATTTTTTTTAAAATAGGCCTAATCTGCTTCTCATTTTCCCACCATGAACAGCTTTTCATATTTTTTCCCTCCCTACATAGTTTTAAACAGCTGCTTTTGCAAAGAAACCTTTTTTTTCTTTCTGTTAAGTTGTTTGGGTTTTTTTACTTCAGTGCTTTGGTCTTTCATTTAAGTTTATATATTCTTGCTGTGTTTTTGTAGAAATGGAATAATATAAATTGTCACAATTGATAATGGATAAAACCTCATAGTCTCCAATGTACATACATGTCAGGTAAATGCATAATGTCTCTGTAGTGCTGCTCTAAATATCTATCATTACACATTGTTGTAGAACTCAGTTAGCAGATTTTCTCACTGAATTTTCTCTTTTCTCTATGTCTTTTGCTTCTATTGGCCACATTGCAACATCTAAAGTACCTCCTACACAATTAGCACCCAAGGCAGATAATTTGATGGCTGGTGATTTAAAAGAGCTATGGGGAAGCTGGCTAGCACAGTCAGAAGTGCTTGCTGGGAGAGGTTTTTCTGGTCCTCATTTTCACTGGAAGTAAGAAGTTAATGTAGCATCAGCCCGTTAGGATGTTAACAGCTGAACGCTTGACTGCATGCAGGCTGGCACACTGGGAAGGGCAGAAAATGTACGCAACACATGGAACACCTCTAATTCTTTAGTAAGCTCTCCCAGTTATCTACCAATACCTCCCCTTGTCCTCCACTACTGGAGTGTCTTCAGAGATTTTGTTCTAGCACTGCTCACAGGACGAAGATGGGGATCTTTTTTTTTAGTCTGGTCTATGTGACGTTAATTTTAAAAGGTTTTAAACTGGTAGTTTGAATTACGTGAAAAAGAAGAACTATATTTGGTAATGCTCAGCATTATGCTCAATTGAAATATCTGAAAGAACAATGACAGATACTTGTAGCAATGTATCTCATTCAATAAATTCAGCAGAAAAGATAAAATTTTACATAAATCATGAAATTTGGATGGTTGCTACTTTCTTATTATTTAGCAATCATATTTTGAAGTGCAGAAGGAATATTTACCTATTATTTCTTTCTTCCTTAAAACGTGACAAAGCCATACAACACAAAGAAGGTTTTTATAGTAATATTATGAGAAGTATGTATAAAATATACTGCAAATGGCAAACTTGGTTTATAAGACAGGGTGGCATTTTTATATTCACTAAGTCTTGGTTTTACTAGACATGCAATCTTTCCAATGTATAAAAGTCTGCAGGGGTATTTGAGAACATATATCAACACTAAGTAGCTCTTACACTTTATGGCACCATAAATGTAAAAGCAGTACTATTACACTTGAGAGTTACTTGCTTTTGTACAGCAATGACTACACAGGAATTAAATTACATAGCAAATAAACAAAGTGATTTTACCACAAAATACAATAAACTTGATTTATTCAGTAAAAGTGAAAAATTAATGCCTAAGGGCTTTTTCCTTCCTCACTTTGCTTATATTATGTAGGTCCGCATTACTGAGCTTTAATAACATCTTGGCCTCATCTCCTATTACATGGACCCTATCAGGTCCCCTGTGGTGATTGAGAGAACCCAGATTAAGTAAAGGTGATAATAAGATCTTGATATTTGTTTGACACTATTGAGATGATCTAGGGTATATGTGCAGTTCTTGTGAGTCCAAGTATAGTGTACAACTCTCCCACGATCAAACTTTCTGTGGTTCTGTGGATAGGCAGAGGAAGGAGATATGTAGTTATGTAAAAGAGAAGATTAAAGTATAGACAGAAGTGGCACAGCCTTTTGGCATAATCAAATACATTTCAAATTCCTTAGTTTCTGATTTCTGAAGCAATTTGGAAGACCCCTCTGATGCATGTGAGATAAATGAGCCTGGATCATAGACTGATGGCCCATCTCCTTTTACTAACTACAGGAGAACAAAAGTAGATAAAAGACCTGAAGTTTAGATGGTTGAATTGAAAGCAGACAAACCACAATTAATGTGTTTAAATTAGCTGTTTTTCTTCACTATGCCATGTCAGAAGCCATGCCATTCTGGACCAGAGGGAAGCACAAAGCCCAGTTGCTCCCCTGTAGCTTTGATAAATACAAGAACAGTTCTACTTCCAGTAACATAGAGGAAGTGTTTGCAGGATAACTTCAGCATTACCTGCTAATGTAAAACCAGTTGACAATTATGTCCTTGTCCTGTTGATTCATGGGGAAGTCAGAGGCTTCCAACATTTACTTCACTTGAGAAAAAAATCTGCATGATGTGATAATAATTGACAGTTCTTAAAGAAGGAAGAGGTAAAATGACAATTATTATTATTATCTGAATAGGTAAGGCATAAAATGATTAGATAAGATGATCAACTGGTTTAAAAGCAAAGAGAATGCAGAATACACAAGTGTGTTTTTTTATTTTCACTTACGTTTTTATCTGAATGTCATCCATTTCAAATTGTAAAGCATTTGAGGCATTAGAGTGTTTGTAGAAGTCTGTTTTTTATTAGGTCACTAATTTCAGATGAAATCTAAAGGAAATATAGTTGTTTTAATGTGACTCAGTGTGATTTCAACTGGGCAACAGTTTAATCATCAGTAATGTACACTATGTACTAATGTACAATATGAAATGTCACTATAATAGCAGGCCAAATTTCATTTGCTTTTCTTGCGTGACTTATATGATGGATGCCATTGAGGTTACCTTCAGCTATTTTAGTCAGAGTTATTTATATTTTCCATTTTTAATCCTGCCCTTTCTTTTTCCATAAAGCTGACTTTCTTGTCTTAAAACATCTTTTATTGCCTAATTAATTCATCAGATCCACAGTTCCATTAAAACCCTAGAAAAAGGAAACCTAGTCCAACCACTGTACAAGTTTTCCCAATAAGGTGAAATACATTATCTGATTTAGACATGGTGGGACTTGGGTACAGACAGCTCCACAATTTTGTAACTAAACAGAGGTTATCACCAGAATTTATAAAAATAAGAAACTTGACAAAGGAGGAATCCTGAGTACTAGGTAAATTTAAAATCTGATAGCTGTCTAATCAGAGAGGTAAGGTATAAGGATTGGTTCTAGATTTGAACCAGAGGCATGATCCACTTTATCACATGAGGCTGTTAAAAGAAGAGACTACCTGCGATTTCCTGAACTTTGCAAAATACACTTTTATTTTTTGGTCAGAAAGTCAAACAAATGAAAATAAAAAGTCTCAGAAACATGGAAATTGCAAGGGACATCCAGAAGTCTTCTTGTCCAATGTCCTGCTTAGCAGGGCCGACTCAACCTGGATGATCAGGTCCATGTGCAGTCAGACTGGAATACCTGTAAGGATGCTAGCTCCAAAATCTCTGTGGGAAACTGTGTTTGAGTTTGAGTGCAAGTGTGACCATAAGAAGATAAATATCTATCTCATAGTTTGTCCTTGTTTATGTCCATACGTATTTTGATGTATCACAAATTCCTTGTTTAGTCAGAAAAGAAAGGTTGTTAGCATATGCCATCCAGAAGGTGTTTTTCAAAACACAGGGTGAATGCTAATATTTGTAAAATTGGTGAAAGAGAAGCCAAGGCTGAAAAGCGAAAATTTGTTTTAAATAAGACACTACTTGAAATAATGGCTTAAATATCTTAGTTTCCTATAGGGAAATAATTCATTGTTCCAAGGTAACTGTGACATATCCCCAGACCATCATTGCAGAGCGAAAGGTGCTTCTGAATATCCACAGCTCTCCCTAATTGAATAATGCATTTCTAATTTCTCTGCCCTCTTTCTGCCTCCCTGCACCACACACAGTTCAATTGAAAGAGGGGAGAATGCTGTTATGCACAGGTTAATGCACAATTTAAGTAAAGGAGTCTGCTACCTGTGTCACCTGTTCCTCAGGGAAATTTTGTAATTGCTAAATTCCTATGCAATTTATTGTGCATGGACACATCAAATTATTTCACTCTTTATGAATGCTGGGAATACCATTGGTATCTCAGAATTTTTTAGGGTAACCTAAATTAATCCTAATGCTTATTGCAATGAAACTGTAGGTAGTAGGTGGATAATCTCAGACCAAGAGTTTCTGAACACATGTGAGCTTCAGTTTATGTCTACACAATTTGAGAGTTGGAAGTGATGTTCTTAACAGGTTAAGGAATCAGTAATGGCTATTCAGGAATAAAGACATAGAAGGGTTTTTGCAATAAAGCTGATGCTGGAATTTTCCTTTCTAGCCCTTAGTTTTGGTAGGATCTAGATGGACTGAATCTATTTTAATGAACTTAATAGTACTTAAATAGTACTTAAAAGTTCAGCTTTGTAAAGATTTAAATTGTTAAATTCTACTGGTCTCAGGTTAGGTTTAGACCCTGAATCTCTTCTTATCTGCACCTTAAATTCTGCTCTGTTCTGTATATTTACTGTTAGTCTCTGTTAGTGCTTGAGCCTTATTGTTCTGTTGTGGTGTGCAATAACTCTCATTTTCATGTACTTTCACCATTGTAACTCCTTTCACAGTCACCCAAATTTCCTTGTTGCTAAGAAGAGGAGAAATGAGGAAACAGGAACAAAAATGAATTTAATGAAAAATTAGATATATAGAGTCTTATTATTTCAGTCTTTGATTATCACTCCATATCCTGAAAAATTGTGGGTTTTTTTGAACTTAAAAATAAAATGCACTCTAGCTATTCTTTAACTGAAAAGAGACCAAACTCTTCAATCCTCACTTTACATACAAACATTGAAAGTTCTTATGGCTTTGCTAATGTGTGGGAGTATGTGTGCTTATACACACATATGTATCTATCTATGTATATGTATTCATGAGAAATGCCAAGCTGATTTTTCTTGGTGAAAAAAATCTTGTTCTGCTAATGAGTAGAAGAACGGGAGGAATATATTCATAAAATGGAGAATATGGAAACATTACTGTTGAGGTCTGAAAATCATAACATAAAGGAGTTAATTTTTCACTAGAAGAGCAGATGGGAACATACTATTAACCTTTAAAGGCATACAGGATGTTAGCTTAACTTCTAAATGGAATTTTTCAGAAAATACAGGAGGCACTATGCAGAAGTACTTCAGCATTTTCTTTGTACACTGCAATAAAAAACATAATGGCATTAAAAGCTCGGCTTTCTCAGTGCATCAAGTTTTAAATCTCACAAGGGAAGAGTTATCAAACTGTCAGTGTAAATGGTGAAAAAAGAAGTCAAAAAAGAGAAGTTCACAAAATGTGTTATATATCTAAGAGAGGAAAAATACAGGTCTGATTTCATAATGGTGTTGAACAGAGATTTCCATCTTAGAATTTATTCCCTCCTTCAGTGTTGTCTTGGAGTGCTATTTTATTTATAAACCACTCATCTGCATATGTATTTTTTTTTTGTCAGTAAGTCTGCTTCTCTCAGGCCTACTTTGTTGCTGTGTCTGATTTCACACATAAAAGTAACAGAGCATCTGGGACATCGGGAGAGAAACACTGAGCATCTTGGACAAGGGGATACCTATCTTAGAGAAATGTGACATTTACTATGTGACTGATATAGTAACGTGTAACTCAGTGAATGCTTGACACATAAGGAATTGCTATTCTGTAACACAGATTTGTATGTTTTATTCTGCTGATATATTTCACAGTAAAGGCAACAATTTTTAATCAAGCAATTCACAGTCTTCCAAAGATGCGTAATAGTTTTCCGATGAAGGCATCTATTTGTGGTGTGGCTCTGCTAGGCTTTTTTATATAGCTCATATTTACATCCAGCTCCCAGACCTCATTTGTTTTTTAAACTACTTGTGTGTAGTTTTGGAGAAATACCTAAATTTCAACACAAAATTTGAAAGATCACTGGAAGTGTTTACTTACCTTTGGTTCATATTCCTTAGGATGAGGTCAGATTTTGCCACACAGTCTTGTCGGTGCCAATGCCACTTTACTTTTCACCCAAAACATTAAAAGATACTGTAAACCGAAGCTATCCATCTACTGTTTGTATGTTAGCTGAAACACACAAGATCTCCTAGAAATATCAATTTGAGAAACTTTATGCTGACAGGCTCTAATAATAATAATATTAATGATTTTTATTCAAGAAAAATGTCAGGAAATAAACTAGCTTATTCTCGGCTTTAATCACATGCTTATATTTTAACACATGTGAAGCAGATTTCTATGCCTTTTTCCCTGTTGATGTACTTATGTTTGTTATTAGAACTAATACTGAACAGATTTTAACAATGACTTTTAGTGTCTCATGTGTTGTTTTGTAAAAGTGCAAAGGCCAACCTTCACATAATTATCAAAGTGCAGCCTAGTAGGGCATTAATTGACCTGCAAGTTTTGTTAGTTTTATATGCTATTTAATTTTCCCATCATGTGATCTTTCTATAACAAAAGCAGACAACATTTTAGGCACCATTTTGAATTACAGTTGAGCTCTTACATTTTTAGGTTTTTTGTTTCATCAATAAACTTAAGTGCTTAAAAAAATGGAACATGTAGAGTTCTGAAGACAAGTGAGCAACAGATAATTTATTCCAGTTTTATTACTAACCATTCATAGAGATAAGAAGAACATATGCCAGTCTTAATCAATTCAGAAAAAAAAGACTAATAAATAAGTAGATACCTTTGTTGGTCCTTCACTCATTAGAACAATCTCCTTACAGCTGTCCTATATTCAATTTTAGAGAAATAATTTCAGAACACATGCTTCAGTATCAATGAAAAAGGTAAAATAATTGGGGTGTTGACATCCAGGGCTATAAGCATGTCATGCCTCAAGCATCTTGACTAGAAGTACACTTTTCATTTTCTCAGGTTCTCTAGTACTACAGTCTATAAATTTATGCTAAGCAATAAAAGCAATTTCAGCTGATGTTTGTAAGCCTATTTAACTACTCCTAAAATAATGCCTCTGCTTGCCAAAAAGTACTTAAAATATTTAAAAATACTTATAAGCTCATCTTTGGCTCCTAGAAGATTATTTATTCAGTCATATACCATCCATTACAGTTTAAGGTTGTCTTCAAAGTAAAAATACAACAGGCTTATGTTAATAATTTGAAAATATGTCAGTAAAATGGTGCAATATTTAATAGAGTAATTGTATTATTAATGATTTTTTTCAACTTAACAGATCCTTGCATCACGTGTAGAACTTAAATATTTAAACATAATAAAAAAAAACCCTACACAAAGACACTTTCCCAAAGGTACAAAAATGTTTTATTTACATATATATAGAGTTACATTAAAGCTACATGAACCACTTTGTGACTATAATGAATAGTTCTATAAATTATAAACAGGATAAAATGGAATCTGTACACTACCAGAAAGGAAGCAAAATTCTCTTTGTTGCAAAGAAAACTCTGCTATCTTGGTCAAAGTTCTCCTTATTTATGTTTCCTCTGGCATAGCTCCAATATATTAGGTGGAATTCAGGCACTTAAATAGAGAATTAGGTTCCAGAAAATCTCTGTGAAAATAAGCAGCACTTGTTTGACTTTGAAGTCCTCTGGGATCAAGACTTATGCTTCTGTGCCTGTGCAAAACTTCTGTTTTTTGAATATTTCAAATCTTTTTTCACTCTTAAGTTATACTGACCTCCCGTGATCTAACATTGAATTGATCTCCCAATATAAACACACAGCAAGAAAAATTATGACTAATCATAATTACAGACTCTTGATTTTTTAGAAAAGCTACTGGTGACTCCTGTCCTTTTTATGGTCCACTTCATGGATCGAATATCCACTTAGAGAATGAGAGACCTGTAAGAGTCCAAATTTGCATGATATTATTCCATAATCATCAGCCTATGAACTTCTCTGGCATTATGTCACTCTACATTTCTGTTACAGCCATGAAACATCAAAAACAAAATTCAAAATATCTCATGGCAAAAGACAGTGCAGAGAAAAAGACTTGTCTATGAAATTCAGGACTGAAGTCTAGGAGCAGCAAAGAGCAGGTTCTGACTTTCTGTCACTGTTTCCAGGACACTTAATAGATACTGATTTATTTTCTATGCCTATAATTACTGTAGTGCAGATATAATCCCTTTCTTTAAATATTTCTGCAGACTCCAATGTCCCAACTTCTCCAGTTCCACAGCTACTAGGTACTTTCAGTGTACTGCTCAGTATTTTTTGTGCCTATCAAAAAGACCTATCAATTTTGTGCATTCTCCAGCAGAAGTATATTTCTTGATTTTACTAGATACATTGGAACACATCCATAAAAGGCCATTGGATACAATTGATGCCTCAGTCCATGTGGAAAAGGATTAGCTCACACTCTGAGGAATAATTTTAGCACAGGTATGCCCATGATACTTTGGGACTGTCCAGAAATAGGTACTTACCAGAAACAATGCATAGTTTCTTAACCATAAACAGGGCTGGTTGTGAGACAATATCCAGCTTTCTATCAGTGTCAAAACCAAAATTTTCTGGCTTTGTGTATAACTACTCAAAACACTACACTCTCCTTGGTCTTGGATTCATCCTGACAAATTAAAAAAACCCCAAAAAATCCACACCGGTTCCTCTGTAGTTAACAGGAAAAGACAATCATTTCAGAGCGTAGTTGAACCCATATTAGATTCTCCTAGGTAAAGTATATTAAAATCAAATTGAGATACTTAGTTTAAGAGGCTGTTTTGGAGGAGTGTCCAGGTTCAGGATTTTAAATAAATTAAACAATTTTCATGGATAATTACAGATTTCCCTTGTTGATAATGCTTTCAATTAAATTTTTGAGTCATACATTCTCTGCGTTTTAGGTAGCTCCACCTGGCAGATCAGATAGCAGAATTTTATATATTATTTTATTATATTATATTATATTATATTAATTATGTTAGTTCACTTTAGTTTAGTTTTGTTTTTAGGTGCCTAACTTCCACACTTAGATTTTTCTTTTCAGAAGTGAACCACTTGCATAACCTATACTAAAACTCTGCCTTTAGGACGAGATTGTGGGATGGTTCCTATTTGGATCTGAAATCAGTAATAAGATATTAGATCTGTAATTACAGATTCATTGTTTACATATCAGCATAGCTATTCCACCTAATTATGAAATTTAAAGTCCAGGCTAGATGTTCCTGATTGGATAACTGTGGTTAAAAACAACACAATTTTGAGGTTTAGAGTGCTGACAGCACCTTTCACAACTAGGATGATTTAATTAAAGCAAATAAGTACAAGATTAAGTTCAAGATTTTCAAAGTTTTTGGCTGATTATACAGTTGCCTATGCCGTGAGGCTTCAGCTGTATTTGGAGTTAGTTGTTTCCTATTATTGAAGCAACAAATATTGTAAAGCTGTAAATATCACTAATGTAATAAAAATCCTGATCTTAAAAATTCAGTTTTTCTAGCAATATATATTATTTTAATGGCACTAAGCTCTAAAGTCCATGGAATCCTTATGCTGGACTATTTTCAAATCCAAGACATTTTTCTGATCCAAGACACACAAAGATCTTGTGTACACCTACCTTGGTAAGTCTGTTAGATCAACAGAGAACCTGAAAGCATTTAGGTACCTATTAACCATACAAAGATTAGACCCAAAGTTTCAGGTGGTTGCAAGCAAACTGATTGCATGCAAGTTGATTGTAAACTTTAGAACCTAACTTACTACTTTTATTCTGACATCTTATTTTTTAGGGTGAAGAGAAGATGCAAAGAGTTGTGGAAATATTTTGGGTTCAAAAGTCCTCAGAGTTCTAGACTTTTACCAAGTGTTTCTAATAAGAGTTACTGAAAAAAAAAAAAGATTATTAAATAAATTATAATACATTCTTTCCTGGGGGAAAAAAAAACCAAACCAAAACTATATTTCATTAAATATTATCAGAAGAGACAATCACAACCAACAAAAAAACCCTAACTCTAACCTAAAAGCCAAATTTTAGAGATGCTAATTAACATGAAAGTTTCATGTTAATTCCAAAGAGATTGGAATTTTTTCATAATACAATACTGACTTCCCATTTAATTAAAATCCAATGTTAAGTTGCTGCATTTTTCACAGAGTTTGGCATGCTGACATAGCAGAAGCAATGAATGTACTTAATATAGGAAAACTGAAACCTCCATAGTGAGTGCTTTTGTTTGCTGAAATGGGATTGTTTCAAACAATCAGACTGTGGGGAAGCTGAACCATTTGGCTCATCTCATATCTGCTTCAGCATTATTCTGTGCTTTCTGCTCAAATTCTCACTGTGAGCCAAATGGTTGCTGTGTCAGGTCCAAGCACAAACATTTTCTCTTCAAGACACTTCAGCTGCTGATCCAGCACAGAGGAGCTGTTCCATTCTCTTCCCTTGTGGGCACACTGAGGCCAGAGCAGAGCTGGGAGAGGAGCTGGTCCATGTTAATGGTCCATTGATCACGTGTACCCAACACAAATGAAAACAGCAACCTGCTCATGCTCCCTCCACAGCATGGCCCTTCCTATAGCAGCCTCATGTGGTGGACAGTTCTGGTAATGGTGGGCAATGACGAGCCCAAAGGATAGGCTTGCAGCACTTATCAATCATAAATTTATAAATGAAGAATAAAAAGTCAAGGAAGAAAAAAAAATACATACAACTGAAGGAGAATCTAATGTTATTTTAAGTTTTCCTTGATAGTTCCTCTCATTATTTTATCATAGACTCATAGAATGCTTTGTGTCGAATGGGACCTTTAAAGGCCACCTAGTGCAACTTCACCTTCTGTGATCAGGGACATCTTCAACTAGATCAGATTGTTCAGAGCCCATTTCAACCTCACCCTGAATGTTTCTTGGGATGGGACATTGTTCCTTTGGACAATATCAGCTACTGATTGAAATTATAGCTGCTTTATTAAAAACCGCTATAATAAGAATGATTTCATTTAAAGCTATCATATTTAAGCTTCTCATATTTTATACACCTGAAAGTCCTTATTATTTACATTTCACTGACACTGAAAATACAAAATATTCTTTAATTCTACTGACAGATATCAGTAAACAGGACTGTTTGTGGATCAACCACCTGCAGAAAAACACTAGGAGCTGCAACCAATTAATTTGAGTGGTATTTCCTTTGCATCCTTTAGTTTCTTGGTAGTCAAAAGTTTCTTCTTATATGTCCCCAGATTTATTCATTTTCTTGTCAGATATTTGTGCTGCAGCAATTCTGATTAATGTAGACTCCAAAAAGAATGTTTGATAAGTAGTTATCCCTACAGTACAAAGGATTAATATTCATATTAAGAATTTATACTGATTTTCAAAATGCCGTCCAGTATTTGCCACTAGACACAAAAAAACAAAATTAAAGGTGCTACAAAGATGCCTTGGCTCCAAGAAAGGTAGTAATATTTGTGCTTATGTTGGCATTTTGCCTGCAAAGTGAAAGACTAAATTTGTCAAAAGCTATGTCCTGGCCAAGCACAGAGATGTAATTGAGAAGAAGTGTTTAGAGAATATAATCTGCCACTTTCCTTCTGGTGTCTGTAAAGGTAGAGCAAGGTGCTAACCATAAATAGCCTGTTAACATCTAAAAACCTTTTTACAGGATCCCATGTGAGTTTGTGAAGGATCTGCCCTGAAGTTTTCCCTGACAATTACCATTCAGCTATAAAAATAATTTTAGGTGGCAGCCTTTTGACTGCCAAAGGCTCTCAGAGGAGCATGAGCTGGATCCAGATTTCCATGCCAGTTCAGAATTATCTCACCACTAGTGCCTAGCTGTAAACCTCTAGTGGAACTGGCTGCTTGCCTGCTAGCAGTCTCAGTGAGGAGTTTATGTTCATAAATTCAAAATGCTAGCTCTCACAGCTTGCTGGAATTACCACCGTCACCCTGCTTTCAGTCAGAAATTTCATACTCATGCTAAGTCCTTCTGAAAGTAAAAGTCAATATTTCTGAATTTTTATGTACTTGGACAATTAATCCCATCTCCTGATGATACACCCAATTGTGAAGATCTGGCTATTTTCTAAATGCTACCTCCAAACTGTCAGGATTACCAGAAAAGGCATGGTTGAGGAATGCCTGGATTTTAAAATGAATAGGCATGGAATTTTTGGAAATGCTGTTTCATAGATTTGAAATGAGAGGACTATGGAACAAGAGGACTATGAAGCCAAACCTTTAAGATGTCTACACACCTCTCCTTAAAAGGAATAGAGAGAGGTCACAAACCACTTTGACCTAAGGTAGATGTCTGAAATAACTGTGATAATTTTCATCCTTAAATTTCTTATTTCTTTTGACTGACTTTAAACAGATGTGGAGACAGTCTTCTACACTGCATGTGCAATGATTTCCACCAGCGCAGCTACAAGTCTTTCCTAGGATTCTGCTAAGTGGCCACCTGATTTTTCCAACAGTAGATTTTAGCCAGGCTCTGAAAGCTGGGTACTGGAGATTGCTACAAGGCCATCATAACCCCAGTCCATTTATGAAAAGCAGCCAAGGTGAATTTTAGAGTTTGATGTACTCTAGTCTAATTTATATACATTTAGTCTTATCTTCATTTGAGTGTTTTGTGGTCATTCATTTTATTTAATTAGATTCACTGTGGAAAAAATACAAACTGATGCCTGCTAAACAGTGTTATTGGGTTATTGATTCTTTATAATTTATTGAGTGCTGTCAGAAACCATTCTGCCAATAAACTTCTTGTATGGCTTGGTATCTGAAAATATTCAAGTACTTGAACATAAATAGTCCTGTGCCTTCATTTTATTTAATGTTCTGTTCTGACAGTTTCACTCAAATGTGACATGTTAAGAATTTTTTGGTAATTGTCCATATTTAAGGCAGAAACACAAAAAATTATTTTTTGTTAAAAGGAGTGTTTACCTGCAAAAAGACAAACTTGGGCAGGTATTTCATATACTCAGTCAGTCCCTGAAACAAAACAATGGTATAAAATTCACAGATATCTTCTTTAAAATGCAAAATAAATGGCATTCCACAATATTGATTAGCCTCAGGAAAATACATGCAAGGGTATACTATTATTCTTTCTCCCCTTAAATCTTTAAAGCAGCTACAGAAGAACCTTATTTTGAACAGTTACATGGATGCAAATTGAATTTTGATTCACTGACTTATTGTATACTTGTAGGGCTCAAAAATATTTTTGAAGCCAAAGAGGTAGTTTTGAACTGCAATTTATTTTAATATATTGAGTATTTTAGCAGATAACAGTTTACTTTATCCATCTGACACTGCAATAACTATTTACACAGAAAACAGAGATAATAGAAATAGAACAGACAATGGTAATTTTAAGAGTATTAACATGAAGGGGGGGAAAGGTGCAAAAAGTAATAATTTAAAAAAAATATCATCAGTGTCTGCCATAGTATTACTCATGAGCATAGTCACCTATGTCTCACTTCTTTATTTGGCTTCCAGTTCCCTTCCTCCAACAGCTGTGAGTGATAATAGTACCAAGACTACTACATTACTTTTTTTCTTTTTCTTACTTGCTATGCAAGCTGTAAGGGTCTATTGATATGTGGGTTGGGCTGTCAGATCACCTCAAAGGGGGAATATAAAAATGCAGATGGACTTAAACAAGTGTTGTATATAATCCTGCATGCATGCTGTGAAGGTCTTTGTGCATCTTCTTAGACTGAGGTCTCAAAAACCCCCATTTTCTGCTTAGCAGCCTAAGGAATCATTACTGTAAAAGAGCTTTCCTTCTATTTCTCTCAGGGTTTTTTCTTACAGGGTGCACATTTGTTCTTATCCCTTTTTTGGCTTGCTGAAGTCCCAGGCTATCCAAGAAATGACCATTTCTCCTTAACCCTGTCAGTAAAGTTTGTAAGCTTTGCTAAATCTGTCAGAAAAGCACATCCTCATCCTGACAGAGAGCCTTTCTCTCAAGGGAACCTTCTTCAGCATTAGTCTGTGGTGCATCTGTAAAAAATGATACATAAAAATGCCTGTAAAGACCAGTCAGTGGTGCAAAATTTATTCTTCTGACAAAAACTTCAGCCTGGAAATAAAATTATACAATTATTCTTTTCTGAACTTAATGTTTTTATATGCATTCCCATGTCTGTAAATGCAGTTTATATGTGCTGCCTTTTCCAGGTTTTTTTCACTACTGTCAAGAGACATTGTTTGAATTATTGTCTCTGCAGGGAGGAAGAATATTTCCTTATGATTTTGGTAGAGAGAGGCAGAAGTGAAAAGGAGGGCATCACAGTCTCACAGTTAAGATTATTGGGGTTTAATCATTAATATGGGGGGGGGGGGAAAGCAATATACCTAAATTCATTCCCTAAGAAAAACTTTCTGAACTATGGCAAGTTCCATGCTTATTTTCCTTCTGACCTTCAAATATTTGTCAATTCATATCTTCTGATTTCCTCCCATCATCCCACTTTGAATTTCATCACTGAATACTCTGTACAATTTTTTTACTCTTCCAGAAAGGTAGAGGCAGTCATCTTAGGTATTCTGATATATATACCTAAGTAGTCTGTATATATATATATATATATATATATATATATATATATAATAAAGGCCATGTTGAAATTTATTAAACTCTCAAAGGGCGTCAATTACCATCTACTTTTACTAGGCTTGTTTTTTACCTTTGACATCCTGAACTTAAAGGATGATGACCACAGGCATTAAAGACATCGTAGCAAAGACAAGACACCTTTATACCTTACCATACCTTTACCTATGTTCTCTTTCTCTAATATTATCAACTTTATGCCTCCACATTGCTTACATCTAGTACTCTTCAGTATTAATAATAACGACACTCCTTGGATTATTTCTGTCAATTATGTATAAAATCAATTAGCCCAGATATTTTGATTAAATACTTGCAATGTGCTACAAGCCATTACTTAACTAAGTTCTTTTGTGATCACATCATGGTCACGAAAATAAAACATTTTAAATTGAAATATTTACTTATATTTGTATTCGCTTTCCTCTTGAAACAGGAAAAAATAACCAGTAATAGGGGTTGAAGCTACACATAGTCATACAATTCTGCTTATTTTGCAAAGTACTCACAAATACATCAGACCTGTGTTTTCTCTGCTTCTTTTCTCAGAAATTAAGAAAACAAACAAACAAGAACAAAAAAACTAACCAAAAAAACCAATTAACCCTTTATCACTTCCACAATGGCCAGTGAATGAAGATGCTTTCAATTATGCTTTCAGTTATTTCCCTTCTCTTATCTAGTGTCAATGCATTTTGTTTGTAAGCTTTGCTTGCACAATTTTGGCTTGCACAATTTTGTGTTTCACAAAAGAGCATATGCTTTGCATGTCCAAGATATTTGAAAAAAACTTAAACCTCTAGAAGGATGAAAATATGTTTTAATCATGTTTCTTGGACATTTTTCATGTTACACCAAAATAATATCTACATGAGAAAAAAAAGCAAGGCAAGATTAAAGGCTACTAACCTCAATGTTATCCAGTTTTCTAACTTTACTTATGCACACAGCTCTTGCTTTACCTATTAAACTGTGCTTATCTCAACCTAGGAGTTTTCTCATTTTTATTCTTCTGATTCTTTTCCCTATCCTGGGTAAAGTAAGTGAGCAGCTGGGGGAGAATGAGAAAGCAACTACATGGTGCTTCATTGGTGCCTGGGGCTAAGCCATGACATTAAGGTAACTGTTTAGTCCAACCTGCGGTCTGGAAATTTGGAAGAGATGAAGGAAATAGAATGAACACTCCATGAATACTTTGTGAAGGGTTCCAGAACCCTTTTTAATTGTTTGGTTTTGTATTTTTTTGCTTGCATAGGACTAAAATATATTTGTTTTCAGGGCAACATATAGTAATGGTCCTGGTCAGATTACAATTTGTGTGAGTTACATAAATAAGGATCTG